>NC_091475.1:83581848-84181848 GCF_036971445.1 Narcine bancroftii
TAAATAAAATCTGTTTTAAAATCTTTTGTGTATCTGATCTACATTAAAAAAATCTGCCCCAATTGATCTCCCAAAAAAACATCTTTCTACAATATAAATACCACATAATCTGTTCCAGGAATAAAACATGAAAATCTTCAGACACCGTGATTTTAGTTAAAACAGGATACTGGAAAAACTTGGCAGGTTAGAAGTGTACTTTATGGAGCAGAGATAAAGATACCTAAATAATGTTTCAGACTTGAGCCCTTCAAGATTTGAACAAAATGTAGGCAGGCAAGGTGGAATTTGGATAAGGTGTTAATGGGAATGTGTGGAGAATAAAGTGGGTGTAATGTAAATGCTTGTAGCAGGGGTGGGCTGGAGCATTGAATCCATAATCCTGGCTTTGTCATACACATATTCCTTCCATACATTTCAAGGAAATTGTTCATCTACCAATGCAGGTGCAGATGTTCTTTTGTAGGATCAGTTGCACATTCAGTTCTTGTTTTCATATTTTCCCTTTATTGCATTATCAATTAGACACGACAGACCAGAAGACATAATTAATCAGTTTTAATCCCTATAAAGTTAATAACATTTTACATGCTGTTGGGCCAGTTCCAAAGCTGTACAGAGAGAGGAAGGGAATTGGGTCATATTGTGGCGGTGCACATCCTCATGGCGAAGCGGCCCCACTTGATTGCCATGTGGTGGGGGCAGCCATGGGGAAATGGCGTGGTCAGAGGTTTCTCTCTGACTCCAACATCTCTTCCAGCGCGCACCCTGGGCAGCGATTATGACGTCACAACGCACCAGGTGACAGAGCTCATGCTGCCCTTAAAAGGGGCGCGCTGAATTTGGATAAAAACAGTCGTTAACGACCCTCAACGTGGTGACTCTGTTTCTTCCACTGCTCACACCGCCCACAATATCTCCTTCATTAGGAATTCTGTAATTGGAGGAGTTACAGTGTCAGGGCGGACCAATGCATGTACTACAGTGTTCCGCCACATTCATCCCTTCTTTTGAAACAAAAGTCCGAAGGGGTGAAGTGTCAGTCCATTCAGGGTCGATTAAAGGTTCAGCCTGTCCTCTGATTTCATCTGTCGAACTGACTGTCACAGTGCTGCCTGTGGTGTTGCTGTAGGCTTACGTGCAGTGCTCTGTGTGACGGGTTACGATTTGGATGGCTGAACAGAATCCATTTGGGCTGGTTCTGCAGGGGCGTTGGTTGGGGTTTGGGCAATGCAGTTGGTGCTGATGGTGGGATCAGATCCTCGACTGTGTCTCTGCTTGTTGTGGGGAAGGGTTGGTTCAGTGAGCGCTTCAGTTGAGGGGGCCCCTGCCTATGTAGGGTCTGGTCAGAGACTGTGTCTCTCTGCCCATCCTAGTACTGCACGTCGGCATTTTGGTGGTTTGCATGGAGGATGTGGACCTTCTCGACCAGGGGTCAACTTTGTGGGTTCTGGTGTGTCTCCGTAATAGCACAGATCCTGGGTCGTCAGCTTGACTGGTACCATTGTTCCCGATGCTAACCTCTTGGGGAAGGAGAATAATTTGTCATGCGGGTCTCATTCCTCACCGAACAGACCAGGTGGCACTCTTGTAGGACCTTTTGCCATTGGGAGACGGCAGCCCTTTTGATGAGTGTCAGGAGGACTGCCCTCCAAATGGTCCTGTTCTTCCTTTCAACCTGGTTATAGCTGGTCGTTCTTCTTCTGGCTATGCCTTTGGCCAGCAGGTATTAGCACAACTCCTTGCTCACAAATGAGGATTCCCCCCCCCCCCCCCAACCCAAGTCACTGTGATTGTAACTCTGGTATCTGAAGAATGTGAGGAGCTTATGCAGGGACTTAATGAAAGAGGCCGTAGTCATATCTGTGCAGAGGTTGTGAATGGGAATTGTGAGTTTTCATCAACTATGTTGAGAAAATACACGTTCCAGTTCATGTAGGGTAGAGGGCCCTTGAAGTTGTGGCCCTGGAGGGTACAGGAGAAAAATGCCACCGGCCTACCCACCTGATTTAGCATGGCTGTTGGACGCATCGTTCTCCACCTGGAATGGGATGAATTTGTCTACAGCATGTCTCACTGCCTTGGCAATGTCGCCTTTGATATGAGTGAAGGCCACTTGGGCTTCTGTCAATGGGGGAGAAAGTGATAGTTTTTAACCATGGGGCAGGATTTATCTGTATAATTGGAGACCTATTGTGCGTAGTATGAATAGAACCCCAGGCACCTTCACAGGGACTTGAGGTTATGAGGGAGTGGGAGTTCCAGAAGGGGCCATGTATGCTTGGGGTTAGGTCCAATAATTCCATTCTCCACCACGCACCTTAGTATAAGCCAGCCGCAAAGTGTGGAACATAAATTTCTTCTGATTATATGTGAGATTTAGTGCTTTTGCTGTCTGGAAGATATTTTGCAGATTAGCATTGTGGTACTGGAGGTCATGGCCACAGATGGTCATGTTGTCCAGGTAGAGGAATGTGGCTTTCAGTTGGTGGTCGTCCACCATTTGGTCCATCTTCCTCTGGAAGACTGAAACTCCATTTGTGACTCCAAAGGGGACCCTGAGGTAATGGTAGAGGTGGCCGTCCACATCAAATGCTGTGTATGGGCTATCCTCTGGGTGGATCGGGAGTTGGTAATAGATCAACTTGAGGTCAATGATGGAGAAGACCCAGTATTGGGCAATCTCATTCACCATGTTGGCTATGCGGGGGAAGGAGTAGGCATCAAGAGGGTGAACTGGCTGATGGTCTGGCTGCAGTCTATGACCATCCTGTGCTCTTCACCATGACTACCTGCACTCTCCAAGGGCTGGTACTGGGCTCTATGATGCCCTGTGCCAGGAGTTGCTTAACCTCAGTCTTGTTGTCTCCGGGGCTGTATTGGCTGTTCTTAGTTGCCACCGGTTTACAGTCGGGAATGAGGTTTTCGAATGGGGGTGGCGGTGGCACCTGGAGGGTGGTCAGACCACAGGTCGTGAGCAGTGAGCGGTATTCGGGTCACTGATTGGCTGTGTTCAGGGAGACGGGCAGGTGATTTAAAAGTTGGTTATTATTGGGCCTCATATTCTATTAGAACACTTAACTTGGCACTGGAAGTTGAGGCCGATTATGACCGGTGCACAGAGTTGTGGTATCATGAGCAATTTAAAATTCTTGTACTTGATGCCACCCACGGATTTCGGTCAAGTGGGACTTGGAGGACAATGAGATTTTACACTGGACTGGGGTACTGACAGGGTACCCAGGTGTATGAAGCTTTCAGTGCTTTCCATGTCAAACCAGCAGTTCATAATGCAGCCATTTACCTCAATGTCAGCAGTAGACCTTGCTAATTGACTTGGGCTGTTCTGATCCAGAACGATGGATGCCAGGGTCAGTTTGCTGTCTGACTCACTGCCACTCTATGTGCGCATTGGCGTTCTCCAAAATGTCCACCTCGAAGATGAATGCCCCCATGGTTCACACACGACGCTGGAGAGGGAAGGTCTGGACCTACATATCCATGCATAGTGTCCTTCCTCAGCTGGGACAGGTTGAGCTTCTAGCAGGGCAGTTCTTCTGCGGGTGCTTTGTCTGGCAGCAGTAGTAGCACTTAGGGTACTCAGTGGCTGCAGTTTGGGACTCTGCGTCCCAAGATGCCGACACCCAAATTCCCCATGTGACACCTGCGCTGCCAATCGAGTAAACCTCCACTTTTTGTTGGGTCAACTCTAGTGCCTTTGTAAGATCAACCACATCCTGCAGGGTCTAGTCGCCCTTCTACAGGAGCCTTTGTCTGATATGATCAGACCTGATACCGGTTGTACAGGCATCCCTAATCATTTCCTCCTGGTAGGCGGCTGTCTAAACATCGGTTCAACCACAAGCTCGCCTCAGTTCCTGTCTAAACATCAGTTCAGCCACAAGCTCACCCCAGCTCCCACAAGGCTTGAATGTATTTGTCAACGGACTCACCAGGTGCTTGTTGACGGCTGCCCAGGAGGTATCTGGAATTGATCACGTTCTTCGGGGCCAGATACTGCATCTCCAGGTGTCCATAGTGGCTGAGTAAATCTTACAGTCTCTAATCATCTAGAAGACTTGGTGGCCAACCTGTGCATGCAAAACTCTCTTATCGACCTCTTCCTGAATGTCATGTGGCCTCATAAAGGTGTTCAGGCAGTGCAGCCACTGGTCAAATTTTATGGAGGCCTCTGGATCCTTAGGGTCAATGTCCCAGCTTCTCCGCTCAAATTGTAGCACTATCAATTAGACCTGACAGAGCAGAAGTCAAGATTAATGGGCTTTAATCACTATAACTTACCGTCATAACTTGCATCTTGTTGGCCTGATTCAAAGACAGTACTGAGGGAGGGGATTGGCCGATACTGCCTTTGTTAGGAATCCTGGAGGGGGAGGAATTGCTGTATCAAGGGCAGGCCAACCAGTACAACGCCTGCAATACAATGTTCCACCACATCCTTGAGTCCTACATTCCAATTATTTGGAGAATTCTTTGTAGTTTTTAATTCATAAGGCAAAACCTTTTTTGTTTATTTAAAATTAATAAGGGGAGAAAATTTGCATCATGTGTGTGCAGGCTCATACAACCAGCAGCCAAAAAGAGTTTACGACAATTGATCGAAGGCTGTTATGTCCCTGATGTGTCTTGCAGGTGGTCAGTTTTGGAATCATGGGCTCCTACAGAATGGAAACATATCAGGTCTATGCTAGCCATCACTTACACTATTCTCCCCACATTCCCAAGAACTCCACCCAGATTCTACCACTCTCCCGCACATCTCAGGAGGAAACCAAAGAACCGGGAGGAAACATGCAAGTAACAAGGAGACAGTGCAAAGTCCACATGGCATAAGAGGTCAGGATTGAATGCAGGTCATTTGCAGCCCTGTTGCAGCAGTGAGCTGTATTTTCAACTGTACTTTCACATGACAACTGCACACATCTGACTTGAGAGCAAGGCAACATAAAAGTCATGGTACAGTGCTCAATTAGTTTTCTGGTACCTCCATCCAGAATCCAGTTCATTGTTCAAATTGAGGGCCAACCAGTGTAATCTACCATCCCATTCATCAGTCCTTTGACTCATTTCATTTACGGTTTAGAATCTGGCTTCCCACCTGAACCCATTTTGTATTGAAGTTGGCTATCAAATAATTGTGTTCCTGGATGGATTTGGCAACGAAGAGGTCAAGTTTTAATTTATACCCAGGCAGACCTTCACTGCAATTACTTCAGCCTTCTATTGTACCAAAACAATTCCAGCAGATTGATGGAGGGAGATTAGTAAAAGCTAATGTCTTCTATTCCTCACCTCCCTGCCCCAAATACAGCCTGATCTGCTGAATGTTTGCTGCCATTTTTGGAGTTCCAGTAGCAGCAGCTTTGAACAAGTCCACATCACGGAGGTTGAAATGTGTCTACAGTTGAATGCACTTTATGGTCATTAAGCCAGGCTGATCTGTCTGTGAAATTCAATGCACAGTGGAGGAGGGGTTTCTACCCAACAAAGTCTACCCATATTTCCACATGGGCAAGCTGAGGTTGAAAGGCTGCAATATTTCCACACAATTCCCCCACCTTCTTGTCATTTCAGGTACCTGCTAATAAAATTGCATTTCAAAATATGAGCAATTTTGCATTCAGTACAAGAATTTGAAGATGTGTTCATGTTGCTAAATTTATATCATACAATTATTCGTATAGTACAAATGTTCTCGTTTTCAACATAATTCATTACAGTTCTCCCAGCTTTGATGGATTAAATTGAAGCCCAGGAATGGACTGCTCCATCTTTCAAACACATGCATCCTTCAGACCAGTTGTTGGGCTCTATTATTAAGCATGCTTTCTGGTTTTAAATCTCTTCTTTGGCTTGGTTTCGCGGACGAAGATTTATGGAGGGGTAATGTCCACGTCAGCTGCAGGCTCGTTTGTGGCTGACAAGTCCGATGCGGGACAGGCAGACACGGTTGCAGCGGTTGCAAGGGAAAATTGGTTGGTTGGGGTTGGGTGTTGGGTTTTTCCTCCTTTGTCTTTTGTCAGTGAGGTGGGCTCTGCGGTCTTCTTCAAAGGAGGTTGCTGCCCGCCGAACTGTGAGGCGCCAAGATGCACGGTTTGAGGCGATATCAGCCCACTGGCGGTGGTCAATGTGGCAGGAACCAAGAGATTTATTTAGGCAGTCCTTGTACCTCTTCTTTGGTGCACCTCCGTCTCGGTGGCCAGTGGAGAGCTCGCCATATAACACGATCTTGGGAAGGCGATGGTCCTCCATTCTGGAGACGTACCTACCAGCGCAGTTGGATCTTCAGCAGCGTGGATTCGATTGCTGTCGGTCTCTGCCATCTCAAGTACTTCGATGTTGGAGATGAAGTCGCTCCAATGAATGTTGAGGATGGAGCAGAGACAACGCTGGTGGAAGCGTTCTAGGAGCCGTAGGTGATGCCGGTAGAGGACCCATGATTCGGACCTGAACAGGAGTGTGGGTATGACAACGGCTCTGTATACGCTAATCTTTGTGAGGTTTTTCATTTGGTTGTTTTTCCAGACTCTTTTGTGTAGTCTTCCAAAGGCGCTGTTTGCCTTGGCGAGTCTGTTGTCTATCTCGTTGTCGATCCTTGCATCGATGAAATAGTGCAGCCGAGATAGGTAAACTGGTTGACTGTTTTGAGTTTTGTGTGCCCGATGGAGATGTGAGGGAGCTGGTATTCATGGTGGGGAGTTGGCTGATGGAGGACCTCAGTTTTCCTTCAGGCTGACTTCCAGGCCGAACATTTTGGCAGTTTCCGTAAAACAGGACATCAAGCGCTAATTGTATGTTAACTTGCTACATTTGCCACGAAACACAAGGTGGCGATCACAGTGCAAGTGGCAATGCACACTTTAATGAGAAGTTTATTGTCAGCTACATTGAACATTGTACTTGTGCACCAAAAGGTTTGCTTGTTGCAGCTGAACAGGTAGTTTGTAAAACAAAAACTAAATAAACATCTACAAAACTATACTCAATTGAACTAAACAATGGCAATATGGTTATATGGTAATAAATACAAAAAGAGATGGATAATAACCATTCACATTTATCCTGTTTTTAAAAAGAGCAACTACATTAGTACAGACAATGTTTTTGTGGTATCAGAGCCCACAAGGTGTTTATCGTGCTTGCATGGATTGAAAATCTACTTAATCTCAAATTGTAAAATTAATTAATTCATTCTGTTATGGTGGTGTGAGGGGGGGGGGGGGGGGTGCGGTGAAACGAATGTTGTTTTTCTTTATGATCAGTATCCAAATTGAAAGAGTAATAAAGAAATAGTTTAAAAATGAAGTTTTCTTGTAAGATTGACATTGAGCTGGAGCTTTTATAACTTGGACTCTTGAGTCCTGGGACAGATTTAGCTTTCCATTAACACCAGGACTTAGCTTGGAGGCATTCCAGTGATTTTAATGTTTGGTTGTTTAACTTGTGTCTGGGTGACAATAATTGGAATGCGTCACCAAACACAAGAAAATAGGAGCAGGAGTTGATCCTTGATACATCTGCGTTCAATGTGATTATGGCCAATCCATGCTGGCTCAAATCCTGTTCCAGTTCCCCAAACTCTTAACTCCCTGATCTTTCAACAATTCATTCACCTCATCTTTAAATGCCCCTAAAGATCTATACTGGGTAAAGAAGTTCAGTGATTCACTATCTCTGTAAAAAGAAATTCCTACACATTTGTGTTTTAAATGATTGGTCTTTTGTCATCTTGTTATGCCCCTATATTCAAGACTCTACAACAAACTGAAGCATTTACCTTGCCATGTCCCCGTGGAATATTCCCTGTTTCAGTCAGGTCACCCCCTCATTCTTCTAAACTCTGAAGAATACAGGTCTATTTAAAAAAAAAATTATTTCTGATAGGACTATTCTTTCATCCAGGATTATTGAATCTATCTGGACTGCCTCCAGATGAAAACTGTGTCAATGCAGCTTCACCACCAGCTGCCTGTAACAGTTTTCTATTTTAAACATACCTGAGCAGTAAAGGTCAATATGCCTTAATTACGTGCTTCACTTGCTCTTTGTGATTCATGTACGAGAACACGTAGATAGATCACTCTACACTCTACTCATTGCAGTCTTTATTTAGAAAAGTCTGCCTGCTGCTTTCTGCAGTTGAAGTGCATGACCTCCAGATCTATTTGCCAAGTTTCTCACTCACTTACCCTGCCAATATAGTGATGCAAAGTTCAAATTTCCTCCTCCTAGAGATATCCTTTCTGCTATTTTCATGACATTGGTAACTTGGACACCTTTCACTTTCCCTCCTCATCATTCAGTCAGAAGGAGCATCTTATACCTCTCCTTGCTGAGCTATTGTGCTGCCCCGACACTGGTTACCTCCTCATAAAAGTCATTAATATAGATTGCACATGACTGGGGCCAAAGATTGATTCTTGGGATACTCCACTAGTATGTCTTCCCAGATTAAAAAGAATCAGGTGATTATCAGTTTTATATGATGACCGTATTTCACATTTTCTTTATCATGTGCATCAAGCACAAAGCCAAGATCTCCTTTATTTACTCAGATTGAGATATTATGGTAGAATGACATTTTTTTTCCAAACATTATTTTTCTTTCCTCAACTAGTTTTTTTAAATTAGAGATGCAAACATTTTCTAAACAACTGATGTTGAGGTAATTGCCTTGTGCATCCCACTTTAAGTTTTGAATTTGAGTATCGCTTTTTTTCCAATTTAATTTCCAGGTTTCGTGGGTGGGTGGGGTGGGAGGGGGGGGGAAATCAAATGGGTCAGCACAAAATTGTGGGCTGAAGGACCTGTACTGTTCCATTTTAATAACTTGACTATCTCTGCAGCCTTCTATTAATTGTCTGTATTCCTAGGATCATTGAAACAGGACAACTTGCTTGCTTTTGCCTCATTAGTTCTTCCTATATTTTGTTTTATTTTGTAATAGGGATTGTTGCAAGTTATCTGTTGAAACTAGCCATTTGTTATCCTGGGTTGGGGGGGAGGGGGGGTTGACTGAAAACATCCCATGACGTCTAATGCTGAGTCTTAATTTAAAATATCTCGTATGTTTTGTATCCCTTGATTAATTCCCCAGTCTCTCTCCAGTGGGGCCTTTATATAATCTCCTGGTGTTGGTTTTGATATTTTCCACAGCTTTACATTTGTGATCAAACTTCTCTCACATTAACTTTTTAATCATCTGACACTGCTTTCTAAATAATTTCCAATCGTCTGGATGACCATTAGTTTTGGCCACTTTCTCCTTCACCTTGTGTGATGTTTTATCCTCATTTGAGTCTCTCCTGACTGGGATACATCTCTGAATACTGCAAAACAACTACCTGCACACATCCTTTTTTTCAGTGTACTCGGGACATTGATTTTTGAGCCAGAGGTTTATGCCTTCCAGTGTATCATGTTTGGATCATTAACCCCTGAATGATCATTAACTACAATAAGTTGCATTAATCCTGCCACATAATGCCTGTTCCTTGGTAGATTCTGTGATGTATTGCTATGGGAAACAATCTCTGAAGAATTCCACAAATACCTCTTCCAGTATAAATCCAGTTTGATCTAGTTTTACTATTATTGGTACACAGTCGGCCAATCTGTTTGCTAATAGTTTTGCTATTACCTTATAATCTGAGTTAAGTAGAGATATTGGTCTATACGAAGCTGGTGTTAGTGGATCTTTCCCCGTCTTTGGTATTACTGTAATTATAGCTGTTTTTCATGAATCTGGCATGTTTTGTGTTTCTTCTATCTGGTTCATTACTTCCAGGAGAGGAGGAACTAGTAACTCTTTAAATGTTTTATAGAATTCTATTCGGAGTCCGTCCTCCCCAGGCATTTTATTGTTTGGTAGCTTTTTTAATACATCTTGTATTTCCTCTATTTCAAAAGGTTTTATCAATTTGTTTTGCTCCTCTTTTTGGAATTTTGGTAGTTCAATTTTAGCTAGAAACTCATCTATTTTGTCTTCTTTCCCTTCTTTCTTAGTTCGGTATAATTGCTCGTGGAATTCCTTAAAGTTTTAATTGATCTCTGTTGGGTTATATGTAATTTGTTTATCTTTTTTCCTTGATGCCAATACAGTTCTTTTAGCATGTTCTGTTTTAAGCTGCCAACCCAGTATTTTGTGCATTTTTTCTCCTAGCTCGTAATACTTCTGCTTTATTTTCATTAAGTTCTTCTCCACCTTATACATTTGTAGTGTTTCGTATTTTAGTTTTTTTGTCCGCCAATTCTCTTCTTTTTGTTGTATCTTCCCTTGTTGCTAGTTCTTTTTTCTGTACTTACTATTTCCCTTTCCAGCTGTTCTATTTCCCAATTGTAGTCCTTTTTCATCTTAGTTACATAACTTATTATCTGCCCTCTGATGAAGGCTTTCATTGCATCCCATAATATAAATTTGTCTTTCACTGATTCCTTATTTATTTCAAAGAACATTTTAATTTGGCGCTCAATAAGTTCTCTAAAATCTTGTCTTTTAAGTAGCATGGAGTTTAATCTCCATCTATATGTTCTTGGTGGGATGTCCTCCAGTTCTATTGCTAATAACAGGGTGAGTGATCAGATAACAATCTAGCTTTATATTCAGTTTTCCTAACTCTCCCTTGGATGGGCTGACAACAGGAACAGGTCAATCCTTGAGTATGTTTTATGTCTACTCGAATAATATGAGTATTCCTTCTCCTTTGGGTGTTGTCTCCTCCATATATCCAAAAGTTGCATTTCCTGCATTGATTTAACCACAAATTCAGTTACTTTGTTCTTTCTGCTAGTCTTTTGTCCAGTTTTATCCATCTTTGAATCCAAATTAAGGTTAAAGTCCCCTCCTATCAATATATTCCCCTGAATATCTACAATCTTCAAAAAAATATCTTGCATTAACTTCTGATCCTCTTCATTATATATATTGACCAAATTTCAGAGTTCTGAATATATCTGACATTTTAACATTACGTATCTCCCTGCTGGATCTATTATTTCCTTCTCTATTTTGATTGGTACATTTTTATTGATTAATATAGCTACTCCTCTGGCTTTTGAGTTATATGATGCTGCCGTTACGTGCCCTACCCAGTCTCTCCATAATTTATTATGTTCCACTTCAGTTAGATGCGTTTCCTGCACGAATGCAAGAATCTATTTTTTTCTTTTTTCAGTAAATTTAATAACCTCTTCCTTTTGATTTGGTTATGTATTCCGTTAATATTTATAGTCATCTAGTTCAACATGGCCATTTCATACTTTATTTACATCTCATTTCCTCTTCCTCACCATCATCTTTTCCCCATTTCCATTTCTCAGTTTTCTTTTTTTGAATGAACTGTATGACAACACTTCTAAAACATAAAATACTTCAACCACTCCCACATCTAAGATTCCCTTAACCCCAAGTGTCTCCCCCCCTCTCTGAGTCACCCCTTGTCCCTTGCCGGGCAATCACAACTCCCCTCTCCATTCGGACTACGAACCCGTTCGCAAGTGTCAACTGATTTTGCATTGACTGTTATTCTCTCCCACCCAATCCCCTCCAGAAAAGACTTTTATCTTCACATTACAACAAAGCTTCCCCTCTTTTCTTTTTCTTAACTATTTATTTATTTATTTATTTATTTATTTTTAACCCCTCCTCTTTCCCCCCCTTCTCCCTTACTTCCCTTTTCTTCCCTCCTTTAGTTCTTACTTATACATTACTTTTACTTCCTTATATGTAGTTTGTCGTGGTTCTTTGTTCTTGTTACATCTCTTCATCTCTCTGTCTTGCAGGCGTTCTGCAAATTCTCGTGCTTTCTCCAGATCCAAGAACAGTCTACCTCTTCCAGTATGTAGTGTAAAATCATCCACCATAGTTCCTGACTTGCATCCCTTTGATATTTCTCCACATGTGCTTTGTCATCCCTTGAGGCAGTGCTTTGGGGGAATTGACTACTCCATCCATTTTGTGATTTCACTGCCTTTACTTCTTTCCATCAGGCCAGTAGTTCCGCATCATGATCCAGTGTACTACTTGCTGCAGTCCTGACAAATTCCTCGATTAACTGTGCAATGCCACTGCTTTCCATATTGCCTTGTAGCTACACGGCAAGCGGCTGTCGCTCTGCAAATCATGACGAGGAAAGAAGCAACATTGCATGAGCACTAGGTTATTCTGAGAAGATAAAAAAGATTAAAAAAAAAATAACCCTCACAATAGAAGACGATAGTGGTTTCAAGTTAAACAGGCCACAAACAAGATAGTTAATGATCTCTGAGAAATCAAAGAAAACTGATAACTACTGAACTAAAAGAATGTTCTCCAGTTTTGATTTAGAGGAGTATATAAAATCATGAGGGGCATGGTTAACGTAAATTGTCAGTCATTTTCTCAGGATGGCAAGGTCGAAAACTAGAAGGCATGGATTTAAGGTGAAGGGGGAATATTTTGGAGGGGGCATATTTTGGAGGGGGCTTCAGTGTTAGATGTACATGGAGTCAACTGCCAGAGGAAGCTATAGAGCAGTAGTTTTCAACCCTTTTTCTTCCACTCACATACTGTCACATTTGTGGCCCGAAATGTGAAGTTAATAAAACATCGAACACAAGTTTTATCAGGTAAACTTCTCAGTGTCTTTATTCTCCAGTTTCCTTTGTTCTCCTGCTTGTGCTCATATCTCCCTCTCATACCACGTGACTTCCGGTACATCTCATACATATTCATTATCATGACATCCCTCCTTTAATCAGAAATAAACTTTACCTTCACTTACCAATATCCCTCGGAAACCTACAAACATCGTAACTAATGGTAATACTATAACTCAACTACATAAAATTTACTTCCTACAGCACTCATACATGTACTTTATGATATAAGATTAAAATACTGTCCCAAAGTTCTTATTAAAACTATGGCACAAAGTCTTCGTATCGTTTGGGCGCTTTCCGGTTTCGTTTCGGCCTGCCTGCGATATTGTCGTCGCTTCTCGGTTGTTCACTCTCGGTGTCGGAAATACTGCTCGCCACGGCTTCGGGTGTTTCTGGCGCTCTAGTCACTTCATCAGGAGTGCTGGTAACTGCCTCTGGAACATCATTAGGTCTCTCAGTTTCAACATCTCGTATTGGCCTTTCAACCTCTTCGCTCGATGTATCTCTGGACTGGTACCTTTTTACACCTGATACATTTCTCTTATACAGGACTCCAGTCAGAGACTTGACTGTCACCATACTGCCACTTCTGGATACGACAGTATAGGGTTGATGGTAATAAGGTGTGTCTAGCTTACCACCAGTTTCATGCCTCACTAGAACATTATCTCCTGGCATGATGTCTGAGTACTTGGCTCCACGTTTCGAATCTGTATACAGCTTTGCTGCACCTTTCTTTTCAGCATCGTGGTCCCTCATCTCCTGGTCGTCTCGGATTTCCTTTATTTCTGGCATTTTTGTGCGGATTTTTCTCCCAAAAAATGCTTCTGCAGGACTTTTTCCAGTGGTTGCATGAGGCGTTGCTCAATAGACAGCCACATAAGATAGCAATGCTTCTCGCCAATTTTGTCCTTCTGCGTGTGCAATCCTCAATCGTTTTTCAATGGACTGATTTTGTCTCTCTACTTCTCCGTTGGCTTGCGGCCATTTCGGAGTTATTTCTGATTAAAGGAGGGATGTCATGATAATGAATATGTATGAGATGTACCGGAAGTCACGTGGTATGAGAGGGAGATAAGAGCACAAGCAGGAGAACAAAGGAAACTGGAGAATAAAGACACTGAGAAGTTTACCTGATAAAACTTGTGTTCGATGTTTTATTAACTTCACATTTCGGGCCACAAATGTGACAGTATGTGAGTGGAAGAAAAAGGGTTGAAAACTACTGTTCTATAGCTTCATCTGGCAGTTGACTCCATGTACATCTAACACTGAAGCCCCCTCCAAAATATTCCCCCCTTCACCTTAAATCCATGCCTTCTAGTTTTCGACCTTGCCATCCTGAGAAAATGACAGACTATTTACCATGCCCCTCATGATTTTATATACTCCTCTAAATCAAAACTGGAGAACATTCTTTGTGGATACCTGTGGTCCTCATGTATTCCGCAAATGTCTCTGAAATGAATTGTGGACCATTGTCAGAGTATAATGTAACAGGTAATCCATATCTTGCGAATATCTCTGCTAACGCTTGTATTGTTTTTTTCAGTGGTTGTGGACTTCAACATCACGTACTCATAGTATCTGCTGTAGTAATCTATCACTACCATAATTGATTCACCCATCGGTAAAGGTCCAAGAAAATCAACAGCTACGTCGATCCATGGTCCTGTCGGGAGTTGCGTACTCTGGATCGGTTCTGGCGGATTACTCCTACTTGTGATTTGACATCCGTGACAAGTTTTAACAAATTTCTCTGCGTCTTCATCACAACCTGGCCACCATACCTTGGTCCTGAGGTTTTGCTTGGTACCAACAATACCTAGATGTCCTTCATGCGCTAAGGATACGATCTTCGGTCTCAATCTTTGCGGTATCACCAATCTGCAACCTCTTAATACACACTGTCCGATGCAACAAAGTTCGTCTCTAATGGGAATGTAAGCCTTGTGAGTACACTTGTCCCGTTGTCCACTCTGTATGCATTCTCTTACTTCCCTGAGTTCTGGATCACGTTCGGATTCTCTCTCGACTTCCTTCGTCGTCACAGCTTTCGGTGACAACTGAATAGCTACGAAGCATACAAAGCTCTCTGTTTCTGTTCCCAATTCTGACTTGGATTGTGGACCACCATCCTTCACCAATCTGGACAGCGGATCTGCAATGTTTGCTTTCCCTGCAATGTGGATTACTTTATATTTGTAGGGTTGTAGTCTGAGTACCCATCTCTCTATTCTGGCACATGGTTTGGATCTAGGTGCATAGATCACCTCTAATGGCTTATGATCTGTGATGAGTTCAAATTCAATGTCGTATAAATATGCATGGAACCTCTCACAGGCCGAGAGGAGTCACGTGATGGAGTAGTGGCCGGACGGTGAACTCCAGCCCTCTCCAGAAAAGTCGGGAAAAACAAAGGAAAACACAAAGGCACAGAAATAAAAGTTACAGAAAAGTGAGTATAAAGGTGGAAAGAAGATGGCGACAAAAAAGAAAAATCGAAAGCAACGGTAAGAAGAGAGGAAGAGAAGACAAAGGAGGAAAAAGGTGAAGGCCTTACCTGTCCGAAGAGGCCCGCTGCGGAGAGAGAAACCCGCTCCCTCAGGTCGGTAAATAATGGACTACAAAAATGGCTCGCAGAGCCGAGTAAAAGTGCGCAACCGCGCATGCGCGATACTTCGCGCATGCGCGATGCGAATGAAAAAAAACACACCGACGGGAGGGGGGACCAGCTGGGGAGTCGATCTCCACAGCCGGCAACGACAGCTGCAGAACACCTGCAGCAAGAAGAGACCACAGAAGACAATAGAAACAAGAAAGAAGAGGAGGAAAGGGCACCAAAGAAACAACAGATGGTCAACCCAGAGGAAGAGGAAGAGGAAGAGTACAGTGAAATAGAAGAAGAAAAGAAAGGCAAGGCAAAGGATATACTTGCTCTTATTAAAGGATACATGGAGTCATTTAAAGAATGGCAAACACAGGAATTTAAGGATTTAAGAAAAAGAATAAACAACACAGAAGAGAAAATAAATAAAATGGAGATGACCTTAACAGAAATGGGAAAGAAAATGGACAAGATGGAAGAGTGGGCAGTAGCAGCAGAAATGGAGGTAGAAGACTTAAAAAAGAAATTGGAGAAATCTAATAAAAAAACTAAAGAGACACAAGAACTACTAGCTCAAAAAATAGATACAATGGAAAACCATAACAGAAGAAATAACATAAAGATAGTGGGCCTTAAGGAAGATGAAGAAGGCAAGAATATGAGGGAGTTTATAAAAGAGTGGATCCCTAAGACCCTAGGATGTCCAGAACTACAGCAAGAAATGGAAATAGAAAGGGCACATAGAGTATTGGCCTCTAAACCACAACCACAACAAAAACCAAGATCTATTGTAGTAAAATTCCTAAGATATACTACAAGAGAAAAGGTACTGGAGAAGACAATGGAAAAAGTAAGAGAGGGCAACAAACCACTGGAGTATAAAGGGCAAAAAATCTTCATTTATCCAGATATAAGTTTTGAACTCCTAAAGAAGAGAAAAGAGTTCAATACAGCAAAGGCGATTTTATGGAAGAAAGTGTATAAATTTATACTAAAGCATCCAGCGGTATTGAAAATATTTATTCCAGGACAACAAAACAGACTATTCTCGGATCCAGAAGAAGCACGAAAATTTGCAGAACAATTACAAAAATAGACTGAGGGAGGAAGACGGGTAATGAGAGTTAAAATGATCACGATTGATATATATGTGGGTAAAGGCAAAAATAGACTGAGGGATGAAGACGGGTAATGAGGGTAAAAATGATCACGATTGATATGTATGCGGGTAAAGAGGTATAAGAGTGAATAGAGACAATGAGCATACATGAATGTATCTGTACTTAGAGGAAAATATAGATAGTATAGACAAGAATTAATAAGGGAAGGTAATGGAATAGAGTGAATAAGGAGGGAATTAAAAGAGTGACCTTTGTGACATATGAAAAGTGAAATCTTTTCTGGGGGAGGCGGGGTGGGGGGAAATAGCGGTCACTGCAAAATCAGTTGACGCTTGCAAGTGGATTCGCAAATCCAAATGGAGAGGGGAGATGTGGTTGTCCGACAAGGGATAAAGGACAACTCAGGAGGTGAAGGGGAGATTGGGGATAAATAAGATAGAAATAGGAGAATAAGGAAAATGTTGGATGTTGTAGGAATGTTGTCTTATAAAGAGTTGAAAATAAGAAAACAGAAATGGAAAAGGAGGAAAGGTAATGATGGAAAAACGGAAAGAGAAGATAAACAAAATATAAAAGGGCTACGCTGAACTATATGTCTTTAAATATTAATGGAATACATAACCAAATTAAAAGGAAGAAATTACTAAATTTAAATGAATAAATGTATTCCATTAGAAAAAATAACATATAGGTTAAGAAATAATATTGAAATATTCGAACAAGTATAGGAGCCTTACATTAAATACAATAGCGAAAACCTACCGGGGACAAACATTACCTAAGTTGATGGAAGGAGAAGGAAAGAAAAGAATGGACTCAGTAGAATTTCTGGTGTAATTTTGTTGAATGACAACATTGTCTGACTGGCTTAATGCAACCTAGATTGTATACCTAAAATGGATGAGAGGGGGGGGGTGGGGGGGTGCTTTGGGAGGAAAGGGGGGGGGGGGAGAAAAAGTCACTGTATATGTGTGAAAAAGAAATAGTGTATATCATGGCTAATGTGATTTATGGTGTGAAAAATAAAAAATTAAAAAAAAAGAAAAAAGAACCTCTCACAGGCCCATACAAGTCCGAGTGCTTCTTTCTCTGTCTGAGAGTATCTTCTTTCCACATCTGATAACAATCTGCTGGCATAGGCAATGATTCTTGGTCCTCCATCATGCATCTGGACCAACACGGCTCCTAAACCAACCGGGCTGGCATCCGCTATGACTTTGGTTGATGCCGCCGGATCGTAATATCCAAGAGTTTTTGTATCTGTCAGGCTTTGCTTCAGCGCTGTGAACGCTTTCTTCTGCTCAGATCCAAAATGAAAAGGTACACCTTTCCTGGTTAGTTTCCTTAGTGGTTCTGCCACTATAGCGAAATTAGGAATGAACTTTGCACAAAAATTGACCAATCCCAGGAAACTCCTCACCTCTGTTGCGTTCTGAGGTGCACGTGCCTTTTCAATAGCTTTCACCTTGGCCTCTGCAGGGTTTAGTCCTTCCCGTGTAAGTCTGTGTCCCATGAAGTCCATTTCTGACACACCAAACTGGCACTTGTTTCCATTCACGGTAAGGCCTGCCTCCTGTAGTCTAGATAGTATACGCCTCAACCGTTTGTCATGCTCTTCCTTCGTTGGTGCATGGACTATGATGTCGTCAGAAATGTTGGCAACTCCAGGAATGCCTTGAATCATTCGATGGATTTCATACTGGTAGATCTCCGAAGCTGCATTAATTCCAAATGATAGTCTCTTGTAACGATACAATCCACAGTGAGTCACAAATGTTGTTACATCTCGGGAACCTGGATCCAGCTCTAATTGATGACAGCCCCATTTCAGATCAATTTTTGAGAATACCTTGCTGGTAGTTCTTGAAGTATTTCCTCCACTGTTGGTATAGGGTGTCGTTCTCTAATTATAGCTTCATTGGCCATTCTCATGTCAACACATAGTCTTATGTCACCCTATGGTTTGGGCACAATCACTACTGGGCTGACCCATTGTGTCGAATGTTCCACAGGTTCAATAATGTCTTGTTCGATCAATTCTTTAATTTTGGCTTCGACTTTCCCACGAAGTCCAAACGGAGTTCGGCACATTGGTTGTGCCTTAGGCTTGACCGTTTCATCTACCGCTAGCTTCAATTGTCGACCTTTCAGCTTTCCTACTCCTTGGAAGACTGCGGGGAATTCTTGCTTCATATCCTCGTATGACTGAATTGAATGAACACAAGCTCCAATATGAAGTATTGCCAGGTCTTGCGCTGTGCTTCTACTCAGCAATGGTTCTCCCCCCTCTTCTATGACCATAAACTCTGCTTCGGTGTACTTATCTCCAGCTTCAACAGTTGCAGTAAAACATCCAATGGTCTGCAATGGTTTGGTTGCTGTGTATGGATATAGTTTCTTGGAACACTTCTTTGAGGTACAGATGATCTTTTTCTTTTTCAACTTCTCCCATAAATGTCGATCAATCACATTACTGTCACTGCCTGAGTCTACAATGACCTGCACTGTCACTCCATCAATGATCACTGGGATCTTCTCATGACGTACTTCATTCAACGTAAATTGGTAACAACTCTGTTCCTCCTGGGTATCATCATCGTCACCGTCTATCTGGTGAATGGTATCTTTCTTTCCAGGATACTTTCCTTTCCCCCAGGCTTTGCCTTTGGAAGTTGTACTCTTCCTCTTCTGGTCTGCATTGGACTTGCTTTTGCACTTCTTTGCAAAGTGGTCCTTACCTCCACACTTTCTGCAAACGTTGCCTTTGGCCGGGCAATATGGGTCTTTTCCAAAGTGACCTCGGTTTCCACATCGATAACACTCCACGTCCTGTGTCGACGTATATCTTGACTGGTTATGGCGATGTGAGAGCCTCTTAATTTGCTGGCTTGAGTTGTTTTTCAGGGTCATGGTATGAAATTGCCCTTCAACAGCCTCTAATGCAGCAGCAATGGCTAAAGCATCGGTGAGTTCCAACTCACTCCCTCTTTCCAGTAGACATCTTCTGAGTTTATCTGATCTACAGTGCTGTACGACTTGATCCAGTAATTGGTTGTCCAAATCAGCTGGCATGTAATTGCATCCAACAGCTAGCTGGCGTAGTCTCGTCACGTACTAAGCAATTGTCTGGCCATCTTCTTGTCTCGTTCTCCGAAACAAATGGCGTTGAAATGTAGCATTCGGTGTCACTACATAGTGTGCATTTAATCCATCTACCGCTTTCCGGTATTCATCCTTTCTTCCAGTATTCAAAAGTGTCTTAAATGTTTCCCGAACTGCGGGACCAGCAGTGAAAAGAAGTAACGCCCTTCTCTGCGCTTTTTGATCAACTATACCGGTATCTAGAAATAGGCCACGACTGTCAGCGTAGGATTCAAATTCTTCCAGCCATGCCTTCCACTTCACACTTACAGTGCTTGCATCACCCGTTGGGTCAAAATGAGCAATTTCACTATGCGTTAGAAAGTCACCGTCTGCCCCAGCCATAAGGAAATATTCCAGCCCCAAAAGTACTAAGTCAAAGAGAAAATTCTTATCACCTTGAAGTTGTCTGTAATCCTCTGTAATCTTCTTTAGTCTTTAATTTTCTTCAAGCTTCTTTCATCCTCGTCGCCAATGTCACATTTGTGGCCCGAAATGTGAAGTTAATAAAACATCGAACACAAGTTTTATCAGGTAAACTTCTCAGTGTCTTTATTCTCCAGTTTCCTTTGTTCTTCTGCTTGTGTTCTTATCTCCCTCTCACACCACGTGACTTCCGGTACATCTCATACATATTCATTATCATGACACATACCACTTTAAATATTTCTTATGCCATAGGTGCTCTGTGATTAAGGTGGGATGTGGATGAAAAGAAAAAGTTTGAAAGCCACTGTTTTAATCATCCCTAATTGACTTGTTATGTGCAGCATTTCATAATTCCAAAGGAAATCGGCCAATGACAATTTTTCTCAAGCAAAATACTTCAGTAACAATTGGGTCTAGAGCAGAGATTCCCAAATTCCCTTCCCACTCACAGACCACTTTGAGCAATCCCTTACTAATCTCAGAGCACTGATGGCATAGGATGGTCTCTTAAAAATCAAGATAGAGATTGAGAAGGGGGGAGAGTATTGCCAGAGATGGACTGTGCGAATTTGCGTTCAGAGTGGAAGTTGGCACCCAAAGTTGATGAGCTCAACATGGGTGTAGGAGGCAGCACCAAGGTGGTCATCAATAGCCCCTTTTCCACTGGCACATTGTCCCATGAATTAAGGGGAATTAACTGGAACAAGGTCTAGTAGAAAAAGGAAACAGTCAGCATGTTGGCGTCAAATGATGTCATTTCATGCCTGGGATCGATGGCTGATTAAACCAGTGTCTGATCAACTTGCCTGAGTTCTGAGGATCTCCAGCAGTTTGAAAGATTAAGTAAAATAGAATCAAGAACCTCAACGGCCACAATGAAAACAACGATTGCAGGAGGATCCGATCTCAGAATGGGGAAGATGAGAACCCATCAAAGTGAACCTGGTTAGTTTATATTTTGGATAATGTCTTCATCCAAGTTCTGAGTTTTGTGATTTAATGTATTTTGTACCCAGCTAGGACAGTGAGCTCAACACTAAGTTATAAATGTTAATTGAATGTCTGTATATCTTGCATGGATCTGAATTTTAATAAAAATTTAGTGGTGTGAAACCTTGAGTGTTGTCTTGTCTGCCAGGTCAATTGAGTTCTAAGGAAGCAGAGGAGCAACAGCCCATTTTGTGCAATGAGTATCCTGGCTGCTAGTTCAAACTCTCTCTATTTGTCCCATTGACACATTCATTTTGTTACAAGTGGTAATTGTATTCAGATAAGGAGCCTTAAATCTTTGGCTTCTCTCAATTGTTAATTCCTCTGGTTCGAACTTCTGCTGTATACATTTGCTGATGTTTTCTCTTCCTCCTACCACACTTTGATTTTCATTCATCCTTTCATGACACTGCTTTTGCTTTTTTTTAATTTGTGGAACTTCTTATCACCTGCATCTTCCCCCAGTTTAATTAATCTGTATTAAATTGGTTTGTGTTTTTTTTTACCTCCGTTCTCTTTAACATTATATATTACAACACGGTACAGGTCCTTTGTCTTACAAATGTTGTGCTGATCTACATAAACCTGCTTGAAAAAAAGCTACATGTGCCCTACTTCATAACCCTTTATTTTTCTTTCATCCATGTGCCTCTTAGAGTCTTTTAAATGTTCCCACTGTACCTGCCTCCTCCACAACCTCTGGCAACTCATTCCAGGAATCCACTATTCTCTCTGTATATTATTAAAAAAAACCCTGATGTTTCCCTAAACTTGCCAGAGATGGACTGTGCGAATTTGAGTTCAGAGTGGAAGTTGGCATCCAAAGTTGATGAGCTCAACATGGGTGTAGAAACCTCGTACAGATGCTCTCTGGTATTTGCTAATTTCTCCCTGGGGGAGAAAAAAGTGCTGGCTGTCTACCCTCATAATTTTGTGAATCTCTTAAGTCACCTCTCATCCTCCTTTGCTTCAAAGAGAAAAGCCCTAACTCAGTTAACCTTGCCTCATAAGATGCATTCTCCAATCCTGGCAACGTCCTGGTAAATCTCTGTACCCTCTCTATAGGTTCCACATCCTTATTGTAATGAACTGACCAGAATTGGACACAATAATCGAAATGTGGTCTAACCAGAGTTCTATAGAGCTGCAATATTACCTCTTGACTCCTGAACTTAATCCTCCGACCAGCATAGGCCTTTTTTGAATATTAAAAAAAATTCCATCCATGCATTTATATACTTTAACATAAGCATAATTGGATTAAATTTGAAATTACAATGATCACATGATGGTTTAACCCCTCCCCCGCTTACCCTCCCCTCCCTCCCTCTTACACCCCCCACCCACTAACTTCAATTGAGAGGATACTTGTGGGAAAAATTAGGTTCAACCATGTACTTACTGGCTTGTTTTGAGCTGGAAGTTCTTGTTAGGAGAGGTTATACTAAGAAATTTATTTCTCCAAAGTATTTTTTATTACAAGCAGGTACTATTAAACAGGGAGTTCATCAATCGAGACCAGTGGTTCTCAACCTTTTTCTTTCCACTAACATACCACTTTAAGTATTCCCTATGCCATAGGTGTTCTGTGATTAGTAAGGGATTGCTTTAAGTGGTATGTGGGTTGAAAGAAAAAGGTTGAAAACCACTGTATCTAATTGACTTGTTATGTGCACAGTTTCATAACTCCAAAGGAAATGGGCCAATGACAATTTTCCTCCAGCAAAATATTTCCATAACAGTTGGGTCTATTGCAGTGAATCTCAACTTTCCCTTCCCACTCACATACCACCTGAAGCAATCCCTTACTAATCACAGAGCACCGATAGCATAGGGATTACTTAAAGTGGTATGAGTCAAAAGAGAAAGGTTGAGAACCACTGATCCAGACAGAAATGGGAGGAAGATTTAAACATTACAATTGATGAGAAAAGATGAACAGATTTTTGTCAAGATTGTATGATATTATAAATGTTAGGCATAGTTTACTGCAGTATAATTATTTACATCAATTATATTTAATGCCACAATTTGCATAAAATGTAATCAGATTTATCAAATTAATGTTTTAGATGTGGCAAAGAAATAGGAACTTTTTTTGCACTCTACTTGGTCATCTTTTAAAGTTATAATCTTCTGTATAGATTTAGAAGAGTTTTTAGAACAGATTACTGGTATTTCCACCAAGTCCAAATTTATTTTTATTGGGGAACAGAGAAGGAACAAGATCTAAATTAAAATGATAATTTTATCAAGTAAAATTTATTAAAATAATATTAGCATTGGCAAGGAAGTATATTGCAGTGACCTGGAAATCAGATGTACATTGAAGTATGGAAAGATGGAACATGGAAATCCAAAATTTGGAGAAAATTACATATAATTTAAGAAATAAATAGTCTTTTTTTAAAATAAATTTGGAGCCTGTACATGCAAAGATCATGGATAAATATGTAAAAGTGTATTTCCAGCCACTTAAGACCTGTAATAATCTTCTTCCCTAAAATGGCTAAATAAATACTGTAAAATTCTGGTGTGTGAGCTAATCCTTCTGTGCAATCCAGAATAACATTACCATACGCCTTCTTAATTACCCTATCAATCTGCATGGCAGCTTTGAGAGATCTCTGGATTTGAACGCAAAGGTCCCTCTGTTCTTCCAACACTGTTAAGATTCCTTCCCTTAGCCATATACCCTGCCTTCAAGTTTGACTTTCCAAAGATGCATCAGTTCACATTTGATTGAACTCCATCTGCCCTTTTCTACCCAGCTGTCTCTATATTCTGTTGTAGCCTAAAACAATTTTCAACACTATCCACATCTCCAACTTTCGTATCATCTGCAAATATACTGACCTATTCCTCTACTTCTTTGTCCAAATCATGTATAAAAATCTCAAAGAGCAGGTGTCCCAGTACAGATCTCTGCAGAACTCCACTAGTTGCTGGCCTCTTGCTTTCTGCAGGCAAGCCAATGCTGAATTCACACAACCAAGGTTGGATGAATCCTGTGCCTCGTGACTTTCTGAATGAGTCGACCATGAGGGACTTTATCAAAAGGCTTACTAAAATCCATATATGCCACATCAACTGTCCTACCTTAAAAGCTTAATTAGGCTTCTGAGACACAACCTACTTCAAAGCCATGTTGACTATCCCTGAGAAGATACTACTTCTCTAAATGCTTGTAAGTTCTGTCCCTAAGTTTGCCCACCACTGCCTCATTAGTGTATAACTCCCAGGATTTTCCCTATTACTTTTTTTAAAACAATGGCAAGACATTTTCCATTCTCCTATCCTTCAGTACCTTCTCTGTGGCCAGGGAAAACACAAAGATTGTTCCCAACATCCCAGCAATCTCTTCCCTTGCTTCCTGTGGTAATATGGGGTATCTCTTGTCCATTCCTGGGAACTTATCAATCCTAATATTTTTAAAAAGATCCAGCACTTCCCCACAATGTGCTCCAGTACATACACTTGTTCTATTCTGACCTCATCTTGACCAAGGTACCTCTCTCATTGAAGCAAAGTATTCATTGAGGACATTGCCTTCTTTATCCCTAAGCGGCCCTACCTTTACTCTCATCATCCTTCTATTCTTCAGGTAAGCATTGAAGGCCTTAATGTTTTCCTTAATCCTACTTTCCAAACCCTTCCTGTGCCCCCTTTTAACTACCACATAATTCTCATGAGCCCCTCCTGTCTTTTGCTTCCAAAACCTTCTGTATGTTTCCTTCTTTCTCTTAACTAGCTGCTTCACCTCTTTAGTCAACCACTATTGCCTTCTCCTATGATCTATTCCCTGTCTCAGTGGGACAAACCTATCCAGAACCCCATACAAGTGGTTCCTAAATGTCCTCCACATTTCTTCTGTGCTTTTCACTGAGAACTTCAGTTCCCAATTTTCTCTCCTGTTCTTGCTTAATTGACCCTTACCCAATTAAACACTTAACTATTGTGTCTTCTCTTAATTTTGTTCATTGCTATGCTGAAGGTCAGGGAGTTCTGGTCATTTTCATGGAACTGCTCCCCCACCAAGAGGTCTCTCACTTGACCTTGTTCATTACTCAGTACTAGATCCAGTAAACTTTGAATTTTGATGGTATTTATAAAATTCTTTGGAGCCTGAACCTGTGCTTTTTCGAGATGATATGCAATGTCCTTTTTTTCCTCTTTCTCTAATAATTTAGTAAAATGTTTATTTTGTTACTTCAGGGAAATCCAACTGTAACCATTGGAGGAATTGCAGTATTTGTTAAATATATACATCAATTAAAAAAATTTAGACATACAGCTACCTAATTCACACCTAATTAACCTGCACCCCCTAGTACATTTCAAGCAGTGGGAGGAAACCGGAAACTCGAGGGAAAACCCACACAGACATTGGGAGAACGTACAGACAGCGCAGGATTCGAATCCTGATCATTGGAACTGTAAAGGCGTTGTGCTAACCACAATGCCAACAGTACGAATTTTCAGATATATTGTTAAGTCAAGACTCAGACCCTCTCTGAGGTAGATACAAAAGTTCCCAATATGTTATTTTGAGGAAGAATAGGGAAATGTATGTAATGCATAACCATTGTGTCTAGACTTGTTAAAAGTATTGCAGGAACTGAGAGAATTTAAGCCATTCTGAAAGGGACGTCAAAGATTTAGATAAATAGAATTTCTTTTCACTTAAATTTGAGAATGATGCCCGATTTTTAAAAAAATCCTGTACTTCTTACGGGTCCTGAACTTCAGGCAAAGCCCCATCTGTGGCACAAAGGAGCCGGTGTTATCCAAACTATCAGTTCATGGCTTATCTGCATGTCACATTTTCTCACCAGAGTCCTTGCAAAAATTTAAAGTTTTAGTTTCCTATCTCTAACTAGTATTTCCACAGAGTCTTTCATGTGGACCTTTGGAAATCTTAGCAGGACATAGCATTAGGATTTCTCATGTCATTTCTCAAGTAGTGTTGTGATATCTTTTATATCCATCTGAAGGATCTTTGTTGGTAAAAACCGTAAAGATTCTGTGTTACATTTCATCTGAAAGAGGACATCCCTGACAGCTCCGTGCTCTCTCTGTCATTGAACCAGGGTGCTCTGCCAGCACCACACAGCAAGAAGTAGACAAGTATCTCATTAGTGAGAGCATCAAATGATATGGGGAAAAGGCCAGAAACTGGAACTCGTGTAGCTTAGTGAAGTTTTATGAAACAGACTCGATGGGCCTAGTGGCCTGTTTCTGCTCCTTTGTCTTGTCTTGTGAGTTATGAAATCGTGCACGTAACGAGTCAATTAGGTACGATTAAAACAGTGGTTTTCAAACTTTTTCTTTTCACTCACATACCACCTTAAGTAATCCTGTACTAATCACGGAATACTGATGGCATAGGGAATACTTAAAGTGGTATGTCATTGGAAAGAAGAAGTTTAAAAATCATTGGTCTAATGTTTTTGGGGCAAGAGTGGATGGTGGCTGGGGTAATTCCAAAGGCAAGGTGGGTAAATGATGGAGTTAAGATGCAGCTCATCTAAGATTCAACAGTAATCTGTTTTATGAAGGTAATCATGACAATATGGAGGGAATAGGAGACAGTGTCTCATCATATTGATAATTTCCTAGGTTAAAGTTTACGTGCTTTGAAACAATGCTTTCCAAATTTAGTTAAAGGACTTAATCACCAACAAGATTTCAGATTTATTGTCAGACTACATCCATGATATTACATACAACTCAGATACTTTATCCTGCAGGTGAGGCAGAATTACCACTTATTAGTAGTGCAAAAAAAACCCTGTACTCAACGTACCCATGTAAATAAATGCAGACAAATTGCAATGCAGAGAGGAAAAAAAAATCAATAGAGTGTAAAAGTAAGAATCCTTAAATGAATTACTGATTGAGTTTGTTGTTGAGTGGTCTGGTGGTGGAGGGATAGCAGCTATTCCTGAACCTGGTGGTGCGACTCTTCTGCAAGAATAGAGCATGTTCTCTGTGATTTGGATCCTTGATGATTGCTGCCGCTCGGACAGCAGTGCTCTCTGTACATGATCTCAATGGTGGGAAGGGTTTTGCCTTTGATGCCCTGGGTTGTGTCCACTACTTTATGCTCAGGGCTATTGATGTCACCATATCAGACTGTGTTGCAGCCGGTCAGCACACTTTCCACCACATTGCCAGAGTTTCCGATGTCATACCACACCTCTGCAAACTCATGAGGAAGTAGAGGCACTGACATGCTTTCTTCATGATGCCATTAGTGTGTTGGGGGCCAGGAAAGATTCTCTAAGATAGTGACTCCCAAGAACTTAAATGGTCAGAACCCAATTTTGGAGCAGTATTCCTTTTGTATTAGTAGATTTATTTGTTAATTGAATAAGACCATGTATATTTGCATTGTCTATTTGTGTACACAGAGTTCTTGGAGAACTTCACGAAGAATTCTTTTTGAAATGTGATGCTGTGTGGCCATGGATAAAACGTTCCATTTGGCAGTGATTTCCTGTGCTGCATGTGTGGAGTATGCACATACTCGTGGTTTCCTAGGAGTGGTCCAGGTTCCATTCGCGTGTAGAAATTGACCATGGAAAATTACTCCTTAGCATAGGGAATTAACAAAAAGTAGTCAAAGAGTTCAAGGGGCATACAAGGGAGGATAATTTGCAGGCCCATGAAGTCTGCTCTGCCATTTTATGTGATCATGTCTGCTCTGATGATCGGCTCATCTCCACCTCGCTGCCATTTTCCCTATATCCCTCAATTCCCCTCCTATGTGAAAACATATCCAACCTTGTGTCCCCGAGTTCTGGTCTCTTTTACTAATGTAAACATCTTACCTAACTCTATCTTATCCATGCCTTTCATAATTTTATATGTTTCTAAAAGGTCCCCTCTCATTCTTCTAAATTCCAGCGAGTACAGCCCCAGACAACTTGATCTCTCCTCATAGGCCAACTCTGGAATCAACCTGGTGAACCTCCTCTGCGCTGCCTCCAAAACCAGTACATTCTTCCTCGATTAAGGAGACCAGAACTGCACGCAGTACTAAACATCTGGTCTCACTAATACCTTGTACAGTTGCAGCATATCCTCTTTGTTCTTAAATTCAAATCCTCCCTCAATGAATTTGCCTTCTTGATAGCCTGCTGCACCTGCAAACCAACCTTTTGCAATTGATGCACAAACACTCCAAAGTCATTCTGCAAGGCAGCATGCTGCAATTGCTTGTCATTTAAATAATATTCTGATCTTCCATTTCTCCTTCCAAAGTGGATAACCTCACATTTGTCAACATAGTACTCCATCTGCCAGACCCTTGCCCACTCACTTAACCTTTCTATGTCTGCAGACTCTCCACATCTTCTGCACAATTTGCTTTTCCACTCAATTTAGTGTCATCAGCAAACTAAGATGCACTGCACTCTGTCCTGCCTTCCGGATTGTTTATGTGTATCATGAACAGTTGTGCGCCCAGCACAGGCACCTGCAGCACCCCATTCACCACCAATTGCCAACCTGAAAAACACCCCTGTATCCCAACTCTCTGCTTTCTATTGATTAACCAATCCCCTATCCTTGCTAATACATCACCCCAACTCTCTGCATCCTTATCTCGTGCGTGTTTTATGCAGCACCTTTCTGAACGCCTACTGGAAATTCAGATAACCAGCGTCCAACTGCTCCCCTCTATCCACTGGGCTGATTATATCCTCAAAGAATTCCAGTAACTTTGTCAAACAGGACCTGCTTTTGCTGAATCCATGTTGTGTCTGCCTGATGGATCCATTTTTCTCCAGATGCCTCGTTATTTCTTTTTTAATGATAGCTTCAAGCATTTTCCTAACTACAGATGTTCAACTAACTGGCCTATAGTTCCCTGCCTTTTGCGTGTATCCTTTTTTTAATAGTGGCATGACAGTCACCATCTTCCAATCCACCTGGACTTGTCCAGAGAATTTTGGTTAATTATTACCAAAGCCTCTGCCACTTTTTTCAGTACCCTGGGATGCATTCCATCAGGGCCAGGGGATTTATTTATTTTTAGACCCTCAAGTTATCTGAGCACTACCTCTTTAGTAATAGTTATTACATCCAGGTCCTCACCTCCCATCACATCTGTCTTTTGCATGTTCGACATGCCCTCTACCATGAAGAATGACACAATATAGTCATTCAAAGCCTCAGCCATTTCCTCATTATCCAATATCAATTCCTCCTTCTCATTTTCCAAGGGACCAACCTTCACTTTAGCCAACCTTTTTTGCTTTATTAAATTATAAAAACTTTTACTCTCCATTTTTAGTTTTGGTGCTAATCTTTTCTCATAGTCTTTCTTCCCTCCCTTTATTACTTGCTTCATGGTTCTTTGTTAGTTTTCCCAGTCTCATAGTTTCCCACTGCTCTTCGTGACTTTGTATGCACAAGCTTTTAATGTCCCCTCCTTACTGTTGAGCACCATGAAGGATCTCTTTGAAAGTCCACCACTGTTCATCAACTGTCCCTCCATGTGGCCTGCGAACCCAGTCTACCCTGGCCAACTCCTTCATCCCCTTGTATTTTCCCTTGTTTAGGCATAACACACTGGTTTTAGACCAAACTATTGTACCAACCCCTCGTAAGGTAAATTTATTCATACGGTGTGTAGCGCGAATAAAAGCTCTCATGACTGAAGGGAAAACGCATGCTTTTATTAGCTTATAACTGTGGGCAGGGTCTTACAGTGGTCTTAAACTTCTGCTTTTTATCCACCCTCTTACTATTCCAATCCCTCTCCAATTTGCTGACCCCCCTCCCCCACTATTTAATTTAAAGCCCTGTCCACAGTCCTAGTTATGCAATTCACCAATATCCAGGTCCCACTTCAGTTCAGATGGTGTCGGACCATTTTGAACAGTTCGTTCCTTCCCCAACACTGGTGCCAATTTCCCCTGAATTGGAACCCACTTCTCCCACACCAATCTTTGAGCCATACATTTAACTCTCTAATCTTCTGGGCCCACTGCCAAGTTGCACGTTGCTCCAATGATTACCACCTTTTTGATTCTGATGCCTAATTTGGTCCCTCGCTCCTCAAAATCCCTTAGCAGAACTTCTTTCTGGGTTCTACCTAAATTGTCAGTACCCTCATGGACTACGACAACTAGATCCTTCCCCTCCCACTGCAAATTCTTCTGCAGGTCAGACCCAGGCACCAGGAAGGCAACACAGCCTGTCTGGCACACTCTATCCTTGTGATAGAGACCTTTGTCTATTCTCTGAACAATACTATCCCCACTTACTACTACGTTTCTCTTCTCTCCTCCCTCTTGAATGGCTTTTTGAGCCAGTGTCCTCATCATGTTGCTCATCCTTCCTACAACCTCCACTCTTATCCATACAAGGAGTAGAAATCTCGGACTTGTGAGACAAGATCAAGGGCTGAGGCGCCTCCAGAACGGCCTCTTAGATCCCATGATCTGCCTCAGTCGCAGTCACACCTTCTTGTCCCTGACAACAGGCCGAGTTTGAAGCAGCTATTCTAATGGGTGTGACTGCCTCCTGAAACACAGTGTCCAGGTATCTCTCCTCCATCCTAATATATCTCAGTGTTTGAAGCTCAGATTCCAGGTCATCAATTTTGCGCCTGAATTCTTCAAGCAACCAACATTTTTTACAGATATAGTCATCAGGAACCTCAGCAGAGTCTACCAGCTCCCACATCATGCAGCTGCAACACATCGCCTGATCCTGCATGCCTACTTAATTTATTTAGCTGTAATTTGGTCCCACTCCTACACTGGCCTGTCCATTTGAGCTTCCCCTCTTTTGACTTGCTTCTGCCCCTTATCTGTAGCACTCATTCCAACCAATCACCGCTTTGTTTAATGTTTAAACTGTCCTTTATAAACTTATTTGCACAAATCCTGGTCCTGATGCTCTCTGGTCTTTGAGTCCATGCCGCACTTCTCCCTGCAATGGTCCCATTCCATTCCACTCCCTTTTTGAACTTACTTGAACAAAGCCCAGTCCCAACATTGGGGTTACGGGGCAAAAGGAAGGGGTGTGGGCTGAATGGTTGTGCTCTGGGGATGTTGTAGAACAGACAGATCTGGGATACAAGAACATTGTTCAACTTAAAGAAGCAGAACAGGTAGACAAGGATGTGAAGATGTGTGGCCTGCATCCCTTCATCAAACGGGGCATTGAGTAATGAGGTGGGAAGTCATGTTGCAGCTGACTAAGATGTTGGTGACACTGCAGCCAGAATGTAGTGTGCATACCATTGGAAGTACAGTAAAATCCCCAGTATCCAGCACTTGCAGTGACTGTGGATGCCACATATGTGAATTTTACAGTTGCGGAAGACACACTCTTACAATGCCTAACTAATATACTGCATTAAGAATAAAGATTTTAAAAGATAATATAAAGTAATTTGAAAAATATCAGTCCTTAACTACATAAAGTTCACTTTAATTGGGTAATTCCTGTGACTTACCAAATTTAAATTTAAATTCGAACCCTGGCACTGTAATAGAAACTGCTATACTAAACATGCGACCATCCTAATTGATCCTTCTCCCCAAAGTTTAGAGATAAAGCCTTACTAGCATACTTAATAATATACTAATCAAGGTAAAGACTCTTACTGGCCAGGGATAGGGAAACACTTTGGTAGTGTTGCCCCAGTGGCGAGTGGCATTGGCCGGCTCTTCATCCTGGTTGATGCCATTTTATTTGAACACAACTTTATTCAAACTTTATGCAAACAGAAGAACATGACCAGGATGCTCCGCTGGCTGAATATTTGCTCCCATCTTCACCAAGGGGTTATGTGTTGCTTTTACAATTTTAAACTTTTATTCAAATTACAATTTATTTATGTATTTATCTATTTATTTATTTAGTTATTTCCTCTTTAAAAAAAAAATTGTCAGTTGGTTGTGGTTGCCTGTTGCTTGAATAGCAGAGATTTTATTGTATCTGGTTAAGGTGGAAAGGGCATAGAAAAGATTCACAAGGATTTTGGGGGTACGAGAGGGTCTGAGAAATTCAACAGACTGAGATTGTCGTCCTCAGAGCAAAGGAGGATTATAAAGTCAGGAGGTGAATGGTCACAGTCTGTTAACCTGGGTAAGGCAGCCTCAACTTAGAGGGCACAGATTTAAGGTGAAAGAAGAAAGATTTTGAGGGGCAACTTTTTCAACATAGAGGGTGGTGTGTTTATGGAAAGAACTGCCAGAAGTAGTAGAAGTGGATGCAACCAGTGGCGTATCTAGGGTAAGTAACACCTATGGCAAGCATTGAAATTGCTCCCTCACTCCCCCCCCCCATTAAAACTTACTTTAATCCTTCACCCCACAACCTTCCCTCACCGCCGCCAAGCCATCCACTTTGCCTTCCCTACCTGTCTTCGCTGATGTAGAACCCTAAAATAGTCATATCCAATATATTGAGATATTGGAAAATAATCTACACCTTAAAAAAACATGACAGTCATTTCAATTTAAAAAAAAACCTCTCTGCCTACTTCAAAGGCCAGCATTCGCTGAATGAAGTGGCATTCCCCAGAACAGAGCAACCAAAGTTAAAGCTGTTGAGTGGATGTCACCCTCCGGGCACCCTCTTTTACCTTCAGTGCCAAGGTGACTCTTGGTGCCATCCACCCAGTAGGAGAGAAGCAGGAAGATGATGGAAGTCCATGCTCAAACTCATCCTTCAGCGCAGACCCTCCTCAGCTCTGGCTCCAACAGGGCAGGGTTCGGAGTTGAGTGTCGGGAGCTCCAGTGACTGGAGTTCCCAACTCTGAACCTTCCCCTCAGCCTACTGCACACCAGAGCTCCCAACGCCCAACTCCGACCTCTCCCCTCAGCAGTCAGCCTACAGGTGCATATCTGAGGTCCCAAAGCCAAATGTGAACACTTCCCTTGGCCTACCACACCAGACTTCAGTGTGCAGTAAGCCGAGGGGAGGGTTTGGAGTCAGCGTTGGGAGCTCCAATGTAGACCAACATGATAAAAGACAAACACCAACACCATTTATCCTTTCTTCACAAGAATAACAAATTCATGTGTGCAAATGACAAAAAAAAACCTGTTGTTCCCCCATATCCCAGCTGTAATGGACCAGGTTGGAACGGAAGCCATTGGCTATTCCATTGCTGTTAAAGTTGATACATTTTAATTTCGTGCCTTTGCTGCAGTTTGGTTTGGCACTTTCTGGGTTCGCTCGCATCAGAGGATCAGTTAGGCTGTCCAGGTCAAGTGCAGGTGGGCTGGGGAGTCCAGTCCAGGTAATTTACAAGGAGCCAATAGCTCAGTGCCATCAAAGTTAAACCAATTACAAGGGAATTTAAATTTGCCAATGGGAAGGTGTGCACTAATGTGGGGGGGGGGGGGGGAACCTTGATTGGCATTGTTGGGTGGTACTGTCACATGACAGCCAAGATCCTTCACAATACAGTGGTGAAATGGTAATTCAGATTATAATATAGTGTCTGCTAACACCAGCATTGCTAAAATGAAATACACACACGCACACACACACACACACACACACACACACACACACACACACACACACACACACACACACACACACACACACTTTAGTTTTGAATTTCACGCGCTACTTTAAGGGTCTGAGCTACTTCCTGTCTGGAACGCTTTGGTCTATGGGAGTGATGTCAGCACACGGCGGAGTCACTGCCTGCTCAGCACTATGCGACCAGGAAGTGCCGACATTACCTCGGCAACGTGTGCTGCCAAACGTGGGCTTCTCCTGAGAAGGGAAGGGGGGGCCTGTGAAATCTTGCGCAAACTGATTTGGATGGCGATTCGGCCCGTCTAATCGCATGATCGCTCAGCCCACTACAATATTACCCTTTTCAGTCATACATCAACTTGCTTTTAATTCATGTTTAAAGATGATACCCAGTGGTATAATACATTTTCCAGTGAAAACAGAGAGTTTATAGTGAGCATTGGAAATAGTGGCTCATTGAATTTCAAGGGAGTGTGGTGGAAACAGGACCCTTGTGAATTTCAAGTGAGTGTTAGTGATGGGGCTGTGGTTTTATTCCAAGGGTAACAGCCCAATTAGTCAAGGAAGCATGAATGGGGTCCTGAAAGAGATTAGAGGGAGTCCTATAAAAGTCACTTTTCAACCATATGCCAAACAATTTGCGATTTGCTAAGTTTTATTATAACTCTTGTGAACAGTAAAGGAACTAAACCCACACAGATGCTGTTATCTATAGGCACTTTCAAGCAGGGAAAACACCCATCTATAAAGGCGTAGGTTCTTAGCCCTTATGCCTAAAGACTTTCCTCTCTGAATGCACCGTGGCCAGCTCCGAGGCGCCAAATCCAATCCTTCTCAGGATAATCAGTGGAGTGCTGTGCTCCGCTGCCTGACCTGAATGTACAGCCTCTGCAAACGGCTGGTTAGGGGCGGGCTGATGATGCCTGCGACCCATCTCCCCACTCGCCTCTCTCCCTCCATGACTCCCTCAAGGCAGGGGCAGGGGCCATCAGGGGGCAGCCGGTGCAGGCTGTGACAGCCTCAATGGGCCACTCTCTGTGGCTCAAAACGCGGCAGAGCAGTGACCATCTTCCCTACTCATAATCCCCCACCCAGCTGGAACTGTTCTGGCAAACTCAGAGCGGTACCAGCTGTGTGGGGGGATTATGGGTAGGGAAGACTGCCATCGCTCTTCGTGTATTTTTGACAAGTGGGCACTTACAAGGTGGCTCTGGACATGAATGGGACGCTGGAGCAGCCTTTTAGGGCTGCTGTCTGAAAGGTAAGTTTTAAGTTTTCGATCCGCTCTTGTAGCTGGCCTCCAGGCGGAGACCTGACATAAAATGGCCTTACATCAAAATAAAACTTACTGGATGAACTCAGAGGGTCAAGCATCAGTGGGAGGAAAAATAATTGTCGACTTATCGAGCTGAAACTCCATCAAGACTCAAGCCTTCAGATCTTGTACTCTTTCAATGGATAAATTGATCATCAAGGAGCCTAGTTTTAAAAAAGCCAAATGCAAAAAAAATTATTTGAAGCCTGCCCCTTGGCTTCATTTTTTCATTGAAATTGGTTTTTAATTCACTTTTGCATATTGTTTTCAGTTTCTTTTCATTTCTCAAAATTCCATTATACACACATTATTTTAAAAGTTATACTTTTAGCAAATTTTCCACGCTTTTAAATTGAAAAGTGCTCCAAAGATAGTGACACACAGCTCGATCCTGGGGCGGTTGGGCATCATTGGGAGTTAGATGGGGGAGGGGGGGGAGTGGGGGAATGGCATAGGGATCAACGACAGCCTGCGGTCTGCCATTAATCTTATCGACTTTTAAGAACAGTCACATGTTCAGCCGCACTCTTGCCGAACTAAAGAATCATCTTATTTTCTAAAATAGACGAACTTAACAACAATTATATTTACAAATATGTACAAATAAATGTGATCCGCGAAGAGCTGCACACACACAGCGAGAATCCGTGTCACACAGCTTTTTGTTTTATCTGGCTCTTGTGGATCTATTCATGGCTAGAATTAGCTTTACAATGAAACGGGCCCATAGGCTGCCTGGGTCTCTTAATCACCCATTTACAATCTGTTCAACTTCTCTGACAAACACTGGATTGATTTCCATCAGAAAGCAAGATGTGACCATGTCATTAAAGAACTTCAGACTGTCTCCCATACCTCCAAGTTGATCTGTCAGGTGGAGATTCTTTGTTGGTTTCAGGAGTTCGATATTGGGTGGTTGAAGAGAGGACAGTGGCGCCCAGGGCATGTGCCCTGGTGGCCATACCCTAGATGCACCTATGAATACATAAACATTTAAAAGACATTTAGACAGATATATGGACAGGAAAGGTTTAGAAGTATACAAGGCAAATGGGAATAACACAGACTGCAACATGGTCTGCTTGGACAAATTGGTCTCAACGATAAATCTATGACTCTATAAACTCCTCGGATGCAGTTTCTTTCCATTTGCCGGAAATAAACTGATTGCTACCTACAGTCAACCAGAATTTATGCACTTTTCAGTACTTGGAGCCAGAATTGAGTGGATTCAAGATTCAAAGCTCCTTTATTGTCAAGTACATTGCACACAAAATTTGTGAATGTTTGTTTGCCACAAAGAGGCGCCCCCACCAATCAGAGAAAAAGAAGCAAAACAGCCCCCTTCGAGACATGAGGATAGTTTCATGCTTCAGTATGGATTAAATCTAAAGAGGAAATGGTGGTGTTTTTATGAGCATGAGGATAGTTTATTGTCATGTACATAAGTAAATTGTACAAGGGCACTGAAATGTTTACTTTCTGTAGTCATAGAACCCATAGAATATTATAGCACTGGTCTTCTAGACTGTGCCAAACTATTATTCTGCCTAGTCCCACTGACCAACACCAAGTTCACACCCGTCCATTCTCCTACCATCCATGAACATGTGCAAAATGTCCTTATATGTTAAAATTGAGCCTGCATTCAGTTTGCAACTTGTTCCATACTCCCACTACTCTCTGTGTGAATAACTTCCCCCAATATTTCCCTTAAACTCTCCTCTTTCATCCTAATCCCATGTCCTCTGTTTCTCACCTGACTTCAGTGGGAAAAGCCCACTGTATTTACTCTATGCATACCCCTCATAATTTTGTATACCTCTCGTTTTTCCCTTTGCTCCAGGGAATACAGTCCTCACCTGCTTAACCTTTCCCTGTCACTCAGTTCCTCAAGTCCTGGCAACATCCGAGTAAATCTCTGCACTTTGACAATCTTATTAATATCTTTTCTGTTGTTACGTGTCGAAAACTGCACACAATACTCCAAATTTGGCCTCACCAATGTCTTATACAACTTTACTATGGCAATCCAACTCCTTTTCTCAATACTTTGATATATGAAAGCTAATATGCCAAAAGCACTCTTTCTGACCCTTTCAGGAAATTATGTATCTGTATTCCCAGGTCCCTCTGTTCTACTGCACTCCTCAGTGTGCAACCATTTACAGTGTATGTCTTTACAGTGTTTGTCCTTCCGAAATAGAACACCTGAGACTTGCCTGCATTCAATTCCATTTGGCAGGCTGTTTTTTTTCAGCTGTTCCAGATCCTGCTGCAAGTTTTGAAGGCCTTCCTCGCTCTTCAGTGCGTCTCCAATCTTTGTGTCATCTACAAATTTACTGATCCAATTTATCACATTATCATTCAGATCATTGATATAGATGACAAACAGCAATGGACCAAGCACTGATCCCTGAGACACACCACTAGTCACAGGCCTCCAGTCTGAGAGGCAGTTCATCCATGACCACTCTGGCTTCTCTTGGAAAGCCAATGGCGAATCCAGTTTACTACTTCACAAGTTTACTACTTCATCATGAATGCTGAGCAACTGAACCTTCCTGACTAGCCTCCCATGTGGGGCTTTGTCAAAGTCCTTAATAAAGTCAATGTAGGCACCATTACACAGCCTTTACTTCATCCACCTTTCTGGTAATCTCCTTGAAAAACTCTATAAGATTGGTTAAACACAACTTACCAGATACAAAGGCATGCTGACTATTCCAAATCAGTCCCTGACTATCCAAATACCTGGATATCTGATCTCTTAGAACACCATCAAATTACTTACCTATTTCTAACTGGCCTATCATTTCCTGGGTTATTTTTGGAGCCTTTTTTAAACAAAAGAACCCTCCAATCCTCATTTCCCAGGGCCCCTGCAAGTTTTACTCAAGGCTCCATCAAGGTCCAAATGAATGGCTTGTCAGGGATTTATTCACCTTTATTTGGTTTAAGACAGCAAATATCTTGTCCTCTTTAATCTGTGTAGATTCCTTGACCTCATTGCTTGCTTGCTTCACTATGCCAGTTACATGAGAAAGTACAGATATATAAAAAAAACATTTCCCATCTCTCCTGGCACCCTACATAGTCAACCACTTTGATTTTCAAGAAGACCATTTTTGTCCTGTGGTGAACCCATTATTGTATATTTAAATGACATGACCTTTTATTTTTGACCCTGCTCTCACTGGCCGCTCTGGAAGTGGCCATCCATAACGTGGAATTGTTCTCCAGTGAACACGTGACTACCTCATGGGGGACGTGGGCATTGCCATCTTGGGAGGTGGGATTGCAAATCCCCTCCCATTCTGAACTGACCTTCGCAGCCGTTAGCAACCACCCAAAGTGCTATTTCTGGGGACAGGCAAGCATCCAAGGAAACACTGCCCTGCCAAGGATGCCATCTGCTCCAACTGTGGGAAGAAGGGACACTTCGCAAGAGTCTATAAGTCGAAGGAAACTCCCAAACCCAGTAGTGCCACATGCAAACGGGGACCGCCATCTTTGATGCAGTCACTTCCGCCATCACTTCCGGGGACCTGGAATGAATGCGCGTACATGCTGCAGAGATCACTGATTTAATTGATGTCACTTCTGTCTTCTCCCTCTTCTCTTCTGGCAAAGAATGAACGGGCCAAATGCACGTCATGGGGGCTATGCATGGACTGCCTGCAGCCAACAGAACTCCTCAGACAACAAGCTGAAGCTGGCACACCAACTCTCCAGGGCCATGATGGACATCCAGGTAAATGGCCGCCCCACCGCTTGATAGCAGGAGCATGGTGAGCTTCATTCACCCAAACACTGTACAGCATTATTCCCTTGGGGTGCAGCCCGAGAGGCACAGCATCTCTCTAGCTTCTAAATCCAAATTGGCAAAAGTTTATCGCAGTAGTACTGTGACACTGAATATCCAAGGCACGGTATACTGTGACCTCAAGCTCCTAGTAGGGCCACAGTTCTGCGCACACATCCTACTTGGGTTAGACTTTCAGTGCAACTTAAAGAGCAACACCATGGTGTAAGACAAGACTCACCCTCCCCTCATTGTCTGTAACGAACAGTTTATGAACCGCCCACCCCTCCCTCATCACGTGGCCGTCCAGCAGCCCTAAACTCAATCATTGCATCTGATATATGGCCTATCATGTTCCGGATCCCCCACCATCCCCCTTCCCTTGTTTACTAACCTCACCCTGGAATGTAAGCTGGCCACCACTAAAAGTCACCGATATAGCGCCAGGACATTTATTAAGTCAGAGGTGAGATGCCTCCTTGCTGAGGGAGTGATAGAACAGAGTACGAGCCCTTGGAGCACCCAGGTCGTGGTAGTGAAGAGTGGGGAGAAATACCAGATGGTCATAGATTATTCCCTGACGATCAACAGGTTCACCTGTCTAGATGCATACCCCTACCCTGCATTGCCGACATGGTGAACCAGATCACACAATACAGGGTGTTCTCAACTTTACCATTAAGTCTGCTTATTACCAGCTCCCCATCCACCCCAAGGACTGGCGGATTGTTGGCTTCACCACTTCCTAAGAGTCCCTTTTTGGGTTATGAATAGGGTGCCTGTCTTTCAAAGGAAGATGGATCGGATGGTGGATGAAGACGGACTGTGGGCCACTTTCCCATATCTCGACAGCATCACCATCTGCAGCCATGATAAGAACCTCCAAAATTTCCTCCACACCGTGAAACACCTCAACCTGATGTAAAATACAGGGAAGTGTGTCCTGTGTGTTGTGGAGCATGGAGTAATCAGCCCTGATCCTGATCGCATGCGCCCCCTGTTAGAACTCCCTCCCCTCCACTGCTCCAAGGCCCTGAAAAGGTGCCTGGGATTTTTCTCCTATTATGCCCAATAGGTCCCCAGCTATGCAGAGAAGGCCCAACCCCTCATCAGAGCCACCATTTTCCTCCTGTCAGCAGAAGCCCGTGAGGCATTCGACCGTATCAAAGCTGACATCACAAAGGCCATGGTGCACACAGTGGACGAATCCATCCCATACCAGGTGGAGAGTGATGAATTAGTCTTTGCCCTGGCCACCACAGCCAGGCAGGCCTGTGGTGTTTTCTCATGCACCTTCCAGGGCCCTCCTCTATTGAGAAAGAGGCCCAGGCCATCATTGAAGCAGTATGACACTGGAGGCATTATGATCACTGGACCCAATGTGTTCCTACACATATAATACTCTGTCACCTGTTCTGTCTTGTTCCCGAATAGATCTATTATTGCACTCTTTCTAGTTGGTACTTGGATATATTGATTTAGGAAACTTCCCTGACTTTAATCCTGTGGTTCTCAACCTTTTTCTTTCCACTCACATTGTAATCCCTATGCCATCTGTGCTCTGTGATTAGTAAGGGATTACTTAAGGTGGTATGTGAGTGGGAAGGGAAGGATGAGGATCACTGTTCTAGACCCAATTGTTACTGAAATATTTTGCTTGAGAAAAATTGTCATTGGCCCATTTCCTTTGGAGTTATGAAACCAAGCACATAACAAGTCAATTAGGTACGATTAAAACAATGGTTTTCTAACTTTTTTTTCTACCCATATACTACCTTAGGCAATCCCTTACTAATCACAGAGCACCTGTGGCATAGGGATTACTAAAGTGGAATGTGAGTGGAAAGAAAAAGGTTGAGAACCACTGTTTTAAGCCATCCAGCCCTTTTTATAACATGGGAGTCTCAGTCAACATGTGGAAAGATAAAATTACCTACTATCACAATTATATGTTTTCTGCTGCTGTCTGCTATCTCTATCAGATTTAGTCCTCCAATTCTCACTGACAATTAGGTGGCCTATAATTCAACCCCATTAATGTGGTTATACCTTTTCTGTTCCTCAGCTCTGTGTAGATAGCCTCAGTAGATGAGCTATCTAAGTCTGTCCTGCCTGACCACAGCTGTGATATTTTCTAATGAGCAATGCCACTCCTCTCCCTTCCATACTTACCGCTCTATTCCTTCAGAAACAATCCTGCCCCTCCTGCACTGAACTTTCACTAATCTCCACAATGTCATAATTCCATGTGCCAATCCATGCTCTAAGCTTGTCTGCCTTTTCTAGAATAGTCCTTGCATCGAAATAGATGCACCAGAGAACATTATTTCACTATGCACAACCCTTCGATTTCTGTGTTTATATGCAATCTTAACATAATCCTTTTCCACACTAATTCCACTATCTGCTCTGACATTCTAGTTCCAATCCCTCCGTAAATTTAGTTTAATCCCCCCACTGGAGCAGCACTAGCAACCCTTGTCACAAGGATATTAGTCCTGCTTCAGTTCCGATCCCACCTTCCCTGGAAGAGAGCCCAATGATGCAGAAATCTGAAGCCCTCCCTCTTGCACCATCTCTTTATCCATGTATTAAGCTTCATTATCCTCCTATTTACCATCTCACTGGCACCTGGCCCGGGAAGCAATCCTGAGATCTCAACCTTGGAGGTCCTGTCCTTCAACTTTCCAGCTAATTCTCTGGACTCTCTTTGCAGGACCTCATCACCCTTCCTATCCACCTCATTGGCTTCTACATGGATCATGACATCTGGGTGCTCAGCCTCACTCTTGAGAATGCCATGACCTCGATCTGAGATATCCCGGACCCTGGAATCTGGGAGGCAACATACCATCTGGGATTCTTAATTTCTTCCACAGACCCTCTTATCTGTTCCCCTAACTATTAAATCCCCTATAACTACAGCTCATTTCTTCTCCCTTCCCTTCTTAGCCACAGAGCTGAGCCAGAGACCTGACTGACTGCCATGTCTTGTCCCTGGTTGTTTGTCGCCCTCAACAGTGTCCAAAACAGTATATGTGTATTTGAGGGAAAGGGCCACAGAGGGGCCTTGCATGAACTTCCTGTTACCTTGTCCTTTCCTTACTGTCTCCCAACTACTTTCCTCCTGCCTCCTAGTGTCCCTGTAACTCCTGTCCATCGCCCCCTCTGCCTCCCAAATGATCTGGATTTCATCCAATTCCAGCTCCAATTTCCTAACATAGTTTGCAAGGAGCTGTAGCTGGATGCATCAGTGATACTGCTGGCTTCCCTGACTATCCACATTCTGCAAGATGAGCATGTCCCTGCCCTGGCTGCCATTCCATTTGTTACTGAGGGAAAAAAAGTAAAACCTCCCCTGACCTGTGCCTTCTTTCAGATGCAGTTACATAAGATACACCAGCAACAATAGCATATATTAAATTACTGTAATATACCATGAGAAAGAAAAAGTGATAATAAATATAAGGATAGGTAAATACATATTCATAATTGTAGTTTGAACAAAAAAAGTGATGATTGAACATCACAAAGATTTTTTTGATAGTTCTGGAGTTAAGATTGTGAGGTGCTAGGGATTCAAGAGCCTGATAGCTGTTCTTGAACCTAGGATTGCTGGATTTCAGAGTTCTGAATGATGGAGATCCTTTATGACATTGGCTGCCTTCTTATGGATGTCTCCAAGGATAAGAGGTTCATGAAATCTTTGGCCATCAAGTCCCGATATCATCAGTATTTATCAAAACATTGATCTCTATTTGAATATCACCTTGAATCCAGATTGTTAAGTGTAAATTATTCACAGCAACAAACTCTCGGCTGCTTTTCTCCAAGTGTTACTCCAGGTCTCCTCCATGGCCAGTGCCAATAACTTGCATTTCTGTACTACAACAATAACCTGCCACACTCAGCATCGAAAACTGAAACCTGACTAAAATCAAACCAGAACTGAGGAAACACAGAGATCATGAAGAGGCAATTAACAGTCACGAAGGCAGATGTATGCAACAATTGAATGAGATAGAGTCATAGAGATATACAACAGGGAAACATGCCCTTCAACTCAAAGTCCATGCTGACCAAGTTGTCCATCTTAGCTCATTCTATTTGCCTGTGTTTAACTCGTATCCTTCTAAACCTTGCCTATCCATGAACCTATCCAAATGTATTTTAAACAATTGTAATTGTAACCACCTCTGCAACTTCCTCTGGCAGCTCATTCCATATACCCACTACTCTCTATGAAATTGTTGCCCCTCAGATCCACTTCAGTTCTTTTTCTGCTCTGACCTCAAGCCCGAGCCCACTAATTTTAGATTCCACTGCTCTAGGTAAGAACAAATTGTGACAGTTTGTTTGTCTATGCCCCTCATCATTTTATAAACCTCTCTGTTAGTGCTAGACTTTGGAGGGGCAGTTTGTGAATTGGATGACTGTTGTCCTTGCCTGGTGATTCACATCCCCTCTCAATATAAAGCAGGCTGGGTATATTGCAAGTCCTCATTGCATTGCAGAACATGTAACTTTCCAGTTTGGGATTTACAATCTCCAGACAGATCTTCATTTATTGAAAACAAACCTTGCATTGGCTTCATCAGAGCTTACAACATTTCCTTGTGGCAGTTTGGGGATGTCGTAAGGGAAATGATGCAAGGTCGAGGGCATGTCAAAAAGGAATTCTCTATACTCCAACCCAAACTGTGACATATGTGATTCTCGCACTCTTATCCCTTGAACTGCAACAAATATTTGCTGCTTCAAGGAGGCTCAGTGGAGTTAATATGGAAAATCAATTGTTGTTGACCCTTAACTTTTAGATTGATGTGGGATTTCCTCTTTTCCCAGCACATTTTCCTTGAAAATAAGTAAATCATTAACCATGTTGTCATTTTTAATTGACTGTATGTTACATGCTGAAGGAATGGCTAACCAACCTGAAATCCTACCAAAATAGGGCCACAAGGTCAATCAATTCTGTCACTAATTTAACAGGATGGTGAAGAAGTGCAGAAATTATATTTTTTTTCTGATCAAAGATAGAATGGAAGTGTGTGTGTGTACAGTATATAAACATATGTATGTGTCTATATATATATGTGTGTGTGTGTATATACAGTATATATACATGTATGAGTCTGTGTGTATACATATGTGTGTGTGTGTGTGTGATATCTACACACACACACACACACACACACACACACACACACACACACACACACACACACACACACACACACACACACACACACACACACACACACACACACAAAATTATGTGGATTGGTTGGTTGTTCTAAATTTCCCCATGAGTGCCAGGGATTGGAAGAATCGGGGGGAAGTTGATGAGAATGTGGTAAGAATTTTAAAAAAGGAGTAACGTAGAATTAATGCAAATGAATGGTTGACATGGACCCAATGGGGCAAAGTCTCTCCTTCCATGCTGGTAACTGATGTGGTAACTGATTGAGAGATAGACAAAGGCAACCATCGCACAGAATGAATCATCAACCATTGACACCTTTGTGGGTGTTTCATTCAAGACCATGATATGAGTGCAATACCTCAAACAATGATGATGATCTCTGGTGGTTTACAATAAATATTGGAAGAATTCCTCCATTCACTTGTGTAAGGTGCAATGTGAGAATGGATAAGATTTCAGTTTAACAACTTATCAAAGGAAACTAACCATAGCAATACAAATTTCCCTTATGTTGTCAGAAAACATAATTCTACATCAGTCTATGCCAGAAATAAGTGTAATCCTCTCACCCACACCAACAATGGAACGTTGTAATTCTCTGCAGAATAACAGTATTTTCTAGACCATAGCACCATGATGTGAAAGAATGATCATCATATTCTTTTCCCAAGCCTGCAGTTCTAATTTTCTGCCAAAGGACCTTCATTATAATTGTCATCATTTTCGGTAGAGAGCATTTTCAGAATAGTGATCAGAATTCCATAAGTTTCAAGCTAGTTATGACTAAGAACTCGTGGGGAAAATGCTAAGTTTGGAGAGGGCAACTTAAGCCATTATTAGTGTATGTCCACAACTGACATTTGGGAGATGATTAAGCCCAAATGATTAGAATCCAGGGCAGCACATTCCTGTGAGGAGAAAGGATGGCAAGGTAAGAGAGTCTTAGATAGTTAGCAAGGTAATGAATCTGGTCTAAAAGAAAAATATAGAGTTATATTTAGAGTTTAGGAAGCTGCAATCGCACAGAGCCCAGGAGAAATAGGATTGCTGGGAAGAGTTCAAGCAGGGCATTTAGAAGGTGCCATGAAAAGTCCTGGGCAAGCAGGATTATAGAGAACCCCAAAGCATTTTATATTCACCTTGAAAGCATGAGAATGACTTAGGGGAAAAAGTTCGACCACTCATAGAGGGAATTTATGCTTGGAGTCAGAGGAAGTGGAAGAGGGACTAAATAAGAACTTTTCATCGGTATTCACCAAGGAGGACAGTAATAGGGAGCACAGTGTAGAGAATACAAGTGTATTATGGCATTTTGAAGTTAAGGAAGAGATGGTGTTGGGTCTTTTGAAGCGAATTAAGGTGGATAAGTCCCTGGGCCTGATCGGATATATCCCAGGTTATTAAAAGGCAGGAGAGGAGATTGCTGAGGCCTTGATGATTATCTTTGTAACCTCACTAGCTACAGATCAGGTCCCAGAGGACTGGAGAGTTGCTAATGTTGCACCTTTTTTTGCATAAAGGAATTAGATCCACAGTGAATTGATGGTTTGGATTCAGAATTGGCTGAGTGTAGTGGTGACACTAATATTGGTGGAATTGTGGATAGTGTAGAGTGGTATCAAAGAATACAAAAAACATATAACACACAGAAATGACTAACAGAGTTTAATCCAAACAAATATGAGGTATTGCACTTTGGGAGGGGTTTAAATGTATTAATGTGCAGAGGGATCTGAGGGTGCAGGTCCATAGCTCCTTGGTATGTTGCTTTTTGTGATTTTATTTAATACCTGATTTAGATCTTCCCAAAACTTTTCCACTTTCTCACATGCCCAAATTGCATGTACTGTTGTTCCCATTTCCTTCTTACAGCGAAAACATCGGTCCATAGCTCCTTGAAGCTGGCCATGCAAATAGTGGTAAAGAAACAGAGCATTCGTTTAATTGGGAAATCACGAGTTCTTAGCCCCCCCCTGCTCTACTCATTTTACACCTATGACTGTGTGGCTTGGTACGACAATATCACCATCTACAAATTTGTAAATTTAAATTTGTTATCTGTTTCCAGTTCTTTGTTTGTTTACATGTTTACGTTATGTACAGTTTTTTTGCACTACCAATAAGTAGTAATTCTGCCTTGCCCACAGAAAAATAATCTCAGAGTTGTTTGTGATGTCATGTATGAACTGACAATAAATCTGAAATCTGATGCTTGACACAGACAAGTTGGCCAAAAGACCTGTTCCTGTGCTGGACTGTTCTATGTTCTACGTATACCTTCATGGGCACCTTTTGTGTGTGTAGTGTCACATTTCTTCACACAGTTACCATTAAGAATACTTCACTCATATCATGGTCTTGAATGAAACGCCCACAAAGGTGTCAATGGTTGATGATTCATTCTGTGCGATGGTTGCCTTTGTCTATCTCTCAATCAGTTACCACATTGGTTTCAGTTGGTTCTCATCTTTTTTTCTCTTCTCTCTACCCACCTATATCCACAGAAGAAGAAAAAACCCAGAGAACTTATTGGTTTATATGAGAGAGAATAAGTTGTGGGGCTGGAGAATAGTAGCATGAATCTGAAGTGCTGGACATCTGCCTTTTGTGTCAGTCATTAAGACTTCAGATGTCAGCCAGTGGTCCTTTTTTGCTTGTTAGATGGAAGATTTTTAACATTTATTTTGAATTGTCTGGATATTTTAGGAAATTTTAATTGCACAACCAGTTCTAATTTAATTTCTAGCATAATCTGCAATGTTGTCTTTAAGGGTAAAGGTGTTAAAAACACAGAATTATCAGGAGTATCGGATATCTGGTCTGATTTTGTTCATTGCTACTTCATTCCACTAGTGTTGCAAAGCACTTTAATGTTGCTGAGGAATAAGCACGTAACACCGGCACAGCGAGCAATAAATGTAATTTATTAAAGTTGTTAACTTATGTGGTGGTATACCACCGGCCTACTGCAGGGGGAAACCTCTGTACCTGCAGGAGTGTAAGGGGACAGGACAACACCTGGCTGGCTGTCAACCAGTCGGCCTGAATGGATCAAGCCCCACTCGGTCGGGTGTCACTCACTCTCCGGGATATAAGCCTGTGCCGGCCTCCTGAGGCCTCACTCAGAGTTGCTGGAGCTACAGCCAGCCTGGCTCTGTGGAAGTCTTTGTGGATTAAAGCTTGTTGTACAGTCTTTATCTTTGTGTGTGTTTGATTCTGGCTAACAGTGTTCCCCAATTTAATCCACAAAATTTTCCCACGGCCACTATGGAAAAACTCCTGTACGCAGGGAACTTCGAGGTCGACCCACGCCACCTGGAAGCCCAGACACATTTCGAGATCTGGCATCACATGGTCGAGGCAATCATTGAGGCACACGAGGGCGACATCCTGGACTCCGATTGGAATAGGTTGGTCCTAATCCGGTCAAAGCTGGGTCCCTGCGCCTTACAGGTAACCAAAGGCTGCTCCACGTACAAGAGCGCAATGGACACTCTCGAGAACTTGTACAAAGCCCCCCCATGAATATGGTCTGTGCAAGATATCTCCTCAACACCAAAGCCCAGCAACCCGGGGAGATGGCTGAACCTTACCTGGGATGCTTGTGAGAGTTTGCCCGACCATATCTGGCTGAACCCGGGGTAGGTGTAGAGGAGGTCGAGAAGCTGATCTGGGACGCCTTCGTCCGAGGGCTATGCTCGAGGGCCATCCGACAGAAGCTGCTGGAAGACAACATCTATGCCATAACCAGGACTGTGGAAGTGGTCCAAACCCTGGAAGCAGCAGCCCTGCACGTCGAAGCCTTCGATTCCAGGTTCCCCCTGGGTCCCTCATGGCCCTCTCATACTGCAGCTGCAGCTCAGGCCGAGCTGGGGAGGAGAACGTCGCTGCGGCAGGCACCGTTCACTGAGAACTACAGCGACGTCACTTCCGGCTCATGGTGTGACATCACTTCCGGCTGACGTAACGACGTCACTGCCGCGGGCCGTGAGGACATCACTTCCCCCGGCGCAGCGGACACGGCTGGGGAAGGAGGCCAGCCACGCAGCGGATCCCATGTGCCACCGCCATCTTGGGCCAGGCAGCGCCCGACACGGAGGGCCCCCGACGACATTGAGAACGACGTAGTCCACACGGGCGATGACCAGGCCACCCTGCCAATGGTCCCCAAGCCTCTGGGTGACATCAGCTGCCGCACGTCACACCCAGCGACCAACAGCAACGTGGTCAACATGGGCGATGACCAGGCCACCCTATCGAAGCTCCCCATCCTTCCGGAGAGCGACGACTCCAAATCCGAGATGGTCCTGGCAGCCACCATGCTGACCAGGGACATCCCCCATGATCTCGGGCGCATGATGATGGACGTGCGAGTCAACGGGCAGGTAACAAAGTGCCTGTTGGACAGTGGCAGCACCGAGAGCATTCACCCGAGCGTGGCCCACTCCCTAAGATTAAAGGTCCACCCCACCACCTGCTTGATCGCCCTCGCCGCCAAGGATAAGACTTTTGGTACCCTCAGGTACTGCTCGGTCGATATAACGGTGGGAGGGGAGATTTACATAGGATTCAGGCTCCTTCCTGGTCATGCTCAAACTCTGCACACCACTCCTCCTGGGTCTGGATTTCCAGTGCCAACTGCAGAATGTCACCCTTGCCTTCAGGGTGACCCAACCTCCACTCACATTGCATAGCATGCCACGCATATCAGCCCTGGCCAACCTGCTGTCTCTCCACACTGCGCATCATCCCACCAGCGCTCTTTCTACATCTTGCGCTAGGCTGCAAGCCGATCGACGCCAGAAGTAGGCGCTATTGTGCTGCAGACAGGGACTTCATCAAGGCAGAGGTGCGGCGACTCCTGGCAGAAGGCGTTATAGAGCCCAGTAACAGCCCTTGGAGAACCCAAGTCCTGGTGGTCAAAGGGAGAAGTAATCCAAGGATGGTCATGGATTACACCCAGCTGGTTGCCTACCTCCTGCCGAGGATTGCCGACATGGTCAATGAGATAGCCCGCTACCAGGTTTTCTCCATGACTGAACTGACGTCGGATATCACCAAATCCCCATCTACCCAAAGGACAAGCCCTACACCGCCTTTGAGGTGGACGGGCACCTGTACCAGTTCCACTGTGTTCCATTTAGGGTCATGAACGGGATCTCCATCTTCCAGCGGGAGATGGATCGCATGGTAGACCAGCACAAGCTGAAGGCGACGTTCCCATATCTGGATAACATCACTATCTGTGGCAGTGACCAGCAGGACCATGATGCTAACCTGGAAAAATTCCTCCAGACGGCCGCGGAGCTGAACCTCACTTACAACAAGGAGAAGTGTATGTTCAGCACCTCCCGCCTCGCCATCCTGGGGTACATCGTGGCTCATGGAGTCGTCAGCCCAGATCCGGAAAGGATGCACCCATTAATGGAGTTACCTCTACCCCCTCCCCCCACGCTAAAGGCCCTCCGCAGGTGCCTGGGCCTGTTCTCTTATTACTCACAGTGGATCCCTCACTTCTCGGACAAGATCCGTTAACGGGCCCAAGCTACAACTTTTCCCGTCCCACCTGAGGCACAGGCAGCCTTCATCCGCATCAGGCAAGACATCGCGGACACCATGCTGCAGACTGTGGATGAGGACTTCCCCTTCCAGGTGGAGAGCGATGCCTCCAAGGTGGCCCTCGCCGCTACCCTCAACCAAGGGGAGGGGGCGCCCCGTTGCCTTCTTCTCCAGGACCCTCCACGGCTCTGAGCTAGGGCACTCCACCATTAAAAAGGAGGCCCAGGCGATTGTGGAAGCGGTCTGCCACTGCCGCCACTACCTGGCTAGCAGGAGATTCATGCTCCTCACAGACCAGCAGGCCGTGGCGTTCATGTTTAACATTACCCACAAGAGCAAAATCAAGAACGACAAGATCCTGAGCTGGAGAGTCAAGCTGGCAATCTACAGCTACGACATCCAGTACCGCACCGGGAAGTTTAACGACTTCCCTGATGCCCTCTCTCACACCTGCACGTCTATGCATGATGACACGTTGCAGGCATTGCATGAGTCCCTCTGCCATCCGGGCGCCACCCGGTTATACTATTTCATTAAGTCCCGAAATTTGCCGTACACCATCAGGGATGTCAGGGACATGACCGAGGCCTGTTGGGTCTATGCGGAGTGTAAACCCCGCTTCTTCCGCACCCCCCCAGGCCCACTTTGTAAAGGCTACTCGGCCTTTCAAGCATCTCAATGTGGACTTCAAAGGGCCCCTGCCTTCTACGAACCGAAACATCTACTTCCTCATGGTAGTGGACGAGTACTCACGCTTCCCTTTCGCCATCCCTTGTCCAGACACCTCCATGGCCACCGTCATCAAGGCCTTGGGGCAGATTTTCACCATGTTTAGCTACCCCGCCTTCATCCACAGTGACCGGGGGTCTAGTTTCATGAGCGACAAGCTGTGCCAGTACCTGATGGTGAGGGGCATCACGACCAGTCACAAGACAATCTATAACCCGAGAGGCAACGGGCAAGTGGAACGCGAGAATGGGGTGGTCTGGAAGGCAGTCCTCCTGGCTCTCAGGTCAAAAGGGTGGGCCGTTGAGTACTGGCAGGATGCCCTGCCTGAGGCGCTCCATGCCATTCAGTCACTACTGTGCACGGCTACCTACGAGACCCCTCACGAACATCTGTTCTCATTCCCTAGGAGGTCGGTGACTGGAATGTCACTCCCAGCATGGCTCACGTCCCCAGGACCAGTGCTTCTGCGAAAGCATGTATGGATACACAAGGCCAAAGCCCTGGTAGAGCAGGTTTCCCTCCTTCATGCAAACCATAACTACACTTATATTAGGTTCGGCAGTGTCAGGGAGGATACCGTCTCAACCAGGGACCTGGCACCAGCAGGAGCACCCACCACACCACGCCACCCTCCAACCCTGGACGATGCTGACCGGACATACATCCCTGTCCCCAGCAGCTATGGGGTGTGCAGGGCCTCCTTGACCACCAGGGGCCTGCTTCAGCCTTAGGAGATGAACCAGCCCCCTCACCAATCCAATACAACCTGCCTACGTCAACCCTGGCCCCCCTGGCCACCCCTCCGTGCGGCACCACAACAGTCACACACACCCCTGCCGCTAGCCTCCCCCACTTCCTCTCTGACCAGTGACCAGGATCCAGTCCTACGACGGTCACAGAGACCCCGGCGGCTGCCGAATTGTCTCAATCTGTAAATATTGTATGTACATAGTGGGTGTGATTCCTTGTTAGTGCCTCCCCTCGGGGACAATTTTAAAGAAGGGGGTGAATGTGGTGGTACACCACTGGCCTACTGCAGAACCTCTGTACCTGCAGGAGTGTAAGGGGACAGAACAACACCTGGCCGGCTGTCAATCAGTCGGCCTGAATGGATCAAGCCCCACCCGGTCGGATGTCAATCACCCTCTGGGATATAAGCCTATGCTGGCCTCCTGAGGCCTCACTCAGAGTTGCTGGAGCCACAGCCAGCCTGGCTCTGTGGAAGTCTTTGTGGATTAAAGCTTGTTGTACAGTCTTTATTTTTATGTGTGTCTGATTCTGGCTAACAGTGTACCACAACTTAACAATAGTGGCTGGTGCAATGGGCATCAAAACTTGTACCACAATGCTATATCAATAGTCATTCTCAACCTGACAATATGCACTGGAGAAATCAAACAGATTATGATTATTCTTCATGTAGACTTAAGTTCATTCCACAGGAGTGATCTGAATGCCTGCTATTTTACTTCCCAATCCCATTCCCACTCTGGCCTACTCTACCTGTTGGTGACCTCCTGCGCTGATACAAGGCCCAATTCAAACTTAAAATATCTGCCTAGGCAAATTGCACATCTAGACTCAATGTTGAATTCTCCAGCTTTGAGTAGCTTACTCCAATTATGAATCATTGATAATAATTTTTTACCTTATTTCCATCCTATTTGAAATTCAAAGAACTAATTCAAAGGATTGAAAGACTCTGAAGTGAGTTGACAGGCAGTGGTACCCTGCTATGAATACACAGATCAGCAAAGACTTGTGATGAGGAAGCCATATCCATTAGTTGTACATCACTTCACACTTTCTCCCGAAGGATTTTCATCTTGCATCTAACATCCATATAACTTTGCAATACATTTAGCAAATTGGAAGCGCTGGTGAGGAGTTGGAGAGAGATAGTAAGGATTTGGGCAGAGAAAAAGGAGGGACAGTGAAATGAAATGGTGATGAAGGGAGATTGAAAGGATTAGAGAGGGAAAATGGAGGGGTTGGGTGAGAGATAGAAGAAGATTTGGAGGGTTGGAGACATGAGATATTTCGTCACAAGGGGAATCGATTATTTCTGAAGCCAAGTGGGTATTGATCATGCTTGACTTGCACGATTTAGATAACATTGCATGTCGTCTGAGGAGGTGAGCAAAATTATTGAGAACCCCTTCCACCCTGCATGCAGCATCTTTCAGCTGCTCCCATCAGAAAGAGATGCAGGAGTATAAGAGGTAGCACCAACAGGCTGAGGAACAGCTTCTTCCCACGGGCATTGAGAATGCTGAACGACCAAAGGAACAGCTCACCCTAACCATCCAAGACTCTCATTTGTACAAAACAACATTTATTTAATTATTTGTGCAGATAACATACTTGTCTTGTATATGTATTGTTCGTATGTGTGTTATGGTCTGGTTGACTGTCTGCATGTTTTTGCACGAAGGACCGGAGAACCCTGTTTCGTTGGGTTGTTCGTGTACAATCAGATGACAATAAACTTGACTTGATTTAGGGCAGCTCAGTCAGTGTAGAGGTTAGCACCACTCTGTTACAGCGCCAGCGATTGGGACCAGGATTTGAGTCACTCGCTGTTTGTAAGGAGTTTGTACGTTCTTCCCATGTCTGTGAGGGTTTTCTCCAAGCACTCCGGTTTCCTCCCAACGTTCAAAAAAAATGTACCGGGGGTTGTAGGTTAATTGGGTTTAATTGGGCGACATAGGCTCATGGGCTGAAAGGGCCTGTCTAAAATTCTAAGGTCTTCTGAACATTCAGCCAGTGGTATAAAATACCAAAACCATTACATCAAATAAATAGTGGAAAGCTCATCAGCATTTCCTGGTAACCAATTTTAATGGTATGAACAGCTGTTGAAATATAAAGGCAGTAATGAATTACCATCTTGACAAGCTCCTTCCTTTACATTTAAAATTTTTTATTCCATTAATTCATTGAGTTGAGTATCTGTTTCAAATTCTTTATCCCAACAACAATGGAGAGGCTGTAATCACAGCAAATGTAGCTAATACCTGATAATTCCATGTTGCCAGCAGGTAATGTCTTTTGGTGCTAAAACACAGTTGCGAAACTGTCTGGGAAGAGTTAGTTAGCATTTACCTCTGAGCTTTCCAATTTGAAGTTTCATAAATTTACAGCACACAAGATTTATGTCTTGCTGGGGCACTCATATCTCTGAGTTAGTAAGGTGCAGATCCAAGTCCCATTCAAGACTCACAGAAATCTGAGCTGCACAAGACAACACTGTATTGTTTTACCGAGTGCACTATAAGATATACTATATTATAGATGAGACTTACACTGAGGCCCTCCCTGCCTCTCAAATTAACACAATAGATTCCATGATCTTTTTCAAAGTGGAACAAGGGAGTTCAGCCACAGGAAATGGACAGTTTCTTTCCCTCAACTCGCATTTACCAAAACTGGCTGTGATTGAGATGCATCCTCTGTGGTGTGCTAAAAAGTAAAAGCTACACAATTAACTCTGCTTTTGAAATTCACCTCCATTGGATGGAATCAAATTCTGTAGAGAAAAGCAAATATTAGACCATAATCTGGCGATTATCACAAGGTTGTGTAAGAGCACTTTACAAATCGCAGGAATATTTCCTACAGTGCAAAACAAATTATTACACCATCAGGTGTAAAATGCATCGCTCTGAGGTGACAAATGACAATTAAAAGGCAAGCGTTGTTTTCTTTGTCCCAAGAGAATAAAAGACATATATGATGGAAGTTGACAGAGGGTCAGTGGTAAAGCATTCTGTGCGAGTGAGCATGTAACAAAAATCAGAAAAGACCTGATTAAGCCTTGGATCTGTACTAATGCATTTGAAGTCAGTTGTGAAGGGAAATGTTTAAACAGGAAGATATATAGACCCAGATGTGAGGTGAGAATAATGATGGAACTTCGCATCTTTAGTTGTGACAGATTATGTTGTGTTTGTATTGTTTATAGATAGGTTTTTGGGAGGAAAATTGGGCAAGTTTTTTTTAGTGTAGGTCGCACACAAACACTTCAAAATAGATCTCATTTAAAAGACAAGCTCTGCTAAAGCCAGACAGGGTGGCTCCTGGGGTCTCTGCAAAAACTTTTGTGAGTGCCCAAGAGACTTCACTAATGGATTGTTGTTTACAAAAAGGCAACAGATGAAAGAACTTGTCGGAGCCGCATATTGTCTGGAGCTGTTCTAAGAGGATCATATGGTTTTTCAAGTAGAGAGAGTCAAACAGGCTTTTTCTCTGAGTGTGTGTGAGAGAGAGAGAGAAAATTCAGTTCTGCAGTGCTACAGTCAGCAACAGAAGGTGGGACTGGAACAGGACAAGCTGGAAAGCTTGTGGAAAAACCCCATTTGGAAGACGGACTGTGAGTGCTTAGTTCAGCCTGGCAAAAGCCCTTGTGGTTCATGCAAGAGGAGAGGACTGGCTGCCTAATGTTTCACTTGAAATAAGAGAAACAAAAAGGATCTCTGTGGTGACCTGAAAGAAAGAGGTTATCATCTAGAAAACCCTGATGGGGCAAGTTTCTTCGGCAAGGCACCGACATGGCTGATTAGAATGGATCAGTTTGTGTCCAGCGAACAACAAATCTCTCTTTGAAAACCAACAAGAACCTTCCTCAGCGGTAACCATTTACCTTTCAAGCACCAAAGCCTGGTGAACTTCATAAATGTTAAATTCTGTGCACAGTATAAGAATTGCCTGTAACCAGTAAACTTGGAGGAATGAGAAGTGAGATTGGACTGTGAATCAAATAACTTCTCTAAACTTATGCACACATTACATGCATGTGCTCTTAGAATTAGAAGAGGGGTTAAGTTAGGTTAGTTAAGTTAATAGTAATAAGATAAAGTTTGATCCTGTTTTCTTGTTTGAAGATAATTAAAAGCAACTTTTGTTTAAGTAACCTTTTAACTTGGTGAATATCTATTGCTGTTGGGTTTTGGGGTTCTCTGGGCTTGCAACAAATGGAGACTGTAGAGGGTGCCCCATGATCTTTTGGGGAAGTGCAACAGAATAAAGAGTGATGGTGAAGCAGAGAGGGAGATATTAGAATAGTTGACCATGAAGAAATGAGCTGTGCAGATGGAGGCAGCAGTTCATAGGTCCAGGTTCAATCTGGGTGGCTGAGCGAAAATGTAATCTTTTCCAGGTAACCAGTTAATTCTCTGGTTTCATTCCAGATTCCAAGGTATGCAAACTGGTAGATTAATTAGCCAATGTAAAATTATTCAATGTAGCAAGATGGTAGAATTGATGGGCACTTGTGGAGAACAGGTTATTGGGAACATGCTTTGAGGCCTGATGGTTTAAATGATTTCTTTCTTTGTTGTATTGAAATATGCGAAGAGGAAGTTTCAAGTTCAGATGAGAAATAAACTGGTTCAGTGATCACGAAAGTGTTATCAGTGGGAAACATTCAGAGTACTAGTTCTGACGGAGTTGGCTACAATCTTCAAAAGAGCAAAGGCTTCATTTGTGTCAAATCTCCCTCATCCATGATCTCTAATACTGGTAGGTCTCTGTGATCTCATCCAGCCTTGTAACCTTCTCAGATGTCACATTTCTCCACTTCTGGCCGCGCCAGCATCTGACAGAATATTAAACTCTGGACTAGAAACAGAAAACACTGGAAGCACTCAGCCAGTTGGGCAGGAACTTTGGAAAGGGAAAAAACACTGTTTCAGGTATGGGACCTTTGATCAGAATGGGACACTTGGTTATTAACCCTTGCCTTTTCTCCGGTGGGTGTCAAGCTGAAAAGAAATTCTTCAACAACTGCTATAAGTTAACTGAGAGATCCATTAAAAAAAACACCAAAGACATGGGCAAAAGTATAATAACATAAATGAACATGGGAAATTTTAATAATGTCAGAAATCAGCATACATTTTTATTGATGTACTGTATCTGTTGTCAGACCTATTTGGATCCAGTCCAGGATATATTATCTTACAGGAGGTACTAAGACAGACGTAAATATATTGATTAAAATGCATTAATGTGATCTCCAATATACAGCCAGGCAATCTGAGCTGAACCTGACACAGTCTTCGGTTTGAATTAAGCATCCCATATAACCATATAACCATTTACAGAGTGGAAACAGGCCAATTTAGCCTTTCGAGTCCGCACCGGTTCACTTGAATAACTCCACTATCTCAATCCTCTCGCTCTCCGCCAATATCCCTCCGACCCCCTCACCTCCATGTACACATCCAACCTTCCCTTAAATGACAGAAGGGACCCTGCCGCTTGATGTTGTGGCTTCAGGGTGTTTAAAGAGGACTGTTTAAAGATCTGAGGAGTGAGGACTAATGGGAGCTGACATAGAAGAGGAGATGATGACAGGTGGACCACAGCAATGATCATGTTAAATGGTGGGGAAGGTTCGAGGGGCTGAATGGTCTGAATATTCTTATGGCAATAAGGTCCATCCATTTTCCTGAGCTCGTGCTGCTTCCCCATCTGTGAGCTACTGCAGCATTGGCTTTTCCCCCACCTCATGCCCCAGTCTGAATGTGAGGACAATTATGTCCACGTAGGCACAACTGTATCATTATGCATCAGATTGGAAGAACTGGCCCCCATCAATCTGGCCTTTAGGGCTGGTTCAATTTGTACTCTTTCCCTCATTCTGATGGGTAGATTAAAGTCTTGGGTCACCTCAGGAGTGTCCAAAAGATTTTATTTAATCCAGAGAGATTCCTGGATGATCTGAGGAGAGTTGACAACTCTGGCATAATGAGAGAAAGATGCCCTTCCTTAATTCACAAAATGATGAATACCTCGATAACTTTTGGTCAAGCAATTGAAAGGGTTGGCAAAATGCAACATGGGAATTGTGGTAATCTTTGGCTTGGCTTCGCGGACGAAGATTTATGGAGGGGGTAAAAGTCCACGTCAGCTGCAGGCTCGTTTGTGGCTGACAAGTCCGATGCGGGACAGGCAGACACGGTTGCAGCGGCTGCAGGGGAAAATTGGTTGGTTGGGGTTGGGTGTTGGGTTTTTCCTCCTTTGCCTTTTGTCAGTGAGGTGGGCTCTGCGGTCTTCTTCAAAGGAGGTTGCTGCCCGCCAAACTGTGAGGCGCCAAGATGCACGGTTTGAGGCGATATCAGCCCACTGGCGGTGGTCAATGTGGCAGGCACCAAGAGATTTCTTTAGGCAGTCCTTGTACCTTTTCTTTGGTGCACCTCTGTCACGGTGGCCAGTGGAGAGCTCGCCATATAACACGATCTTGGGAAGGCGATGGTCCTCCATTCTGGAGACGTGACCCATCCAGCGCAGCTGGATCTTCAACAGCGTGGACTCGATGCTGTCGACCTCTGCCATCTCGAGTACTTCGACGTTAGGGATGAAAGCGCTCCAATGGATGTTGAGGATGGAGCGGAGACAACGCTGGTGGAAGCGTTCTAGGAGCCGTAGGTGATGCCGGTAGAGGACCATGTAGGGAATGTGCATTATTCATTACAATCAAATACAATGAAAAATGGGCTTTGTCAAGCACATGTGTACTTCAATGAGTCAACAGAGTAAAACCACTATTGTGTATATGTAAATAACATGACCTTTCCTGTTTAACCCTGCTCTTACTGGCCGGCACATGACTCTTCCCCCATAAAGGCTGTCATGCCACAAGCCTTCCCCCAGTTTGAGTCCAGGTCAGTATGAGCCAGCAATACAAGGGATGCTGTCCATCTCTTGCTAATAAAAGCCCTCAGTTCCGATTACTTCAGTCTTTGTGCAATTGATTGTGCATCAATTTTATAAGCAAGATTTTGTTTTCCTTGGAACATGGACAAATACTTGAAATTGGTTGGCCAAGAAATGACCCGAGAGAACCTGAAGCAGCTGATAAATCTGTGCTCTGGCGCCGCTGTTTCGAAAAGTTTCTCGCAGCCTCTGAAGCTGCGATCCAGGACAATGAGGATAAGCTCCATCTGCCATTCTCGCACATTGGGCATCAAGTGTACTGGATGGTCTGTGACTGCCAGACATACGGAGAAGCCATGACATCCTGAAAGACCAGTGCAGGGTACAGGTGAATGAAGTCTATGCACGCCACATACTCCACTCGTGCTGGCCGTGACCTGGGAAAACATTCAATGACTTTGTCAGGGCCCTGCAGGTGTTCGCAAGGGACTGCAATTGCCAGGCTGTGAGTGCAGAACAGCACGCACAGCTGCTGATCAGAGACACCTATTACACAGGCGTCTGCTCCAATGATGTGAGGCAGAGGCTACTCGAACAGATACAACTGAGCCAACCTCAAACCATTCAACTGGCAAACACTCTGGAAGTAGCCATCCACAATGCTGAATTGTTCTCCAGCGAGCACGCGACTGCCTCGTGGGGAGATGGGATCACAAGCCCCCTCCCATCCTGAGCTGACCTTCACTGCCATTAGCGACCATCTGACGTGTTATTTCTGCAGGCGGGGCAAGCACCTGAAGAAACGCTGCCTTACCAGGGATGCCATCTGCTTCAGTTGCGGGAAGAAAAATCACTTTATGAAGGTCTGTAAGTCTAAACAAACCCCAAAGTCCAGCAGCACCACATGCAACCAGGACCGCCATCTTTGATGCAGTCACTTCCGGGAACCTAGGATGCCTGCACACGCACACCATGGAGATCAATGACTGCGATTATGTCACTTTCGCCTTCTTCCTCTTCTCTTCCGACAAACAACGACGGGGCCACGTGTACTTCTTGGGGGTCACTATCTCAACCAGACTGTCAGCAGCCAACAGAACTCCTCAAATGATGAGCTGATGCTGGCATTGGTAACCCTGAATCAATGCAGACCACATCAACTCTCCAGGGCCACGATGGACATTCAGGTAAATGGCCTATTTGACAGTGGAAGTACTGAGAGCTTAATTCACCCAAACATTGTACAGCTCTACTCCCTTGGGGTGAAGACCGTGAAGCACAGTGTCTCCTTGGCGTCCCAAACCCACTCAGCAAAGGTTTGTGGCAGTTGTACAGTAACACTGACTGTCCAGGGTACGGTATACCATAACTTTACACTCCTCATACTGCCAGGGTTCTGTGCACCCATTCTACTGGGATTAGACTTTTAGTGCAACATGAAGAGCATCACCATGGAGTACGACGGGCCTCACCCTCCCCCCACGGCCTGTAACGAGCAGGTTTTAAATCACTCCCCCGACCACATGGCCAACCAGCAGCCCCAAACCCAATCGCCACATTTGACATTGCGGCCTATCCATGCTCCGGATCTTTCCCCCCACCACCCTGTTCGCCAATCTCACCCCTAACTATAAGCCTGTCATCACTAAAATTTGGCAATATAGCGGTGGAGAAGGGCATATATTAAGTCAAAGGTGAGATGCCTCCTCACTGAAGGGGTGATAGAGCAGAGTATGAGCCCTTGGAGAGTCCAGGTAGTGGTGGTGAAGAGTGGGGAGAAACACCGGATGATCATCGATTACTCCCAGACCATTAACAGGTTCACCCAGCTGGATACATACCCCCTGCCCCGCATAACTAATATGGTGAACCAGATCGCACAATACAAGGTGTTCTCCACCATATACCTTAGGTAAGCTTACCACCAGCTCCTCATCTGCCCCGAAGACCCCCACTATACTGCGTTCAAGGCAGATGGTCGGCTGTACCATTTCCTTGAGAGTCCCCTGAGAGTCACGAATGGGGTGCCCGTTTTTCAAAAGGAGATGGATTGGATAGATGATGAATATGGACTGTGGGTCACTTTCCTATGCCTTGACAATGTCACCATCTGCAACCATGACCAGCAGGATCATGATAGGAAACCTTCAGAAATTCCTCCACACTGCAAAAAGGGAATTGTGTCTTCAGCACACGTCACCTACGTTGTGGAGAATGGAGACATCAGCCTCGACCCTGATTGCATGTTCCACTGCCTCAAGGCCCTGAAAAGGTGCCTGGAGTTTTTCTCTTATTACACTCAGTGGGTCCCCAGTGATGCGGACAAGGCCAGACCCCTCATCAGGGCCACCATTTTCCCCCTGTCGGCAGAAGCCCATGAGGCATTCGACCATAAGCTGACATTGCTAAGGCCACGATGCACGCAGTGGATGAATGGATCCCATTCCAGGTGGAGAGCAATGTGTCAGACTTTGCCTGGCCACCACACTTAACCAGGCCGGCAGGCCCATGGTGTTTTATTTGTGCACCCTCCAGGGCCCCGAGATCCGGCACTCCTCCATTGAGAAAGAGGCCCAGGCTATCGTTGAAGCAGTACGGTACTGGAGGCATTACCTTGCTAGTAAGCATTTTACCCTGCTGACTGACCAACGGGCAGCTGCTTTCATGTTTACCATTCTGCAGCAGGGTAAAAACAAAAATGATAAAATGTTGAGGTGGAGAATTGAGCTCTTCACCTACAATTATGACATACTGTACTGGCCCGGAATGTTCCCTCGAATTCCCTGACTCGGGGGACTTGTGCCAGTGCACGGATGGACTGATTGCAGGCACTGCACACGACTTCTGTACCCAGGGATCACCCATTTTTTTTTCCATTTCAACAAGGGCCATAATCTCTCCTACTCCATCAAGGACGTCAGGACGCTGACCAAAAATTGCTGAGTTTGCACAGAGTGCAAACCACGCTTCTACCAGACAGACAGGTCACACCTAATCAAGGCCACTAGCCCCTTTGAATATCTAAGTATGGGCTTCAAAGGACCCCTACCCTCCACAAACTGCATTGTGTACTTCATTAACATCATCAATGAGTACTTGTGGTCCCCCTTTGCCATCCCCTCCCCAGTCATGACTGCAGCTAGTGTCATAAAGGGTCTGAAAAATCTATTCACTATTTCTCGATACCCCTGCTATGTCCACAGTGATACAGGCTTGTCTTTCATGAATGACGAGCTGCATCAATATGTGCTGTTCAAAGGCATCGCCTCTAGCCAGACCACCAGCTATAACCCCAAACGGAGTGGCCAGATGGAGTGTGAGAACGGCACAGCCTGGAAGGTAGTACTATGACAGATTATTTTGTGTTTTATATTGTATATAGATATGTTTTAAAGGAGATAAATTGTGGCAGGTTTTCAGTGTAGGTCACTTCAGAACAGATCTCATTTAAAATACTGGAGCTCTGCTCAAGCTAGACAGGCTGGCTCCGAGAGCCTTTGCAAAAACTTTGAAGAGTGCCAAAGGGACTTCACTAATGGATTGTTGTTTTGAAAAGCAACAGATGAAAGAACTCAGAGGATTAGGTTCAGAACTGGACGCTGTCTGAGTGCAGTTTGTTGTTCTCAGGGGGTCATGTTGTTTTGCAATCAGAGAGAAAATTACAGGCTTTTCTCTGAACGAGAGAGAGAGAGATCAATTTTACAGTGTTACAGTCAGCAGCAGCAGTCGGGACTGGAACAGGTCAAGCTGGAAAGCTTGTGGAAAACCCCATTTTGAAGATGGGTTGTTCTCCATACAAGAGGACTGACTGCCTAATGTTTCACTTGAAAAAAGAGAAATGAAAAAAAAAACTCTGTTGTGACCTGAAAGAAAGAGGTTATCATCTGGAAAACCCTGATGGGGCAAGTTTCTTTGGCAAGACATTGACGTGGCTGATTAGAAGGGATCAGTTTGTGTCCAGTGAACAGCAAATCTCTCTCTGAAAACAGACAAGAACCTTCCTGAGCGGTAACCATTTACCTTTCAAGCACCAAAGCCTGGTGAACTTCATAAATGTTAAATTCTGTGCAAAGTAGAAGAATTGCCTGCAACCACTGAAATTGGAAGTATGAGAAGTGAGATTGGACTGTGAACCAAATAATTTTTCTAAACTTACACACACATTACATACACGTGTGCTTAGAATTAGAAGGGGGTTAAGTAAGTTAATAGTAATAAGATAAAGTTTGATCCTGTTTTCATGTTTAACATATTCACCATTTTCTCTTGGTGAATATCTGGATTTTGGGGTCCTCTTAGCTTGTAACAGTACCACTGGCTTTAAAGTCCAAGGGCCTCCCCGTCCCCCACTGGCAAGAGGACTTCCCAGAGACCCTCCACGCTATATGCTCCCTCCTGTGTACAGCCACCAACGAGACTTCTTCTGAAAGACTGTTTACATTCCCCAGGAGATCGGGGTCGGGAACCACCTTATCCACCTGGCTGACGTTCCCCGGACAGGTCCTAATCCGCAGGCATGCAAGGACCTATAAACCTGACCCTCTGGTTGAGAGGATCCAGCTGCTCCATGTAAACCCACAGTACGCCTACGTGGCATTCCCATATGGACACCGAGATGCAGCATCTATCCAGGACCTGGCACATGCAGGAGCATTTGGACCCTCCCCCCCCCCCCCCCAACAAGCCAACAGGTACTCCCCCCAGCTCTCCAGGGCCTCATTTCTCTACCCCTACCATCCCTGACACAACCTGACGGCTGACACACACACACACACACCCATCCCACTGGCTCAACCAAGTACCCCAGCAGGGCCAACTGAGATGGATCAGCTAGAATTGACAGAGAACACCACGGACTCCCGGACAGAGACGTGTTGGTCACAACACCAAAGGAGACCGCCAGACAGACTGCACCTATGAGGTCAGCTGACTGCAACACACACCCAACCCTCCTCCTGCGACTTCTTTCTAAAAAGAGGGGGTGAATGTGTGCTGAAACTACTATTATATTTATGAGTATATGTAAATGACATGACCTTTTCTGTTTGTCCCTGCTCTCATTGGCCAGCTCATGACTCCTCCCCTTTATCCCCCATAATGATTATCATGCCACAAGCCCGCCCCAGTTCAAGTCCAGGGCAGTGTGAGCGAGCAAGACAAGGGATGCTGTCCATCTCTTGCCAATAAAAGCCTTCAGTTCCGATTACTTCAGTCTTTGCATAATTGATCGCACATCACAGCAAAGATGAGAAAATTCAACATTTGTAAATCAAGGAATGAAGGAAAATGATAAAGCAAATGGGGCAAATTGCTTTTGGGTGGAAAGGAGAATACAGGCTGTTTAAATCGATTCTTTCATTTGTTTTCATCGTGGAAGAAAGAGTAAAGGATCACGCAGTGCAAGATATTTGAACAACTCAGGGGAGCTGTGTGGACTTGCAGAATGTCCTCCTGACTGAGCTATTGTACCCAGGAGTGCCAGGTTCAGGGAAAAGAACACAAACAACCAATGAACTCGACAGGAACTTGTTTTTTATCAGATAAAGATCAAAATAAAACAAATATAAATAGAGGGTGCGTAACTGTAATTGCCAGATTGGATATTTATCCAACAGATATAAAACTGTAAAATATGCAGCCAACTAAGTCACAAGATCACCATAATGTCAGATCTGCTCAGAGTCATGTTGAAAGTTAAAGAGAGTGAATAACAAAGTCAAACTGAGTAGGAGCTTTCTATATTTTTTCCCTGATCTACCCTGTTAACAGTTTGCAACCTGAGGGTGTTTGTGTAACGCATAGCACTGCAAGGTTAACGAACAGAATCAACCAGGTTTCCATGTGGGGTTATCAAACAATCCTCAGGAAGTTGATACTTGGTTATCATGGTGAAATACAATATTAGAGGATAATTTCATCACTGGGTCACATGTGGCCATGAATGTTTTCTCCACCATTGCTCAAATCACCTCTTTTTCCTTCCAAAACAGGGACATTTGTTTATTGCCTCATGTACCAAGTGAGAAAATTTGTTTTATGAGCAGTACAGCTAAACATTCGAGACATAGCACAGTAAGTAAAACACCGTACAAAGTGCAGTAACAGGAAGAGATCAGTTTGTACAAGAAAAGGCAACATAATTTTATTAATGGAAGCTTTATCCAGGAGTCTGATAACAGCGAGAAAGAAACTGTCCTTGAATCTCGTGGTGTGAGATCTCACACTTGTGTATCTTCTTTCTAACAGAAAAGAAGGTTAAGAGAGAGTTCCTGGGGTGTGATAAGTTTTTTAATATTTTGCCATTTTCCTCAGGATTTTCCAAGGCAGCAAGAAGTATAGGGGTCCCCCTATCTTTTCCTTCCATTCCACCAGGTTCCATTTAACAAAAAAAAATCATCCCATGCTTTAGCTGGCACCTTGACCATAATGCCACCACCACACATTATTTCCTACACCTCTTCACACCCTGTCCGCTTTCAGGATTCTGTTTATTTCTCACAATTCCTCTGCCTCCATCATATCTGCTCCCAGGACGAGATCTTCCATTCCAGTAGATCAGAATCAGAATTTATTATCATGAGCAAGTCATGAAATTCGGTGTTTTGTGCCAGCATCATGGTGCAAATGGTCATATTATAATGATCTTACAACATAACTATATAAAAAAATAGTGCATGAAAAGTAAGGCAGTGTCCTTGGTTCATTGATTATTGAAGCAGCTTTGGATCCACAGTTTTGGATTGGGTGATGTGTAATGAACCTGAAGTGAATGGGGAATTAAGGATAATGGAATGCTTAGGAAATACTGATCATAACATGATTGAGTTCAGTTTCAAATTTGAAAAGGAAAAGCCGATATTAGGTGTGTCAATATTTCAGTGGAAGAAAGGAAATTACAGTGTTATGAGAGGAACTAGCTCAAGTTCACTTATATCTACATCTATGTCCATTTCCCACCTTTGTTTAGATTTATAAAAATCTTTCTTCCTTACTCCCCTCAGGAATAATAAGTACATAACTGATATGAATTTCTTTGTATTTGGCTCGATGATGGAGGTGAGGCTAAACGGTCATCTGACGGATTGCTTCATAGACACTGCCTCAACTGAGAGCTTTCTAAACTCTGCAACTGCTCGGCGGTACAACTTAAAGGTTTACCCAACGAACGACTGTATTTATCTAGCATCACAGTCATATTCAGCAACTATTCAGGGATATTGTACAGAGTACTTAACTGTAAAAGGAGGAGAATTTTCTAAGTTTCAATTGTATGTACTGGAGGATTTGTGTGCTTCTGTGTGGCTGGGCCTGGACTTCCATGGAGTACTCTGGCCCACTTCCTCCGATCACAGAGTGGAACAGATGGTCCCAAAAGCCAGATACTGCACGTGGTCTCTCCACGCTGAATATGGACCCCACACCTTGTTTCAGAGCCTAACCCCCGACTGTAAGTCAATAGCCGCAAAGAGCAGGCGGTACAGTGCAGGGGACTAAGAATCTTTTAGAGCTGAAACACAGCAGCTGCACAGAGAAAAAAAATCATTGAACTTAGCACCAGCCCGTGGAGAGCCCAGGTGATAGTCATGAGAGGGGGAGAAAAGCCCAGGCTAGTGATTGACTTTAGCCAAACTATTAATTGCTTCACACTCCTCAACGCAAACCCCCTCTCCCGAATCTTGGATATGGCGAATGAAATTGCTCAGTACCAGGTCTATTCAACCAATGACCTGAAAGCTGCATATCACCAGCTACCAATCCGTTCCAAGGACCGTCCCTACATTGCATTCAAGGCAGATGGACGGCTTTATCAGTCTCTGAGGGTCCCTTTTGGTATTACGAGTGGTGTCTTGGTCTTCCAGAGGCAGATGGATGAAATGGTAGATAAGTACGAGTTAAGGGCTACCTTCCCCTATCTTGACAATGTCATCATTTGTGGACACATTCTGGAGGACCATAATGCCAATCTTCAGAAGTTTCTCCACCCAGCCAAATCCCTCAACCTCACATACAATGTCAGTAAGTGTGTGTTCTGGACTAAATGTCTAACTATCCTGGGTTATGCGGTGGAGAACGACATCATTGGCCCGAACCCAAGCATATGTGCCCCCTCTTAGACCTCCTGATCCCAAGGACCATGAAAGTTTTAAGGAGGTGCCTGGGCTTCTTCTCATACTATGCCCAGTGGGTACCTCATTAAACTGACAAGATCCACTCCCTCTTAAAATCCACCTCCTTCCCATTATCAGCTGAAGTCCAGGCGGCTTTTAACTACATCAGGAGCTATATCGCAAAAGCCACCATGCACGAGGTGGATGAAAACGCACCACTCCAGGGGAGAGCGATACCTTCGATGTAGCTCTGGTCGCAACCCTTAACCAGGCGGGCAGGCCGCTAGCTTTCTTTTCCTGCATCCTACAAAGCCATAAGCTCCAAAACCTTTCAGTAGAGAAAGAGGCTCAAGCCATTATGGAGACCATCAGGCACTGGAGGCATTACCTGGCTGGCAGGAAATTCACTCTGCTCAGTGACCAGCGATCTGTAGCGTTCATGTTCAATACTACAAATAGGGGTAAAATAAAGAACGACATGATCGCAACATGGAGGATCAAACTCTCCACCTATAACTATGAGATAGTGTATAGGCCAAGTCCAGATGGCCTATCCCGAGGAAGCAGTGATGCTGCACACCCCAGCCAATTGTGGTCACTTCACGACGAGTTCTGTCACCTGGACATCACCTGCATGGCCCACTTCGGCAAGGGCCTTCTCTATTGAAGACATCAGGGAGATGACCCGGTCATACCAGGTCTGTGCTGAGTGCAAATTGCACTTTTATCACCCAAACAAAGCACATCTGATAAAAGCTTCCCCACCCTTCGATTTCAAGGGCCCCTACCCTCCACCAATGGAAACATGTACTTTCTTAACGTTATTCATGAGTACTTGCATTTTCCGTTCACTTTACCCTGCCCAGACACCTCCACCATCACAGTCATCAGAGCTCTGCACTCCATTTTCATCATGTTCAGGTATCCCAGCTATATTAATAGAGACTGGGGCTCATTGTTTATGAGTTAAGAGCTACACCAGTACCTGCACGCAAGAGGCATCACCTCAAGCAGTGCGACTAGCTACAACCCCCGGGGGAATGGACAAGTTTAAAAAGAGAACATGATGGTATGGAAGGCCATGAAATTGGCTCTCCAATCTAAAGGCCTTCCACACTCATGCTGGCAAGAGGTTCTGCCCACCACGTTCCACTCCATAAAATCGCTTCTCTGCACCGTGACCATTGAGACTCCTCACGAACTAATGTTTGCATTCTTGAGGAAATCTACATCGGGGATCACTCTTCCAGCTTGGCTAATGGCACCAGGACCAGACCTGCTGAAAAAGCACATGAGTAGAAGCAAAATGGACTGTCTGGTTGAGAGAGTGCACCTACGGCACGCAAACCCCATGTATGCCTATGTGGCATACCTGGATGGCAGAGAGGACACTGTCTCGATTGAGAGACCTGATGCCCACAACAGGCCTGGAACCTCCAAATATCCCGCGCAAGGTTCCGGACGACATGGTTCCAACCACACAGTCATCAGATCCTGAACCTCTGAATCCCCCTTTGAGTCCCAGTATTCAAGACTCACAGGAGGCACAGGAAATTTGGGAAGAGAAAAGTCCACCAGTTCTTGACCAGAATAACCAGGCCCCTAGACAGAATCAACTTGTAAATAATGGTAAAAAGCTCATGTTGCTGAACATGGTCTGTTTTCACCCAGAGGTTCTCTTCTGAAGGAAGGGGTGAATGTAGTGAACTGAGTTTATAGTGGGACCAATGGGGGCGGGGCCAAGAGGAGGGGCCAGTCATCTAATCAACCCATGTGAATTCCAGTTCACTGCACTCACGAGAATTCAGAGAAATGAAAGAGGATTTTTATGTGAACAAATAAAATTATGAAAGGAATGAATAAGGTAAAAGGAAGAAAGTTGTTTGACAGGTAGATGTGACAAGGGAGCATAGCCTCAAGATTCAGGGGAGTAGATTTAGAAGAGGTTAGGGGGATCTGTTTGCCCCAGAGAGTAGTGAATCTGTGGAATTCTCTGTCCAAGAAGACACCTCATGAAATATATTTAAGACATAGGTAGATTTTTTGCCTAGTAGGGGAATTAATTTATGGGGATAGGGTTAAGCAGGGAGATGGAACTGAATCCACAGCCAGATCAGCAATGATCTCATTAAATAGTGGAGCAGGCTCAATAGGCCAGATGGCCTACATCAATTTCTTTTGACCAAGTTCATTATCTGATGATGCAAGTGTAGGTGATATAAGAATGCAAAGTTTAAGGGGATATAGATACATTAAATGAATGGTCAAGCGTATGGGATATGAAATATTATGAAAATATGCGATGTCATTCACTTTAGGAGAAAACAAAAAGAACAAAATATCATCTGAAATTACCTCTTTCTTTAGTAAACATGGGTGGTTCTGTACTGGCATTGATGATGCCTGCATCTATATCTCCTCTATTTTTCGTACTCCCACCCTCCCCCCACAGAGGTAGTAGAACAAGGACAGAGATATTTTGGTCCCCACTTTCCACTCCACCAGCCTCTGCATTCTGACACTTCTGCCAGCTTGAGTGCGATCTCACCACCAACCATATCTCCCCCTCCCCACTCTTACTGGCTTTCACAGGGATCTCCAAGACTCTCTAGTCCAGTCATCCCACTCCACCCAACCATCGTTAGCTTAGGCATTTCCCACTGTAATCGCTGAACGTGCCAACCTTGACCCTATATCTCCACCCTCACCTTCATCCTGGGCTACAAACAGACCTTTCAGATGAGCACCAGATAGTCCAACCTAATCTACTGCATTCAGTGTATTGTATGGCCTCCTGTAATGGAGAGACCAAATGCAGATCGGGTGACTGTTTTGACCAACACCTGCACTGGGTCTGTTGGTCTAAGCAGCTAACACATTTCAGTCCTCCTCAGCATTGCTACACAGACATATCTGTTCTCAGGTTCATCCATTGTCAGCCTGAGGTCAAATGTAAACTTGAGGAATAACACATCATATTCCTCCTTGACAGCCAATGGCATTAACGTTATTTCTTTGAATTTTACGTAACAGCCACCTCTGTCTAGTTCCACTGCTTCCATCTTTATATCTATTTCTGTACTGACTTTTCCCTACAGTCCCACAGCAGTCTCTCACTCTTTCTACTTGCCTCTATCTCTTCCACCTTATCACCTCAGGCCCTCCTCGTGCATGGAAGAGGGGGTCAGGAAGCTCCAGTGTGATTTGGATAAATTAAGGGACTGGCCAGATACATGGCAAATGCACTACAATATGGATAAATGTGAGGTTATCCACTTTGGTAATACAAACCAGAGGGCAGATTACTATTTGAATGGCAATAGGTTAAGAGATGGGGAAGTGCAGAGAAACCTGGGGCTACTTGTACACCAGTCTCTGAAGGCGAGCATGCAGGTACAGCAGGCGGTTAAAAAGGCAAATGGTATGTTGGCCTTCATATCAAGAGGGTTTGAGTATAGAAACAAGGATACCTTACCTCAGCTGTACAGGGCCTTGGTGAGACCATACCTGGAGTATTGTGTGCAGTTTTGGTCACCTTATCTAAGGAAGGATGTTCTTGCAATGGAGGGAGTGCAAAGGCGATTCACCAGGCTGATACCTGGAATGGCAGGAATGACTTATGAGGAAAGATTGCGCAAATTGGGATTGTACTCGCTTGAGTTTGGAAGATTGAGAGGGGATCTCATAGAGACATATAAAATTCTGGCAGGACTGAACAGAATGGATGCAGATGGGATGTTTCCAATGATGGGAAAATCCAGAACCCGGGGCCATGGTTTGAAGATAATAGGCAAACCATTTAGGACCGAGATGAGGAGGACTTTCTTTACCCAGAGGGTGGTGAATCTGTGGAATTCATTGCCACAGAGGGCAGTAGAGGCAGGTTCATTAAATCTATTTAAGAGGGAATTAGATCTATTTCTTCAGTATAAGGGTATTAAAGGTTACGGAGAGAAGGCGGGGACGAGATACTGAACTTTAAGATCAGCCATGATCTCGTTGAATGGCGGAGCAGGCTCAAAGGGTCGAATGACCTACTCCTGCTCCTATCTTCTATATTTCTATGTTTCTCTCCCCAAGTTTTTTTTCTTTTCCCCGTGTTATAATTTGTTCTCAAAAAAGGGTTCTGACTCAAAATGTTGACTGATAATATCTACCAATGGATTTTGTGTTCTCCGAGCAGTTCATGTTTTCAGCAGTTTCTGTGTTTTTCTTCAGACAAGCAACGTGTTTCTCATCGGTGAGTTACCAAAGAGTGTTGGTGTTGGAGAGAGCTGTGTCCTTGTATACAGTAACTGAAAAATAATATGGAGGTACATCAAGTATCAGAAAAAACAAATAGTAGATTAGCTTTTGTCACAAGATTTTAATGCCACTGGAAAACATCTTTCCCCAGTTATAAAGAGCACTGGTGAGATGGCAGCAAGGACAGTGTTTACAACTGGTCTCTTTACCCACAGAAGGATATATTTGTGACAGAGGGACTGCTGTGACAGATTGATTCCTGGATGCAGGTTTTGTCACTTGAGGACATATTAGGTCAACAGGATATGTAATTACGAGAAATGATGATCAATGTATTCATGGCTATCTTCAATACCTCAATCCAGCAGGGCATAGTACCCACCTATTTCAAACAGCCGTTAATCATACCAGTGCCCAAGAAGAGTGCAGTAACCTGCCTTAATGACTATTGACCAATACTGATGAAGTCTTTTGAAAGGCTGGTGTTGAAGCATATCAGCTCCTCTCTGAGCAGTGAAATGGACACGTTCCAGTTCGCCATTCGTAGCAACAAGTCTACATCAGATGCCATCTAACTGGCTCTACACAAAGGCCTGGAACACCTGGACAGTAAAGATGCATTCATCAGGATGCTTTTTATCGACTACAGATCGGCATTTAACACAATCATCAAACCCCAAGACCCGGGACTTAACACCCCACTATGTAACTGGATCATGGATTTTCTCACATACAGTGAGGATTGGTAAGAACATCTCCTCCACAATTTCCATTAGTACTGGAGCACCATAGGGCTGTGTTCTTAGCCCCCTGCTTTACTCAGTTTACACTTACAACTGTGTGGTTCAGTATGACAATAGCACCATCTACAAATTTGTTGATGATACCACAGTAGTGGGTTGTATAAAGGAAAGGGATGAGTGAGCATACAGGAGGGAGATTGAAAACTTGGATGAATGGTTCACCAATAACTATGCATTCAACATCACCAAAACTAAGGAGCTGATTATTGACTTCAGGAAAGGAAAGCCAGATGAATACAATACAGTGATCATTGGGGGATCAGAGGTGGAGAGGGCGAGCAAATTTAAGTTCTCGGAGGATCTTTCCTAGACCCAACACATTAATGGCATCGTGAAGAAAGCACGTCAGCGCTTCTACTTCCTCAGGAGTTTGCAAAGGTTTGGTATGACATTCGAAACCCTGGCAAATTTCTAGATGTGTGGTGGAAAATATGCTGACTGGGTGCATCACCGTCTGATTTGGGGACACTAAATGTTGAGCGTAAATCTCTGCAAAAGATGGTAGTCATAGCCCTGGACGTTATAGGCAAAACCCTCCCCACTATCAGGGAACGTTGCCGTCGGAGAGCAGAAGCGATCATCAAGGATCCACACCATCCAGCACCCGCTCTGTTCTCGCTGCTGCCATCAGGAAACTGGTGTAGGTGCCAAAAAGCTCACGCCACCAGGTTCAGGAACAGCTGCTACCCCTCCAATATCGGACTCCTCGACAACAAACTCAGTGAGGGACTCATTTAAAGGCTCTTTCTTGTGCACTTTATTAATTTTTAAATTCTCTGTATTACCCAGTCAGTTTATTTACATTTGTTATCTGTTTACAGTTTTTTGTGTGTTTACATGTAATAGGCTGTGTACAGTTTTTTGATCTCATTACAACAGAAAAAAATTGTATGCTTGTTGATAGTTTGGATGGATTGATGCTGATCCCTTACCATGTGTAATAAAAGGTCTTGTTTTTGACACCAGATGAGAATAGAAAGTGAAGCGATGATGAGTCACGATGTGAAAAGTCAACAAGTCCTTTTCCCTTGCAGACCTGTATGGCGCGATCAATGACCACACACAGACACGAAGCAAGCAGTCAAAGGCTTTATTGATCAGAAGACCCAGACATGCCTCTACATGCTGCTGGCTCACACCCAAGGCAGGTATTATTGAGGAGATTAGGGCTATCAGCCTTTATTAGGGGATCTTATGGGGAGGGGCTACAGGTACAGAAGGCAGGCCAGCCTGCCCAGCCCAGTGAGGACATGTCCGCAGTACTGTGTTCCACCACAACCCATTTAGTACTTCTGGTAGTTTTCTTTTGTTCCAAATCGGCACAGTCCTATTGCCACGAGACCCATGTTTGTATCTAACTGGTGGGATGAAAAGGTTGTTATCAACTGTAAGTTTTCTTTGTGAAAAGAGTCACACTTTGTTTTGCAAGCACAAAGCCTTTTTTTTTAGGGTCAATTGTAATAAATATATTGGTCGGTACAAGAGGTTCATTGAGATAGAAACTGGAAGTAGTTCTCTGGAGCTGGAGAGGACACTTTGGAAGAAACAGTAGCTAGATTATGGTTTGCCCGGGAAAACTGGGGACAGTGAACAGGAAAGAGATTTTTTTTCCCTGTGGATGTTCTGTGCCCTGATGAAAACAAAACCTCCAACAAAATGCTAGATATGTGTGGAAACAGATGTATTCAGTCAGTTACCACATAATCTCAATAAGTTCAAGATTATTGGAAATATACATGAAATCCACCAATACTCTTGCGTCGCACAAAATTTGCTGCAAGTTATTTTCAAAAATGTGAATGGTAACAATTTTGGGAAGGAAATGGATAGGTCTATTTTACATAATTCATGTAATAATCCAGTGGATTGTTTGAGTTGCATTCTTTTGAAGTGGAACTATTTTTAAAAAATGAGCTAACTTCCATTTGTGAGGCCTTTTTAAGAGACTCTCAATCAATAGGCAAACTAACTACTCGACTCAGCAAGTATCAGACTGGCAGATGACCCTGGATCTCCTGGGTTTAAGTTCCTCTGTTGGTATAACAGTGTCCAAAATCATGGTTCTAACAAAAGGTCCTCAACCTGAAACATTAACCCGGTGTCTCTTTCTTCAAATGCTGTCTGTCCATCATTTCCTCTTTTCATTTCTGAAATTTTATATGTTGCTCACAATGCTGTTCCTTGGATGAGATCTTAAGCAAAGGTCATCCCAACCCTCAGGTGGAGGTAAAGGACCCCATGGAATTAGAATTGCTGAAAGGTTACAGAAGAGGCCATCAGAAGAGCTCTAATTCCAATTCCCCAGCCATTCTTCAGCAGTATTACAAAATGTATCTGCCTCCATCACTTCTGCAGGGAGTGCATTCCAGATTCAAACCTCACACTTCATTAAAATGTTTTTACTTACTGCTCCACCAAAGGCAACAGACTCCTGTTATGTACTCTATCATTAGATATACTTCTATCAGAGTCCCTCTTCTCCAAAGAAGGCAGTTCCAGACTCTCAGATCTATCGTGATCTGATTGTGTCTTCTAGTCCTTCATTCCAGAAATTGTGCTTATCAACTTTCACTGCCACAATTCCAATCTGTCTCAACCTTAATCAAAGAAGAAGTGGATATTTTCCCTGGTATCCTGACCAAACTTGTTGGTTGTCAGGTCTGAGTTCTTATGAGGAGGCTTATCCATAGACATTGTCCATCCTCATGTGTCTCTAGTGCCGGTGTTCCGCAACCCTGACCTCCCCCTCTCTTGTAAGATGCATCTCCAAGTCGTGTCTGTTCTTAAATCTCATGAGCTAATAGGATGAAGTTTGTATCTCGCCCCTCAGTTAAATATTAGCCATGGTTAGAGTGGGGACTCCTTTCACTTAGGTTGGATTGCTAATTTTCTTTAAATAGATAAATAGAGGGTGAACTTTGTTTTTTGTTTATTTCACTTTGTGTTTAGGTTTTTAATTAATCAACAGTAACTTACTGTATTTTTAACTAAATATTTTAATTTCATTTAGATGGCTGTTTTAAAATGCCAGTGGCTATCTGAAAACATATCTGCAGTGAACTGTCAGAGACTTTCAGTGCGGCAAAGGGGTTGGGCCTTGGGTTCTGCCATCTGAAGCTTGGTCACCATGCACCACCAGCTTGCTCTTGTAGACGGGCTCCACAACAGTCAGAGTATGAGCAGAGGTGTGATGTGTGGGTGTGCAAGTAGCCTTCTGTACCACAGGTAATCTGATTATTGTTATATTGCTGTCAATGTGTGTTCGCTCTCTGAAAACATTGGAACAGTGGCTGCACGTCAAGAGTACCTCACTGGTTGAAAAGCATTTTTAAAACCAAAGGTGCAACATGAAAAGCAAGAGCTGTAGATGCTGGATACCAGACGTTAAAAACAATCATAATGGACCTGCTCAGCAGGTCACCTGCATCTGTGGTGAACCATAACCATATAACCATTTACAGCACGGAAACAGGCCATGTCGGCCCTTCAAGTCCGTACCGGTTCACTTGAACAACTCCACTAACTCCTCCGCAAACTCCTGAGGAAGTAGAGGCTTTCTTCATGATGCCATTGGTGTGTTGGTTCCAGGAAAGATCTTCTGAGATAGTGACTCCCAAGAATCTACATTTGCTCATCCTCTATTGATGACAATAAAATAATCAAGTCAATAAGGAAAAGTTCTGATAGGTTCACAACCTTGAGGAAAATTTCATAGAATATGCTGGGTTTCTTAAAAAGCATAATACTGAACCTACAAGGAAACATGCCACCTTGGATTTGGACCTGCGCAATGAGACAGGAAAATTAGCAATCTTGTAATTAGGGATCCTTTAGGAAAAATGATCACAGTATGCCTCTTGAATCATTTCCTTCCTCTTGTCTATGTTAAGACTCAGGTTGTTACTCTTGCACCATTTCACGAGATTTTCCATCTCTTCTCTGTAGGGCAACTCGTCGTTGTTGCTGATGAGGCCAACTCCTGTTGTGTCATCTGCAAACATGATGACACCGTAGAAGTTGTATCTGGTGATGCAGTCATGGGTCGTAGCATGAACAGGAGTGGGGTGAGCACACAGCCCTGAAGTGCACTAGTGCTCAGCGTGACATTCTGCTACTGGTCCGGAAAATAATGTTTATAGATCATTAATTCTATATGCTCTCCTTAAATTACAATCTGACCTGCTGAGCTTTTTCCATCAATTTCTATTTTTATGTATATATGACAAACCCTAACATTTTACTTTTAAATTCAATTACTTGTTTAATAATTCACTGGGCACGTCATCAGATGGGTCAAAATTAAAAAGGATTTTTGTGCTCATGAGTCATTTGGGAGACCAGATCCCAAAAGTGTGCTGGTAGGCCAATTAGTAACTAGTGCTGGAAAGTTAGCCGTTATTTGAGAGAGAATAAACAGGAATACAGGGAAGCAAGGATGTGGTTACAATGTTGAGAGCTAGTACAGATCCAGTGGACTAAATGTCCTCTCCTTGCACTTTAAGAGCACATTAGGGTGGACACTTCCTCCAGATTGATACTGGAAACTGCAGTAGGCACGTGACAATCATCTTGACATTTGTTTTGCCAATTCGAGATCCACATTCCTTCCGAGAAGATGGAGGGTCCACCTCTCTCTCCCTCACAAGGCCCTATGAATCCGTCAATGAAGGACGACAGAGAATACCTCTCAAGTTTGTCTGTCCTGGGATACTCATCTCCATTCAGCAAGCTCTGATCCTGTTGCTGATAAGAACAGCAGATCATATTCCCCCTGGATAGCCTAAAACTCAATGGCATGAGGACTGAATTTTCCTATTTTGAGTAACCCTCTTTCCTTTTTACCCTTTATTTACTCCCATTTTCCGAGGCCATTCTAATATGCTTCTTTTCTCTATTGCCTCACTCTCAGTAACCTTTTTCCCTATCTGACCACCTCCCCCCCCCCACCACTGCACTCCTCTCACCTTCCTGTGCCCAGAATCTGATTACCTTGGCCTGTCCCCAGCACTTCCTTCTCCTAGTTATGTTTGCAATCTCCCCTTCCCACTTCAGTCTCGATAAAGTGTCCCAAGCTAAATGTTGTCTGTTGATTTCTCACCGTGAATGTTGCCTGATCTGATGAGACCTTCCAGCTTCTTTTTGTTTGCACATGTTTCCAGCATCTACAGTGGTTTTTGTCCATTCAAATGAATGTGCCCACAGTAGGACTAATCCCAGTCCCAACTTGGGAGTTCCATCCTGCCAATCTAAGAGCATGGGGGTGGGGGGGGGGGGGAAATTTCACAGATCTTTTCAATATGTTCTTTTGGAAGTGTAATGTCGTCGATGTTTGACAGGAAACCCTGCCTGTGTCCAATCAAGATACAGAAGGAACATCCAGAAAAAAAAACACTGAACTCTGGCTTCAATGGACCAGATGGAAGGTAGAGATGTGAGATATATTAAACAACCTCCTCAACAACCAGTCAATCATCGACCCCACCCAGACTCTGGGGGATTCCACCCAGGACTTGTCATTAAGCGCAGGGTGGAGCTGAGGTAGGGAAGGGATCCAGTTTCCAAACCATTGAGGTGTTAACTATTCTGAGTGAGGATCCAGCTTCTGTTTATTTGCAATAAAAAAAATAGAAAATACTTTTTGCACTCAAAACATCAGGCAGAATTTACACAAGAACATAAAAAATAGGAACAGGGTATGGCCATCTGGCCTGACATGCCTGCCTTATCATTCAATGATATCACAGCCACTTGGCCATGGACTCAATTCCATTTAACTGCATGTTCTCCATAACTTTTAATTCGCTTATTCTTCAAAAAATATTTAGCTCTGTGTTAAATAGATCCAAGGAGACTGCTTCTATCACTTCTTTGGGCAGAGAATGCCAGATTCACTGCTCTCTTGCAATTTCTCCTTATTTCTGTCTTAAATCTACTTCCCTGAATCTTGAGTCTAGTTCTATCCCTTAGATCACCTGCCAGTCTAAACAACCTTCCTGCTTCTGTTCTTTCATCATCACTTCATCCAGTGATCGGGTCATTTAAACTTCACGGGAGTTGCAGACGCTCAGTACATTAAAGCACCACAGGAGATTTAAAGGGTCATGCAAAGAAGACCCGATCACGTGGATGCAGAGTGGGGCTACAGGTTAAGGTGAAACACCAGTCCCTGAGGCTTCTCCTCCCTACCATCCTCCCGGCTGATGTACAATCTTTGGAAAACAAACTTGATGAACTCCAAGCCAGACTTCAACATCAGAGAGACATCAGGGTGTGCTGCATGATGTGCTTTATAGAAACATGGCTAAATGTGGACATACCAGACATGGCGCTGCAGCCCAAAGGCTACACCCCCGCCCCCTTCACACAGACCGAACACCGCCATTAGGAAAAACCTAGGGAGGTGGTGTTTGTGTCATCATCAGTTCATCGTGGTGCACAGTCGGGATGGTTTTGTCCCAGTCCTTCTCCCCCCTTTGGTACATCTGATGATCAGATGCCATCCATTCTAGCTACCATCATCCTGGTCGCAGTGTACATTCCGCTGCAGGCTAATGTCAGGCTGGCACTGGAGGGACTTTGAGTCAGCACATCCTGATGCCTTCCTGATCATTATAGGGGACTTCTATCAGGCCAACCTGAAGAAGTCTCTGACAAACTACCACCAACACGTCTCTCGACCACTGCTAGACCATCATGAAGTTTCCCTACCAAACCATACCATGATTGTACTTCAGCAAGTCTGATCACCAGTCTTTGGCCACTGGAATTGCAGTGGACATGACAAAATAAGCACACAAGAGCTTTCTAGAGTTAATTAAACAAATTTACCCTACTTCACCTGCACAATCTTTTAAAAGCTCGAATCATGCATTCGACATGCACTGATGTCAACCTGCACTGACATCACATGGCCGGTTTGATGCCTCCTGAGAGTTGTAGTGCTGCCATAGCACTGCTGCACTGCCTCCCCCTCCCACTCCAGAACCGGCAGAAAGACTTCTCTGTCATTTAGGTTGTCGACCTCTGCGATGGACTGTTGGCTGCTGCAGTGGAGAAGATGTTCACATGAGCTGGTTTAAGCCTGTCAATAGAGAAAGACTGTGGCTTCCCTCCAATGTCCAAAATACAGGTCGACCTAGTTTGTTTGAGTATCCTATAAGGTTTTTCTTAGGGTGTCTGTAAAGGTTGATCAAGTGTTCTCCTTTGGACGAAGACATATTCGCAGTTTTTGAGGAATTCAACCACAAAAGAAGAATGTTCTCCATGTGACGATGGTGGTATAGGGGTCAATTTTCCTACAGTCTCCCTTAGCCTGCTCAACAGTTCCTTCGGATCATCACTGGAGTTGGAATGTTAGGGGACAAACTCCCCTGCAACCACCAACAGTGTGCTGTACATGAGCTCTGAAGATGAAGCTTGGAGGACCTCCTTTGGAGTTGTTCTAATGCCCAGTAATACCAAGGGCAGCTCATCAGCCCAGTTTGGGCCACCTAACTGAGCTATCAAGGCTGACTTGAGATGTCAATGAAATCTTTCCACCATTTGATTGGCCTGGGGATGATAAGCATTTGTTGTACCGAGCAAGCGAGACAAGGCCATCCACAGTGAGGAAGTAAATTGTGGTCCTCTATCCGAAGTAACATGTGCTGAAAACTAAAACAAGACACCCAGGTACTGAGGAACGCCCAAGCTCAAGTGTCTGTAGTAGCATCTACCATAGGCACGGCCTCAGGTCACCGTGTAAACCAGCTTCATGATATGAGATGCTCCTGGAAGAAACCGATGGTAAAAATTTTCCATTCGCAAGAATTTCTGCAGGCTTTTAACCATAGCAGGTCTTGAGTACTTGGTAACGGTTTCAAATTTGGATTACACCTTCCGGTGTACTACGATGTTCCAGATGTTCTTTCTTAGTCCCACTGGCCACTAAAATGTAATTGAGGTAAATGAAGACGTTGGTCATACCACGTCCTAAAGCATCCATCACTGGTTGAAATGATTGAGCAGCATTCTTTAATCCGAATGGCATCGTAAAAATTCAAACAACCCAAATGGGATAATTATTGTTGTTTTTGGAATGTCATCTGGCTCCACTGGTTCTTGGTGATAGCCACACACCAAGTCTATTCTGGAGAAGATATTCACTCCATGCAAATTAGCTGAGAAATCCTGAATATGAGGTATTGAATAACGATCCGGGATGGTGGCGTCATTAAGCTGCCTGTAATCTCCACAAGGTCACCAACCTCAGTGTGTTTCGGGACCATATGTAATGGAGATGCCCAGGGTCTGTCAGAACCATGAATTATGCCTAGTTCCTCCATCATGGCAAACTCTTAGCTAAATGGAGTTTCTCTGGAGGCAAGCAACATTCTTTAGCATGTGTAGGAGGGCCCTTAGTACAAATGCAATGAGTAACTCCGAGCTTTGCAGTGGAGGCAGAAAATTGTATAGTAGTAATCTTAGGGAAATCTTCCAACAGCTTGGTGTGTGGCTATCACCAAGAACCAGTGGAGCCAGATGACATTCCAAAAACAACAATAATTATCCCATTTGGGTTGTTTGAATTTTTACGATGCCATTCGGATTAAAGAATGCTGCTCAATCATTTCAACCAGTGATGGATGCTTTAGGACGTGGTATGACCAACGTCTTCATTTACCTCAATTACATTTTACCTCAATTACATCCACTCATTTACCTAATGTTTGAAGGTGCAGAGCAGGGGTATAGGCATCTGACAGTGGAATACTTTGAAAAGTAGTTCCATCTATTCGCCGACGGCCTTTTAAGACGACGAGGAATGAATGAATCTGAACAAAATCTGCACCGAGCAAAGGTCGGGATACTGCTGCTATAATGAACGGCCAGTGTAGAGATGATTCTCGAACTTGACATTCATCTTTCTGGTGCTGAAGGTCAGAATGTTGTAATTGTTAACTGCTCGTAGTTGCAGGTCTGGGGTAGGATGGCGTGTGTCAAAACCGGTGGGTGGAAATACATTAACTTATGAAATTTTCACTGGGACAACTGGTCTCATACGTACTGATAACAAGAGCCTAATATCATCTGGGATTCGCTCCAAAAAGAGCTGCTCGAATAACATATTGGGCCTTTTGCCAGCTGCCAGGAACAGCATTTCATCCATTAGTTCTCAAGGGGCGTGGTCTCCTAACCCATGGAGATGTAGTAATTTATCTGCCCTTTCCCTATGGGACATAACATATACACGTAATAAAAGTGCTTTTAAAGCATCATACTTCCTAGTATGTGGTGGATCCACTTAGCGACGTCTTGGTCCAGGGCACTGACGAGATGGTAATAACGAGTGGTTTCCAATTCAACTTTGCGAAGGTAAAATTGTGCTTCAGTTGTTGGAACCACAGTTCAGGTTCAGCCGTCCAGAAAGGTGGCAGCTTCACAGCAACAGCTGCAGAGTCCATGTGTGTCCGAAATTACCTTTTTGGACTCGTCGGGGTCACCAATTGTGGCCACTGGAACCGCAGTGGATATGGTGAAATAACCACACAAGGCGTTTCTGGAGTGAATCAAATGGATTTACTGTTCATCACCCGCACAACCTTTTAAAAGCCCGAATCACACGCTCAACACGTGCTGACATCATCAGGCACTGACGTTACATGGCTGATCTGATGACTCCTGGGAGTTGTCGTGCTGCCATAGCACCGCTAAAAGTCTCTGCTTGTATTTCTGGCATACAAGCAGAGACTGAGGACCACAGCACCAGTAGTGAAAGTCTGGTTGAGGGAGGCGGAGGAGCGTCTGCTGGATTGCCTTGAATTGGTGGACTGGGACATTTTCAAGAACTCATCCATAGACTTGAATGAATATGCAACAGGTGTCACCAGCTTCAAGACCTGATGAGTGGACGAGTGCGTGTCCACGCCCTCAAAGCAGTAGTTCCCAAAACAGAAGCGCTGGATGATTCAGAGAATTCAGAACCTGCTGAGGGTGAGAACAGGGGTGTTTAAGGCTGGGGATTGGGATCTTTACAAGAAAACCAGATACAACCTACGGAAGGCCATCTCTAAGACAAAGAGGCAATTCCAGAAGAAGCTAGAGACAGAGACAGATACATGCCAACTATTGCAGGGAGTGCAGGACACTACAGCCCTCAAAGCGATGGCGAACACCATAGATGGTTGTGATGCTTCATTACCCAATGAGCTGATCACCTTCTATGCCCGCTTTGAGAAGAATCATACAGTGCCTAATTGAATCCCTGCATTGGCTGAGGATCATGTAATATCTGTCTCTGAGGATGATGTTGGAACATCATTCAAGAGGGTGAACCCTCTCAAGGCTTTAAGCCCTGACGGCATACCTGGCAGGGTATTGAAAATCTGTGCCAACCAAAGAGCTGGAGTTTTTATGGGCATTTTCAATCTCTCATTGTTGCAGTCAGAGGTTCCCATCTGCTTCAAAAGGGCATCAATCATCCCAGTGGCCAAGTGAGCTGCCTCAATGACTATTGCCCAGGAGCACTAACTTCTACTGTGATGAAATGGTTTGGGAGGCTGGTCATGGCCAGATTTACCACGTACCTATGCAAAGATCTGGACCCACTGTAATTTGCTGATTGTCACAATCGGTTCACAGCAGATGCAATATCGTTGGCTCTCCACCTGGCTCTAGAACACCTCGAAATCAGCAACTCAAATATAAGGTGGCTCTTTGTTGATTACAACTCAGCCTTCAATACCATTATTCCCTCAGTGCTGGTCAAAAAGTTATAAACACTGGGCCTCTGTACCCCACTCTGCATCTGGATCCTTAACTTGCTCATCGGAAGAGCACAGTCAGGATGGATTGGAAAGAACATCTCCTGCTCACCGATCATCAACACAGGCATGTTCCAAGGAGCCTACTGCCCTACTCATTATACACCCATGATTGTGTGGCCAGGCACAATTCCATTGCTATCTCCATGTTTGGTGATGATACCACAGTAGTCAGTAGAATCACAAATGGCAATGAGGAAGCATACAGGAGGGAGATTGATCAGCTCTTTGAGTGGTGTCAAATGAACAACCTTGCACTCAACATTAACAAAACCAAGGAGATGATTGTAGACTTCAGGAGGGAGTCAGGGGAAACACAACCCAGTCCTCATCGAGAGCTCAGTAGTGGAGAGGGTCAAGAACTTCAAATTTCTGGGTATCAACATCTTTGAAGATCTGCCCTGGTGACTCCAGGTTGATGCAATCATGAAGAAGTCTCACCTCACTTTGTGAGGTCTTTGAGGAGATCCGGTATATCACCAAAGACTCTCGATAACCTCTACAGGTGTACTGTGAAGAGCATTCCGGCTTGTGGCATCGTCTGGTATGTAGGCACCAAATCTCAGGACAAGAAAAATCTCCAGAGGGTTGTTAACTCAGCCTGCGACATCACAGGTACCAGACTTCACTCCATCGAGGGCATCCATGAAGGTGGTGTCTTACAAAAGCCGCCTCTATCCTCAAAGACCCCCAAACACCCAGACTATGGCCCTCTTTATTCGGGAAGGAGGGACAGGAGCCTAAGGACGAGCACTCAGCGGCACAGGGGAAAGCTTCATCCCCACTGCCATCAGATTCCTGGATAATCAATGAACCAAAGACACTGCCTGACTTTTCATGAACTTTTTTTTAATATATTATTGTTGCAAGATGATTCCTCATCGGAATGTTGACACAATAATGCTGCCACAAAACACTGAATTTCACGACTGTAAATCCTGATTCTGCCTATGTCCCTATAAATCCAGGCTATTCAATCTCTCCCCATAAAATAACCTCTTCATTTTCAGTATCAATCTGGGCACTCTTTCCTGCACCACCTCCCAAAGACTGTGAATCTTTTCTCAGGGAAGGGAACCCTTTCCATTGGCAGCAGAACCTCTTGAATTCAATCCCTCCGGCAAATGAAGAGCAGCATCCCCTTTGCCTTCTTGATGGGCTGCACTTTTTTTGAGATTTATACTCACTCACTGCGATCTATTTCAGGGGGTTCGACCCGAATGCAACCTTAATCCATTTTTTGCACAGACGCTGAGTGCATTTTCTGCGTCTCGGTCACAAATGTTCCCACCTGCAGCTTTTCTTTTTAAAGAGCCCCTTTTTAAACGAGCTGTGGAGCGACAGCCCCTTGCGCTAGGCACGGCCGAAGCGGAGCTCGCCCTCTGCGCGGTATCCCAGTGGCTGTCACACTCCCCCTCGCTCCTCCCCTCTCGCCGCACGCAAGCAGCCCGGTCGATTTCCAGCCAAACGCGCAGCAAACCAAACCCTCCTTTATCTCCTCCTCCTCCTCCCGACTTGCGGCCAAAGCCCGAGCTCTCCAGCCGAAGCAGTGGTTGGGGACGCGGCAGCGAGCGAGGCAAGCACTGGAAGTGAGCGAGAGGGTTGGGCAATGCCCTGCAGCGGGGTCCCCCGCTCAGCCCGGATTTCTCTGCTCCCTGGGACCCCCCAGCAATGGGCTGACTTTCCCCGCGCACCGAGAAATAGACTAGCGGCAGGAACTCTCCAAAGAAGGCCACGTTTTCAGTGCATCGCTTAATTTTTCAAGGAAGAAAGTTGCAATATTTTCCTTGCCCATTTTTTTTTTAGCTCATCTGTCATGAGCTAAAGCGAACTGGGTGCAAGATTGACTCTCCCCACCCTCCACCTCCAGTTCAAACCCTTGCATTAATCTTAGAGCACACGGGCTCGAGATTCTTGCATTTGACTTTTTTTTAAAGGTTGTAATAATTGTTCCCCCCCCAACAAAAAAACCCCGCAAGGATATCGACGTTGGTGGGTCGGTCGTTATGTAATCGCAAGCGATAGTGGACGGAGCCCTGACAATACAACGCCCGGGGCTTTCGGGAGATTGGGCAAATCACGGTAAAAGTGGGCTTCTGCATGGTGACAGCGATCGCTGGGAAGGAAATGGTCTGATGCCCTGCAAGGGTTTTTCAGTGACGCCCTCCTCCCACGTGTCATTCTTCAATAGCCGTAACTCGGGATCAATCGTCCGCAGCTGGGAGGAAGAAATAAGCCGCCCTTTGCAGAATGGAGCCTAGCAAGTGTAACCCACTGGGGTCGGAAGAAGGCAGCCGGCCTGAGAAGAGGTTTGCCCTATGGTACATGGGCTGCTCCACGCTGGACAGCCGGACCACCTTGCCCATGTTGCCCTGGCTGATGGCTGAGATTCGCAGGCGCTGCGAGAAGCAGGAGCAAGGGTCGTCCTTGGCTGCGCGGGAGGTCCTCCTCATTCTCAGCCCACCTCTGGTCAGGTGTGTGCCCCACGCCACCAGCAGTAACTCCTCCGTCTTCATCTTCGAGCACAAGGCGCAGCATATCATCCGGTTCATCCACAACAGTCATGACCTCACCTACTTTGCCTATCTCATCAGGACCCAGCCTGACAACCCCGAGACCGAGATGGCCTGCCATGTTTTCAGAGGCACTGACCCGAACCAGGTAGGTGACTGACTGCGAAGGACAAGCATGGCATTACATTTAACGTGTCAGAATTTCACTGCATCTATTGTAATTCTCTACATGACAATAAACCCTCATATCATGTGTCCCAGTGCATGCTGGTCGTGACCTACTTACTGTGGACACATATGTCCATTCACTGCCAAAAATACACAACTGGATTTTCAACCTGGCGTTGAAATGAAATAGTTCCTCCTCATGTAACGAAGAGAAATGTTTCAATGTAACTTATTTTAACAGCCACAAGTGCAAATGAAACACTTAATTGCAACTACAAGTTTCAGTGATGTAGAGGAAGAACATTTTATGAGGGATCTTTTGTACAAAAGTAAATGAAGTTATTCGACTGACTGTTTCCAAGTTGTTCCACGAAACACAAACAAATGATCAAATGGTTATTTTTTTTGTAGAAATAGATCTTCCTTCAGTACAATGGCACAGAACATATTTGCTGCTTTGCGGTGTGGATTATTTTGATATCGTTAGTTAATCATTGCCAAACAAATTTACACCAAAAAAAAATATGCAAAACAGTTTTGTATAAATCAACCATTCTCAACCTTTTCTGTTTGGACTATGGCCCCCTGAGGACTATTTTGAAAATTTATGGGCCCACTTTCCCTGTGAAGCAGTCAAGTTTGGGTTTCTTCCGTACTTCTCTCCTACCAACTTCATTAAAAAAAGCCATAAATTAAGATCTATGTTACCTGAGGTGAAAAGAAAAACTCAGGTAATGTAAGTATGCTGTAGTCCCCAGGCGGCCATAGGGTCCCCATTGAGAATGGTTGGTATAAATCATTAATGCATCCTTAATATTTGGGGGGTGTGTGTGTGTTAATGTACATATGCGTGCATATATTTAAAAAATGAATTTAGATGTACTCCTCCTAACATCACTTTATGTCAAATGACCGGTGCACCATTGTACTTTTTCAATTAAAAACTTAAAGTTTGAGCATTTTAGTGAACTGTGAAGAAATTAGAAACAGCTAGCATTACATTAAATGTTAAGTAAAAACCAAGTATAAATGTAAATTACTTCGGGAAATCGAGTTTAAAGTTTGTTGAGACTAACTCTTGATAGTCATACCAGAAATAATTGACCAAGATCAGGTGAGTTGGACTGTGTGCAAAACCTTTGCAAAGTTCTGGTATTTTGTGGAGAGTTCTAAACTGTGTTCTTGGCATTGAGATTATTTCCAGCACTTATACTGGTGTAGAATGATTATATTGTTCACTACTTTGCTGTGGGTTTTAAACCCACAGGTGAAAGCTAAATAGCTGGCATTCTGTGTGAGAAGGAATAATGATGGAGTACAGAGGAGTATGTCCTCATTGCAAGCAGCCAGTGAGAATTGGTGTACTGTACCTGGGTATGTGAGACTGAATTGAGACACGGTGTACTTGTGTGCATAGTATACCAAGATTTTATCCCCAGTTTAATTTGATATCAGTCAATGAAAAATACTGTTTACATTTGGTTAGCTTAGTTTTCTTTGTCAATTGCCAGCACTTTTTGCAAAAACATAATTTTCTACTTCGTAATGCATGAGAATTATCCTGAGTGAAGTGTTCAAAGATTTTAGAATGGCAAAGGTAACACAGTGGAGCTGTTCGATTCCAGCTCTGCAACTGATGTCTAACTTTGAATCTAAAATTAGGATCCATCGGTAGCAGCAGTGTGTCAGAATGGAATTCCGTAATGTTGTACTATATTTGGAAATGGATTGCATTAACACTGCCTGTGAAACAAAGTGTTTTCTGTACTTTTCCATTGAAACATTTATACAATCTAATTCTGAACACACTGTGTTAGTTGCCAGATCTCTAACTTTGGAATGGTGTAATATTGCTTTCTCTGTATAGTGTAGTTTACATCCAATATAACAGCTCATTACTCTTTTATATACAGTATAAAGTTCTAAACAGTATTGGCAATGTTTGCAATTCAGTACAAGAGCCCTTAGTTTTGATAACTGCATCCGGATTTAAAGGTTTGATTATGATCTCAAGTCAAGTCAAGTCACCTTTGTTTATTGTTCATTCCATGCTCACATGGTAAAGAGGAGATGGCATTTCTCCATGCACCATTATTTACAACAATATAAGTTAGAGCAGTTAAACACATTCAAAATATTAAGGCTTGTGCATTAACAGTCCATGAAACCCTATCGTGAAATGTTTGGGGAATTCAGGATCTGATGGCTTGGGAGAAAAAGCTGTTGCCCGATCTGGATGCAGAGATCCGGGTGCTGCAGTACCCCACCCCCCCAGCACTCTTGAAGTCGACAACCATTTCTTTTGTTTTTTTTTAAAGTTCAGATACAGGTTGTTGGCTCTGCATTAGTCTGTTAGTGACTGCACCTCATTTCTGCATCGCTGAATCCTCATTCTTACTAATAAGGCCCACCACGGTCGTGTCGTCAGCAAACTTGATGATATGGTTTGAGCTGTGTTTAGCTGCACAGTCATGGGTCAGCAGAGTGAACACAGATTAGCGCACAGCCCTGGGAGGCCCCAGTACTCAGTGTGATGGTCTTGGAAGTGCTGTTACTGATCCGCACTGCCTCAGGTCTCCCCAACGGGAAGTCAAGAATTCAGTTGCAGAGGGGAGGTGTTTAGACCTAGTAGGCTCAACTTCCTTAAACCGTACTGAGGTATAATTGTGTTGAATCCCGAGCTGAAGTCGATAATCAGCAGTTGAACATATGAGTCCTTATTTTCCAGGTGGTTGAGGGCTAGATGGATGGAGGGTGGTGGCGATGGCATCATCTGTAGAGCAGTTGGATCTGTATGCGAACTGCAGGGGGTCCAGCAGACGACTTCTTCGGCACGAGAACAATGGTGGTGGCTTTGAAGCATGTTGGGAACATGGCGCTTCTCAGGGAGATGCTAAAGATGTTAGTGAGAACATCTGCTAGCTGAACCACACAACCCTCTGTCAAGAATTTTATCTGGTCCAGCAGCTTTCCATGGGTTGACCTTGCTTTCACATCGGCCTCTGCAAGACACAGCACCTGATCATTTGGAGGAGCGGAGGTCTTCTTCGCTGCTACGTCATTTTTCACCTCAAGCGCGCGTAATCGTTGGAAGGAAGGCATCACAGATGGTATAGTCTTGTGGTTGGTGATATCTTGGATGCCCTTCCATGTGCATTGTGTGTCCTTACTGTCCAGGAAGTGACTGTGAATGCACTGGGCATGCTTTGCTTTGCTTTGCTGATGGCCGTAGACAGTTTGGTTCTTGCAATAGCTAGGGCTACCTTGTTGTCTGGTTTGAAGACCATGTCTCAGTTCCTGAGTAGCATATGCACCTCCTCTGTCATCCATGGCTTCTGTTTGGAGCAGGTTATGATGATCTTGGACACAGTGACATCATCCAAACACTTACTGATGTAGCTAGTCACTGATGTTGTATACTCCTCCAGATTGATGCTACTGGTTGCTGCATCCTTGAATCTAGTTTACCAACTAGGTCAGGATCACCCAGAGGGTTCTGTTAATTAATCACTGCCATTCAATGCATCAGTGGATTAAAACTAATCATAGTGCATTCCTACTCGAATATATCTGATGTGAAAATTTTGCAAGATATATGAAGACTTGATAGTTTATAAGATGCTGTAATAACTTTGAATCAGTAAAGTGATGCCTATGAATATCTCATTTGAGATACAGGGAGAGGACTCCGTATCCGAAATGCTTGGGACCAAATGTTTTTTGTTCTTTGGATGTTTTTGGTTTTTGGAACAATGAAACTAAGAAGCACAGTAGCATCAGCATAATGCCGGTCCCGATACCTCCCCACCGTCAGCAGTCTCGACCCCTCTCCACCGCCGCTGGTCCCAACACCGCCCCACCATCACTGCTGGTCCCGACACCTCCCCCAATGCCGCCACGGGTCTCCGACACATCCCCCCGCCGCTGGTCCCCGATATCTCCTACCTCCACCAGTGAAAGTAAAAGTTTGAAAACCACTGTTTTAATCGTACCTATTTGACTCATTATGTGCAGGGTTTCATAACTCCAAAGGATATGGGCCAAAGACTATTTTTCTCAAACAAAATATTTCAGTAACAATTGGGCCTAGAGCAGTGATTCTCAACCTTCCCTTCCCACTCACATCCCACCTTAAGCAATCCCTTACTAATCACTGTACACCGATGGCTTAGGGATTACTTAATCCCTAGGCCATCCCATGTGAGTGGGAAGTAAAAGATTGGAAAACCACCATATTACAGCAAATGATCGCTTTGAATCTGGAATGAAATGAAATGTCTTTCATTTATTGTGCAGAGCCAAGATTCACCAAAATAGTTTCTGTTGTTTTCAGTTCTGAACTCCTTTTGAGTTCTCCAACAGGCATACTATTGCTTTTGGTTAAAATCATTTCAAGAGTAAATCTTTGTTGCACAGTTCGAATGCATCAACAGGTGGAATGATACTGCCTGTGGTTGGTGAGGGCCAGAACCACACTGGCATAATCCCAGTAGAAACTGAATTGCTTCCATGTGTGAGTAATTCACCAAAGTCTGCAGTGATTGAGGTAGAAACACAATGCTGGAGAAACTCAGCAGGTCATACCGCGCACTTTATATAACAAAGATAAAGATACATACCCAATGTTTTGGGCTTGAGCCCTTCATCAAGGTATAGGCAAAATGTATGCAGGTGTCTGGATAAAATAGCGGGGAGAGGAGCACAGGTATGAGATAATAGATTGATAAGGGAGGAAGGACACCACAGAAAACGGGAGGGGGCATCGATCTGTGAATGGAAAGGGAAGGGTGGTGGAGAGCTGGAGGAATGGAAACCAGGATAGGGAAGAGAAGGTGAACTAGTGGTCGAGTAGTAACTGGAGAAGTCAATGTTATTGGCAACCAGTTTGGGAGTGCTGAGTTGGAAAATTAGGTGTTGCTCTTCTAATTTCTGGATGGCCATAGTTTGGCTGCATGAGGGCATGGACAGACATGTCTGCATGGGAGCAGGACATAGAATTGAAATGGTTGGTCACTGGGAGATTCCTGTCATTGGTACTGACAGAACAAAGGTGTTTCGCGAAGCAATCTCCTCGTCTACATCTAGTTTCTCCAACGTAGAGAAGGTGGGATGTAATCGATGATTCCTGCAGATTTGCAAATGAAGTGTTGCTTCTCTTGGACAGACTGTTTGGGACCCCAGAATGGTGGTGAGGGAAGAGGTGTGGGTGCAAGTGTGGAATTTCCTGTGGTCACAGGGGATGGTGCCAAGGCGGCAGTTAATGGATAGGGATAAGTAGAAGAAGAGGTCACAGAGGGAGCCGACCCTACAAAAGGCAGAGATGGGAGGAGAGATGAAAATGTGTTTGGAGGTGGGATCATATTGTAAATGATGGAAATTGTAGAGGATTATATATGGATGTGCACCCTGGTGTGGTGGCAGGTGAGGATGAGGGTAATCCTGTTCTTGTTGCATCCTGGGGCAGAGGGGGCCAGGGCAGATGTGTGGGAAATAGATGAAATGCGGGTAAGGCTGAGTTGATAGTGGTAGAAGGGAAGCCACATTTTTTGAATAAGGAAGGCATCTCAGATGATCTGGACTAGAAGATCTCTCCTTGGGAACAGATGCGATGGAGACGGAGGGATTGAAATAAAGGAATAGAATCCTTGCATGAAACTAGATTTATAGAAGTGTAGTTATGGGAGCTGGTAGATTTGTAAAAAATGTCTGTTGAAAGTTTATCTCCTGTGATGGAGCCAGAGAGATCAAGAAAAGGGAGAGTGTTGGCAGAGATGGACCAAATGAACTTGAGACTGGGGTGAAAGTTTGCAGCAAAGTGAATAAAGTTGACAATCTCATCATGGTGCATGAGGCAGCACCAATGTAGTGGAGGAAGAGTTGAGGAGCCTTGCCTGTGTAGGGTTGCAGCGTGGATTTCTCCTCAAAGCCAACAAAAAGGCAAGCATAGCTGTGACCCATATGGGTAGACATGGCTACTGTTTTGAGTGGGAGAAAGTTGGATGAGTCAAAAGAGATGTTATTGAGGATAAGAACAAATTTGACAAGGTGGAGGAGGGTGGAAATGGAGAGAAACTGGTCTGTTGTTAAGAAAGAAACAAAAGGCTTTGTGATCTTCGGTATTGTGAATGGAGATGTAGAGAGATTGGATGTCCATAGTAAAACTGAGGCAGTCAATTTCAGAGAATTGGAAGTTATTGAAGAGATGGAGGGCACGTGAGGTATCGTTGATGTAGGTAGGGAGAGACTGGACAGGGAGGGGGGAAAATGGAGATGAGGGAAGATGATGCTAGTTCAGTGGGGCAGGAGATGGGGAAACAATGGGCCAACCTAGGTAATTGCAATTTTGTATCTTTGCTAGGAGGTAGAACCAGGCACTGTGGTAATGGGAAACAATGAGGTTGGAGACCTTGGGAGGGCGATGACCAGAAGTGCTGAGATTAGAGATGGTACATGAGATGATGGCTTGATGTTCTTTAGTAGGATCCTGTTGAATGGGTAAGTAGAGGAGGTGTCTAAGAGCTGTTGTCTAGCTTCAGTAAGCTAGAGGTCAGTGTGCCAGACTACAACAGCACCACCCTTGTCTGTGGGTTTCATAGTGAGGTTGGGATTTGTGCGGAGAGTGGAGGGCAAAGGATTCAGAGGAGGTGAGATTAGAATAAAGGAGGGGAGTGGTGAAGTTGAGATGGTTGCTGTCTCAGCTGCAGTTGGAAATGTAAAGATTTAGAGTTGGCAGATGGCCAGGATATGGTGTCCATGAGGAGGAAGAAGGCTTAAGGTGGGAAAAGGGGTCTTCAATGGGTGGGGGGGGGGGGAAGAATCATGGTGGAAGACGTGAGCAGAGAGATAGAGATAACAGGTGTGTGGACCTCATTGAGGTGTGGATGAAGGGGGACTAAGGTGAGGTCTCAACTGAGGACAGAGTATTCCGCTCTGAGAGGGGAAGGTCAGATGGGATGATAAGGACCAAGAGTGGAAGTCAGTGTGGTGGATGATGTTTGGGGAGGAGGGTAGGAGAATCAGGGGGGAGGTGAAGGGATGGGGATGTCAGAGGGAGAGATGTGGCATTTCAGAGGGTAGAGGTGGTAGGTAGGGGAGGTTAGAGGGTAGGGGTCAGAGGCAATCACAGAAGTTTGGGTCTGATGGTTGTGGGGGGTTTAAGAAGGGGGGAACTCAAGGGAGGAGTTTGGGGTTGAATTGGGAGAGGTGTGAGGGTTATAGAGAAGGGTAAGGAGTGGAGGTGGGAGGGATGAGCCTGTAGGATCCAGCAACGGAGGTATCCGACATATCAGCCTTGCTGAGGTTGGTATGAGAGCTTCCATTTGCTTAATAATGTGTTTCCAATATAGAAAATGATCAGAACAGTTGATATGTTCCAAGCAAGTTCAGTGTAATGGAAAACCACACTGTTCAAAGCATTATTACAATGCACTTTAATGGAATACATTCCAATCCTCTGAAGGGGATACAAAAAACTGATCTTTATTGTTTATTTAAGAAAATATTTGTCTAATGCTGATGTCTAAATTTAAAAAGACTTGCGTCAAATCGGCCACATGAGACTTTCACCAAATTTACATCAATACCACCGCGGGATAGTGCTGGGAGCCCCATCACAGTGGGGACAGCAATAACTTTCAACGCAGCCACTTTCTCTATTCCACAGCAAGTTCCAGGGGGTTCCCTCCACACAAACTGTTCAGTGGTTTGGTCTGCCACACCTGAGCAGAAATGGGGGAAAAAAAACCCAGATTCCCATCAGTGTAAGGCAGTGTGCCTCAGGACAGTGCAGGGAGCCCGATCACAGCGGGGGCAGCAATAACTTTCAACACAGCCACTTAACTCTCTCTATTCCACAGCTCAGTGCCAATATTTCAAAAATTTTATAGTAGAGTCTTGCAGAGTATTATGAGGTGGTTCAAATAGCAACAACAATAAAACTTTAACGACGCAAGTTTAAAACTGGGTCGGAAATTTCAAACCGCGTTACATGAAAACCTGCGCTTTTCAAAGCCGTGTTATACAGGGTATGCCTGTACTTGGCCAATTTATATGGTCATAGTTAAATTAGAGGAACGACGCCTGATTTTCCATCTGGGCACTCTCCAGCTGGATGGTATTAACATCGACTTCTCTGGTTTCTGCTAACCTGCTCTCCTTTCCCCCTCCCCTTCCCTCCCCCACCCCTTCACTCTCTATTCACCCAGCCATCCCTCCTCCTCTTGCTTGCTGCTGTGCCCTCTCTCCCTTCTCCACCTATTTCCTCCTACCACCCCTCTCCCCTTTACTCTTTTATTCGGGCACCTGCTGACATTTTTCCATACCTTCATGAAATAAAGCACACTGTTTGACCTTCTGAGTTTCTCCAGTATTGTGTTTTAACTTTTATTTAAACAAATTGTATGTCAGTTGATCTTGGATAGTGACAGGACTGAGATGCATTCAACAAGAAACCATGGTCTCCATGAGCTACCTAATAAGAATGCCAAATGAGTTTGTCGTTTTGATATAACTGATGCATTTTCTGTATTCTGATGATTGTTGGTCTTCACTTTTATTGTCCAACTCAATCTATACTTTGCGATTACTGTCTGTTATTTGATTGGCATCCTTCATTTTTCTCTTTACATTCACCTTTTGAATTTTACTTTTTTGTTTGAATACTATATAGTCACCACATCCCCCAACCATGTTTGAGAGATGAAGTGGAAAGCTCTTTTCCCATTTTGTCTCATGCTGAACTTAATTTGAATTGTAAAAAAGTTTTATTGGGCTTTCTGATTTATTGATGTTCCCTCTAATTATTTCATTTCCCTATGGGATGTTCTAATTCTCTTTTTATTACCACTCAGTGGTATGCATGTGAAGGAATGCTGAAAGGAGTAACAAATAAGCTCTGTGGCCTTCCATCTTGTATGATCATTATGTTCTCATTCTGAAGAATGATTCCACTTTCTCCAGCACATTTCCTTTTGAAGTGGTGGGAGCTAATCACTGTGTGCATAGGATTGAAACATTTTACATCATCAACTGTATGAATCATGAACAATGCAAATATGCAACATCACATGTTTGGAGAAACATAGGTGTATCTAGGGTGACCAGAGCTCCCGACGCCCGACTCTGAACCCTCCCCTCGGCCTACACCAGAGCTCCTGATGCCTGACTCTGAACCCTCCTCTGTCCCCTGTTGGAGCCAGGGCTGAGGAGGGTGTGCGCTGAAGGATGTGTTTGAGCGTGGGCTTCGGCATCTTCCAGCTTCTCTCCCACTGGTTGCTTTGCGCCGAGAGTCACCTTTCCGCTGACGGTAAAAGAGGGTGCCTGCGGGGATAGTGACAGCCACTCAACAGCTTTAACTTTGGCCACTCTGGCCTGGGGAACGCTGATCACTGCTTTCATTCAGCAAATGCTGGCCTTTGAGGTCAGCAGAGGGTTTTATTTAATTGAAATGACTGTCATGTTTTTTAAGGTGTAGATTATTTTCCAATATCTCAATATACCCAACATAATGTTGGATGTAACTATTTTTGGGTTCTATAGCAGTGAGGACAGGTAGGGAAGGCAAAGTAGATGGTAGGGCGGTAGCGAGGAATGTTTGCAGGGTGAAGAGCTGAAGCAAGTAAAATAACAGGGAAGGTGAAATTTCAGTGCTTGCCATAGACGCTATTTTCCCAAGATATGTCACTGGTTGAAAAGGTATCCATGAAACACCATTTTCAAGAAAAAAAATAAAAGGAAATGCATCAGTTGGAACTTAATTTCCAGTTGGTGAAAGGTGAGGTTGGAGAAAGAAAGTCCTGCAGCAAAGACTTGATAGGCTGAGTGGCCTTCTTCCCTGCACCAGCAATTCCATGATTCTAATTACCACTACTTGGAATGCATGGCTAAGTAAGATTTTGGACTGAATTAAGAAAAGGTTGCATGATTTCACTGAGATGCAATGGGAGTTTGATGGGACAAACTGAATAACCATGTTTATTTATCTTGTGTACTAGTTTCGGTAACTTAAAAAAAAACATGAGCATCAACTTAAAAGCAAAGTCCCTTTGTACAATCTTGTGCAGTAGCGAATTGTTATAAATGCTGTCTTGGATTGAGGTGAAAATGTACTTCTCCACTGTCTTCAATTTCCCCAGCAACAACTGCTCCTGCTGCCTTTCTACATAGTTTCAAGATTTCTTCTTCTTCCCTTTGACCTTGTCTCAAACAAAATCTGTGTTTAGTTCCCAACATGTGAAATCATTGGGCTTAGAGATCCTTTTGCACCAGCAGTCACTTTAAGTCATTGTCATAGAACATTACAGCACAGAAACAAGCACCTTGGCCCTTCTCGTCTGTGCTGACCTATTTTTCTGCTGAGTCCTACTGACCTGCACCTGGACCGTATCCCTCTATAACCACTCCCTCCATGTACCTGTCCAAATTTTTCGTAAATGTCAAAATTGAGCCTGCATATACCAATTCAGCTTGCAGCATGTTCCACATTTCCACCATGCTCTGTGTGAATTAATGTTCCCTTTAATTTTTCCCCTTTGTCCTCTAGTTTTCCCCATGTCCTCTAGTTTTTTTTTAATCTCACCTAACCTCAGTGGAAAATGCTTGCTTGCATTTACTTTATCTTTCCCCCTCATAATTTTGTATACCTCTATCAAATTTCCCCTCATTCTTCTGCAATCCAGGGAATAAAGTCCGAACTTGTTTTGCCTTTCCATGCAGCTTAGTTCTTCAAGGCCTGACACAGTCCTTATGAATCTCCTCTGCCTTCTTTCAGTCTAATTGATATCCTTCCTATAGACTCTGCGCCAGTTTCTTGAGTAGACACGCATGCAAAAAACACCATTTAAGCTCTCGCCATCTCCTTTGGCTCCATACATTGCCGACCACCCTGCTCTTCAAAAGAAGCAATTTTGCCCTATACTATCATTTTGGTCTTAATATGCCTGTAGAAGCCCTTTGGATTTTCCTTCACCTTGTCTGCCAAAGCAACCTCATGTCTTTTTTTTAGCCCTTCCAATTTATTTCTTAAGATTTTTTTTGTTGCATATTTTATACTCTTCAAGTCCCTCTGACACTGTACAAAGATTTATTGCTGCTGTTGGATGATGATCATGTCCGAGTGCCTCTTTGCATTGTGTGCTTTATACATAGAGCAAGCATAAGTAACTTCATGATGCAATAATTACACAATAAATAGGACACATAACTGTGCATATTGCAATTAAATTTCCAGGTCAACTATTGAAGAGATATGTTAAATATTTGAAATAGGAATACAGTGCTGGAAATAGCCAGTGAGCCATGGTATTATTTCATATTCTGTTGAGGTAACTTGAAACCCACTTGTACGAAAATTGAATTTTCCATAGATGTTCTACTTTTTATCCACCTAGTTCTCTTTTCTTACACTCCCTTCCTTGACCTGGTTTCATCTTCCCTGTCATCTCCTCCCCATCTGGATCCACCTAGCACTCACCAGCCTCTTTATCCCCCCCCCCTCACAACCTCCATCTATTCTCTCGCTCCGTCATCTATTGCCCAATTGATTCCACCTATCAGCTGCCAGCTTCTATTACCAATATTCTCACCCCTCATTCTGTTACATACTGGTAATCTTTCTCCTTCTTTCTCAGCCCTGATGCAGGGTTGTGACCCAAAATGTTGTCAAGACATCTTTTCTATTCCACAGACCCATTGAGTTCTTCTAGCATTCTGTTTTCTGGACCACAGCCTCACATGGCAAGGGTACAGGCCTAACATAAAAGGTGCGAACTATTGACAGAGAAACACCAAGTTAAAGATCCACCACAGCAGTTTGCATTGTAAAGCGAATAAATTTAGATTACGAAAAAGGCCTGATTTCAGTGATGGAAACTTTGACTATTTTCACCAGAGACAATCTTGGGAAAGAAATCAGAGATCCTTATCTGGCCTGAAAAGTTTGTGTCTCTAGACCCACCAATGTTGTGGATTCTTAGCTGCCAAATAAAATCTCCTGGCAATTAATTTAGTTTAGAGAAAAATTAGAGATGGATTATAAATGCTATCCCAGCCAATGGTGTCCACAATCAGTTAATGAATTAACTGGTGAGTGATAGGTGGATCTCTTGAGAGTAAACCAGGAGTTGATCAGAGAAACTTTTGGCCACGAAGGTTAACCCAGTTTCTTACTTTAATGATGCTACCTGATCTACTGTTTCCTGTAATTCTGTGATTGAAACGTCATCTGGTCATCCTGCGGCAAAGCAACAGGAAGGCACAGAGTCCAGAGAAAATAGCATGTGCAAAGGTAAAAGAGATATATCTATTTTTTTATATGTAAAACATCTGTCATCTACAATTGTCTGAAAAAATGTATGTTTCCTGTAGCCATCAGTTGTGTTTAAGAGTGGAGTTATTTGTTCAAACCAATTACTTGGTTCAAATTGTATCTCTCTGACTGCCAGCATGCCCTGCCTGTGATTATTTAATTGTGCCATCCATTAAATTCAATGCTGTATTGATATTATTTAATTTTTAGCAACACAAGAATTTATCAGATAGAGAATGATTCATGTTTGTAAAACTGATTGAGAAATTAAAACCCTGATGTAAATAAGGATTATTTCAAATGAACAAGTGGGGAATATACAGAATTAAATTGTTTAGTATCTTGTGTACCAAGTTACTCTGAATTGATTTGCATGGCATCCAGGCAAGTTAACCTGTCTTGAGCTCACAGTGAGATGCTGGATGAAGTCAATGGGATAGGCAGCATCCATGGGTAGAATTAGGATGATAAAAGTTGCAAAAGGAACTCTGGAAAAAACAGTAAAGGAACAGGTGTGGAAGTGGGACTGATTGAATTGTCAGACTGAAATCTCTATCTTGATTTGCCCTTGCCAACTTTATTCCCTGCCCCATTTTGACAGGAATGCATTTCACTCTGCATCCACAGGCCTTCACTGACAGTTGTACTTCCAGACATTTTGCCCCACTCTATTGGAACACTCTCCAAAAATCTTTTTTTGTTCACCTCTCTGTAGAACAATATTGCGGAGACAAATACCATTCAAAACCCCTAGCCTCTGGTGGCTCTCTTGAGAGACCTACCAACTCCTTTGTCCATTTCCCCAAAACCCTTCCTGAAAATATTTGCCTTTGACTCCTTCACCAGTTGCAGAATTGTGCCACTTTATCTCAGAACAGTGCACCATGAAAATAGGCCCAACTTGTCTGCAGTGACCATTCCATATCATTTCATATCAACCTCATTGCCCAGCACTTGGATCACAGCCCCGTATGTGTACACAACTTAAATGGTCACCAAGATACTTCCGAAATGCTGTCAGTGACCCAAGCTTGGAGCAGTGCATTCCAGTTAGTTAGCACACTCTAGCTGATAAAAGTGCCCCCCAGTTCCTCTCTGAATCTCTTCCCCCCCCTTTTATCTAAACATATCTTTTGTTTTATCTTCCTCTGATGGGGAGATAAGTTTCCTGCAGTCTGCCTTATCTGCACCCTGTATAATTTTATGTGCCTCAATCATGTCCCCTCTTATCCTCTTCCATTCCAGGTCAAGCCTCTCCAGTCTCTCCTCATAACTGAACTGCTCCAGCCTTTTAGTTTGTTAGTGTCCGCACTTTACCCAGAACAGTAATAAAGCAGCGATATTTTCATTAACGTGAGAAGGATTTTAGGTTGTCGCAATGCAGTAAATTGATGTGATCTCATAGCAGCCAAATTCCAATTTTTCTTGGTGACATTGCCAAATAGGTTTAAAATGAGACTGCTTCAGAATTTCATTAAACACTTACTGGAAAAAAACCAATTTGGGCTTGTTTAAGCTGCATTACTGCTGATGCCTGTGTTGTTTTCAGGGCTAGATTCTCCTCCTCCTGCTTTCAAGTCTTCTCTCCCCACTGATTGCAACTTTTTTGAGTTTCTGTGGTATTGTTAACTTTGTTAAAACAAGCTTTAAAAAGCTTATACAGTGCTGAATCAGGCCCATTGGCCCATTGAGTCCATGTCAACCATCAAGCTAATCCTATGCCAATCCCATTTTATTATCCTCACATTCCTGCCAATTCCATGCAGAATCATTGCAAATTGACAATGTCACCTCCTCCATGCTGACTATCAACACAAGAGCACCCCAAGGCTGTGTGTTAAGTCCCCTGCTCTACACCCTGTACACATCAAGCAACTGTGAAGGCACACCAACGCCTCTATTTTCTAACTGATTTAAGAACATTTGGTATGTTGTTCAATATTCTATCAAAGTTCTACAAGTACATTGTGGAAAGTACACTGACTGGTTGCATCACAGCCAGGTTTGGGAATTTGACAACCAAGGAACACCGAAGGCTCCAGGAAGTAATAAATATAGCCAGGTGCATCACAGGCTCTGACCTCCCAGCCATTGAATGCATCCAAAAAAGCATTATGAAGGACACCATGTTGTCACCATGGTCACAACAGAAGGCCATTAACTCCAGGTTCAAGAACTGTTTTTCCAACAGCTATCAAGATTTTACACTAATCGGGTACTGCTCTGACATGACAAAGGGGTATTTGTTCTCTGGACAGTCGCTTTTTTTGCTCTAGGATACCGGAATATTTATTATCTATCTTTTTTGCATTTATTTTCTCTTTCTAATTCAGTAAAATATACTATTGTAGTTTATTTTTACAAAGTACCTATTCATCTGCAGTAAGTTTTGGTGCATATCTGCATTGTACAATGTGTATGATATAAAACTCATCACAATCATATTCCACCACTCATCAATGAGGACAATTTATTGTGGCCAATTAACTCACCACCCACAGGCCTTTGAGATGGGAGTTACTAGAGGAGACCTACATGGTCAGAAAGCAGACATGCAAACCTTACAAGTACTGCACCTGAGGTGGGGATTAAACCTGGGGGACAGGAGCTGTGAAGCAACAGCTCTCCCAGCTGTGCCACCCTGAAACCAACAGGTGATCACTTCATCTGCTTTTGCAAAGGCATTGCTAAATCTTGATTTGTGAGTTCAGGGTTAAATTCTTAATTCACCTCAAGAAAGTTCTGGCAGGAATGGAATCTCCTTCATTGCCACATGTGGCGGGGAAGACTCTGGATACAGCATGGGAAACTTGTGGAAAGTGCAGCCTGCTGTCAGTCATTCTGTTCTGTGCTTGGGGCGTGGGTCCCTATGTTGCGCTCTGCATTCTTGAGACCAAAAATATACGGTGAATTACGAGAAAACTTTTGGCCTGACACTGCAGTGTATTACTTCAGGTAAGAGATACTGGTTTTCAGATGAGGTACTGCATTAACAGCTTGTCTGCAGGATTGGTTAATGGGAAGGTTTCTACATTAAACCCAAAGGTTCTGGTTACTAACAAACCATATAATACAGTTAGTTTTCCACTTGGGGCAGATAAATCCTTTGATGCCATATTTCCCTTTGTGACATTGGCAATAACAGTCCTTCATTGGCTGTAAAATACTTCAGAATGTCCTGATCTAATAGGCGGCACGACAGAAATGTAAACCACACTTCTTTTGCAGCCGAGCTTTCTCTGGATTGTTCGGTAATGATGTCCTGAAGCAGGATTTCAACCTGTAAGGTCTACTTTCCATTTCCATACATGAATGCTCTATGTTCTGCTGAGTGCCTCCTATCATGGTTATATTTGGAGACTTAAACTGGGCATGAGTGGGAAAAGCAATCAAATCTTTTTGAGTACTTGGCAGGTTGGTTAACAAATCAAATGTGAAGACGATGTGTGCACTTGGAGAGCTGGCATGTTTCTGTGCAGCATTGCTGTTGGAGTGGTTTGTTGCTGTCTTGGACAAGTGAAGTTTTATAAACCTAAATCTCATGAATAGGATCTTTGATTGAACTGTCAATCGGGATATTATTTAGCTCACGTTCCCAGTCCAAATAAACAACCTCTGATTTTATAGTTTTTGTAGTGAAAGCTCTCCTTGTAGTATTTTGTCATCGCAAATCCTTCCTTCAGCTAGATTATACAGGCATTTCTTCTAATGAGCTATCAATATCTGTGGAGGTTTTTGGAGCCAACGGAGGTACTATCATAAAATCTACTATTCCTTACTTAAAATGCATTTAAATGTACGGACCTTGAGAAAGTAGTTGTTCCTCCTTTGATGGTGGTTGTCACAAATTGCTCACAACTGCATCCTCTGTCCATGGATTCTGCCCCTGACTGTGTCTTTCCCATGTTGTTGAACTGTGGCGTTTTATGTATGGATGCAGGAGCTGGCTTTGATTGCAGTAAGACCGCTGACACATTGCTGTGCTATTTTTTTCTGGGTTTATTTATTCAGAGTTTTGTGTAGTCAGAGTAAACTGTGTGAAGCAGCAGATTCAACTTTTTATGGAGCATCCTGCGCGATCCAAGGTCACAGAATGAATACAGATCTTAATTTTCTGCCTCCTTTGCTGTTGCACCATGTTTAGTTAGATCAGCGTACTGACTGGTAATAAGGAATGAAAACAAACCATAGAAATATTACTGTGTTTGGTAAAATCCCATTAACACTGGAGTTGATGCAGAATAGCTCTGGCAAGAAGCCCTTTTTAGTTAAAAAATTTAGACATACGGCACAGTAACAAGCCATTTCAGCTCACATGTCAGTTCTGCCTAATTTACCCCCCCCCCATTAACCTACACCCCCGGTATGTTTCTTTTTGATCGATGGGAGGAAACCAGAGCCCCCAGAGAAAACCCGTGCAGACATGGGGAGAATGTACAAACTCCTTGCGGACCGTGCAGGATTTGAACCAGGATCCGGTCCTGATCGCTGGCGCTGTAAAGGCGTTGTGCTAACTATCCGTGCCAGTATTTGGACAATTTCAGAACTCTTCCCTCTTAGTCGATGTATGGAGATTTAATGTCCTTTAGGGATTGAAGGAAGGGTTAACTTATGAAGAAAAACTGGCCTGCTTGGGACTTCTTGTATTGCAGTTGAGAGGGTGAAAGGTGATCTGATCGAACATAAAATTCTGAAGGGAGTTAAAGGAGGATTTTCCTCATGAGGAAATCTGGAATGATGGATCATTTTCTATCTAAGGGTTCCATTTTCTGACTAATCTCCACGGATGGGTTTGTCTCAAGGGTTTGTGAATCTGGAATTTTCTCATACAGAGATCTCTGTAAACTGAATAATTGGAGTGAGATACCCAAGCCTATGATCTCCCAAGGAATCATGGACTGCATGGATCAGGCTGGAGAGGCGAAAGATCACCCAGAATCGTTGCAACAGAAAACATAGCGCAAAGACCCCTTAGCCCATGATGTTGAGCTGACCAATGGAAACCTATTCAACAAACTAAACCTTCCTTACCTCGCATCCATAACCCTCTATTTTTCAGCTATGCATGTGACTGTCCAAGAGTATTTTATATGTTGTTATTGTACAGCCTGCACCACCATCCCTGGCAATTCATTCCAAGTGCCTACTACTCTCTGTGTTTTAAAAAAAAAACTTATCCCTGATATTGCCCCTAAAATTTCTTCCCCTCAACTTGTACAGATGTCCTTAGTCCACCCTATCTTTGCCTCTCATCCTTCTTTGCTCCAAAGAGAAAAGCCATGGCTCTGTTAATCTTGCCTCATAAGACATGTTCTCCAATCCAGGCAGCATTCTGGTAAATCTTCTCTGCACCCTCTCCTTAGCCTCCACATGCTTGCTATAATGAGGTGACCAGAACTGAACACAATACTTCAAGTGTGATCTATCAGGTTTCTAGAGCTGCAACATTACTTCACATCTCTTGAACTCAATCTCTCGACTAATAAAGGCCAGCATACCATAAACCTTCTTAACTATCCTATTAACCTATGTGAAAGGCTTGAGAGATCTATGGACTTGGACCTCTGGGTCTCTCTGTTATTCCATACTGTTAAGTAACTGACCATTTACCATGTACTTCTATGCTTTCAAGTTTGACTTTCCACCTCACACTTGGCCAAATTGAACGCCACCTGCCACTTTTCTGCCCAACTCTACATCTTGTCTGTATCCTGTTTAAAACGACGCCACCCTTCCTCAATATCCACAACACCTCCAACCTTTATATCATCCGCAAATTTACTGACCCATCTCTCGACTTTGTTCAGGTCATTTATGAAAATCGCTGAGCAAGGATTCCAGAACAGATCCCTGCTGATTTCCACCAGTCACTGATATCCAAGCAGAATATGTTCCATTTACTGCTATTCTCTGCTTTCTACAGGGAAGTCCATTTTGAATCCACACAGGCAAGGTTCCAAGAATCCCTTGCTCATGACTTTCTGAATAGGTCTCCCATGGGGGGCCATACTAAAACCGATCTACCCTATATCTTAATAATTTTTTAAAATACTTCCTTAAAACCTCAATGAGGGTCATGAGGCATGACCAACCTCTCCTAAAGCCATGTTGACTATTCCTGAGATGTCCATACTTCCCTAAATGCTTGTAAATCCTGTCCCTTGGAATCCTCTCCAATAGTTTGCCCACCACTGACGTTAAGACTCACAGGTTTATAATTCCCAGGATTCTCTCGTTTACTTAAAAGGTCTACTATTGCCATTCTCCAACGCTGTGACCAGGGAGGATACAAAGATCATTGCCAAAGCCTCAGCAATCGATCTCTTCCCTTGCTTCCTTTATTAACCTTGGATACATCTCCTTGGGTCCCAGGGGCTTATCGATCCTAATGTTTTTGAGAAGATCCAGCACTTCCTCTTTCTTAATCTCAACATCCTTCACCACATATGGTACACTTCAATTCTGACCTCACATTGACCAAGGTCCTTCTCTCTGGTGAGTACCAAAGCAAAGTATTAATTTGGGACCTCTCCAACCTTCTTTGCCTCCAGGCACATGTTGCCTCCTTTATCTTGTAAGTGACCTGCCTTCATTTTCGTCATCCTTGTGTTATATATGCATGCATAGAAGACCTTAGGGTTTTTCTTAATCCTGCTTACTTCTAGGTCTTCTAAGTCTTTTCTTAAATTCCTTTCTAGCTACCATATAATTCTCATGAGCCTTTCCTATTTTTTGCTTCCTAAACCTTCTGGATGCTTCCTTCTTCCTCTTAGTTAGCTGTCTCACCTCTTTTGTCAACCATGGTTCCCTTATCCGACCATCATTTCCCTGTATCAGGAGGGACAAACCTCTCTAGAACCCTGCGCAAGTCATCCCTAAACTGTGCTTTGCCCTGAGACCATCTGTTCCCAATTTATTCTCCCCAGTTCCCGCCTCACCCCATTGTAATTAGCCCTTCCCCAGTTGAACACTTTACCATCATGTCTGCTCTTGACCTTGTTCATTGCTATGCTAAAGGTTAGGGAGTTGCGGTCAGTTTCACCGAAATGCTCCTCTACCGAGACGATTGTCAGAATCCGAATCAAAATTTATTGTCATGAATGTGTATCACCAAATTTGTTTTGCAGCAGCAATATTGTGCATTATTGGTGCAAAAATTGCGATAAATTATATTGCCATAAAAACACGATTTAAAAAATAAATAAATACATTTCATTATAAATAAATAGATACATAGACAGATCTACCGACCTACCTAACTAGTTTATTGTCCAGTACTGGATCCAAACGATGGAAGGGACCAGATGGCCAACTCTAGATCCCACATAATACATTCCGATCTCCACAACATTAGGCAATGAGAAGGATTAATGTTTTTAAGTGACTGTGACTGCTGTAAAGAACAAAGTGGAAATAAAATCCTTTGAAAGTTTCAGCAATATCACTGTGCATTGTTTGCAAAGACATTATGCTACAAGAATAAGCATCTCGTAGGAGTGTTTGACTACAGTGACACATACCAAAACACTATTGGAATGCCTTATTTTTCCATACCAACTTTGAGGGATGGAGAGACTCACCTCGCCCTTGAGAGAGCATTCCATGTGTCTTCAGTTTATAACTGCCTTTAACATTAAGTTTCCTGGAGAGAAGCTCTAGGTCAGGTTGCAAATATAATTTTCACCCCTTGACCTATTTCTATTGAGCATATGGCTCAGATCTTACACTTCTGTTTTTCCAGTCCCTCCATGTTAAGACTCTCTCTCCATTTCTGTGAACTCCAGCTGTCTGAACCATTGTTGGCATTGATGTTCTTCAACCTGAAACCGAAACTGTGAAATTCTATATCTAAATATTTTTGCCTTGCATCTTTAACCCTCATTTAAGACAATTTCTCAAGCCTATTACTTAAACCAGTTTGCTCAAAATCTGTATATGTTGCTCTATTATCACGTCTGTGAGGTGCCTTAGTACATTTTTCAGTTCTGTGAGTGCTATATCAATACATGTTTTAAAAAAAAATATGTTAGCCTCACGTGTAAAGCAACATTTGTTGTCTAATCTTCCAACATGGAAAATGTACGTGAGAATACATTGCAATGTATAGACAAAGACAAAAGTCAGGATCTGTGGAATAGAACAGAAATCGAAAAGTTGCTTGGCTACATCTGAAGCCAAAGAAATGTTCCTGTGGACTTGTTTAGGCAGTTGCCATGGTTTCATACTGTGGTAAGTGAAATAGATGATTGAAGCTGCACATCTCCTGAGCTCTCTGCTGGGAATATTATCCGGTCCAGCAGTTTTCCATGGGTTGATGTTGCCTAACTCTCTCTCCATATCACCCACTGCAAGACACAGTATCTGAGTATTTGGAGGAGGGGTGGTCTTCTTTGCCGTCACGTAGTTTTTCGCCACAAAAGGCGCTTAGATGTTGTTGAACAAATGAAGGTATTAAAAAAGTTTCCCCAAATCATGTGGTTTAATGTCCCTTAATAGGAGCTGAAGGATTCCACCAATCTTCCTAAGATGAAAAGAATACTCTGCAAGAAAACTGCTTGTCTACACTGTAGTCTAAGAAGCTGGGACAAATACACTTGCGTTAGTACTCAAGTAGGACTGCAGCCCGTACTTCATGAGCAGAGATTTGTTGAACACCAAAGTGTTGTAAGAGTCATATTTTAGAGGACACACAAGAGACTGCCGCTGCTAGAATCTGGAACAAATAACAAGGAACTCAGTGGGTTGAGCAGCATCTGTGGGGGGGAAGGAATTGTTGATTTTTCTGGTTGAGACCCTGCAACAAGGCTGAGAATGGAGAGGAAAGATAGCCAGTCTAAACTGGGGGGGGGGGGGGGGGGCGCAAGGGGTAAGACAGGAGCCAAAAGGCGATATGTGGAAGAACAGCACCTCACATTCTGACTACAGCTCAATGAGACAGCAGCCAGTAGGTGATAGGTCGAATTCTGTCTACAGCCCAGTGAATTGAACATCGAATTATTCAATTTCAGTTGGCGCTTGCTTCTGGTGTTGCCTGGTCTCTCTTCTTCTGATTCACCTCTGGATCTCTCATTTTTGATCCTTTTCCCATGCCCCACTCCAGCCCCTATGACTCATTTTCAACCCCCCCCACCTTCCTGCTTCCATTTACATCCTCCCCATACATTTCACAAACCACAACCCTTCTTGTCTAGTTCCATCTACCCTTGACCCCTCCCAAAATGGTTGCTGTTATCACCTTCTGCTGAGTTACTGTCTCACTGTGGGTGAAGAAGTTTCTCCTTAATTCAGTTTAAATCTTTCCCCTTGACCTAAGATTGTGACCGTCATTCCCAACAGACAAGGTAAGGGAAACATCCTTCCAAACCAGTTTCAGAATTTTGTAAATTTGGATCAAGTTCCTTTGATATTTCTTCCAAAAAACTGTTGATCTGGTGCCCACTCATGTAGGAATTCGAGCATTGCAAGAATCAGTCTCACATGAATGTCCTTTTTTAGGTTAGGAAACCAAAGCTACACATCTTCAGTATGGACGAGGGGCTGAAAGGCCTGTTTCCATGCTGCATGACTCTACAACTGTGGTGAATCTATGCTATGCCTAGCCCTGCTTTACTGACGTTAGACGTGTATTATCTCTACCCCTTAAGGTACTTCCCATGGGTATAACTGTGTATGCACCTATTGCCTTTCGTTATTGTACCATTGTCCCGGGTCGTTTCTGCTAATAAAAGCCATGATTATCGCTTGACTATACCACCTTCGTCTACTTCATTAACTGGCACTTCTACAACTCTGCACCAATGTTCAACAAGTGGTCTCGTCAACATCTGCTGTAATTTCAGAAAGATATTGCTAATATGTTCAGCGTTTAAAAGACTTCCTTCACCTTGGCAACATGGTTAGCGTAATGGAAACACAGTTAGTGTAATGCTGTTACAATTCCAGCAACTGTAGTTTGAATCCAGCACAGTCAAACTGGGGAAGGGCTGATTATGAAGGGATGAGGCAGGAACTAGCAAGAATAAAATGGAAACATGTTTAAGGGTGAAAGCACAGAAGTAATGTGGAGGAAGCTTAGTGGCCATTTGTGCAGGGTTTAAGATTGGTTTGTCTCACTGGGACAAGGAAAAGATGGTAGGAAAAGGAAACCGTGGCTGATGAAACAGGTCAGGCAATTAGTCAAGAGGAAGAAGGAAGCATGCGTTACATAAAGGAAGTAGGAAACAGGAAGGTTCATGAGAAGTATATGGTAGACAGAAAGGAGCTTAAGAAAGGACTTAGGAGAGCTCAAAGGGGGCATGAGAAGGCCTTGGCCTGTAGAATTAAGGAGAACCTGAGGCATTTTATGCATATATGAACAGAAGGATGACGAGAAAGAAGGTGGAACTTCTAAAGGATAAAGGAGGCAACGTGTGTGCCTGGAGGTGGAGGAGTTTGGAGAGTTCCTAAATGAATACTTTGTGTCAGTATTCACAAGAGAAAAGGACTCTTGATCAGGATGAGTTCGAAATTGAACAGGCCTGTGGGCTGGACAAGGTGAAAATTAAGGAAGTGGAAGTGTTGGCCCTTATTAAAAACAGTCATGGTGCCGAACGCAATATACCCCAGGCTGCCGTGGGAAGTGAGAAAAGAGATAGCTGGGGCAGTAGCTATGATATTTGAGTCCTCTGGCCACAGGAAAGATGCCAGAAGATTGGAAAATGGTAAATGTAGTCCCCTTGTTTAAAAAAAGGTAATGGGGAGAATCCTGGGAATTATAGACCAGTGAGTCTTATGTCAGTGGTGTGCGAACTTATGGAGTGGATTCTTAAGGATAGGATCTATGAGGATTTGGAGAAGTACAGTCTACTCAGAATCAGAATTTATTGTCATGAACAAGTCATGAAATTCGGTGTTTTGTGGCAGCATCATAGAGCAAACATTCATATCACAACCATCTTGCAACATTAAATTAAAAAAAAAATGAAACTAGTAGTGCACGAAAAGTAAGGCAGTGTCTTTGGTTTATTGATTATTCAGGAATCTGAGGGCAGTGGGGAAGAAGCTGTCCTTGTGCCATTGAGTGTTCATCTTTAGGATCCTGTACCTTTTTCCGGATGGGAGTAGAATGAAGAGGGCATGGCCTGGGTATTGGAGGGGGGGTCCCTTTGAAGATACTGGCTGCGTTTTTAAGACACCAAATCATGTAGATGTCCTCGATGGAATGAAGTCTGGTTCCTGTGATGTTCAAGGCTGAGTTAACAACTCTCTGGAGTTTATTCTTGTCCTGTGTGTTGGCACCTCCATATCAGGCAGTGATGCAATCAGTCCAAATGCTTTCCACAGTACACCTGTGGAAGTTTCCAAGAGTTTTTGGTGATGTACCGAATCTCCTCAGACACCTCAAAAAGTATAGACGCTGGTGATCCTTCTTTGTGCTTGCATCAATATGGAGGCTCCAGGACAGATCCTCAGAGATGTTGACCCCCAGGAATTTGAAGTTTTCGACCCTCTCCACGAGTGAGCTCTTTATGAGAACTGGGTCATGTTCCCCTGACTTATTTCTGAAGTCCACAATCATCTCCTTGGTTTTGCTGGCGTTGAGCACAAGGTTGTTGTCGTTACACTATTCAATAAGCTGATCTATCTGCCTCCTGTACGCTTCCTCCTTGCAATTTGTGATTCTGCCAAAAACTGAAGTGTCATTAACAAACTTGTAAATAGCATTGGAATTGTGGCTGGCCACACAGTCATGGGTGTATAATGAATAGAGCAGTAGGCTAAGCACGCATCCTTGCTTAGGGGGCTAAGCACGCATCCTTGCTTTGGGGGGCTAAGCACGCATCCTTGCTTTGGGGGGCTAAGCACGCATCCTTGCTTTGGGGGGCTAAGCACGCATCCTTGCTTAGGGGGCTAAGCACGCATCCTTGCTTAGGGGGCTAAGCACGCATCCTTGCTTAGGGGGCTAAGCACGCATCCTTGCTTAGGGGGCTAAGCACGCATCCTTGCTTAGGGGGCTAAGCACGCATCCTTGCTTGGGGGCTAAGCACGCATCCCTGCTTAGGGGGCTAAGCACGCATCCCTGCTTAGGGGGCTAAGCACGCATCCCTGCTTAGGGGGCTAAGCACGCATCCCTGCTTAGGGGGCTAAGCACGCATCCCTGCTTAGGGGGCTAAGCACGCATCCCTGCTTAGGGGGCTAAGCACGCATCCTTGCTTAGGGGGCTAAGCACGCATCCTTGCTTTGGGGGGCTAAGCACGCATCCTTGCTTTGGGGGGCTAAGCACGCATCCTTGCTTTGGGGGGCTAAGCACGCATCCTTGCTTAGGGGGCTAAGCACGCATCCTTGCTTAGGGGGCTAAGCACGCATCCTTGCTTAGGGGGCTAAGCACGCATCCTTGCTTAGGGGGCTAAGCACGCATCCTTGCTTAGGGGGCTAAGCACGCATCCTTGCTTGGGGGCTAAGCACGCATCCCTGCTTAGGGGGCTAAGCACGCATCCCTGCTTAGGGGGCTAAGCACGCATCCCTGCTTAGGGGGCTAAGCACGCATCCCTGCTTAGGGGGCTAAGCACGCATCCCTGCTTAGGGGGCTAAGCACGCATCCCTGCTTAGGGGGCTAAGCACGCATCCCTGCATAGGGGGCTAAGCACGCATCCCTGCATAGGGGGCTAAGCACGCATCCCTGCTTAGGGGGCTAAGCACGCATCCCTGCTTAGGGGGCTAAGCACGCATCCCTGCTTAGGGGGCTAAGCACGCATCCCTGCTTAGGGGGCTAAGCACGCATCCCTGCTTAGGGGGCTAAGCACGCATCCCTGCTTAGGGGGCTAAGCACGCATCCCTGCTTAGGGGGCTAAGCACGCATCCCTGCTTAGGGGGCTAAGCACGCATCCCTGCTTAGGGGGCTAAGCACGCATCCCTGCTTAGGGGGCTAAGCACGCATCCCTGCTTAGGGGGCTAAGCACGCATCCCTGCTTAGGGGGCTAAGCACGCATCCCTGCTTAGGGGGCTAAGCACGCATCCTTGCTTAGGGGGCTGGCGGCAGGGGTGTGTGTGGCTAGTGTGGTGCCACGCGGAGGGGTGGCTAGGGGGGCCGGGGTTGTCGTATGCGGGCCACTGGTGGTCAAGAAGGCCCTGTGTGCCCCATAGCTGCCAGGAGACAGGGATGTATGTCCGGTCAGCGTCGTCCTGGGTTGGAGGGTGGAGCGGTGTGGTGGGTGCTCCTGCTGGTGACAGGTCCCTGGTTGAGACAGTGTCCTCCCTGCCACTGCCAAACCTAAAGTAAGTGTAGTTATGGTTTGCATGAAGGAGGGAAACCTGCTCTACCAGGGCTTCAGCCTTGTGTGTCTATACATGCTTATTCAGAAGCACTGGTCTCGGGGACGTGAGCCATGCTGGGAGTGAGATTCCAGTTGCCAACCTCCTGGGGAATGAGAACAGGCATTCGTGAGGGATCTCGTTGGTAGCCGTGCACAGCAGTGACTGAATGGCATGTGGCGCCTCGGGCAGGGCATCCTGCCAGTACTCAACGGCCCACCAATTTTACCTGTGAGAGCTAGGAGGTCTGCCTTCCAGACCACGCCATTCTTGCATTCCACTTGCCTGTAGCCTCTCGGGTTATAGCTTGTTATGCGACTGGTCGCGATGCCCCTCGCCGTCAGGTACTGGTGCAGCTCGTCGCTCATGAAACTAGACCCCTGGTCGATGTGGTTGAAGGCGGGGTAGCTAAACATGGTGAAAATCTGCCCCAAGGCTCTGATGATGGTGGCCATGGAGGTGTCCGGACAACGGATGGCGAAAGGGAAGCGTGAGCACTCGTCCACTACTGTGAGGAAGTAGACGTTTTGGTTGGTGGAAGCCAGGTTCCCTTTGCAGTCCACGCCGAGGCGCTCGAAAGGCCGAGTAGCCTTTACAACATGGGCCTGGGGGGGGCAGAAGAAGCGGAGTTTTCACTCCGCACAGACCCGACAGGCCTCTGTCATGTCCCTGATGGTGTACGGCAGATTTCAGGACTTAACGAAATGGTACAACCAGGTGACGCCTGGATGGCAGAGGGACTCATGCAATGCCTGCAACCTGTCGTCATGCATAGATGCGCAGGTGCGAGAGAGGGCATCAGGGGAGTTGTTAAACTTCCCGGGTCGGTACTGGATGTCGTTGCTTTAGGTTGCCAGCTTGACTCTCCAGCGCAGGATCTTGTCATTCTTGATCTTGCTCTTATGGGTAGTGCTAAACATGAATGCCACAGCCCACTGGTCCGTGAGGAGGGTGAATCTCCTGCCGGCCAGGTAGTGGCGCCAGTGGCGGACTGCTTCCACAATCGCCTGGGCCTCCTTTTCAATGGCGGAATGCCCTAGCTCAGAACCGTGGAGGGTCCTGGAGAAGAAAGCGATAGGGCGCCCCTCTTGGTTGAGGGTAGCGGCGAGGGCTACCTCGGAGGCATCGCTCTCCACCTGGAAGGGGGTGTCCTCATCCACAGCATGCATCGTGGTGTCCGCGATATCGTGCCTGATGTGGGTGAAGGCTGCCTGTGCCTCAGGTGGGAGGGGAAACGTTGTGGCTTGGGCCAGTGGGCGGATCTCATCCGAGAAGCGAGGGACCCACTGCGAGTAATAAGAGAACAGGCCCAGGCACCTGTGGAGAGCCTTTAGCATGTGGGGGAGGGGTAACTCCATTAATAGGCGCATCCTTTCCAGATCTGGGCCGATGACTCCATGGGATACGATGTACCCCAGGATGGCGAGGTGGGTGGTGCTGAACACACACTTCTTGTAAGTGAGGTTCATCTCCGCGGCAATCTGGAGGAAATTTTCCAGGTTAGCATCGTGGTCCTGCTGGTCACGGCCGCAGATAGTGATGTTATCCAGATATGGGAACGTCGCCTTCAGCTTGTGCGATCAATCTCCTGCTGGAAGATGGAGACCCCATTCGTGACCCCAAAAGGAATCCGGTGGAACTGGTACAGGTGCCCGTCCACCTCAAAGGCAGTGTAATGTTTGTCCTTCGAGTGGATAGGGGTTTGGTGATACGTCGACTTCAGGTCAATTGTGGAGAAAACCTGGTAGCAGGCTATCTCATTGACCAAGTCGGTGATCCTCGGCAGGAGGTAGGCATCCTTCCCCAACCGTGTCTGCTGCACTGGGGAAGTGACATCATCACGGCCGGAGGCAGAGAGTCGTTATGTCAGCCAGAAGTGACATGGCACCATGAGGCGGAATTGATGTCACTGTATTTTTCAGTGAGCGGCGCCGGCCAGGGTGGGGGCTGGTGCAGATGCTTGTGCCACACGTTGTGACGGTCGCTGGCGGGGCTGGATATTGTGCGGCTGAAGTTGGGGAAGGTGGAAGTCGTCGTGGGGACAATGGTGCCACCCGGCACGAGCACGTTGGGGGGTCCGCGGAGGAGGTCATAGAGGGCCACTGAGCTGCCGGCAGGTTTAGAGAGGCATACTTTTGCAAAGTGGCCTTTCTTGCCGGATTGGGAACAATACTGGTTCCTAGCTGATCAGTTTTGGTGCGATCGTCAATTAATCTGACCCACACCAGGACCCACAGTACTTACAGGGGCCCCAGATGCCTGCCGCAGCGACGGTCTCCTTTCCAGCTCAGCCTGGGGCTGCAGCTGCAGTGTGAGAGGGCCATGAATCGAAGGCTTTGACGTGCAGGGCTGCTGCTTCCAGGGTTTGGACCACTTCCACAGTCCTGGTTAGTGCATAGATGTTGTCTTCCAGTAGCTTCTGCCAGATGGCCCTCCACTGTAGTACTTGGACGAAGGCATCCTGGATCAGCCTCTCGACCTCCTCTACACCTACCCCGGGCAAACTGTCGCAAGTGTCCCAGGTAAGACTCAGCCGTCTCCCCGAGTTGCTGGGCTTGGGTGTTGAGGAGGTACCTTGCACAGTCCACATTCATGGGGGGTTTGTACAAGTTCTCGAGAGTGTCCATTGCGCTCTTGTACGTGGAGCAGCCTTTGGTTACCTACAAGGCATGGGGACCCAGCTTCGACCAGAGTAGGACCAACCTCTTTCGATCGGAGTCCAGGTAGTGTCCCTCGATGATTGCCTTGACCGCGTGCTGCCAGATCTCGAAGTGTGTCTGGGCTGCTGGGTGGCATGGGTCGGCCTCGAGGCTCCCTGCGCTCAGGAGTTTTTCCATGGCAGCCGTGGAAACATTTTGTGGATTAAGTTGTGATGTGCTGTTAGACAGAATCAGATACACACAAGGTAAAGACTGTACAACAGGCTTTAATCCACAAAGGCTTCCACAGAGCCAGGCTGGCTGTAGCTGCAGCAACTCTGAGTGAGGCCTCGGGAGGCTGTCGCAGGCTTATATACCGGAGGGTGATTGACACCCACTGGGTGGGGCTTGATCCATTCAGGCCAACTGATTGACAACCGGCCAGGTGTTGTCCTGTCCCCTTACACTCCTGCAGGTACTGAGGTTGCCCCCTGCAGTTGGCCAGTGGTGTACCACCACAGCTACCAATTAGAATGGATCTTCAATGAGTTGGTTTCCTGTCTCTGCTGTAATGTGCCATGATTTTTAAAAATTAGAAAACATCAGAGCCCCAAAAGTGGTGTTCTTGTTCTTGCAAGGTGAAAATCTTATTTTGCAGGAGAATGGTTCTAAAAAGATTTGGGGGGAAAAAAAATCTGACTGATCAACAGCTGCAGCAGATGGTAAAACAAGACTATTGTATTGCCCTCTAAATGAAGAAATTTGGTGAATTCCTTCAACAAAATAAATTCTTGTATTGATTATTTATATTAAGTGAGGCAGTTCAATTTACTTGCTGATTAAATGGTTATGAAAAGAGATTAAGTCAGTACATAGTTAATCATTGATAGTTGGACAAGGGTTATTGCAGCTGTGGCATATCCAATAATTCAGAGCATCACTGACATTTTTCAATCTGCTGTTGCTTTTCGAAGAAGTGCTCACGTCATGAACTGTACACGATGCAGTTCTTCTTTGCTATTTTCCAAATACTAGTTGACGTCCAGCTGTATTTTCAGGAAGTGCAGTTATAGTAAAACTCCAAAATAAGCTACTGTTCCATTGTTCAGAAATCCTGACCATTTGTCGGCTGGCTTACTGGATTCTGGCTCCTTTTAACAGGGTCATGTTTCCTCCATTCCCGTTTAAACATACTGGGGCCTAATTTCCTGAGCTCCCTTTGAATGCACTAGGGCTTTGTTTTCTACACTTCCTTCAAACTCGCTAGGGCCTAATTTCCTTGGCTCTCTTTAAACACACCAGGGTCTTTTTTCTATGCTCCCTTTAATCCCTTTTGATGATAAGAGTTATTATACCATTAAGCAATAACAAAAGAAATGTGAATTTAAAATGTGTTAAAGTGCCAATAGTTCAGAAAGTCTTCTAGACTGGCCTGAGGTGTTAGATTATCAGAGTTTTACTGCACCAAACCAGCAGGTAAGTTTTGTGTAAATTCTTTGCAATTAAGGATCGATCAGTATTTCAGGAACATTGGTGATTTTAATTAAATGGGTAAATGTTTGATACTGGCAAGCATTATTGTTATGCACTATGGCAAGACTTGCAAAGAAAACAAGATTTTGATTGAATTGGTTATCAAAACAAAATCTGATGCTGCAGAATTTTGCATTTGGACATGAAGTCTTTTGGTTCGATCATGTTTTCGAGGTAACCACTCGCTTCACTGATTAAAGGCAGAGATTCTCTGCCCTCACATTGTAAATCTTCATGAATGCTCTCCAACTGGCTCCAAGCTGCCATCTCCAATCCCTCTCCGAGGTAGTGTCAGTGTGGAGCGGAGCGCTCCGTCACACATCATGGATGCACTCCCACTGCAAGCGGCTGGCTAGGTGCGGGCTGATGGCGTAGCAGTGACACCATCAGCCTGCGACCCATCTCACTTCTCTCTCTCCTACTCACTCGCCCTTCTCCCTCCATAACCCCCTTAGGGCAGGGGCGGTCGCCGGGGGCCATCAGGGCAGCGGGGGCTGGGCTGTTAAGGGGCGGCTGGGGCGAGCTGTGACAATCCTGCCAACTGCTCTGGTCTCCGGTACCTCACCAGGCTGCATTGGCCTCCGGGGTCGCTCATTGGCGCCAGTGGCTCAATACGCGGCAGAGCAATGGCTGTCTACCCTACCCATAATCTCCATGCAGCTAGAACCATTCTGGGAAATGCAGAGCGCTTCAAATTGCGTGGGGAATCATGGGTAACAAAGTTGGCCGTTGCTCGGCACGTAGGTAAGGCGTCCTGGCACCAGTAGCCAAGCCTCCTGAACGCCGCATCAACGCCCCAGCCACCTCCAAGGGGACATTGGAGCCTGCATGAAAAGGTAAGAAATACCTTTTCTTTTGGCTTTTAGCCAGCCTCCATGCAATTATGAAAAGGCCTACTGTCTGATGTAAATTCTCTCAGCTGCTGTGCACACTGCTCCCACATTCCTGCTTCATGAGTCCTTCTAATAACTGATTCTGTTCAGCAGTTATTCAATTTGTAGCATCTTTTAAGGGCAAGTGGTCCCTGATATGTGGAATCCACTGCATCAGTGGGAGGGAAAATTGTCTGCAGTTACCGAGTGCAGATTAGTACCCTAAGTAACGGTTGGCGTATTGGTTTGCACCATGCCTTTACAGCGCCAGTGATTGGGACTGGGGTTTGAATCCTGTGCTGTCGGTAAGGAGTTGGCACGTTCTCCCTGTGTCTGTGTGGGTTTTCCCCAAGGTCTTTGGTTTCCTCCCACCATTTGAAACGTACTGGGGGTGTAGGTCAATTGGGTGGCATTGACTTGTGGTCCAAAATGGCCTGTTACTGTGCTGTATGTCTAAATTTAAGTGCACACCTGTTCCAATAAATCTAACAGCCAAGAGTAACTCATAAAGACAACAAAGTTTTAACACTTGGATGAAAATCAAAAACTGTGCATGACAGAAATCTGAAATACAACAGAAAATATTGGAAATGTGCAGCATATCAGCGAGTATTGGTGGAAAGAAAAGGGTCTTTGGCTTTCAAGGTTAATTCTCATTTCAGAGATGTTGTCTTACCAGGTGAGAGTTTAGAGTGCTTTTTGATTTCATTTTCAAAACACGGTGATCCATATTGCTTTGCCATGTGAATAAATTAAAGAAAGACCCTTCCATGCAACATTCTCACATTCTTTGTCCAAATGGTTTGCAAGGATTTTGCCTTTTTTGTTTGGTTCTGCCTTGAAATGATAGATGGGAAGAGATCCCACACCATTAGCATGGCACGGCATGAGTGGGCAATCAAGTCGCAACGAGAGCCTTGGTGTGAGAGGGCTGACTTCCTGCCGAGTTTCTCAGTGAGCGTAGTCCCATATATCATGCGTTTGCCAGGCTTCTTGTATTTCACATATCAACAAATTCAGTGCGGCAGGTTTACCTCGTAAATATTGGACTTTTGTATTTACAGAACATGGTTCAACGTCTTGTACATTCTCCAGAAGCTGTTACAGGCGGGCTGGGGTTCTTGTTAAACTTCAGCTGCTGACAAATACAGTGAGCTAGGCTGTGCTGGTTCTTGTGGAATTTTAAAATGGTGAAGCTGCAAAAGGTTGTTATTTGCACATGACAAACAGGCATTCTCTTGTTATACAAATATCCCAATTACAGTTAGAGCAAAAATGATTATGAATCTGTTTGATGTGCTAATTGACAAAATTAAATCCAGCCTGAAATCTTTCATCTTAGTTGCAATGAATGGTACCACATAATTTAGCCTAGCTTCATGTAAGCCAATTACATTTAGTGCCTCCATTCCCCTGCTGTATTCTGTGTTCAGTACTGTGGTTACAAAGCTCTCCTTCTAATGTCAAAATGATTATTTTTGGTGATATTCATTGAAACAGATTTTTATGAAGACTGGTTCTTTTTGTATTCATACCTCCTATTTTGTCTTAATGCCATATCCTGTAACATCTGAACCCCTTTGTGCTACATGTTTTTCCTTCTGCTGCTGTAAGGACTGTGATTCTCCTTTGATTGGTAATGGTAGAGTTTATTGTGCACTATTTATTGTACAGATACTTGATCCAGTTGACCAGATACTTGTAAGGGAAAAGCACAATAGTGAACAAATTGAATTAAATTAAAAGAGACAATAAAAACATAAGATAGATCATAAATATTTATAGAATTCCAAGTGCAAACAAAAAACTGATTTGAAATAGTGTAGACAGTCCAGGATTAGTGTGCCAAGGTGAGGTTCAAGAATCTGATGGCTACCGGAAAGAAGCTGTTCTTGATGAACCAAGAGATGCTGGTTTTCAGGTATCTGAACCTTTGACCTGAAGGTAGCAGTAGGCACTTTCAGGTGGCCAAAATACCCCGATGTGAACCCACCTATTGTACTCCAATGCAGCTGTTGGGTGCCCATCTGAAAGTGGAGAACCCGGCCAGGAGGAGCACTCACCTAACCTTCTTCCTGAAGGTATAATCTCTGACTCCAAGAATCCCCCGTTGCACCTGAAAGCAGGAGTAGGATGACGGCCACAGTCCAAAGGAGTAGGCGTTCGCTCGGACGCGGCTCTCCTTCAGCTGGCACGTTCAGTTGACAGAAAAGCGTCTTCTCTGCGGCCACCTGAACGTACCAGCTGCACTCCCCCAACCATGTCTGCCAGCGCATTATCTGCACCGGAGCACTTGAAAGCAGCTAGTGTGGCCAGGATGCCTCCCTGAGCAGCAAAAGGGGCTCAAGCAATGGATTTTGAGGTCCTACCACAGCAGCTCCCTGCTGTCATATGCCTTTGAACTGTAACTGAAAGTCTTTGATAAGCAAATAAAACATTTGAAAATTATTTAAAAAAAACCTAAAGCATGATGCATTTGTTTTAATAGACAAGAAGTTAATTAAAATAAAGAAAAATAGGAAAATCACATGGTTATTTCATCAATTCATATTAGTGATCTCATTAAACGAATGAGGCTGATCTCCTAATTCCAGCCAAGAAAGGCTTGAAGCCGAAGGAGTATCTGTAATATTCATGTGGCATTTTAGTTTTGCATGCTTTGGATTCTGTGCTAAGTCCAACAACGGAGCAGCAAGTTATGTGTGCCACACTTGATCTGCAGATTAATGTCTTACAGTGTCGAGGTTCATGAGTTCATTGATATGGATTCTTCACCAACCAGGCAGGAGGAAGGTACGTTCAGGCATTTTTGCATCTCATTTTAGAAGAGCCTTGATCTCTTATTGGAATTCTACACCAGCATTGAACACAAGAGAGAAAGTTTTTGGAAAGAACACATGTAGAGTAATTGGGAATTGCATTCAATTCTACATTCTGTTCCTTCTTATGTTATTGACTTGATCTTGATGGAGACAATATTTTTGAACTAGCTTTCTGGCCTGTTGATCAGTTGCTTCCATCAGTTCCTTGATGAAAGAAGATTTATTTCTCCCTTTAAGAAGTATCAATTTATTAAACAAAATCCATTTGCTGAATGAAAAGTACAATTAAAATCTGGATCTCAATTGCACTTTTCAAAAGATTTATTTCTTTCTTTCCCCAGTAAATTTCAATTTATTTTAGAGGCATGAAGTGGACCCTTAACAAAGTGGGTATACGGGAAGAAAAATCCGCTAATCATAGGCTTAGAAATTAACAGTTGATGTTGTGTCCATTTGCTGTCTTGCTGCATCATTGTGTGGTAATAGCAGCTGCAAAGTATCGGACCAATTTCCAGGATCATCAAAATAACGAATAAGATTACTGGGATCTCCCTTTCCTCTATTGGTGATATTTACTGGGAGCGTTGCTCAAATAGAGCTCAAAAAATTATAGAAGACCCTTTCCATCCATCACACAGAATCTTTGATCCACTTTGAATGAGGTACAGGAGCATCAAAATCAGCTTCTTCCTGCTGGTTGTGAGATCGATGAACAGTATCTTGCAACTGAGAACATCATACCAAATATTTGCGCGCGCGTGCACACACACAGACACACAGACACACACACACACACACATATTCATGCACAATGATCCGGAGAAACACTGTTTTGTAGTAGATGGTATATGTACAGTCAGCTGATTAAAAATACTTGAACCCGTACTTGAACTTGAAGGGGGTTCTATAATGGCAACACAATTTGATAACTAACAATGAGTGGTAGGATGCCAGTGTCCATGAAAGCCAACACTTTCTGACTTTTAGCAGAATGATAAATTGTGCCTGTCATCTTCCCAATTGGTGGCTCCCATGTAGCGTGTCAGGGAAACTTGGAGGTGCAAATCTATCGTATTTTTTCGTGAAGACCACCTTCATTCTTCTCATCCACTGGAGACCTGGCCTGTCCAGACTGCTACCACTCATATTCAGGTGGAGTGGCCCACAGAGCTGCTTGAGCTTTCCCTTGGCGGCTATCTGTCACTTCCACTGCTGGTCATGGCATCTATGGAGAGAGAGAGAAAAAGAGTTAAAATTTCAGGTCAAAGACCTGTCATCAGAACTTGGGAAAAAGGGAAAACAAGTTAGTTTTAGAGAGGGTGGGAAGGGCTTTAGAGGACAAAGCCATCTGGTTGAGAGGTTAACAAAGGCAATTAGAGAAAGGGAAATTGTTGCAGGTCAGTGCTGAAGGTAATGCTCAGCCAATGAGAGAGTGTCAGTGCAGAGAGATAATATTACCAGACAAATGTATGAAAGTGGTTAGCTCACTCTTGTGTACAATATGGCATTCATAAATCTGGTTAAAATGTTTCTTTAGTGTGCACATTATTTTTTTCTGCATTGAGGCCATAGTGAAGGGTGACAGTGAAAAGGGAAGTTTAAGGTCTGATTGTGAATTGGAGATGGGTTTGATACAATTTACTTGGATGAGATCTACTCTGACAGTCCAGGAAAGAAAATGCCCTTCCTCTTCCAACTCTTCTCATTCATTGCACATCGTCTAGGTTTTGCTTTTATTTATTCATTCATCTGATAATATGTATTGCTGAGTTGGCAAGCATTTATTACCAATCTCTAAATGTTGCTAAATAGAGTGATTTTTTTTTTTGGACATTTTTTAAGGAAAGTTGAGGATCAATTTCTGTGGTTTTGCAATAGACCAGACCAGACATGGATGCCAGCTTTCCATCTCATGAAGGGCACAAGCGAACCCACTGATTTATTGTAAACTGACAACCCAGTCGTTTCAAAATTACCATGACCGAGCCCAGGATTTTATTGCAGATTTATTTATTTCATTTCATTATTTTGTTTGTTTGATAACTCCATTTATGAATTTACAGATGGCCAGATGGAGTATAGGAAGGAGATAGAGAGTTTGGTGTCAGGACAGCAACCTCTCCCTCAATGTCAGCAAAATGAAGGAGCTGGTCATTAACTTCAGGAAACAGCATGGAGAGGGGCATATGCCTCCATCTGTATCAACTGTGCTGAGGTGGAGATGGAGAGCTTCAAGTTCTTAGGAGTGAGTATTTCCACCAACCTCTCCTGGACCAAATATGTTGATGCTGTCAAAGAAAGCACATTAATTACTATATTGTCTCAGAGCCTAAAGATGTTCACATGTTCCCAGTTCTCTTTTTCAATTTGTATAGATATTCCATTGATAGTATATTGTCCAGATGCATCACAGTTTAGTAAGGGAACTGTTTTACCTAAGACCCCATGAATCTGTAGTTATGAATGCAGCAAAAACAATCGCACAAACCACAATGGACTCCATTTTAACCTTGCCTGAGCTTGTCTGATCTCGGAAGCTAAGGAGGCACAGGACTGGTCAGTACATGGAGGGGAGACAATAATTGAACCTTTTTACTGACTCAGGAAAGCTGCCAATGTATAAAAGGATCCATCCCACCTCAGTTAGACTCTCTTCCTGTCTGTTCCGTCACGCAGAAGATGATGAATTTAACGACACAAAGCCAGTTTATTTCCCGCTGTTATTAGACTCTTGAATAGACCCCTCATTTGTATAATATGATGCCCCTGCACTGTTTAACTGCATTCTCCTTATACCCTGCACTTTATCCTCATTACACTATATCTTGCACTTTTTGACTTACCACACCACCAAATCATGCACTGATTTTTAATTATTACACTACTTTCTGCACTTAAATTCAGGTTGACTTGTCTAGATAGCATGCTAAACAAAGCTTTTCACTGTATCTTGGTACATGTGGGCATAAGCAATTCAATTTAATTCCTCAACTCTCAGCAGTGCATGTTCCCCAGATACCAGTCCAATGACTTAATTACTACACTACCAAATCAAACACAAATTAGTATCTCTGGTACAGATGTCATTTTGAAGTGCCTGGGGATTGGTAGCACCCAAAAAAACAGTGCTGCTACTGATCCCAACTACTTGCTTGGAGCCAAATCAGGGTGATGCAAGGTAAATTATTGCCAAGCTGACTGCTAGAGTTTGTATTAGAGCAATGAAGGAAGGTGTAGCCTTTTACCATTCAAACTGATTCAGAACTCATTTGAATACAGTTCAAAAATATAAGTCCTGTTTGCAATATTCTCATTTTGCTGATGGCATGTCATTGACATTACTGAAGAAATAGGAAGATTTGCAGAGCTATGTTGAGGGAATTAATAACTTGGTCTAAAAGCTTTTGGGTAAAAATTGCAGGTTATGCCTCATGCTGCTACCCAAAGATTATAAATGATGTGATTAAAATCTGTCAACAGTCCTTGCTTTATATTTATTGTGCGCTGTGGTACTTAAACAGGGGTCACCTTCCCAAATCTCTTTCAAGATTCTAACGTTCACATTAATAATGAACATGGAGATTTTACAGGGGGTGAAACAAAATAGACATCAGACACAGTGATTGTATTAGACTTTAAAGGGGCTTGTCTCAGAATATTTCTGGTATTGAATAGATCTCCTGCTTTCTTCATTGAACTCTTCTTCTTGTAGGGGAATTCTTTTGGGTTAACATTATTTTAGATTTCTGCAGGTTTACAGCTTCTATCATTGTCTGATTGGAGGTGATTCTGGACCAATGTAGAGTTAGGCTACCTTTGCTAAATGAATTATTGGTAGTAGTGAATTTGCATTTGCAGTAAATGGCTATTGTGAGGTTTTTCAGTTGGTTGTTTTTCCAGACTCTTTTGTGTAGTCTTCCAAAGGCGCTATTTGCCTTGGCGAGTCTGTTGTCTATCTCATTGTCGATCCTTGCATCTGATGAAATGGTGCAGCCGAGATAGGTAAACTGGTTGACCGTTTTGAGTTTTGTGTGCCCGATGGAGATGTGGGGGGGCTGGTAGTCATGGCTCCGAATCATGGGTCCTCTACCGGCACCACCTACGGCTCCTAGAACGCTTCCACCAGCGTTGTCTCCGCTCCATCCTCAACATCCATTGGAGCGCTCACACCCCTAACGTCGAGGTACTCGAGATGGCAGAGGTCGACAGCATCGAGTCCACGCTGCTGAAGATCCAGCTGCGCTGGATGGGTCACGTCTCCAGAATGGAGGACCATCGCCTTCCCAAGATCGTATTATATGGCGAGCTCTCCACTGGCCACCGTGACAGAGGTGCACCAAAGAAAAGGTACAAGGACTGCCTAAAGAAATCTCTTGGTGCCTGCCACATTGACCACCGCCAGTGGGCTGATAACGCCTCAAACCGTGCATCTTGGCGCCTCACAGTTTGGCGGGCAGCAGCCTCCTTTGAAGAAGACCGCAGAGCCCACCTCACTGACAAAAGGCAAAGGAGGAAAAACCCAACACCCAACCCCAACCAACCAATTTTCCCTTGCAACCGCTGCAATCGTGTCTGCCTGTCCCGCATCGGACTGGTCAGCCACAAACGAGCCTGCAGCTGACGTGGACTTTTTTACCCCCTCCATAAATCTTCGTCCGCGAAGCCAAGCCAAAGAAATGGCTATTATTATTTGGACCGATGATGTGATACGTTATGTATGTATGGCATCAGTGAGTGATGCACATAACCATATAACCATTTATGGTGTATCTTTTTCCATAACTACCTTGAAACTTATTATAATCGTTGTGTCCAAACCGTTGCTTTACAGACTTGTCTTTCCTCATTCCTTCCCTTTAGTTCTTTCAACATACTGACTTTAAAAAACTCTACGTGAATGCTCCACTACTCCAATCAGTTGTTTTTATGCCTGACTATAATTTGTCTACATATCTGTTCTTGTGATTCCTGCTGATTGTTGGGACACCTACACTGTAGCTCCATCAAATTGATTGCCCTGTAATGTGAAAGTAACACTTGTGTCTCCTTTTCATTGCACTGAGAAGGCTATTCAATCCATCATGTCTATGCTCTTGCCCATGGGTCAATTCCATTAAGAGTCATGATGCTGTAATCCACAGGAATAAACAAACTGATGGGGCAACTCAATGGGTCAGGCAGTATCTGTGAAAGCAAAGGGATAGTTGGCATTTCCATTTGACTTGGAACATTGACTGTTTCTTTGTCTCAATAGAGGCTGTCTGACCTGCGGTTCCTCGAGCATTTTACATTTTTTTTGTCCCATCCCCTCCCCTCCTATTTCCAGATACCCCTAAACATATTCTCTTCATCAGTCAGAGTATTGCGTATAGAAGTTGGGAGGTCATGTTGTTGTTGTTTATGACGTCGGAGAGGCTACATTTGAACTATTGTGTTCAATTTTGGTCATCGTGCCTTAGAAAAAAAGATGTTGTCAAACTGGAGAGTGTGGAGAGAAAAATTATAAGGATGTTGCCAGGACTGGCAACATCCTTGTAAATGTTGCAGGCCTGAGCTATTGGGAGAGGTGGAGCAGGCTTCATCCCTTATGGTGTAGAAAGATGAAGGGTGACGACGTAGAAAGGTACAAAATTATGAGTGGAATAGATCAGGTGAACACAGAGTCCCTTATTGAGAGTTGGTGAATTGAGATCCAGAAGACAAAAGTTTAAGTTGAGAGAAGAAAGATTTAGCAGGGACCTGAGGGGTTAACCTTTTTACTCAGAGGAGGGTGGGTGCATGGAACAAGCTGGTGGAGGGGGTGGTTGAGGTAGCCATTAATTCAATGTTTAAAAAACCATTTGGATAGGTACATATATTGGATGAGTTTAGAGCAGTGGTTTTCAAACTGCCCCCCCAAACTCACAATCCACTTTAAGTAATCCCTATGCCATCAGTGCTCTGTGATTAGTAAGGGATTGCTTAAGGTGGTATGTGAATGGGAAGGGAAGGTTGAGAATCACTGCTCAAGACCCGATTGTTACTGAAATATTTTGGTTGAGAAAAATGTCATTGGCCCATTTCCATTGGAGTTATGAAACCGTCCACATAACGAATCAGTGAGGTACGATTAAAACAGTGGTTTTCAAATGTTTTTCTTTTCACTCACATACCACCTTAAACAATCCCTTACTAATCATAGAACACATGGCATTGGGATTGCTTAAGGTGGAATGTGAGTTTTGGGGGGCATTTTGAAAATCACTGGTTTAGAGGGATATGGGCCAAATGTGGGCAAGTTTTGGTTGGCATGGGCAAGTTGGGCCAGAGAGCCTGTTTCCATGTTGTGCATTTCTATGACTCCATATGCCCATGAATTATAATTTTGTCATTAATTCAGCCTAGGGCAATTAACCTGCCAGAATGTATTTGGGATGTGTGAGGGAACTGGAACATCAGGAGAAAATCCACATCCATAGAAGGGATATTCAAATTCCACCACAACACCAAGACCAGGATCAAACCGGTGTCCTTGGGAGTGTGAAGCAGCAGCACTAACTGCTGCATCACTATGCTGGCTATTCACACTCATTAAAATAGAATGGATGCAACTGGCAACTGTGCTTTAATATCTTTCTTCACTTCTCCCGGCTGTGATTCTTTCTCCAGTACTCCAAACACCCGTAGAATAGACTACTCCCCTGACTCTGGCACACATTCAATGCACAGTGCAAGCTCGTTCCATCGCTGTCTGGAATGCATTCTCATTTCCTGCATGCCACAGAGTATCCTCCCTGCTCTTCCTTCTGATCCTCTTAAACATATACCACCTTGTCTGAGGTTATGATCATGCCGTTAACGTGTTTTGCAGATCTCAAGTGCATTGCCTTTGTGTGATGCAAAGTCCCACTTGCACAACCTGATTAATGCTGACTGAAATTGGAGACACTTCATTCAGATATGCAGCCTTTTTTTAGAAAGGCAATTATTTATTCTCTTCTGTTATGCTTATTTGTCAATGACTTCCTCCCTTGTTAATTGAATGTTAACTGAATACAGATTTCTCAGATGATTATGCAACCTTCTCTGAGTTGCTCCCCAGGGTTTGGAAGATGACTCAATGCCGCTTAAAAAAAACGATAGTTTTCAGTAGAGCCCATTAAAATTGACGATTGAGAAATATGGCAACGATAACTCAGAATCAGGGTTTGGCACAGCTGGGATATTGATAGATGCAAAAGGGGAGAGACTGGAGACTTATTTTGTGCCTACAGTTTAGAAGAATGAAGTATGATCTTATGGAAACCTATATGATCCTTGGGGACATAACAAGGTAGATGCTGAGATATTTTCACAAGTCTTGAATAAGGAATCATACTTATAAGAATAAGGGCTGTCATTTAAAACTGAGTCACGCAGAAACTTCCGTATCTAAGCAGCACCTTTTGCCTGTCAGTCTGTACACCTCCCCCTGCCCTTTTAATTCAGGTGCCTGAAACATCAATTGTATATTTTTACCTTTATGGATGCCGCAAGACCTGCTGAGTCCCCCAGCATTTCTGTGCTTTTATTTAGAAGCTTCATTTCGTAGACGATGATGAATCTCTGGAGCCCTTGACCTGTGGAGCCTGGAACATTGGAGGCCTTTAAAGAAGGAGCAGATCATTTTTTACAAATGTCAAGTAATTGAGGGATATGGGAAACTGGCTCGAAAGAAGGTGCCATTCACTATGTATTGTTCAGATGGCTGACTCCTCCCTTGGCTTCACCCTCACCTACCTGGTTTTCCTGCCTTACCACAGATTCACCTGAGGACTATTGTGCCTACCGGCCATTGATTGTAAGCTATTTAAAGCGTGTTTGTACTCCTGACGTCTCTTGAGTACAATCAGTCATGTTATAGAAGGGTGAGGCAGATCAGGGTGATTAGATTGAATGGGAGGATGAGGTTGAGGAGTTGAGTGACCTATTCCTATTTTATTTTCTTAGAAATGTAGAGCAGAGGAACAGGCCCCTTCGACCCATGATTTCTGTGTCTCTTAAATTCTACTATAGTATTTGCTTCCACTGCTACCCCCAGCTGCTCATTCCAGCCAACTGTTACACACTGTGTAAAAACATCTGCTCCGTGTATCTATTAAATGTTACCCCTCTCACCTTCAATGCATACCCTGTAGTGTTTGGCATTTTTACTCTGGGTAAAAGCATCTGACTGTCTACCCTTTATAGCTTCTGACAGGTCTCCTCTCAGCCTCTGTCACTCCAGAGAATGCAACTCAAGTTTGTTCAGCTCGAGGCAGGTCTTTTCTACCTCCTTTCCAAAGCCTCCATCAGAATTGAACATTATTTATTCTCAGTACATGTTTTTTTTTGTGTGGAAAGAAAATGAGGTCAAGGTAAAAAGCACACGTATTGTACAACAGTATTTTACAAGTGGCTTTGCCGAGAACTCCGTGAGGGGTGAAATATGTTTGAAATGTTGCAGTGTGGGACACGCAGGAGACAGAATCCACATAATTATCAGACATTTACTGTAGTAATAGTGACAAATATTTTGCGGGACACAAAGGAGAGCTATGTAGGTCCATGAACAAATATGGTCACACTTTTGCAGAAAAGTTCAGTCCAGTCTTTGATTTAAAATCTCATTCGAAACATGTCTCTTCAAATAGTGCAGCACTCCCTCAGTACTACACTGGAACTTTTGCCAATATTTCATATTTCGCACAACCTGGGAGGCCATTCAGTCTATTGACTCTATGCTAGCTCTCAGACCAATCCCTTTGCTGACATACCTTGTTGACGGGCTCGAGCCCGAAACAGTGGTTATGTTTCTTTATCTTTGCTATATAAAGTACACTGTTTGACCTGCTGAGTTTTTATTGTTCCCTTTTATTCTCCCTCCTCCACTTACATGAGAAGTAATTTACAGCAACCAACCTACCAGCACATATTTCAGATGTGGAAGGAAACTGGTACTCTTGGGAGAATCCCATACTATCACAGAGAGAGCAAATCTCTGGAATGGGATTTAACCTCACAGCCTCTGAGAGGAAAGATTTTAATGGGATAATTACACGTGTGCTCTCTAATGAAAATAACACTGCACCTCTATGTTATACTTATTAATAACAATTAACTCTCCCCATCATTATCAACGTTGATTATGTGTGTTGAATTGGTTTAGTATGGCACATACAGTACAATAACAAGGAAAAACACACTGAAATCCTGGAGGAACTCAGTCAGTCTTTTCAGCGTCTATAGGAGACGTTTTGGACTCTGAGCCCTTCTCCACGGAATAAGTAGAATGAGCCAGAAGCAGGAGATCAAGAAGTCTCAGAATTCAAACAATGGGGGAGGAATCCAGACCAACAAAAGGTATTAATTGGATATGATAAGGGGCAAGGTAAGAATTGTGAAAGGAGACAGGATGGTGAGACAGAAGGCCTTTTCAAAGTCTGCCTCCGCATGGAGGCCAGCTAAAAACCGAAAGAAAAGGTATTTCTTATCTTTTCATTGCAGGCCCAGAAAAGCCTGCTCCGAAGTCCCCTTTCAGTCTGCAGGTGGCTGGGGCATTTATTTGATGTTCAGGAGGGTAACTGCAGGTGCCATGACTCCATACATACACGCTGAGCAATGGCTGACTGAGTTACCCAAAATCCCCCAAGCAGCTGGAACCGCTCTGCATTTCCCAGAACAGTGCCAGCTATGTGGGGGATTATGAGTAGGGTAGACGGCCATTACTCTGCTGTGTATTGAGCCGCTGGTGCTAACGAGTGGCCCTGAAGGCTGAAGCAGCCCGATGAGGTGCTGGAGTGGCCAGTGGGGCTGTCATAGCCCACCCCTGATGGCCCCCGCTGGCCACCCCTGCCCTAAGGGGGTGATGGAGGGAGAGGGGTGAGTGAGTGGGAGAGGGAGAGGGAGAGGGAGAGGGAGAGGGAGAGGGAGAGGGAGAGGGAGAGGGAGAGGGAGAGGGAGAGGGAGAGGGAGAGGGAGAGAGAGAGATGGGTTGTGGGCTGACGTTGTCACCACGATGTCATCAGCCCACCCCTAGCCAGCTGTTTGCAGCGGCAGTACATTCATGATGCGTGGCAGTCACCACCTAGGAGAGGGATTGGAGTTGGCACCTTGGAGCTGGTTGGGGAACATTCATGAAGGTAAGTTTTCCGACGTAAGGGCAGATAATCTCTGCCTTTGGGTTTGCATTTTATTGCTTTATGAAAGGGCCTAGAGATAGAGAAAGGAAAGGAGGTAAAGGTTCCATTATTCTCATGTAATACTACATTTAGAATGTAATGCACATGAAATTCTTTAACTTTGTCGACCATAAGAAAGACAGAGAGTCGCCACTTTGTCAAGTGCCCCTCAGAAATGAGGCTCCAGCAAGGAACAAACTTGCGACTCCTGGATTACAAGACAAATGCTCTAATCACTGAGCTATTGTGACGGGGGAAGAAGATGGGGGGGGGGGGGGGGTGGGTTTAATGAAAGGCAGAGAAGTTGATATTAATACCGAAAAAAACACACAAATGTTGGAGAAACTCAGCAGGTCAAACAGTGCCTTTATGTAGCAATGGTGAAGATACATCATCAACGTTTTGGGCTTGAGCCCTTCATCAAGGTGTATCTTTATCTTTGCTACATAAAGGGACTGTTTGACCTGCTGAGTTTCTCCAGCATTTGTGTTTTGCTCCAACCTTTTGGTGTGCACAATCACAGCATCTGCAGACTTGTGTTTCACCCACATCAACAAGGAAGGTACTAACTTCATTACAGAGCTGCTTCAAACAAGCCTCAATCATCCCAAGAACATGAGAGTGAACTGCCTCAACAACTATCACCCAGCAACATTGACTGTGGTGAAATGCTTGGAGAGGCTGGTCATGGACAGAATTAACTCGTACTTAAGCAAAGTTCTGGACCCAAAGCAATTCACCTATTATCATAATCGCTCCACGGCAGACGCAATATGGCTGGCTCACTCAGCTCTGGATCACCTCGAAAACAGCAACTCATACATACGGCTGCTCTTCATAACCACCTTTCTTTTATTTTCAATATTTTTAATTGGGGAAAAGTACGGTACGGGAGCCTAAAGACAAGCACTCAGCGGCACAAGGACAGCTTCTTCCCCGCTGCCCTCAGATTCCTGAATAACCAATGAACCAAAGACACTGCCTGACTTTGACTTTTTGTGCATTTAAAAAAAAATTTTGTAAAGTGGCTGATACGAATGTTAATACTATTGTTGCTGAATAAATTGTGATTCTGAAATGTTGAGATGCAGAGTCTCAGACCAGGAACCATTTTCTTTGGCTTGGCTTCGCGGACAAAGATTTATGGAGGGGGTTTACAAGATAAAGGGATGGTCACTAAGTGAGTTGTTCCATCCCTCAGTGGTTCACACCTTTTTGCTCCCATAGACGACCTTAACTATTCCTTTACTTAACTCTTTTATTTAAAAAAAATTGCATACCACCATTCCTTCTTTCATTGTCTTTGCCATTGTGCCTGTCAGGTTATTCAAGTTTGTTTTGGTGCCAGCAATCAAAGATCAGACAGAGTTCCTGACACTTGATTCCTGCTGTGACGCATGTGAATGTTGAAGGAAGTAAAAGACGAGATGAGGGCAAATTTTGGTTCGGCTCCACAGTCATTGAGCTGATAGGTATTTTTATTTTGGGTCGGGCACCAGAAACTTGCCACTGTTTAATGAACTGCAGAGAGACTAATTGTCCTAAAGAAAGAGAGGAGGGAAAATTAGCGTTGAAGTTTCCTGTGGCTTGTTGTCGTCCTAAATTAATTCCAGAAGCCTCACCGTGAGTATGAAGCTAAGCTTTAGGGAACAACTGGACCTGAATTTTGTCCCTACAGCCTCCACAAGGATAAACATGATTGTCCCATTGCCTCCATCCCTATTGACTGTTGTCAAAGCAATGATTGAACCCCTTTCATAAATAATGGTCTCTGCTTCTAGAAATGAGAGTGTTACCCATTTTAGATGATCTGATTTAAAGTTTTGAATCTGGCAGTTACTGTCTTTATGATGTGGGCTGTGATTTTTTTTTGGAGGGAAGGGTTAATATATTAACGAATCTCGAAGCACCCAACCTCATTTACAGATGCTTTGGAAAAATGATGCAAGATTGAATTGAAATTAGTGCAAATTGAAGGCCAAAATCGTACAAGGAAACAATCTAAACGTAGCAATCAGAAAGTATTTGGGGATTTGTAGTCTACCAATTCATATTGAGGATTTATTTTATCTAATTGATTGCAATCATGGCATTTAATTGACACTTAAAAGCCAGCTGGAGAGGCACCCAGACAGGTAAGGTTAGGGATAAGGGTCAATCATGACAAATGGGATCAGCTGAGATGGATAATTTGGTGGTGTGGATGAGTTGGGCTTCAATGGCACATGGTGGTGACTCTCAATGATTGATAATTGATTTGCTGGAGCCAGATTTGAGTGGGCATGTGCACACATTGGATGTGGTTAATATTATTGTCTCCTTTATGCCTCCTCTCTCATGTCTTGGGTTTTGCACACCATGAAAACAGAAAGTTGACTGTCAAACCTGACCAAAGGAGTCCTTCAGGAAAGAAGTATGTGCAGTCCTGCACAGATCTATGGAGTGGAACAGTGTAGAAACTGGTGAGTTGATCCACTTGCCCTAAGGCATGGATCTGTGGTAGCCATTTCTCCAGATCTGCTCTGCTGGAGGTGAGAGTAGGACCTTGTCTTGTATCATAAATTTTCACTCACTACATAACCAATTTACAAAGTGCACTCCAGTTATTTACCCAAATCGTTCTGATTGTACCATACTCACAGCCTCTATCTCATTGATTCTTGAGGTGGGGTGTACGCTCCACCAGTGGGGGCGTGAGGCTTAAGAATATTTTCGTGAAGCATAGGAATATTTTCAGAAATAATTAAAGAGTTGGTTTGAAAATATAAACTTTTGTTGGTGTGAAAGATATATTTGGCAACACAATTGTGGTAACTACCAAGTAAAATCACTTTGTTCTTTTTAATTTCATAACGTGTTTTTGCTCTTATAATGTTTCTTTTATTTTAACTGTTCATATCCTTGGTTAACATTATAATTATTTTTTATGACCTGTCTTCTCATCTGTTCCAAACTATCTCATTGTTGAGATCATTTGAAACCCTTGTCGCCAATCACGTCTCTGTCCATACTCCTTTACTTTTTCGGTTCAGTAGTGAGTGAGACCTGTATCTATCTTTGTGCACTAGGTATGGGAGGGGTGGGAATCTGCCCCAGGTGTCAGCCTGAGGGGGATGCTAAAAATTGTGTGAGGGGGAAAAAAAAGGAACCCCAGAAAACTAAGCACAAGGTTAGCACAGTTTTGATGCACTCTGCAAGAAAAAATGTCAGAAACTGTGCTAGTGTTTCCTTTCTTTTTTCTTAGGGTCAGTATTTTTCCTTTGATTCGATCATTACTTTTATTACATTTTTTCAATTGTAAGACAGAATAAAATATTCATCTGTTTCAGGGAGCTCACGCCCTTGTATATTCAAAATGAGCAGACCAAGCAAGCAAAAGGTTTGTCAATATTCAGTGGAGTTGTTGAAGTTTGGGTTTATACCTGCTGTACATGATGAACGTGCACCTTTTTGCCTATTATGCCAACAGACTTTGACAAATGAATCAATTAGGCTGTCTTGAAGCTCATTTGAGGGTAAAATATCTTAACCATGTCAATTTGAAATTGGAATATTTTAAATTTCTGAAAGAGAAGTTTGAAAATAAATCAAAAATCACTTCATTATTTGCTGTGCAAACTACAGCTCTGAATCATACCCTTGAAGCTGGGTATGAAATTTTTCTGCTGATAGCAAAACGTGGGAAGGATGATACGATTGGGGAGGAACTGATTAAACCTGGAATGTCGTTGTTTCTCAAAACATTTCTGCAAAAGGATGACAAAGGTGTCTGAGCAATGCCTTTGAGTAATAGGACTGTCTGCAACAGAAGAGATGACATCGGTTAAGATGTTGAAAAACAGCTTATTGAGAAGTTGAAATCACAAAAGTTCTCAATACAACTGGATGAATCTGCCATACAGGATAGTGAGGCTCTGTTATTGGCATACGTGAGATATATTGATCAGGAAAAGTTTCAAGAGATGTTGTTTTATGAATCATTGGAAACAATCATGACTGCAGTTGATATCTACAGCAAGCTCAAAAATTATTTGGATGAAAATGAAATATCAAAGGGGAACATTGTATCTTGTGCTGCAGATGGTGCACCTGCTGTGATGAGTGAAAAAACAGGATGTTTAAAATTTATGAAGGATGAAAATCCAAACATGTTGGTTGTACATTGTATTATCCACCAAGAAAACGTAAGCCCCTTTCACACTTGTCAGTGATCCCAGAAATCGAATGCCGATCGGCCTTTAAAGTGGCAAGTGTGAAATCAAAATCTGCTCAACGCTGGTGTCAGATGACGTCATCTCACGCTGGGGATTGCTGGCCTCGAACCCAAGTACAATCCCCGGCATCTGCAGATGCCGGCGTTGAGATCAGGCAAGTGTGAAATGGGCAGTTGCATTGCAAGCACTTCCTATTAAAGGTAGAACGGACCAAACGCTGGCGATAAACCCTTGCAAGTGTGAAAGCGTTCAGTCTCCCAGTTAGGAGTGGTTTAGTATGAAAGGCCAAACCCCCATTCTTATCCCAGGACACTGAAGAGCCAATTTACTGGGATGCAAGTGTGAAAGGTGCTTCAGTTGCTAAGAAAGTTTCCCATGTTCTACATGAGATACTGCATTCTGTGATCGTGTGTCAATGCCATCAAAGCTAATGCAGAATGTAAACGTCTGTTTAAGCAATTTTATGTCACTAAAAATGCAGAACATGTGAGATTATTGCTTTACACTGAAGTAAGCTGGTTGTCAAAGGGAAACTGCTTCAAAAGGTTTATGGAACTGTTTGATCTCCTCTGAGTTTTTGAAGAACAAATCTGAAATGAAACTCTTGCTAAAAGCAGAAGGCAAAGCTTATGTGAGTTACTTGATTGACATTTTTGAGAAACTAAGTACATTGAACAAGTAACTCTGTTGCAAATATGATGCTCGTTGTTGCAAAAACAATTATTTGGATTCATGACACTTCTAGAATTATGCCAAAGGAATATTTTTGCAAGAAATTTCAGTCAATACTGTTGGTTGAATAAGTGTGAGGTAACTAATGCTACAAATGTCATTGGTGACCTTTTGAAAATGTGGTTACTGACTTCAATGATATATTTTGTTTTAATGGCAATGGATTTTCCCTCTTGGTTAACCCAACCATTGCTGGTGGACGAATCTGAAGTTCCAGTGCAATACCAAGAGGAGTTATCTGAGTTGCAGTATGATATATCTGTGAAAACTTTGTTCAAAGTGAAAGGAACCATGATGTTGCTGTCTAACGAGATCGAAAAGAAATACTCAAACTCGACTACTTTAGCAAGGGAACATTTTCCATCGTCTTATTTAGTAGAATGTGACTTCAGTGTTGTTAGTGATTTGCCACAAGCTAAGAGAAACCGACTGGAAATTATAAAATGTGGGGATTTAAGGTTGAAACTAACAAAATTAGTGTCTTGAATAGTGTCACTGAAGTGACGATAATTGTTGAATGTGTGTTTGAGATGGTTGACAGAATGAAGTAGTAGTTGAATTGAAATATGGCATATTCTCGACCTTAATTGCATTGAAATACACTTGCTGTAAATGATTTAATTAAAACTTCTTTTGAATATATAACCTTTTTTCCACTAATGGTGGGGCATTGTCATTCCTCCAAGCTGTGCTGTCCTAATTTACTAATGTATCTGTTCTGACATTATCTTTGGTCCAAATTCAGGAGCTTCCTTCAACAGCATTTTAGGAATACCTTTGCCAGGAGGTCAGCAGCTCTTCACCAAGCTGGTTCACCACCACCTTCCCAAGGTCTATTCAGGATAGGCAATTACTGTGATCTTTACCTGTGATATTCACCCCCTGTGGAATGAATAGCTTCAATGCAGGAAATGCAACTTTTGGATATATGGAGGAGACAACACCCAAAGGAGAAGGAATACTCATATTATCCGAGTAGACATAAAACATACTCAAGGATTGACCTGTTCCTGTTGTCAGCCCATATCCAAGGGAGAGTTAGGAAAACAGAATATAAAGCTAGATTGTTATCTGATCACTCACCCCTGTTATTAGCAATAGAACTGGAGGACATCCCACCAAGAACATAGAGATGGAGATTAAACTCCATGCTACTTAAAAGACAGGAATTTAGAGAATTTATTGAGCACCAAATTAAAATGTACATTGAAATAAATACGGAATCAGTGAAAGACAAATTTATATTATGAGATGCAATGAGATCCTTCATCAGAGGGCAGATAATAAGTTATGCATCTAAGATGAAAAAGGACTACAATTGGGAAATGGAACAGCTGGAAAATGAAATAGTAAGTACAGAAAAAGAACTAGCAACAAGGGAAGATACAACAAAAAGAAGAGAATTGGCAGACAAAAAAATAAAATACGAAACATTACAAATGTGGAGAAGAACATAATGAAAATAAAGCAGAAGTATTATGAGCTAGGAGAAAAAACGCACAAGATACTAGCCTGGCAGCTTAAAACAGAACAAGCTAAAAGATTGGTATTGGCATCAAGGAAAAAGGACAAATAAATTACATATAACCCAACAGAGATCAATGAAAACTTCAAGGAATTCTACGAGCAATTATACCGAACTGAGAACGAAGGGAAAGAAGACAAAACAGATGAATTTTTAGCTAAAATTCAACTACAGAAATTGCAAGAAGAGGAACAAAACAAATTGATAAAACAATTTGAAATAGAGGAAATACAGGATATATTAAAAAAAGCTACCGAACAATAAAATGCCTGGAGAGGACGGACTCCCAATAGAATTCTATAAAAAATGTAAAGAGTTATTAATTCCTCCCTTCCTGAAAGTAATGAACCAGATAGAAGAAACACAAAACTTGCCAGATACATGTAAAACAGCAATAATTACAGTAATACCAAAGATGGGTAAAGATCCACTAACACCAGCATCGTATAGACCAATATCTCTACTTAACTCGGATTATAAGATAATAGGAATGAATAGCTAAAATGGGGGAAAGAAATTGAGGTGTTACATTCAGCCTCTGACCTCTTGCACTGTGACCTTCTCTGTTAGTGAAGCAATTCATTGAACCAAATACAATTCTTCTGACCAATTGCTCTCACTAACCATCTGAGGCACTCACTCATGAAGCAATATTTATTGTTTTCTTTGTATAGGTGAAATACTTGTCCTGCAGATGTTTGTCTGTATGTGTGTTCTATCTAGTTGTGTGTCTGTGTGATTTGCACCATGGACAGGAGAACACTATTTTGTTGGGTTATACACACTGCTGAAGATCAAACTGTGCTGGGTAGATCACGTCTCCAGAATGGAGGACCATTGCCTTCCCAAGATCGTGTTATATGGCAAGCTCTCCACTGGCCACCGAGACAGAGGTACACCAAAGAAGAGGTACAAGGACTGCCTAAAGAAAGCTCTTGGTGCCTGCCACATTGACCACCGCCAGTGGGCTGATATTGCCTCAAAACGTGTATCTTGGCGCTTCACAGTTCGGCGGGCAGCAACCTCCTTTGAAGAAGACCGCAGAGCCCACCTCACTGACAAAAGACAAAGGAGGAAAAACCCAACACCCAACCCCAACCAACCAATTTTCCCCTGCAACCCCTGCAACCATGTCTGCCTGTCCCGCGTCGGACTTGTCAGCCACAAACGAACCTGCAGCTGACATGGATATTACCCCTCCATAAATCTTCGTCCACGAAGCAAAGCCAAAGAAATAACTTGTGCAATCCAATGATAATAGACTTGAATAGATTCTCAGCTGCTCGATTGTTGGATTCTGCAGTTATTGAATAAGGAGGTACCACTCTTAATGATTACGATATTTCTATCAATCATGATGTAGCCCTCCCCATCACTCAGGTTACCATTTCCATCATATTATAAGTTTTTAACTTGTGCTCTGAGAGCTCTCTGTTGCTAAGTGTTTCCTGCTAATGTGGCTCAGGGCTCTCTACATCAGAAATACGGTGTTAATCTGCACTTCTGCTGGTTTTGGTTCTCCTTAGACTCAGATGGCCTGTGCATTTTGCTGTTGCAAGTTTCTGTGCCATACAGCCAAGCAGTGAGGTGTCCCTGATTTTAACACATTGTCCTTTTGCTCATGTTGTGCACAACTCTGCTTGGATGCAGACTTCACCCAGCTGGTTATTTCCATTGCCTCTGCAACAGTCTTCAAAAGGGCAGCCAGGCTGCGGAGGCTTGTCAGTCAGGTTTGCCTCCTGCCTGTAGCCAGTGTCCAACTTCTGCAACACCTGGTTAGAACTGAGAGGTGCAAAGTAACTTACTCAACAAGTGGGGAAAAAAATAAGTAAATTTATTGTCATTTAATAAAAACAGTATCATATTATGCAAAATGACTTTTCTGTTGCAAGGTAGACAGATTTGCCTTTGGCAGAAATTGCCTGAAGTACATCTTATAGTCAGAGAACGAGATGCGAAAGAGAGGCCCCACCGAGACACCGAGTGTCCGTGGATTTGCCTCCAGTGCTCCTGCAGTTTCCGCAGCCACAAAGAGTCCAGTCCAAACCATCAGCAACCCGAGCTCCAGATCTGAACCTTCGGTATAATTAGGAGCCCTCAACACTCTCTTGCATCCCGGTTCTGATACCTGGTACCCCTTGAGCCAGGCTCCAACAGCCCGCAGCCTGGTGTGAGCCCTTGATCACGGTCTTCAGCAACCCACATCCTACGAGGGTTCCTCTCCTTGAGTAGCCAACAGCCAACTGCCCACGTGGGTCCTTCAGCCGCAGAACCCCCTCGCTGGTCCACTGCCCAGGTCACTATCCTTTGAGTTGTCTCCTCTGCTTTTCCTTCTCAGATTTGGGAGTGGGGTGTCTCCCCATTTTCTGGTGCCCTGCTCCAGTCTTCTGCTTCCTGGAATCTGCAACCCATCATGGCTGCTGCCGATCTTAGGTGCCACCATCTTGGGCACAGACCCTGCGGTCGCGGATGTTAAATAAAACTACTGTTGGCTCCTATAACAGGCTGTTTAAAGCCTGAACGTAGCCTATGGCAGTCAGACTGGGTAGTTGGATTCAACGGGAGCACTGTCCCCCCACTTCCAGCTCTCCGTAGTCCACACCAGGGGCAGCACTGCCATTATAGCCGCTCTGGCAGAGCCACCAAAAAGTATGTTCTTGCCAACTAAAATGCACCCTCCACTGAAATGCCCACTCGAAAGGTCTCCGGCATACCAACATGCATTGCATGCTCCCTCCTGACGGGGGTGGGTGGGGTGGTGAGAGTAAAATCCATGTCAGCAGTTAGTGAAGTCAACAGAGGACCTTCTGTGACTGAGACAGACACTCAGACTGACTCAGAGACTGATGGAATCCAGAACTGCTGGAGGAGTTCAGGAGCTTGAGTAGCATTTAAGCTGGGGAGGAGGGGGGTGGGGGGTGTGTGGTGATGTGGAAGGAGAATTCAAGACCACTTGTTGGCCTGCTGTTGGCTCATGACTCCTGCTTCTGGTCCAATCTGTTGAGTAAGACCTCACAGGGCCCCTCTATTTCACGAATGGGTTTTCAAAGATCAGAAGCTCGGAATGGAAGTGCAGTCAGAACTTGAGGGACAGGCCCCTTGAATACTCAAAGAGAAGCTGTAACCTTTCAAAGCTCTGTGGAAAAAGAGGACAAATTCCTGAAGGCTGCAGAAATTGCAGGCAACCATAGAATCTGTCACCCTCCATTACTGGGGAACAGTTAACCTGCTGCTTTGGCATATTGATTATTTTCCAGTAGAGAGGAGCGAGTTACTTTTGGTAAAGTATATATTCATGAATTCTTTAATTGAGTTTGCTAGTATCAAAGTCGCTTTCCAACATGTACCTTGCAAGGAGATGAGAATTCCTCCAGCATTTTTCAGTGATTTGAGTTCGTTTATTATCATCTGATTGTGTATATACAACGTGACGAAATAGTGTCTCCCTGGGCCATGGTGTGCACACAAAAACACACAGTACATAATGATCACTAAAAAAAATCAAAAAAATCTAAATGATATATAAATATTTGTGGTGAAAAGCATGGTTGCAGGATACTGTTCATCAATCTCACAGGAAGAGTCTATTTCCCAGCCCAGCAGTCCTGATTTTGATGCACCTGTACCTCTTCTTGATGGTAGTGGGTAAAATGCTGGATGGTTAGGTTCTTCTGTAATTCCTTGGACCTTATTTTGGCAACATTCCCAGAAAATGTCATAAACAGAGGAAAGGAAAACCCCATTTGTCTTTTCTGCTGTTTTAATGATCCTCTCTATAGACTTCCAGTCTGATCCTTTGCAGCAACCATACCCCACAGTGATGCAGGGAGACAGAACACTCTCACATGTTCTCCTGTAAAATGGGGTCAAAATGGGGGCTGGTTGCCTTGCCCTCCAATACTACGGAACAGTGAATTTGCTGCTTTGGCATATTGATTATGCCAGAAAAGATGGAAGAGAGTTACTTTGGGTAAAGTATATATAGTATTCATGAACATTTAACTAAGTTTGCTGCACCTTCCTGACTCATGAGATGTTGTGAATCCAGAGTTGGTTGTCCCTTGCATACATGCCAAGGAACTTTGTGTTCTCCACGTTGGAACAATTGATGTAGAGACTTTTGTCCTCCTGGATTCCCTAGTCTTCTTCTTTGACTTGTCCACATTGAGACTTGGGCTGTTCTCCCACCATTTTACAAGCCTTACAACTGCCTCTCTGCAATGAAACTGCTGATGAGGTCAACTACTGTGGTATCTTCTGCCAATATGATGATTCATTTAGAACGGAATCTGACAGTGCAGTTTTAAGTCACCAGTGTGAACAGTAGCAGGCTGAGCACACAGGCCTGAGCTGTGCCAGTGTTCAGCGTGATGGGGTTTGAGGTTCTGCTGCCAACCTGGACAGTCTGTGGTCTTTCCGTCAAGAAGTCCAGAATCCAGTTGCAGAGAGAGGTGTTCAGTCCCAGCGAGGATAGTTTATCCACTAGCCTGTCGAATACCGAGCTGGTCAATGAACAGCAGACTGGCACATGAGGCTTTGTTCTCTTGGTAGGTCAGGATGGAGTGGAAGGTCCAGGCTTTTGGATCATCTGTGAGCCGGTTTGGATGGTAGGAGAACGAGAATGGGTCCAATGGTGCTGGAATGTACGATTTGATGTATTCCATCACCAGCCGTTCAAAGCATTTCATGATTGTAGATATCAGTGCCACTGCTCGATAGTCATTTAGTCCAGTCATCGTCACACAAACTATTGTGTTGGAAAGTCATGAATCCATTGATAGCTGTGAACTTGAACCAAGCTTTTGTGCTCACTGCTGTAGGCCCCACACATTTTTCAGTTTGCTTTCTTCTTCAATGTGCAATCTGCAAATAATGAAAGCGACACTGCGGATTTTGTAATTGTGAGAGCATATTCTGATACTGCACCCGACTTGCCAAGTGAAGTTGTTCAGACTTGAGAGAACATTCCTGTCTATTATTCAAAATAAAAGTCTGCCTTGATTTGCAGCGCCTGCTTTGTTTAAAAGATCATGCAGTCACCTTTCAGCTCTCGCAGTTCCATGTTAGGCAAGGGAACGGTTAAACAGCCAAAGTGCAAACCATTCCAAGCTTGATTTTAAAAATAAGTTAAAAATATTTGGTACAAAGGCCAGACCTGTCAAAGTGATTTGTATTTTCTTTCATGCAGAGACTATAGACCAACTAGTCCGTGGATTTTATACCTTATTGCAGCAGACACAAAACAATAGTCTTGGGAGCATTAAGCGAAGTTTCTCTTACACTGAAAGAGAAAGACAAAACCTGCAGATTCTGGAATCTTGAGCAAACAAAGAATTGCTAGAGGAACTCAACAGGTTAGACAGCGACCATGGGTGGGACTGTTCGGCCAACGTTGACTAAACACTGTGGACGCTCTCTGATCAGTTGAGTTCCTTCAGCAATTCTTTTTGTTTTCTCTTGCACAAATTTTATTTTTAAAAAAAAAAGCAGACAAAGTGAGGGTCCAAATTTCTGGTTCTTTTTCATGCATCAACTTGGTCTATGAAGTCTTTATAAACATGAAAACTGCAGATAGCAAATGTTTTGAAGCTTCCTGAAATTTGACAGAACACTTGGTTTAATTCCTTTTAAGGTTTAATAAGTTTACTCCTTCTGGCCCAGAATAATGATCATCCCTCAACTGCATCAGAGGCACAAAGTTTGAAGTGAATAAAGATTTTCACAGAATCACAAATGAGGCTATTCCTCACATTGAATATATACTGAACTAGTTTTCCATGTGATCTCAACCAAGCTATTCCCACTATCTCATTTGCTCCCTGCAATCCTTTTACACAGGTTCTAATTCAAATCTACATGGAATCATATTATGCCATAGTCGTGGGCTGAAATAGGCCCTTCAGCCCATAACCTCCATGCAGACCATTGCTACTGATCCAATTTACTCATATGAGGTCCATTAGTCTTCTATGCTTTGTTGTGAGAGGGTTTGAAATCGTTTCACTCAGGTTAAATCCAATAAAAATCAGGTTTAGAACTGGGTTGGCTTGGGCTGCTTTTTCATGCTGTGGAGAGCAAACTTTGCAGTCTAGTGAATTGGTTGGTTTCAGAACACCATTGAACAGTATGAGGATAGAGAAGAGAGGCCACACCATCCCTTGATTTTGTGCAGTCTGGGATATGAATTAGTTGTTTACTGTTTGCAAAATTGTTCTCGCAATACTGGATTTTTATTTGTCCCAAATGCGTATCCAATAAAACATTGTTAGGACACGGGAGTTGGAGTGAAAGATTTCATACCATGTTCCAGCTGAGTCAGAGAATCCATGGATAATCAAACTCAAATATTACCAGTTTTTGAAGGATCCACTATCTAGAACTAACAATTTCAATGAAAGAAAGCAAGCGTATTCTGAATTTTAAACAACTTGCCTTACAGAAAAAATTGAGTTTTTCCCCAATATTTTCCTTCAAAATTACCTCTTAAAAGGAGCTGCAATTACAGATCAAAGTGGACGCTGATTGGCCCAGGGACATCTTAACAAGGTTGTTTCCATTTTTATCGACAAATCAAAAGCTCCATACTGTCTACTTCTGATGAGATTCTGAGTGATTGATGATGTGACTTCCAGCACCAGGGCTTTATATAGTGATTCTTGATCTGTACTTGCAGTTAAATTTTCACAAGTTGAGCCAAACAAAAGAACATAATTAATGCGGCACTATTTGATCAAGCGTGCTGTTAAATAGGTGAGAAGTAAATTGACTTGCGATAATGGATGTAATTTATGCAGATTAACACTTTCAAAATTTCCAAAGTTTGGGATCCACAGACACCCACGCTATAAGCAATTCCGTGGATTAACAAATCGCCTTCTAACGAGGTTGTGTATTTCTGTTCTCACCTGATTTTGTCTGAACTCAGTGCAAAAAAACAAAGTACAATATTTGTAAGGTCAATCAGGCTACTCAGTACAGGCTGGAGAATTCACAGGACTTTTGAAAGCAGTCCCTCTTTTTCTCTTGTACAGCACAACCCTCGGATTTGCCTCTCTAAGAGGGCAGAAGTCGTTTCAGTTCCAACTTTTGCTTGGGCAATCGGGTAAATACTGAGAAGAACGCATTGCAGTGCATTGGAGATAGGACAGGGTGTGGGACTAAGCAGCCACTGTGAGAAGCTGGAAATGGCTTGAGAAGGAAAGTGTAATAAAATTCTGTACTGGAATTGTGCAGTTTTGCATGGATGAACAGAAATTAGAAATAGTAGGTAAAAGGTTAGAAAGTCTTGAATCTTTAAGTAAGGGTTAAGTACAACCAATGTTGTATTATATCTGCCCACTAACTTAACCAGACTTTTGCCTACCAAATTATCCATATCCTTGTTAAGTGCGCAATGGCCTGGTTAAGTTAACGGGCAAGGATTTTGCAGAAGGTGTACTATGTTAAAAGTAAGATCATCCACTTGGGAAGAAAAATATAGTTAAATGGATTATAATTTAAATGGTGAAAATTTGAAGTATGCTGTTGTGCAGAGACCTGGGAGTGCTTTTGCATGAAATACAACATGTTTGTTTGCAGGTGCAACAGGTCATCAAGTGCGTGACAGGATTAAGCGGGCATTCCTTATTGAGGAACAGAAGATAGTGGTGAAGGTGTTGAAGGCATAAGCACAGAGCCAGAAGTCAAAGTGAATCAGATAATTTTGTATACACATGGAAGTAAACTAATTGGAACTTGGAAAAAAAAAAGAAGACAAATGGAATGTTGGCCTTCATTGCTTGTGGGATTGATTGAATTTAAGAGAAGGGAGGTTCTGCTCACATTCTACAGGTACTAGTGAGGCCACATCTGGAGTACTGTGTGCAATTCCAGTCTACTTACTTGTGAATGAATACACTGGCTTTGGAGGTGGTGCAGAGGAGGTTCACCAGCTTGATTTCAGAAATGTGGAAATTATCTTGAGAGGAGAGATTGAGTAGCCATTGGAATTTGGAAGGATTAGCTGATTCTGAGAGAAATATGTAAAATTAGGAAAGGAGTAGATAAGATGGAAGCAGGGAGATTTTTTTTCCACTGGCAGGTGGGATTAGAACTGTGGAACATAGCCTCAAGATTTGGGGGAGTAGATTAGAGAGAGAAGAGGAGGAATTGCTTCTTGCAGTGAGAAGCAAGTCTGTGAAATTCTCTGCTCAGTGAAACCATACAGGTTGCCTCATTGAAGACACAGATTATTAAATAATTGAGGGATTAAGGGTTATGGGGAACAGGGAGGTAAGTTATGGGGAACAGGGAGGTAAGTGTTGCTGAGTCCATGGTCAGATCCTATTGAATGGCAGGGCAGGCTCGATGGGCCAGACAGCAGACTCCTCCTGTTCCTTATGTTCTTGTGAGTCTTTGCTTAAGTTTCTTGTGGAATAATGAGGTATCACGGTTATTTTGACAACCACACAACCTCTGCCATTAAGAAAGACAAGGACAACAGGAGCATGGGAACACCACTACTGTCAGGTTCCTTTCAAGTTGCACGCCTTTGGCACTCCTAGGGTATTATTTTTACCGTTTTCTTTTTCTAAATTAACAAGTAATCTGATAATGAGACATACACAGTTTAGAAAATTTTTTGGAATCAATAATTTTTCTCTAGCCAGTCCTATTATAACTAATCATTTTTTTAAACCTTCTTTGTCAGATGCAGGTTTTAGAGAGTGGTGACTGGGGACATGATTAGGGTTTGTCACTTCCAGATGAGGAAGGGGATGTCATTCTAAATTTGATTAATGAATCTTCATTTTGTGCTGAACATTGTTGCAATTCTAGGTGGTGCACAGAGCACATATTTCAAAAGTTTAAAACTATCTCGCTTTTATCCTGATATTGATCCATTCTGCGATAAATGAAAACATTTTGGGGCTTCATTGATGTGTATGCTTTGGACTTGCCCTAGTTTATAAAAAAATTTGTTTCAAACTTTATCATCCATTAGAACCGTGGCCCTTAAATGCTCTATTTTCTCTAAAAGAGGAAATGTGGCTGGCTTCATCTCAGACCAAATTTTAGCCTTTACCTTATTGCTAGATGGGCAATTCTAATCGAAGGGAAAGACAGCACTCCACCTACTCCTGCTCAATGGTTACAGGAAGTCGTGTCCTTAAGTTTAGAAAAAAAAATCAGACATAATGTCAAAGATGTAAAGGTGAAATTTTATAAACGTGGGGCCCATTCATGGAATTTAATGAATTAGGGTGTTTGGATGCTGTCTGGTCTCCAAGTGTCGACCTTCATTTCCTTTTTATTAGTTATGCAAGTTTTCCTTCTTTAGTGGGAGGGGTTTGATTATTAGAGGGCGGGGGGTTCTTTTTCCTTTTATCTTTTTTAATACAGTACCACTCCGATTATCCAAAATGGTCAGGACTGGGCCGATGTCGAGCAGGATTCAACAATTTTATATTTTCCACCTCGCCCTCCACTTCACATGCTCACTCTTCCCTTTTCTGGATCTTCTTGCCTTTGTCTCAGGAAATGAGCTAGCTATTACCATTCATTACAAGTTTACTTCCCCTCACAGATAGTTGTGACTACTCTTCATCCCTCCCTGTCTCCTGTTGGGACTCTGTGATAGTTCAGATCTATCACCAATGTACATAGTGTATATAGTTACTGTATCTAAACTGTGCTTACAGCGATTGGCTGAGAGCTAAGCCACACCTATTGTCTGGGCCTTAAAGGGTTGTGTCCCTAGCCAGGTCGGATCATTCCGGACTGGTCGGCCACCTGTGAAGAGCTCCGGTCTTTTGCTAATAAAAGCCTTGGTTTGGATCAACAAGTGTTTGGTTCTTTCGACGAGCTCTACAGACTCTATGCCATTTTTCAAGTTTTTCCATCTCTGTTCTATTTGCTTTGATAAAATGTTTTCCTTCTTCCTGCACTGTGGCTTCCTCCCTTCTTTTGTGAACCTTACTTTCAACTGCATCTCATCCATTGTTCATCTCTGATATCGGCTCACCTTGTTTGTTTCTTTTTCTTGTTTTTCTCTTTCTCTGGAAGTGAAGGACATGCCCAGTCTGACCTGTCAGACATCTCTTCCTGTTCTGCATTTTTTGCAGCCCCTGCTCCCATTTACTTATTGACCAGATCTGCCCATGTTTACAGCTTTTTCCCAAGGCTATCTGGTTTTACTCCATCACGAGACACCCCTACCCTCCCACCAGCTTAATGAGCTTATTTTGTATCCTACCCAGTTCTGCCAAAGGGGCTTTGACACAAAATATTAAGTTTGTATCTCTTCTCACAGAATCTGCCTGACCTGGTGAGTATTTTCGGTTTGCATTGTAGAACCAAACTGTGCACCTAATGGGCACAGCATCCATTATTATGAGCATTCAAATCCTTCCATTTCTGATGCACAAAGGATGTAGTGTATGCCAGCTGCAAATTCCACTGGAGATATTCACGAAGACTTCTCCAGCAATAGTTCCCAAACCCATCACTTCAACCACCTGAAGGACAAGAGCAGCAACCGTGTGGGAGTTTGCAGTTACCTCACACGTAATCCTGATGAGGAAAGATTTCACAGTCCTTTATCATCACTGGATCTGAATACGGGAACAGCCTCCTCAGCAGTATTGCTGAAGAGAATTTGTTAGATGGACTGGAATGGCTCACCACCACCTTCTCAAGGACGATTAGGGATGAGTGATAAATGCTGGCCTGGCCAGCAACACCAATCTTGAAAATGAATAAATAAAACCAAGTAACTCCTGAGAAAGTGGTCAAGCAGAACATGACATATTTTAATCAATTCCAAGCACTGATCAAATTATACATTGCCTTTAATTTTTATAGACTTCACAAGACCTTGTTTGTGTGATGATGCGTAAGCAAAAGGAGTTGTATTTTCCCTTGAGTATTGATAAAAGGGAGGCCTCTGGTGTGAAAGGGATTTTTCATTCATTTAAAATGCATTCCTTCACTGGTGTTGCCTTGTACAGTACAATGTGGGACTCAGAAGTGGGTTATTGGTTTGCCTTGCAGCTTCTCATTGGAGCCAAGTTGTCCTTGGAGCTGAATTGCACTGTTGCTGAGCGGGTGTGTGCCATTGTTTACTGCATACTCGTGACCTGAAAGGCATTCCTCACAGTGATGCTTTGTGAAGCCTTCTATTCCCTCCATGGTTTGAATGCAGTCTTCAATGACATCTGTTTCCAAATTGAAATAGAGGACAAACCAGCAAATGTTTTGCAGCCTTAGTAACATTTGACTTCTAAACCACTCAAACTATTTCTGTAAACTAGAGTATTACCATATTATTGTAAATCGAATTTAAAAAAAAACAGTGAAAATCTTAAGACATTTTATTCATTTAAGTGAGAGTTTATTATCATTTACATAACATACAGGTGCACTGAAATTTCTTACGACAGCCACATCAGTACATAAGATGCACCAACAGTATAATAAATTAAAATGACCACAATAGGCCATGAGGCAGAAGTGGATACATGTAAATAAATAAATAAATATTGACAGTTGCAGTTAGTGAAACAAGGGATGCTTCAGCATGCAGATGGATTTTTGTGGTCTTACGGTAGTTTATGGCTAGGTTAGAGTGGGGAGGATCACGGCCTGTTTGCTGTTGAAACAAAACTCACCTTGAACCCACAGGTGTGGACTCAGTACCTTCAGCCTGAAGGTAGCAGAGAGAAGAGATTGTAATTGGGGGTGGGGGGGTGGTCCTTTCTGATGTTGGTTGCCTTCAATGGATGGGAAGTTGGAACCCGTGGTGGACTTTGCTAGGCTTCCCACTTTCTACAGCCTTCTGTATTCATGGGCACTTGTGTTACCAACCGAGGTTGTGATGCAACCAATCAGTAGATTTTCCACAAGATACCTGTAGAAGTTTGATAAGAGTATTCAATGCATGCCATTTCTTGTCAGACTTCTTAGAAAGTTGGTGTTGATGTGCCGCCTTCATGGTTGCCTCAATGTGCTGTCTCCAGGAGAGGCTCTCCAATATGTGAACTCCTATGAATACTAATCCACCACTGTCTCACCAATGAAAGTAATTTAACCATCTCAACCAGGATGGGAAGGGAATTTTAGTTTTAATTTTAGAAATGCATCACACTAAAAGGCCCTTCCAGTTAATGAGCCCATGCTACCCAAATATACCCATGACTAATTCCAAAAAAATCCTGCTTGTATGGTCTCTTGTCCTCCCCTTCCTAAAGCCATGAAAAGCTCATTGGTCTTGCTGACGTTGAAAGCCAAGATTTATATTCTGGCCCTAGACGGCCAGATTCTTGACTGACATCATTTATTTCATCATTGCCTGTTATTCTGCCAGCAACTGTGGTGAAGTCAGCAAATTTACAGATGGCATTGGAGTCAAACCTATCAATGCAATTGTGAGTGTAGAAGGAAGTGGGGGGGGGATGTTAAATACAGAGATGCCCCTGTGTTGATGGCCAGTGAGGAAGAGATGATGTTGCCAGCCCATTCTGATTGGGTCTCCTGTTGGGGAGGTTGAAGATCCATTTGCAAAGGGAGGAACAGCATTCCAGATCCTTTAGTTTCATTGTCCACTGAACTGGGATGATGGTGTTAAATGCTGTGCTGTAATCAATGAACACACTTATTTCTCTTTCCACAGAATCATTTACTGCTTTTATTTTGGTGTATATTCTCATTGGAGTATAAATAATGGGATATCATTCGAACTACCACAGTAAATTGCAAAGATAGCCTTTTTCTCTGTGCTTTAGATAATGAGAGATCTCATTAAAGCGTGTATCATTCTGGGAGATAATGGGGAAAGATTGGGGTTGATAGAGTATAAAATAAAATTTTGACATACAGAACGGTAATAGGCCCTTTTAGCCCATGAGTCCATGCCTCCTGATTACACCCTATTAACGTACAACCCCCAGTACATTTTCAATGGTGGGAGGAAACCAGATCACCCAGAGGAAACCCATGCAGACATGGGGAGAATTTACAGTCAGCGCGGGATTCGAACCCTGGCTCTGTAACAGGGTTGCACTAACCGCAATGCTAATACTGCAAGGATATTTCTCTTGATGGTTGTATCTAGTCCTCTGGTCAAAGGATTGACTAATTGAGCCTGAATCAGTGAGTTGCAAATCTTTGGATTTTTTTTTCTCCCTTTCCACGGGAGTGATGGTGTTTGAGTACATTGATGAGTAAGATTGACAGGTTCTGGGGATGGGGTGGGGAAATGGAAATGAGGCCAAAGTTTAGATCAGCCATGATCTCACTGCACAGTAATATGAATTTTATTCATATTATATCAGGCAGAATGCAACAAATCTTAAAGACTGATTCAGATGCTTGCTTATTCTAGAGCAGCAGATGTGTCTCAAGGGCAGTATAATGACTGGTGTCGTAAGTTTCAGATGTAGATGGTCCTTTGGGGTAATAAACATTGGCCTAAAGCACTTATGCTGGTGACTATTCCAGTCACAGGGTACACATGACAATATCAGCTGGTTGCAACAGTCAAAATATAAGATAAATCCAATTTTAGTAAAAATAATCACACTTAGCAATTGCACCTCAGGTTATCACTTATCAGCAGTTGATATGATTAAACATCTTGTTCAAATTATTTATTTTATGCAAGCATTTTTTGGAACCAGTTTCAGGATGTGTGGTCTACAGATGAAATGGATCGAGAAACTTGCATAATTTTTAATTACTGCTCAGTATTGTAGGTCGAGGGTTTGAAGCCTGGAATTCCTTCATGAAACCTCTGTCTCTCTCCCTCCTCCTAAAGGTACAGCCTGCCTACTCTTTTGACCACTTTTAGGAGTTTGGTGCCATAAATTCTGCATGTCAATTTACTTGTTTAGCATCCCAGTGTGAGGCAGTTCGTTAAAGGTGCTGCATTAAAAGTGCTGTGTTGTACTTGGCATCACGCTCATTTTCTGCATTTTTGATTACCAGACAGTTTTCAACACATTTCAAAAAGCAAATTTATTGTTGAACAACGGGCACTGTTGGGAGGTCTGCAAATGGCTGGCTCATTTGGAAACCACCAATTTTTTTTTTTAAACACCGAAGATATTTTTATTTATTCAGTCTATTTTGACCTTGTTCCTGAAATGTATGGCCTGCTATGATATTGCTGTTCAGTTTCACATACATTGGAGGGTCTGGAGTCCGATAAAGACAAGACAGGATAAGGATTGCAGATCTTTTTTCCTGTCGGACCTTGGTAAAACCAGATGATGGCGGTTTTGTCCCTCTTCTGAAGAAGCTTGTGACTTTTGTCGATCCAATAACAAACATCAGCGGCACCCAAGCCGCTGGAGGAATTCGGCATGCCGAGCAGAATTTGGCAATTCTTTATTTCCCACTGATGCTGCTCAGTCCACTCCCGTCCTGCAGCAGCTTTTGTGTTGCCCCAGATCCAACCTCTGCAGTCTCTCTGGGCCTTTGCATCAAGCCATGACCTTCTGCTTTTCTTGTGCTGCATTTCGACACCCTTCCGTGCTTGTTGACATCAAGTGAAATTCGCTTGCCTGTTTCTCGGTTCTTCCCATGGTTTCAAATCTTTCTTCTTTCTGCCATCGGCTTGAATCAATTGGAGTCAGAAATTATTGTCATGAACAGGTCACAAAACTCACTGTCTTGCAGCAGCGTCACTGGGCAAATATTTCGATAAACCATTTTTCAAAATAAATAAAAAAATAGTGCAATAAATGAAACAGAGTGAGGTAGTGTCACTCATTACCAACTTTCATTTGATAGTATCACGTGGGATTTTCCGAAACATTATTTCATGATACACAAATTAAGTTTTTTTCTAGATCTGCACGTGGATTGTTTCTGACTGGAGCTCTGTAATCTGCAGTGGTTCATTGCTTGTGACACAAAAAACCCACATGAAAATGTAAGTGGGCTGATCAGTAAGTTTGCAGGTGACACGGACATTGGCAGAGTTGTGGATAGTGAAGGAGATTGTGCAGGAATACTGAAGGATATTGATCTGTTGGAAATATGGGCAGAGAAATGGCAGATCGAGTTCACATCAGACTGAGGTTTTGCATTCTGGTGTGTTAAATGTAAGAGAAATTACACTGTAAATAATGGACCCTTAGGAGCATTGATGTCAAAGAGAGGCCTTGGGGTTCAAGTCTTTAATTCTGTCACTGAAAGGAGCAACACAAATGGATGGTGGTATAGCAGGCACACAGCACACTTTGTCCGTCAGGGCATTGATTATTACAAGTTGCAACTACATAAAACTTCAGTCTTGAAGTAATATTATCTTTAGGGTTGTGCAGGGAGGTACAAGCTGTGGGATTAAAAATTCTTGAACTAAGAGTTACTGGACTTCAGCCTTCAGTACCATTTGCCTGAAGTTTACAGTGAGAAGAGAGCATGGGGGTGATGGGGGTCCTTCATGATGTTACTCTCTTTTGTGATGCAGCCCCTCACGATGTCTTCAGTGGATGCCCATGATGGACTTGGCTGTGCTTGACATTTTCTGCAGTCTTCTGCCTTCTTGGGCAATGAGTTTCCAAACCAGGGCGTGATGCAACAAATCAGTGATGCAAGTTAAGCGAGCTTTAGCTAAAGGAAGTGTTGGATTGTTTTGTCTGGAGTGTTGAAGTCTGAGTTGTAAGCTGAGAGAGAAAAGGCACAGTTCGAGTTGGTAGAGTCATTCTCCCAGAATGAAAATGTCAAACATTTCAAGGGCAGAGATACAAGGTGAGAGGGCAAAGTTTAAAGGTGATTTATGTGGCTAGTTTCTTTACACAGAGAGTAGAAGGTACCTGGTATGTATTGCTGCGGAGATGGAGGAAGCAGATAGTAGAATTTAAGAAGCTTTTAGGCAGGCAAGGAATAGATACAATGTGCGGGGAGATGGGATTAGTTTAAACTGGCATTGTGGTTGGAGCAGTCATCGTGGGCTAAATGGCCTGTTCTACAAGTTTTGTTCTTTGTCACATTCAACCTTACTAATAAGACTACAAGACATAGGAGTAGAAATAGGCTATTCAATCCAATGAGTTTTCCCAGCCATTTCATCATGAGCTGATCCACTTTCGCACTCAGCCCCACTGCCTGGGCTTCTCCCCATAACCTTTGAAAATATTAAATCCCACCATTATGAACCATCAGAGCATTTTTTAAAATATATGGCAATGATGATTAATTACCGTTGCTATGGGAATGGAACATGGCTCGTTCCATGAAATGCAAGCTTTTTGGCTATGCTTCACAACAGGAGAAAGTGAAATTATGAGCAAAGGTTACATAATTTCCAATTGCATGGTTTGATGACTTAAAATTGCACAGTGGTCGTAGATTGCTTCTGTAACACTTTCACTCCCTTCTCTCAACTGGCGTGTACTAAGATATTTCAGATGGTGAGTTTGGAATAGGCATTGGAGGGAGAGATGAAGTTTGGGGAATAGATGTTGGGAGGAAAATGGGGAGAGATGAAGATTGGTGAATGAAGTGTTGGAAGAAGAATTGCAGATGGGGAATTAGGGCTCAGATGGAGAAATGATTTGGTAAATGGATTTTCAGAAGGAAAGCTGAAGATTGTGAATGAGGGTAGAAAAATATGATGAAAATTGTCTGTACTGCATGTAGAGAATATCTTGGTTGGTGAAATTAACTCCAGAATAGTTCCGATCAAATAAAGATTTTGAATTGCAGGGAAGGAAGGAGTAAAATGGTAAAACCAATATTAAGTTTAATGAATCCAAAGTCTGGTTGTTTGATTATGTGGTCAGTCCTCCCACAATGCTCACCTTCAGAATATGCAATCTGAAGCCCAGACTGTAGCATCATGGCACACATTGTCTCGGTTTCACTTTTCGCCCAGTGAGTGGCCTTGTGTTTGACATTGGTGAACAGCTATTTCAGTCGGCTGGGCTGTGGGGCCTTTTCATTCTGAAGAATAAAGGGCAAAGTCAGAGTGGGAAAGTGACACGTGTAATATCCACATAATACCTATGATAAACAGCCTGTCCCCACCAGCTGTTACACTCATTGTAGCCTGTTTGCCCCAAAATCCATTGAGAAGAAAAGGAAATGGTCTGTGTGCATAATAACTGAATGGTCATAATAACTGAAGGTTCAACTGACCCATGTGCACTGTTGCCAGGTAGTTTTTTGATTAATGACTAAAAATAGGTCTCAGCATGAGGTGAGGATGAAAAGGAATGAAAAAAAATCTGCATTGAAAAGTATCCAGGTTACTTGATTCACAGAGAATATCAGACATTTCATTCTGAAGGTTGCATAATTAATGTTTAAATGTGCTTGGCATTTTTATGGATTGCTCCTGCCCTTTTTCACGTAAGCAAATGCAAATAATAGACTGCTCTAGCATTTGTGTAATGATTCCTGTAATTTTCAGCACGTCCCAGAGAGCTTGACAGATAATGAAGTAGTTCTGAAATGTGGCAGCCATTGTGTGCATTGCAAGCTCCCGCAATGTCTTGAGGACTACATACTGAATATACTCAGTTTTCTGGTCAAATTTGGGGAATCATTGTCCTGTAAATTATAAGTAACTTTAAATGTTCAACATATACAATACAATAAAACCATTAAACAATGTCATCACACAGTGAAAATAAACAAGAAAATTGTGTCATCTGCTTTTACATACTGGATCAGGTAATTTTGTCTTCTTCTCATTCTATCATTTTAGGGGGTGGAGGTCTGTTGTGTTCCATGTAAGGTTCCCACATTTGTTCAAATAATGTGACTTTATTTTTTAAATGATATTTTTTCCAATGGAATATATTTATTAATTTCTATGTACCATTGCTGTACTCTCAGGCGTTCTTCTGATTTCCAGGTTGACATTATACATTTTTTTGCGACAGCTAAGACTATCATAATAAATTTTTTTTGTGCTTCATCCAGTTTGAGGCCTATTTCTTATATTACTTAGAAGAAAGATCCCTGGATTTTTTGGTATGTTGCTTTTTGTGATTTTATTTAATACCTTATTTCGATCTTCCCAAAACGTTTTCACTTTCTCACGTGCCCAAATTGCATGTACTGTTGTTCCCGTTTCCTTCTTACAGTGAAAACATCTATCTAATACTGTTGGGTTCCATTTATTTAACTTTTGGGGTGTGATAGATAGCTTGTGTAACCAATTGTATCATGCATAACCTTATATTTGTCATAGTTCCAGAGCACAACTTTTCCCATATTTCATTTTTTATCTTTGTTTAAATCTTTTTCCCACTTTTGTTTGGGTTGTAGCTTATTTCATAATTTTTCTTCTCTTGCAGCTTGATGTACACGTTTGTTATAAATCTTTTTATTATCGTTGTTTCTGTAATCACATATTCAAAGCTGCTTCCTTCTGGTAATCTCAGTCTGTTTCCCAATTTGTCCTTTAAGTAGGTTTTCAGTTGGTGGTATTGTACCATGAGTTATTTCATATTTGTATTTCATTTGTTCAAATGATAATAAATTATTTCCAAAAAAACAATTTTCTATTCTTTTATTTCCTTTTCTCTCCCATTCTCTAAAGGAAAGGTTATCTATTGTGAAAGATTTTTCTTTTTATTCTTCAAGGCATGACTCGTTTTCTAGAATTGATTTATTTTTGGTATCAGCACATCTTCACGGTAGGGTACTGCAAACTGAATATAAAAGTAGAGTTAGATGGCGCACAAAATCAGTGAACCGATGCGGACTCAAAAGGCCAACATGGCCTGTTTCTGCTCCGTAAATGGTTATATGGTTATATCAGATCATTCATTATTAATTTTTTCTTGTGAAAGTTCAGAGATAGTACGTTCGACGTATAGATGGAGGTTTAATGCAATGTTATTAAAAAACCAGAGTTTGTTACCTTTGTAAAAGAGCATATTTCTTTATTTTTGACCGAAGGGGAAAGGCTCACAAGGTACTTGCGGTTAAGAAGAATTCATTAATTACCTATAAGCCTCAGGAAATTAATGACCAGTTTTATTCATTTTATCAAAAATTATATACTTCTGAGGGGAAACAGGATCTATTGATTCTTTCTTATCTAAATTAACATTACCAGTACTAGATGAGAAAGATATTCAGGAGTTGGAATCCCCATTTACGGATTTTGAAATCAAGGAAGCTATTCAGGAAATGCCTAATGGTAAGTCCCCAGGAGATGATGGGCTTCCTGTGGAATTATATAAACTTTTTTATGTCAAATTTTCTAATGTATTTGGGGAAGTGTGAAATCAAGTTACTGAAGATAAGAAGTTACTGGAAACTTGTTCGAGTGCTTTAATAACTGTCATCCCAAGGAAAGACAGATCCTTTACAGGTATCTTCATATAGACCTATTCCTTTATTGAATGTAGACTATAAAATTATGGGGAAAATATTAGCTAATAGACTTGCTAAATATTTACCTAAATTAGTACATATTGATCAAACAGGCTTTATTAAGAACAGAAATGCCTCAGATGATATACTTCAATTGCTTACTTTGATCAATGCTTATCGGCAGCAACCTAATCACCCTATGATAGTTGCACTAGATGCTGAAAAAGCTTTTGATAAGGCTGAATAGGACTTTTTATTTAAGGTATTGGAGAAATTTAAATTTGGCCCTTTATTGGTTGGGTTAAAGCCTTGTATATGAATCCAATTGCTAGGGTGGTAACAAATGGATAGACATCTTTACCTTTTAAATTGACTTGATCAACTCGTCAGGGATGCCCATTGTCGCCAGTCCTATTTGCATTGGCTGTAGAACTGTTAATACAGGCTATTAGACAAAATGAGGATATTAGAAGGCCGCTCTCCTTGATGTCGTAGGGACTGCTTACAGTGGAGGGTAAAGAAGAAATGGAAAAAGAGAAGGGAGGGAGTTACCTGAAATGCAGGCGATCTCCCCACGCGCTGCCTGACCTATTGACTTCCTCCAGCCGCTCACTGATGGCACGAGATTCCAGTCAGCTTCTCTGAGCCAGCATCCAGCCATTCAGCATCCGTCTTCCTGGCTGGTCCTGAGCTTTGTTGTTACCAAACTGGCGCTAACAGAACGTCAAAGCCTACATGGGGTGAAATTCTTTTTTCCACTTGTGACGTCATGTCACCCAAAAAAGTATGAATAATTGAACTTTTTGTTTAACTGAATTTTGGTTATGGGGAAAAGTACTGCATTTGAATTCTGCCAAGCTGCACCGTCATGGGTGCAGAGAGATTAGAGCAGTAAACAAAACACACATCCTTGAGAGTGCCTATGTTGTAGAACTTCTCCAGTATTACATCATCTCCTCAATATTTGGAAGAAGATTCATGTAGAAAGAAATAAAACAAATTATCAATTACCAAAACTAATATTGACGCAAAATAAGCTACTCCCTTTTACAATAGACAACCTTTCCTTTAGAAAATGGGGAAAAAAAAGGGATTAAAAGAATAGAAAATTGTTTTTCAGGAAGTAGATTCTTATCCTTTGAACAAATGAGAGATAAGTACAATATAACTGGAGATACAGCGCTGGCATATTACCAACTGAGATCCTACTTGAAAGATAAATTAGGAAGCAATTTGAGTTTACCAGAGGGAAGTAACCTTGAATATGTGATTACAGATACAATGTTAATCAAAAGATTTATAACAAATATGTATATTAAACTGCAAGAAAAGGAGAATGAGGAAACAAATGGTAAAACTAAACAAAAATGGGAACAAGATTTAAATATAAAGATAAAAAAGGAAACATGGGAGAAATTATGTTCTGGAACGATGAGAAATACAATAAATACGAGGCTACGTATGATACAATATAATTGGTTACACAGACTATACATTACACCGCAAAAGTTAAATAAATGGGACCCAACAGTATCTGATAGATGTTTTCGATGTAAAAAAGAAATGGGAACAACAATTCATGCAATCTGGACATGTGAGAGAGTAGAAAAATTTTGGGATGATCTCAATCAGATATTAAATAAAATAACAGAAAACAATATACCAAAGAATCCAGAGATCTTTCTCCTAAGTAACATAAAAAACAAAGAATTTGGAATTGATTTGGAGGATGCACAAAAAAGATTTGTTAAGATAGCCGTAGCAAAAAAATGTATTATGTCAACCTGGAAATTGGAAGATAATTTGAAAATACAACAATGGTATATAGAAATGAATAAATGTATTCCATTAGAAAAAATAACATATAGTTTAAGAAATAATATTGAAATATTCAAACAAGTATGGGAGCCTTACATTAAATACAATAGCGAAAACCTACCGGGAACAAACATTACCTAAGTTGATGGAAGGAGAAGGAAAGAAAAGAATGGATTCAGTAGAATTTCTGGTGTATTTTTGTTGAATGACAACATTGTCTGACTGGCTTAATGCAACCTAGATTGTATACCTAAAATGGATGAGAGGGGGGGTGGGGGGGTGGCTTGGGAGGAGGGAGGGGGGGGGGGAAGAAAAAGACACTGTATATGTGTGAAAAAGAAAAAGTGTATATCATGGCAAACGTGATTTATGGTGTGAAAAATAAAAATTAAAAAAAAAGAAAAAAAAAGAAAGTGCCTATGTTGCTTGTCAGTGAGGAGGAGATGTTGACTCCAATCTGTACTGACTGGTCTTCCCATGAGGAAGTTAGGGATCCAGTTGCAGAAGGAAATGCAGATGCCCAGGTGTGAAGCCTGTTTGCCAGTACTGAGGGGATGATGGTGTTGAAAGCAGAGCTATAATCAATGTTGTCCAGGTAATCCAGGCCTGAGTGGGGAGCCAATGAGATTGCATGTGCTGTGGAACTATTGTGACAACAGGCAAATTGCTATGGGTCTGTATCTTGGGTATGAGTTAATTCTAGCCATGACCAAAGCATTTTGGTAGGCTGTAGATGTGAATGCTACTGGGTGATAGTTGTAAAGGCAGCTCACACTGCACTTTTTAGTTTGATTCCCTTTTGAAGTAAGTGGGAGCTTCCAACTGCAGCAATGAGAGATTAATAATGTCCGTGAACACTCCAGCTAGTTGGTTGCCACAGATTTTCAGTACCTTGCCAGCTACACCATCAGGGCATGACCCTCTTGAAGGATGATCTGATATTGGCCTCTGAAACCAATATCACAAATTTGCCAGCTTCTGGGGGATTCTCACTGGTACTGTTAAATTCTCCTTTTCAAAGCCAGCATAAAAGGAATTCTGCTCATCTGGGAATGAAGCACTGCAGCCATTTATGACGTTAGGCTTCACTGTGCAGGATATAATGGCCGGCAGCCTTGCCAAATCTGCTGACTATCTGATTCTGTTCCTAACTTCACTTGGAATTGCTTCTGTGGGCTCTAAGGCTTTCCAGCATCCCAGCACCAGCAGATTCTTGTGTCTGAATGTGATGCTGTGTCTTTAAAGTCAGGGCAATGATGCTTGATAACTTTAGATTGAATTAAGGTCTGCAAAGGAATATTAAAATTATGCAGATTGTGCACAGATGAAAGAATATCTAGATTTCACTTGGATGATAATCAATCAGTTGCTCCAGCAGAAAATGTGAGTACGTGTAGTGGGTGTGCAAACAGACCGGGATTAAGCATAGGCTTTATGGCCACTTGAGCCTTTTCTGGCTTTAGCTCCACTTCCTGTTAATCTTCTAATCCTCAATACATTCAGTGACTCACCATTCACAGTGCTCTGGGGTAGAGAAGTTTCATAATACTCCGAGAGAAGAAATTCCTCCTCATTTCAGTTGTTTTCCTGATGATGTACCCTAGTTCCAGATTTCCTTTCACATGAAGTATATCTTGACTGCATCTCAGTTCACCCTCGGGACATTTGCTTTTTAAGGACAATATAATTTTGAGTTGGAACCCATTCAACATTGGAAATAAAATGTTGAAAAACAATATTTTTGAAAACAAAATTGATGTCTCTTTACATGAATGCGTTGTAATGTGGAGCACTCTCCAATATTTGATGGTTCATCCTGTTTGGTGTTGGAAACGGGCAAATCTGAAAGACCTTGTGGTATGATCAGTGATGTTTTGGCATCTCAGAGCTTTAGCTTCTTCCATTCTCTCAGCCGAAGCGTATACTGTGGATATCTTTGTAGAATTGGAAGCTGCTGAGATTTCTGTTTGTGTTTCTCAGCATTTAAAAGAGATGTGTTCTATACAAAGGGATTGCAAACCAGAAAAAAAAAACATGACGATGCACGTTTTTAAACGACTGAATGAAAAAAGATCTTAATTTTGTGTGTTATCTCCAATCCAACAGGGTAGAGAATTCATTTTCTCTAAAAGCATCAATAGTGCACTCAACATCTGCTGTGTGTTTTTTTTCCTGCAAATCGTTAAACCCAATATTAATTTTGCAGTAATCACTAGGCAGGATTTTTGATGTGCCTGATCCAATTTACCTATTAAATACCAAGTGAGTGCCCTTGAAGGGGAACAATCCGGATTGTGTATGGCTGATATCCAGCAAAAAATTAGAAGGATGGTTTGAAATGAATTATTACAGATCCACAAGATGCTTAGTTAGAATTAAATCACAGAAATGTTTTTTAGTTCCTGATTTAAGCAAAATAGCCTGCTCTCAAGTGGGGTACCAACATAATGCAATCTTTATCCAATCTTTTACAGAACTCATCTATGTTCACTGTGCACCAATCCATGGTTGACTGAGGGCACTTCAGTGAGAGACAGATCATTCAAGTATCCTTAAACCGATTAAGCTGGCATCCCTTCTATAATATTAGTTGCCAAGATGGATGACCACGTAATGTTAATGGTCTGATAGAAGCACATTCGTTGGTGTATTTAAAAATCCTTCTCGTAACGAGGTAAATAATTCAGTGCACAGACATCAATAAACAAGAGACCATCCCTGCATTTTAACAGTGGCATCAGGGAGAAGGCTTAAGAGTGTGAAAACATATACTTACAGGCTTAAAGACAGTTAATCCTTTGCAGCAATCAGTCTCCTGAATGAGCCCCACAACAGTGCCCTCGAGCTGTCATTGTTTGGCCTGTTCGCAGAAGAACCCTTCTCATTACACTAGGTATTTTGTGACAAATAACCTTAAATTTAAGATTTTGGAAAGGTTTTATTGGTTGTGAAGTGCCGGAATGGTCTGATCCAAGATTGTACAGTATTATTCGTTGACATATCGGGTAACCCTGTGGTGTGCTGTTAGCCAGAATCAGACACTCACAAGGTAAAGACTGTACAACAGCTTTAATCCACAAAGACTTCCACAGAGCCAGGCTGGCTGTGGCTGCAGCAACTCTGAGTGAGGCCTCGGGAGGCCGGCGCAGGCTTATATCCCGGAGGGTGATTGACACCCGACCGGGTGGGGCTTGATCCATTCAGGCCGACTGATTGGCAGCCAGTCAGGTGTTGTCCTGTCTCCTTACACTCCTGCAGGTACAGAAGTTGCCCCCTGCAGTAGGCCAGTGCTGTACCACCACACTGTCCACTGCTGCCGAACTTACTACATCAACAAAACAAACCCAGAAGAATTGGCACAGGAATAGTGGGTTTGAACATACCATTGAAATATCTCTGAATTGCTGTTACTGCTGTTTTGCAGCCAAACGGGATAGTATTGCTGCCAAATAGGAGTGTTGATCATCTTGCAACATCATTAACCCTGTCTGCATCTTGAATTTGTTTCTTAAAACCAGTGTGGTTAATGCGTGGGTTCAAAGGCATTATGCACCAAAGGTCCTGGTGCATTGAAATAAACCCACACAAGCCCACCTCTCCTATCCCCCACCTCATCCAGAGCTAGAAATCTAAGCCAAAAACAGACTGTAAGTCTTAGGAGCAGAATTAGGGCATTCAGACCATTGAGTCTGCCCTGGTGTATCCTCTGGTCCAAAACTCTCCCACTTCTGGAAACATCTTCTCCACATCCACCTCTTTCAATATTTGGAATTGTTCAATGATATGCACCCTCATCCTCTAAAATCCAGCTAGTGCAGGCCCAGACCATCAAATGCTCCTCTTACATTAACCCTTCCCCGGGATCATTCTCGTAAAATTCCTCTAGGTCTTCTCCAACATCTTTCCTTAGATAGGGGGCCCAAAACTGCTCGCAGTACTCTAAATGTGGTCTGACCAATACCTTATAAAGCCTCAGCATTGCATCTTTTCCTTTATATTCTAGTCCTCTCGAATTTAACGCTAACATTGTATTTGCCTTCCTTAGTACTGACTCAACCTTTTGGTAATCGTGCACACCGATTTCAAAGTCCTGTTGGACCTCCACTCTGAATTATCTTCCAATTTGATGAAGGGCTCAAGCCTGAAATGTCAGTTATGTATTTTTACCTTTGCTATATAAAGTCACTTGACTTGCTGAGTTTCTCCAGCAATGTGTTTTTACTTAGAAAATAGTCTATTCCTTCAATCAATGTGCATGACCCAACTCTTCCATGTGCTGTATTCCATCTGCTCATTCTTTGCCCATTCTGCCCCTCCACCTTGTACTATCTGCCCCTTCACCTTGTACTATCTGCAAACTTGGCCACAAAATCACTCATTTCATGGTGAAGGATCAAGGCTACATTTCCAAGTCTGGAAAATATAAATTATTGGGGAAAATGATGGTATTTTCTATACACCTGTAGCTCTTGTCATTCCATGTGGTGGAGGTGATGAGTTTGGGATGAACTCTTGAAGCCTTGACAAGTAGCTTCAGTAGATTTTGTCTATTGGACAGCATTTGTGGCGGGGGGGGAGTGAATGTTTGGGTGCTAATCAAGTGGTTTGCTTCGTATTGAATGATATCAAGATTCTAGCGCTTTCCTGAGTAGCACCCATCCATTATGCCTTAGAAATCATGACAATCTTCAGGGCATTAGGAGATAAAAACACACATTCCTGCAAGACTGTGGATTGAGCTGCTCATATTAAATAAAATATTCAGTTGCTTGAAAGATTGAACAGACTGATGCCCTTTACTCAAGGGAAAAGACTATTGCGTGCCAGTCAGATAGAAATATTTACAATCGTGAAGTGCTGTGCTGGGACACAGATGTAGGGATGATGTTATCAATCTTGGGGGAATTTATGAATAAGGGCTCAAGGTTTAAGATGAACTTTGTTACTGGGAGTTAGAAAATGCAATTCCTAACTGAAAATTTAGCTGGAAATAGCATATATACATCTATGGTGTAACCAGTGTAAGAACCAGATGTGGAAAGGAATAGCAGGATGTGTTGGTGGAATCCAATGAAGAATCCAGGAGGAGGCTTATGTGGAGCATAAACATCATGGTGGATTTGTTGGGCAGAATTGTCTTTTTCACTGTTGGAATTAGTGGATAATAAGTTGAGCTTTCTCTGTTGAAGTAACACAAGCCAGAGTTGAAAGTACTCCAGCCTACAATCACTGACTATTTCTAATTTTACTTCAGTTTGGAGATTAATTTGGAACAATGTTTTCCTCTTCCTTTTCTCCCTTTTATCATCTGAAGATGACAGATTTATGAGTCACTTTTTCACTGGTGATTTCGTTCATCTGTTTGCCCGAGGCCCAGTTTTCTTCCTTGACTTTGACTGTATCATTGTTATCTTAGAGCACAATCCCAGTGCGTCCACTCCTTCTGTCCACATTTGTTTTCTCATACTCTTCTAATATGACAGAAAGAAGCCATTTGGTCCATTGAGTCCATGCCAGCTTACTGAGCATTCTATCAAAACTCCCCTCCGATTCCACCACTCACCAAGAAACAAGGGGTGATTTTCAGTGGTACAACAACTTACCAATCACACCTCGGGGATACATGAAACAGGTGGAGCATATAAAATCCAGACCGCATTTGAGCTGAGGGTTCAACCTGGTAAACCAGATTACATTTTGGTAGAGGCCACAATTCAGAGAAGAAATTTGCTGGCTTTGTTATCTCTACCCTTGACCTTTCATTCATAAGATGATCAACATCTCTGCTCTCCACCCTCTGTGAGCTTAAATGCTGCTGTTCAGGTTATAACTTTGGCGACATGGTTAGAGCAACACTGTTCCAGCCCTCGCGATTGGGGTTCAAATCCGGCGCAGTCCGTAAGGGATTTGTACGTTCTCCCTGTGCCTGCATGGGATTCCTCCGGTTGTTCTGGTTTTATCCCACCCTTCAAAAATGGACTGGGGCTGAAGCTCAACTTGGTGGCCTGGGCCAAAAGGGCCTGCTAACGTGCTGTATGTCTCAATTTAATTTTAAATTCAACTTCACTCAGTCTTGTACTTCACTCTGGTGTTCTATGATCTATAACTAGCTTTGAGGTAAGCAATGCCTTTATTTTAAAATTCCCATTTTTGTTTTCAGATCCTTCAATGGTATCTGTCCGTCACTGGCTAAATTCCCTTCACATAAGAGGCGTACAGTCCATGTTGCTGAGTTATATCCACCTACCTTTGGCTAACACAGTACCACTGCTCTGATATTCCTCGACTCCCTCTTTCTCTTGCGTCTTTTCACGTGTTCTTTCAAACCCAGCCCTTAGGCCAGGCTGTTGGTCATGTGCCCCTAATGTTGCTCTGTGCTAAACTATGCTTGGTTGCTCATTGTGACGTACTTTAGGATTCTTTGCCACACTTCAGGTCTGTTACATAGATGCAACTTGTTGTCTTACTTGGGTGAGATTTTGTGACAATTGACAAAACATCTATGTCACTTTGAAGTTCAATTTGTGTTGATTCATTGAATATAGAAAGAGTTCCTTCATCTCCGCAAGTACATGCTGACAATCCATACCTGTCCTGTACACCAGGTCTGGATCCATGGCCTTCTATCTCTTTTCTGCTTGCACAAATTTTTCAATGGCTTTCAAAGCACAGGGACTTGTAAAGTCTATATTTCTTCCAGACTTCAGAAAGTAGTCACAGTTTTTACCACCGGTCAGCCCTAAAAATCAAAGATTGTTTGATTTTAAACAAATAAATATATTACCCAAGAAGTTCCTGTTCCAATAACTGTTGGCAAAACAGGTTCCAGTAATGGAATCTATATCTAAGACATTATCACACCATTTACCATAGTTTTGTGCATAAAATGCATGCATTATATGCGTATTTAACAAACCAGGCATCCCATGCGCGTTATATGCATGTGCACGCTATGTGAGAATAATTTTGCATGTTGAAAAACGCGCACAATTAATAGCAGGCGTGGGAAAGCCGAACCGGAAATTTATAGTGGCTGTGGGAAATTTTGATCTTGGGAATATCTCTTCTGAATTACATTGTCTTCCTATTAACAGGACAATACTGATTTTTTTTTCTCACAAATTAATTTAAATTTTACACTGTCTTTTGTCTTTTAAATTGCGTATTCTTAATGCAGGTGAATTAGGCCTTATAAGTCCGAGTCTCAGTCAACCGGAAAATGAGCATATCTGACATCTGCAATTCCTGTAGGTGCCGGATAATGGGGACTTTACTGTACTTGATGAATGGCCTTTCTGTGCATGCTGACCTGCCCAGTTTCTCCAGCACATTCGTATACTGCACTCAACCCCAGTGTGAGAAAATCTGTGAATTTTCTTGAGAGCTTAACTGTTACTTCTCCGCTCATTCTTTGTTCCTTTTCAGAAAAAAAACCCCATAATCTGCCATAAACAGTTATCAACAGTCGACCAGAAATAAAAGGATTAGTAGCTCTGAAAGTTTCATGTAATTATTTCTTCCAAATTAACTTGCATTGCTGCATGAGGAACGTTTCAACAGTGGTTGCTTGACGTTGTGTACCACATAGAAATTTGGGAGTCATCTGTTTTCAACCATTCACTGATATTTGAAAAAGTTCCAGCATCTTAATGGAGATGTTTAGGATACGTCTAGCTCGATATGTTTTTGTGCAATTATCATCTCTGCAGTGAAGTGATACAGGCCACTGTGACTTGAACCATGTCTTTCACAGGGCAGCTGAAGGGAATACGTGAGGGATGTGGTTTAATGTTGAGTTAAGGCTAGGAAAATTCACTGGGAATTCATCTTCATTAAAAACGAAAATCTCCATTCGCAGAAGGGCTATTTTAAGATATTTCACAGTCATTGAAAATGTCAATCCCACAAGATAAATCTGCACAATGCTTCAATATAACCCAAATAATTCAACATTTTCTTTTGGAGTGAGGCAAACTTTTCTTTGCTTCCTGCCCAATGCTGAATGTTCCCCAGGTTTTCACCTCTACTCATTTTAATGAAATAAAGTTGTCTGTCTGGATTTATTTATGGATCCCTTGTAGATGTTTCTCTTTTCTGTAGTTTCATACATCTATTCCTATCACAAGATTAGATTCACTCACATTCCATAATTGTTTTAACACTAAATAAGCCTGTGACACTCACTGCCCCTCCCCCACCCCACCATTGTAATTGTTGATTTCAGGCAGGTTTAGTTATAGAGCGCTGAAGAGCTGGCTCTGAATAGGCAACTAAAGCGGCATCGTCTGCAAAGAGTAGTTCACGGAAAAGTTGCTCTTGTGTCTTGGTGTGAGCTTGCAGATGCCTCAGATTGAAGAGACTGCCATCCGTGCGGTACCGGATGTAAACTGCGTCTTCATTGTTGAGGTCTTTCATGGCTTTCAGCGCTTGACGTCCTGTTTTGTGGAAACTGCCAAAATGTTTGGCCTGGAAGTCAGCCTGAAGAAAACTGAGGTCCTCCATCAGCCAGCTCCCCACCATGACTACCAGCCCCCCCCCACATCTCCATCGGGCACACAAAACTCAAAACGGTCAACCAGTTTACCTATCTCGGCTGCACCATTTCATCAGATGCAAGGATCGACAACGAGATAGACAACAGACTCACCAAGGCAAATAGCGCCTTTGGAAGACTACACAAAAGAGTCTGGAAAAACAACCAACTGAAAAACCTCACAAAGATTAGCGTATACAGAGCTGTTGTCATACCCACATTCCTGTTTGGCTCCGAATCATGGGTCCTCTACCAGCATCACCCACGGCTCCTAGAACGCTTCCACCAGCGTTGTCTCCGCTCCATCCTGAACATTCATTGGAGCGACTTCATCACCAACATCGAAGTACTCGAGATGCCAGAGGCTGACAGCATCGAATCCACGCTGCTGAAGATCCAACTGCGCTGTGTAGGTCACGTCTCCAGAATGGAGGACCATCACCTTCCCAAGATCGTGTTCTATGGCGAGCTCTCCACTGGCCACCGAGACAGAAGTGCACCAAAGAAGAGGTACAGGATTGCCTAAAGAAATTTCTTGGTCCCTTCCTTATTGACCACCGCCAGTGGGCTGATATCACCTCAAACCATGCATCTTGGCGCCTCACAGTTTGGCGGGCAGCAACCTCCTTTGAAGAAGACCGCAGAGCCCACCTCACTGACAAAAGACATAGGAGGAAAAACCCAACACCCAACCCCAACCAACTAATTTTCCCTTGCAACCGCTGCAACCGTGTCTGCCTGTCCCGCATCGGACTTGTCAGCCACAAACGAGCCTGCAGCTGACATGGACATTACCCCTCCATAAATCTTCGTCTGCGAAGCCAAGCCAAAGAAGGAAGGAGTTATAGAGACGTATTGCATGGAAACAGGCCATTTGACCCACCATGTTCATGTTGACCTGGAAAAAGAACAGACCTGGGGGAGCAGGGAGTGGAGACACAGCGCTGCTCTGCGAGGTCCAGCTGCCCAGTCATGATGCGCAGAGCTCTGTACAGGCTTTAAACGGTCTCTTAGAGGAGCAAACCGGGTTGTGTGTGTTTTTTTTTTTAAACCATCCTGCAACCAAGGAGGTCTGTGCCTTAGATGCCAGCGCCTGCGCTGGGCAACAAATCATGGGGAAGTTGCAGACTCTGGGAGAGCAGCGGACTGGCACAGGGCACCAAAAATGGGGGATTCCCTCACCCCCGTTCCCAGTTGAGGCAAACTTACAGGGAAGAGGAGCATGGCAGTAGACCAGTGAGATGATCAGGAGATGAAGAACCCACACAGTCTGTGGGCTGCTGGAAACTAGCTCATAGAAACCAGGTATTGGAACCAGTATTCGAGAGGGCAAGAAGATCTCCCTGATCTTTTAGGAAGTTTGGATCTGGAGCTTGGGTTGTCAATGGATTGAACAGGAGTCAGGTCAGTGAGCCTGCAACATCACTGGAGGCGAATCAACAGACACACAAGGACTCGGTAGGGACCCCCTTTTGCTTCTTTTTCTCTTATTGGGGGTGGCGGGCAATGCAAATGGAGACTCTCTATTTGCCTTTGGACAGGCAAAGGTTGAGATATATAGTGTATATTCCATTTTTTGTATTCTTACATGACAATAAAAGGCACCTTAAATTACCCTTAAATTAAGAAACATTATCACGTAATGAAAATTAGTTGCTGGAAATCTGATATTTAAAAAAAACAACAGAAGATGGTTGAAACATTCAGTTGGTCAGGCAACTGCAATATCTTCAGGATTTTATTTAACATCCAGGCATGCAGATAAATATTCCTAAATTGCATTGCATCTAGTGGATGCAATGTCAGTTGTCAGCTGATGAACATGATAGTGCATTTAGCTGGACAACAAGCTGTACCAGAACATAAGAAAAAGGGGCCAAGTTAGACCACACAAAACAAGATGATTCAACCTGAAGTACTAACTGTTCTTCTCATTGACGAATGCTGCTTGAATTGCTGTGCATTTCCAGCATTTTTGGCTTTGGTTTAGGGTGCTATCATCTGCAGCATTTTACTTTTTGTCCATTTATTTATATTTAGATCTTCTGTGGATGAGGTATATGTAAGTGCTTAGGGACATGAATTGTATCCTTTATATTAAATTCTTTTGTGGAAAGTAGTCTCTCAAATGGTTTGGGTCTTGAAGACCGAATCAGCACTTAACTCTATCCTGGAATGAGTTGAAGGACCTGCCATCTACTGCAAGAAATATGAAGCAGGTTCTTACATTTTTCTCCTATTTTCTCTCTTTCCCCCCCACACCCCCACACTGCCAAACCCCTCATTTGTGATGAACCTATGGTCCCTCAAATCTCTCCCTGAGTATCCTTAGCCTCAACCAACTTTTCCTCCACTTCTCTAATCAACTTATATTTGCAACCTCAGCTATTCCCTCTTGCCTCCCTTGGCCTGATCATCACTCGAGTTCCCACATCCCAACCCACTTGTTCCCCAATCCACCTCTCTTCCTTCCCTCATGGTCTGCATCCAAACACACCCTCTCCCATCCGTGTGCTTCCTTTACAATATTTAACTTCTGAGGAGTGTAAGATTATGGAGTAAAAGTCTTTGTGGGTGATTGCATGTGACCAGTTTGGCTCTTGAAGACAACTGCAAGAATCATTCAAAACTGCCTGACTGCTCTGCTATATGTCCTCTCTCCTCCCTACCTTGAAAAGAAATATTAGAACTCCTAGCTTCCAATCTACTAGAATCCATCTGGAGGCCAGAGAATTTTCATTATCTTCACATCTCTCAGTATGTGGCTGTCAAGAATTGAGGTGAGTGGATTTTCGGACCCGTTAATTTCCTTCATACCCTTCATTCTGAGAAGAAAGTTTCCTTAAGGCATGATTGGTTTTTCTTTCTTGGACATTGGGTGATGAAAGAATGCTATCTCAGACACAGAAAAGACTGCACTTTGCATTGGGATACTTGGACCCAGGAGGAATCTGGGGACTAGTTGCATGACTTTCTTTGAAGGAATGCAGCACAATTTGAACAGAAAAGACAAAGTTTCATTTTAGGAGGAAGAGTGTTTGTGACGACTGTTTTTGAATCAATTTATGAGACTAAAATTTATTGCCCATCTCTAAATGGCCACAAGAAAGTGGTATTGAATGACATTTCCAGACAAGTTCTGGTGGAGGTATTCCTACAAAGTTGCTGGGGTAAGGAGTTCCATGATTTGGACTCGCTGCAAATAACAAAATGGAGATTTACAGTATTTCCAAGACTAAGGAATGTGTGGGCTTAGAGTGGAACTTGCAGATAGTGGCAGCCTCTAAGGCAAGGGAGCCCTCTCCTTTGGAGTAATAAAGGCCACAGGTCTCAAAAGTGCTGTTGAAGAAAGCTGGGCAGGATGCAAGATTGCATTTTGTAGCCAGTCGCGGAGAGTGTGAATATTTGGGTTGGCGATTGCCTGCCAATCAAAGAACCAATCTACAATCTAAAACCCATTAAATCATCTTCTCGAGTATTACGTTGAAGAATTGCAGTGTTTCTTGGTTCCTAGAACCAGCCTGTCATTTGCATTAATGAAATGTCTGACTTTTTCAAACTTGTAGGCACGCAAGTGTTAAGGATACCGGTTGATTCGCTGTGTATGTGTTTGAAAATATAACATGCTACTTAATAGTTCAGTTTTTACGTATGTTCCAGACAAATTAAGAGATTAAGTTAACATCATCCAGAAATTAAATACCATCTTTGCAAATGATACTGCACTTTCATTGGTCAACCCCTGCTGAAAGACTTGCATCAGGAGCAGATTACTCTGTAATCTTTTGTAACCAAGGTGCACATTTCTTTGTGACCTAGGTGTAGATTCTTGGAAATCAGGGAGTCAATTTGTACAGTAGGCATTACTGTAATTGAAGGATTAGAAGAATGCCCTTTGTTATATTGTTATTCGATTAGCAAAGTGTCACTGTTGATTTGTTCCTATTACAAAGATTGCAGCAGAGTGAAAGCTTTACACAGGACTTAATTCCACGAGGCCACAGTTCTGAATACCACTCAGCTCCAGTTGATAGGTAACAAAAAACAGAAATGATTGGAGATTGTGTGTGTTAAAATAAATCCTCAAATTAATGATTGTTTTTTTTAAATATTTTTCATTTTAGCAAGACAATTTGGGAATCTTTTGGCTTGACATTTACTTCAAGGCATTCATTCAGTAAACGAGGCAAACCATTTTGTTGCCAACGTATTTTTAAAAAAAAATCATTTGTTGAATTTCTCAGCTTCAAAGGGGTAGGGGGAATGTTTTAATTAAATAAATATGCAGTTCAACTTTTGTATAGATTTTGAAATCATTCATCAAGTAAATTGAGTTTATTTCTACATGAATGATATGTACTGCAGCTTTTGCTTGCTGAATTTAGATTGTGGATTATTTCTTTGTAGGTTGGTTAAGCAGATATTTCCCTTTCTAAGATTTATATTTTAATTTAGACATGCAGCACTGTCACAGGGCAATTCGGCCCTATGAATCCACGCCGCCCAAGTTACACCCCATTAACCTACGCCCTCAGTACGTTTTGAATGGTGGGAGGAAACCGGAACCCCCCCAGAGAAAACCCATGCAGACCCGGAGAGAGCGTACAAATTCCTTCCAGACAGTGCGGGATTCAAACCCAGGTCTGGTCCTGATCGCTGGTGTTGCGTTAAGTGCTCTGCCAATAGTGCTGCCCTTGTTAGTTTCATACATTGATGTAATCCTGGAGTGATCCAAGATGCTTTACAGGAATATCAGCCTAAAAATTGATATTGAGTCATAATGAGACATTTGCAATATTCATCCAAAAATCTCTTATTGTTTCAACCTGAAACTTGTTTGTGAGCATGTCGAGGCAAAAAATCCAATCCAGGACCTTGTAGTCATGATTTCCCATTGAGGGTTTGCACCAGTTTCTGCACCATTGAACATTCTGATTCCTATAGTGTTGCTGGGTACGTTTGTCCACATTATTCTGACAGGGCCTGTCTTTGGAGCCCACTGAATCGATCCTTTTATTTTAACAGCATTCTACTTCGTCTCTAGTAGACTCTCACTCTTTTACTTGTAATATCAACCACCTTCTTTCTTTCTTGCTCCCTCACTGACTTCCTGATAACTTGTACCTCTGGTTCAAGCCCTTACTCGTCTCACATTCTGATTGGCCCAGACTCCACCACTTTTTCCCTGATTGGCCTAAGCCTCATCTTCTATGAACATAAAAATAGGGATGGTGGACAGAAAATGGTAGAGTTACTGACAAGGTTGTTAATTGTCAGTGTTAACTTTTTTTTAAACCATGGATGCTGCCCAACCTCCCCAAACCCTGTGATGTAACCAATCCCCACCCCCACTTCTGGCATCCTGATTGGTTCTGTTCCAAACCTCTTTAAATTCCATATTTCATTTATGCCTCAACTTGTTACTTTAAGTAATCCAGGTTCCTAACATGAACACTGGTTGATCCCCACCCTCTCTGACTAAGGGCCTAATTTCTTAGTTCCTCCACCCCAGGAAGCCACAGTGTCTGTTGGCCAAATCGAGCTCAAAGAGGTGGATTTCAAGAAGCATTTGTAAAGTTGGGGGAATGGCTTAAGGATCAAATACTAGAGCTTAAGACTATGACTTGTGGGGACCATTCAGAGTGTTCATGGAAGGATCTGAATTGCTCAAAATAATTAAGGTAGATAGAGATTTTTTTTGATGGAGCTTACACTGCCATTGGCTAACCTCATTCAAGAGCAGTGGAAGCAAGTTGAATGGTAACTGTCAAAAGAGAATTGGATAACTCCACACATAGGGTATGGCCGCTAGAGCGCACGCTCTGGGCACCATCTGCAGGGAGGCACTACTGTCCCTGCCTTGCCCACCCAATATCCAAGTCTCTAGCCCAACGCAGATTCTCCATCCCACTTGAGTGCTCCGGAGTGCCGCTCCGTTATCTCTCTGGGCTGGCATCTCATTGGGCTGCTTTGGGACTGGAGCCATTTCTGGACCCTTCCAGCACCAGTGTGGGATCCATCAGAAAAATAGCCATCTTTTTTGCCCATAAACCCCCACACAGCTGGAACTGCTCTGCCAGTGCCAGCACCAGGGAAATGCAGGGTATCATCTTTGTGACACTATTGAGCACTGTATATCATCTTCAAAACGTGAATTAAAAGTGTGTTGGTGTGTGACTGCAAAGGGTAATGTAATCTGAAGAACTGAATTACCATTTCACCACTCTATTGTATTGTGAAGGGTCGTGACAGCACTACCCAGCACTGTCAATCAACATTTGGCCCTGCCCCGCTCATTCAGTGCACACCAATTTAAATTCCTTTTTAATTGGCTTTGGGCCATTGGCCATTGTAATCGGCTTAACCTTGATGACACTGAGCCATTGGCCCCCTGTTGGGCGCCTCAGCCAGTCTGTACTTGGCTGTTGTAATTGGTTTAACATTGTTGGCTCCTGTAAACGACCTGTATTGGACCTCCCCCAGCACTATAAAGGGTTCCATGTGTGCTCAAATCACCCTCTTTGCCATTGGGACCACCCTGCTTCACTCCAGGCCTAGAACCGTGGAATGGCGCTCACCGCTGAAGAAATTATTAAGTTGTTGTTGGTACTAAGATGTGCACTGTTCAGTAAAGGGTTGAGAGCATTTAATTAGTGTTCCTGGTTTCTTGTGACATCTTAGAGCTCTATACCTGAGTCAAGGGGTGGTGTGGTGAGTATCATATTGGTTTTCTTTGATTGTTGAATGTACCGGGTACCCACTTCGGTGTGTGTATCAATGTGTGTATGGGCTCATGGCCTGGAAGGACCTGTTACAGTTTTGTACGTTTAAATTTTCCATAGGTTAATAAATATTTAAAGTGCTTCCTTCTTGTGATATGCTTGGCTACATTGCGATCTATATGAATCCTGTCTTTCTCTGGCAAGAAGGAACATTATATCATCCCTTCCCAGGAGAAAGACTATTTATTATCTCACTAGAGCATCTGATGCAATTACCTGGCACAAGATTTTGCTCTGTGCCTGAACTGAGCTTTGCTGGCCTTTCCAGATCTGAAGCAGGCAAATCCACTTGGAAACTAAAATAATGTAGTTTGCAAGGATGGACAAACAACAACAAGGCCATTGATAATCTTTTAATGCACCAAATTCCAATGCACACATTCGTTAGATAAAGAATTAAGGGGGAAGCAGATCTATTTTAGTACTGTATATTAAATAAATCGGGGATTGGTAAATGGGTGCTTGGCTGGCATGGACCTATGGACTGAAGGGCCTGTTTCTGTGTTGTATGACTGACTCTGAATAAAGCTGAGCTAATCACGATTCACATATTGACGTGCTCTCGGAGTGTAGAAGGAAGAGGGTAAAGGGCAGAGTTGAGGGCATTAAATGAAGGGGCCCCCCAGAGGGGATTCCTAACAGTACTTTAGTAGTTTCCTGAAGGTATCATGATGGACGTGTGCATTAACACTGCTGTAAGCAGACAATTGAATGGCAATGTGGGTGCTAAAAAGTTTCTCCAGCCTTGTTCATTGCAGTGGAGTAAACTGGTATAAATAATTGCATGAATAATTGAGCAGTTTCTGGGGAAAGAGTCTTTGAAGACAGTTGGGCCCAGTTGTGATGATGTGTCAGTGCAGAGTGCCTACAATTATGGGCATTGATTGTACTGAGTCATTTCAGCTGAGTACTGTGTAGTTTATGCAAGTCAGGTATGAGATCCTGTTCACCAGATTGATTCCTGGGATGGGAAGACTGACATATGAAGAAAGGCCAGATAGACCAGGGATATACTCATTGGAATTTAGAAGAATGAGAGGGGATCTCATAGTGAAATATAAAATTCTGACTGAACTAGATAGGTTAGGTGCAATAAGAATAGTTCTGATGTTGGGAAAGTCCAGAACAAAGGGTCATGGTTGAAGAATAAGGGGTAAGGTATTAAGAACCGAGATGAGGAGAACTTCAGGAGTTGTGAAGTTATGGAATTCCCTTCCGCTGAAGTGAATTTGACAGATATCTTCAAAATGGAGCTGGTTATGGCCCTTGTGGCTAAAGGGATGAAGGTCCATGGAGAGAAATCAGGAATAGGGAGGGTACTGAGGTCACATGATCAGCCATGATTGTATTGAATGGTGGTGCAGGATTGAAGGGCTGAGTGGTCTACTTCTGCACTGATATTTTGTGATTTTTTTTAATGAAGTCACTCTAAAGAATTCTTGAATTAATGGGCAGAGCTATGCCAGGCAAACAGTTCTAAATGAGAAATCAGTGGTCACTGTTACATTATTTGGCAAAGTGGGGGAAGGTATATCTGGGCAGGATTTTCATGCTGAATAAAGTTCTGGTGTCAACAGCAAAGTGCAATCATAGTGTCTGAGTGTAACCCATGTAAAGAGAAGTGTGTGGTTAGAGAAGGAAATGACCACATGTTTTTCTATTGTAGAAGAAGCTGAGAACATTGGTCAATGCATATGTAGTGTGGATTGTGGAGGGTCATGTGACCTCTCCGGCTTGAACCTAGTCGGAAGTTGCCTCACCTGCCAATCAAGGTTGGACTCTGCCCACCCATTAGTGCACATCTGACCATTGGCCCCTCGTGTCAACTAGTGATTACCTGGGCCAGACCCTCATAATTACTGTTCTTTAAAGTCTACCACGTAGACTTTCTCTTTGCTCTTTGGTCCTGAGATGAACCCTGCTCCACTCCAGGGGGTGAACTGTGGACATTGCTGGAGAAGTCATGGGTAAGGTGTGCAATGCACAGGGATCGATCGTATTAGAGCTGTGCCCACATTAGACAAGGAACAGCAGATAGCGCATTGTAATCCTTGGTTGTTGTAAGCAACTATGTACAGACTTGTATCGGCATTCTGATTTGGGTGGGTCGTATTGTGTGTGTTTGTCTGTACATGGTTGCTAGTATCGGAGGTGGCAAGTTTGATGTGACTGGGTTGTACTGTGCTTGTATGAGTGTAAGCAGCTGCTAGTATCAGTAGTGTTAAATCCAATGTGACTGATTATATGGTGTTTTGTGATTGAGAGCACAAGGGTATATTGTCCTTGTTGTAATCGCTACGTTAGTTTTAATAACGATCCTTCCTGTGTTCAGCCTGTATCCAGATTCATTGCTCTTTGAACCTCTCAAACTTCTCCCTTCACGCACAACAGCACGTAAAGATTGCACGCAGAAAAAAAAAGGGTCAGAAGATCTAATAATGTGAAGCCAAAGAGCTTCAGAGAATAGTACAATTTGCATTCAGAAAGGTGGTAATCCCAAATGTGAAATTGTGGAAGGAGTATCAGTGGCTGCTATCGGCAGTGCATGCATCCACACACACACATGAGGGTGAACCAGTAATTGACTTTATTTAAATTTAAGAGTATGAGCCACTTCCTGTCTGGAACACGTTGGTCTATGGGAGTGACGTCAACGCGTTGCAGAGTTGCTGCCTGCTCAGCGCTACGTGACCAGGAAGCTCCGACATTACCTCGGCAATGTGTCCTACCAAACGCAGGATTCTCCTGAGAAAGGAAGGGGGCCCTGCACCATCTTGCGCCAACCGACTGGGGCAGCAATTCAGCCTGTCTAATCGTCCGATCGCTCAGCCCACTATAAATCTATCTGTAAGAGTGTGTCTCAAGGGATTAGCAGTGTTGGCTGTTCTAGTGTTTGTTTGCCAGTAAGAACCTAGTTGACGTTTTTTTTTTGTGGTTCAGCAAGCAAAGTAAATACAGTGATGAGATACTTGGGCAGGTTTCTACGGAGAACTGTCTGTCAAGGATACCATAAAGTGGAAGACAGAATTTATGGAGCATAGAACCAGCAAATGAGAGCATGGCTGACATGACTTGCAGTGACAAATTGTCCTGGGTGAGCAGTTGGTGACTGCGCTGTGGTGGGTTCAATACTCATGCTTGCTCTGTAAGATGTGAATATTTTCATTCTTCAATAACAAGGACGTTGTATACCCCACAAATTCCCGCTTCCTTGAAACATTACTAAGATAATCTGACAGGGAAGATAAAGTTTCACCTGGCTGAGTATCTAGGACCAGAGGTCACTGTGTGAAAATATGGGGTCAGAGACCAACAGAGTGGTGAATATTTTGATTTTTTTTTTTACCTTGAAAGCCTTTGGAGGTGTTTAGGTATTGATGTTATAAAGATATATGGGATTAGTGCAGGAAAGTGGTCATCAGGGGAAAAAAATCAACCAGATCTTGTTGAATGGTGGATCAATAACAAGGGATCAACTATTATTTCTTATGAAGCAATGCTACTTTGGAAGGGAGAGAACAGATATTAAGTTGTAAGGAATCTGTGCAGAAGTAGCTTTTCCTTTTCTTGCTGGAAACTGGATCCCTGGGAGAGAAAGTGATGCAATTAATATAATTAGACTTCCTTTACATCAGCAATGTAGAATTAAGAGATTATTTCAGTTTTTCAGGAATTGCACTCTCATACCGAGCTCTACTAATATATTTTCAGCAAAGTTTTACATTGAAATAGTTTTCCATGAAACTGAACTTGTGCAAGAATTAAAATGAACTTTTGTCTGTATGTAGCTTTATCTTTGCTATATAAAGTACACTGTTTGAGCTGCTGAGTTTCTCCAACATCGTGTTTTTGCTTCAATCATAGTGCGTGCAGACTTTCGTCTTTTACAGTACAGTTGTTTTAGAAGGCAGTGAGTTTGTTACACAAATGAATGGATTAAGTTTAACACAAAATTTATTAACAAACTAGCTATAATAGAATTAACCCGATTAAACTTAACATCCAAACACCGGGCTTAATGGCAACTCTATATAAACAGTAGATTATTATACAGCGTATATGGGGGGGAAGCACTCAGACCATTATAATCCAGGCTGAAATGCCCCCCAAAATTCCTAACACAAAATCCCCACGTCAGTCACATCAAGTCTGTCAGCTCGTGGATCTGGTCTCCAGGCTTGGGATTATTTGTTTCCTTGCCCAGTGGTTTTGAGCTTTGAATGTGGCAACAACCACCCTTTACTTTTTTTTCCACAGTGATCTCCTGGTCACCTCATGGGGTTCACGCCTCCGAAGCCCTCTTGAGGGTTAACAAGTGACCTTCTGTCACACAGGGGTTCTTCTTTGGACACCCTGGCTTGAGTGGTCCTGTGACTCCTGTTACATGAAGTCCTTCTCTTGAAAGGGGTCAGAAGAGGCACTGATCAGTTCCACACACACTCTGAGTATTGGAGTTCCCCAAACTGCTATCAGAACAGTGTTTACACCCAAGGACAAAGTACATCTGTCTTCCTTTTCCCACTGAAACTACTTGCAGCTCCAGACGGCAGTGCTAGCAGCCGTGAACAAAGCAACTCAGCGTGTGGCTTGCTGAAGCTGCCGGGTGAGCACTCACCATCAGACCGACTGTCTGACAGCCTGCAGTCCAATCCACCAACGAACTTTTTCAAAGCCAGCACTGGGGTTTTTAAACTGCCCAGTGCTGCCTCCAGCTCTCCCCATTGGTGGAGAGGTTAACAGTTGCAGGCTTGCTCTCCTGCGAGCCCATGGACATCCAGCGTGTGGTTCCCGTGCTTTGACATCTGTCAAAATTCCCTAGCGGTAGCCCAGCGGTACGACAGGACCTAGCAGCTGTCAAATCCCCCACAGTAGGTTCAATCCTGGCCTCAGTCAAAAATAAATTTGTCCAAGGTCCATAACAAAGTTGTACTCAAGTTTGAGTATGAAAATCTGGGCTGAAAGGCCACAGAGATACTGCAGCACTTTTTTTTTGGAATTTTTTATTTTTGATTTTCAGACTGTTATAAATTCAAACATGCAATGCAATCTCTCCCAACACCAGTATAACATCCAGTATCCAGGAGTGTAGCACTGTTGGGTGACTGTCGTCTGCTTTCTCAGGGATTTACCCCAATGTACTAGCATTGTTTATCCTTCACTTAGTATGACTAAGGCAGATTATCTGATTATTAGCACACTGCTATTTGTGATACATTATGTTCAGGTTGTCTGCTTCATTATTAAAATTGCCACGGTGACAAATTTTGATCGTGTGTTTTTGGCTTCCTGAAAAGGATGCAAGAGGTGATGATATAAATAAATGTTTTTCTTTTGCCTTTCTCCTGATATACTCCATGTTCTTCAAAACAATGTTAAAGCATATTTTACATCGTCCTGAGAAAGCAGACGACCGTCACCCAACGGACAACAGTGCTGCACTCCTTCAGTATCTCCATGGCCTTGTGCTCAAGAGTTTGAGTGTGATTTTTAAAATAAAATCTTCTTAGACAAATATGCTTACCACGAATTTGCCAGAAACACAATTTAATTTTAATTTCTCATTAAAATTTAAAACTTGTGTTTACATTTTATTGTATAAATTGTGTTCTAGTGGTATTGAGGATGCAGGAATCCTTAAGCTCTTTAGCATTCCTGAAGAAGGGCTCTGGCCCAAAACATGAACTGCCTTTTACTTCCATAGATGCTGCATGACCTGCTGAGTTTCTACAACAATTTTGTGAACTGCATTTGACCCCAGCATCTGTAGATTTTTTGTTTACCGTTGGTGTCAAAGTACCCAGACCAATTTGATCCGGAAAGCCAGTCAAGTCATCGAGAGCTGCCCCACAAAATGAAATGCACCACAAGCAAGCGCCATAACTCGGGCAGTGGCTCCTGACACTTGCCTCCCCAGAGCACACTGACTGCCTTTGGATTGCCGGCGCCATGTTGGGATTGTGTTATGAACTGTGCGGAACGAGCAACAATGGACAATGAACCAGTCAGCGTTTAAATTTAAAGCACTAATTTTATTTCTAACTCTTAACCCATAGTCTTAACTCTTAAACTATCCTGAATACTCAATCTATCCCCAACTATGCGCAGGTGAACTAGTGAATGTGTGTGTGATATACCCAAACCATTCCCATCCAGACCAAAATCTAGAAATTCACTTCAAAGTTCAGTCTTTCAAATTCAGTGTTGAAATGTAGGCCTTTGAAATTTGATGCCCAGAATTAATGATGAACTGATGGGAAGAATGGAGTTGTGCATTCTTCTTGCATTGCCTTTGAAGAAATGTCCATCCACACGAGCTGTGGTCATAACACTCCTGGTCCTTTTGTAGGCGAGACTCAAACTGGGCAGCCTCTACAAAGCTTCCAAGAAAGACTCTGGCACTGGTCTCTCCAAGTGACCTTCACCGTTAGTCACACTCAAAATGAAGCAATTTGCTTCCCAAAAGACCCTCCTGGGATAGGCCAATCCACTGAGAAGGCCCAGTCATTCACAGAGCATGCTTTGCTCTGAATTCCACATGAAATAGCTGGCCACAAGAGCTGCTTCAAAAAGCTCTGTTCTCTTCAGCAGTCAGAATGGTTCTCCCCTGCACAATCACAATGTATTTCCAAATGTATAGAATCTGGATCAGACTGTGACAAGCTTTCTCTCAGTTCTTCCAATGTAATCGATTGTCACTGGGCTGTAACTTGTGTTATGATGGTACTTGTGTGAAATGTTAAATGTTACCATTCAGTTCCTCTTGTTTATACTATCCCTTAGTGATAATCCCCTTTTGCTAAAACAGGAGCTCGTAATAATTGATAGAAAGTTGATTTGAGTGATGAAAGGAATATTAGTCTGCAGTTTGAGATTTGCAGTTAGTTCATGTGCAGAGGCCTCATTCATAGTGTATTAATGTTACATTGAGTATATACTGTACATGGTGTACCAAAATACTTAATGTTGTCTATCAACGAAAAACATTTAACGACTAGTATGAAATACAAACATTTAGCAGGGCAATTCTGTTTTTACTTTTAGATAAAGGAACTCGGGGAAAATGGTCACAGAGGTATGCAGCATAGAAACAGGCCCTTCAACATATCTCATCCAATGCTGACCAAGTTGTCTATCTGAGCTAGTTTTGTCTGCCTGCCTCAAATCCTCTCCAATCGGATCAAAAGTTTATGCAAGATATTTTTTTGAAGATTGTAGATACTCAAGGGAATATATTGATAGAAGGGGATTTTAACCTTAATTTGGATCCAATGTTGGATAAAACTGGACAAAAGACTAGCAAAAAGAAAAAAGTGGCCCAATTTATGGTTAAATCAATGCAGGAAATTAAACATGGATATATGGAGGAGGCAGCACCCAAGGGAGAAGAAATATTCATATTATTCGAGTAGGCATGAAACATACTCAAGGATTGATATGTTTTTGTTGTCGGCCCATATTCAAGGGAGAGTTAGGAAAACTGAATATAAAGCTAGATTGTTTTCTGATCAATCACCCCTGTTATTAGCAGTAGAACTGGAGGACATCCCACCAAGAACATCGAGATGGAGGTTAAACTCCATGCGACTTAAAAGGCAGGAATTTAGAGAATTTATTGAATGCCAAATTAAAATGTACTTTGAAATAAATATGGAATCAGTGAAAGACAAATTTATATTATGGGATGCAATGAAAGCCTTCATTAGAGGGCAGATAATAAGTTATGTAACTAAGATGAAAAAGGACTACAATTGGGAAATAGAACAGTTGGAAAGGGAGATAGTAAGTACAGAAAAGGAACTAGTAACAAGGGATGATATAACAAAAAGAAGAGAATTGGCAGACAAAAAAAAACCGAAACATTGCAAACGTATAAGGTGGAGAAGAACATAATGAAAATAAGGCAAAAGTATTATGAACTAGGAGAAAAAAACACAAAATATTAGCCTGGCAACTTAAAACAGAACAAGCTAAAAGAACTGTATTGGCATCAAGGAAAAAGGACAAACAAATTGCATATAATCCAATGGAGATTAATGAGAACTTTAAGGAATTTTACGAACAATTATACCAAATTGAGAACGAGGGGAAAGATGATAAAATAGAAGAGTTTTTAAGCTAAAATTGAACTGCCAAAATTGTAAGAAGAGGAACAAAACAAACTGATAAAACCATTTGAAATAGAGGAAGTACAGGATATATTAAAAAAGCTGCCGAACAATAAAACACCTGGAGAGGATGGATTCCCAATAGAATTCTATAAAACATTTAAAGAGTTATTAATTCCTCCTCTCCTGGAAGTAATGAACCAGATAGAAGAAACACAAAACTTGCCAAATTCAAGTAAGACAGCAATAATTACAGTGATACCAAAGACGGGGAAGGATCCACTCACACCATCATCATACTGACCAATATCTCTACTTAATTCAGATTATAAGATAATAACAAAATTATTAGCAAACAGATTGGTCGACTGTGTACCAAAAATAGTAAAACAAGATCAAACTGGATTTATTAAGAAAAGACGAACAGCGGATAATGTCTGTAAATTTATTAATTTAATTCATGCAGTTCAAGGAAATAAGAGGCCAACTTACAGTTGCTTTAGATGCAGAAAAAGCCTTTCACAGGGTAGAATGGAATTATTTATTCAAAGTATTACAGAGGTTCAATCTACCAGAAAAATATATTAATTGGATTAAAACATTATATAATGGACCACTGGCGAAGGTAACAGTAAATGGATATGTATCGAACCAATTTAAATTAAGTATGTCATCTAGGCAGGGATGTCCATTATCTCCCTCACTGTTCGCTTTAGCAATAAAACTATTGGCAGCACTGATAAGAACAGAAAATTAAATAAAAGGGATAAAATTAAAGGAGAAGGAGTATAAAATCAGTTTATTTGCAGATGACATCATAGTATACTTAACAGAATCACAGATATCAATATAAGAACTACATAAGAAATTGAAGGAGTATGCAGAAATATCGGGGTACAAGATCAATGCAAATAAAAGTGAAGTGATACCAATGAGTAATGCGGATTACACAAAGTTTAAAAAAGAATCACCATTTAAATGGTAAATACAAGCAATCCGATACCTAGGTATTAGGTTAGATAATAATTTAAGCCACTTGTACAAATTAAATTATCAGCCACTAATAAAGAAATTGCAGGAAGACTTCGAACATTGGAAAGAATTACCGCTAACGTTGATAGGGAGGGTAAATTGCATTAAAATGAAAGTCTTCCCAAGGATACAATATTTATTTCAATCGTTACCAATTCCCCTAAAAGAGAAATTCTTTAATGAACTAAAGAGAATAATAAGGAAATTTTTATGGAAAGTGGGGGGAAACTGAGGATAGCGTTAGATAAATTAATAGTGAGGTACAACCAAGGTGGTTTGCAGTTACCAAACTTTAAAAATGATTATAGAGCAGCACAATTAAGGTATTTATCAGATTTTTATCAGACAAGGGAAAAACCAGATTGGACTAAGATAGAGCTAGATAAAATAGGGGAGAAGGTACCGGAATATATACTTTATAAGTGGGATAAAAAGCTGGTATGATATAAAAGCTCACCAGTATTGCATCATTTACTCAATATATGGAAGAAGATTCACTTAGAAAGGAAAAAAAAAATTACCAAATACCAAAATTATTATTGACGCAAAATCAGCGAATCCCTTTTACAATAGATAACCTTTCCTTTAGAGAATGGGAGAGAAAAGGAATTAAAATAATAGGACATTGTTTTTTGGGAAATAATTTATTAACATTTGAACAAATGAAGTACAAATATGGAATAACTCATGGTACAATGTTTGCATACCATCAACTGAAAGCCTACTTAAAGGATAAATTGGGAAACAGACTGAGATTACCAGAAGGAAGCAGCTTTGAATATGTGATTACCGACACAATGATAATTAAAAGATTTATAACATACATGTACATCAAGCTGCAAGAGAAGGAAAATGATGAAATAAGCTATAAACCTAAATATAAGTGGGAAAAAGATTTAAACATAAAGATAAAAAGTGAAACATGGGAAAAGTTATGTTCTGGAACTATCAAGAATATAATAAACACAAGGTTATGCATGATACAGTATAATTGGTTACACAGGCTATATATCATGCCCCAAAAGTTAAAAAAAAAAGGGATCCAACATTATCAAATAGATGTTTTCGCTGTAAGAAGGAAATGGGAATAACAGTACGTGCAATTTGGGCATGTGAGAAAGTGAAAAAGTTTTGGGAAGATCTAAATCAGGTATTAAATAAAATCACAAAAAGCAACACACCAAAAAATCCAGAGATCTTTCTTCTAAGTCATATAAGAAGTAAAGAACTAGGCCTCAAACTGGATGAAGCACAAAAAAAAGATTTATTATGATAGCCTTAGCTGTAGCAAAAAAATGTATAGTCAACTTGGAAATCAGAAGAGAGCCTGAGAATACAGCAATGGTACATAGAAATTAATAAATATATTGCATTGGAAAAAATAACATATAATTTAAAAAATAAAGTCACATAATTTGAACAAATTTGGGAACCGTACATGGAACATAACAGAGAGGGCTTGCCTCCGACCTCCACCCCCTAAAATAAGAAGACAAAATGACTTGATCCAGTGTGTAAAAGTAGATGACACATTTTTCTTTATTTTTCATTTTCTGATGACATTGTTTAATGGTTTTATTGTATTGTATATGTTGAACATTTAATGGGTTTGGGGGGGGGGGTGGGAAGGGAGGGGTGAAAATGGGAGAAAATGCCACTGTGTATATTTAAGAGGGAAATGTTTGTATGTATTTTGGTTCACAGTGTGAAAAATAAAAAATTATAAAAATAAAATCCTCTCCAACCCATGTACCTGTCCACATGCCTTCTAAATGTTACAAGTGGCTCCTCACTACTTTCTTGCAGCTTTTCCAAGGAAGATACACACCACCACCCTCTGTGTGAAAATGTTGCTCCTCAGATCCCATTTTAAACCTACTCCCACTCATCTTAAACCTATGCCCTCTAATTTTAGACTCTTGTTGTGAATCATCAGAATTTCTTATTCCTCAATGGGATTGCATTGCTCACATCTGAAGAGCTTGGTTAAACTCGAGGCCCATAATAATTTGTTCAATAATATGCAAAAAAAAAACCTGCCCACACCAGCTTGTAGCTTGGGGCCACAAAGAAATCGCTGAACATCTATGTCCATGTCTCAATCCTACAGGTTGGAATGCTTGTTTATTAAGTGCTATGTATTTAGTGAATTTGTACATCTCCAGGCTTGTGCTACAAGGATTGGTGGTAGCATTCAAATGCTTTTCAGTTATGATAGACTATTAACAATAGTAGCTTGATACAGGTTGGCTTTATCTGACGAATTCTGAAGAGGGTTAATTAAAATATCCATGTCCTTCCATCAGTGGCATTCTTCTCCCTTTGCTCATGGAAATATTGTTTTCTTTTTATCCAAATTATTAATCTGGCAGGTGTACAGTGTGATAATTGTGTTGTAAAATATTGTATCATCAGCCCACTAATTCCACACCATTGATTTTTCTCTATGCAGGCCTTTTCCTAATCTTCTAAATTGCTCACATTTGTGTACCTTTTCAACTTGCTTTCCACAAAGAATTTGAGGGGCTTCTTGAAACTTCTCTATAGTGGAGGAGGGCAAATTTTTAGAATTATTTTTCCTATAATTATCATATATTTGTAGCATCATGCCCATCATTGAATTCAACCTGTGACCTTTTATGGCAAGACTTTCCAATCTAGAAGACTTTCCATCAGGTCAGACCTTGATTTCTTCAGTTCCAGCAGCAATAACCCTTCCTCTCGTCTGCTTTCAAAGTTTCTTCATTCTTATAAACTTGATTTATTGTTGTATGTGCTGAGATACAGTGAAAAGTGCCGTTTTTGTGTGCCATACACATCGCTGCACTCCATTGCCATTTTGAATCCAAAAAGTTCAAAGAAAATGGTAACAATTAATTATGACATCAAACACAAATCAGTACAGCAGAGAAACAGATCTTTGGGCCACAATGTCTGGGCCAAATTTAACTAAATATCTGTTGTTTGCACACGATCTGTACACCTCTGTTCCCTGCATATTCATGTCATTTATTTTGAAGCCTCTTAAATGTGACTCATGTCTGCTTTCACCTTTATTCTTGGCAACCCATTCCAGGCATCCACCACTCTCTCTGTTCAAAAAAATCTTGCCGCTTACATCTCCTTTAAACATTTCCCCTCTCACATTTATGCACCCCCTTTGATATTTGACATTTTTAACCTTTCTTATTGATGTTTTTAACCATTAATATCAGCATGAACATAACAGGAAACTCCAATGTAAAATTTAAAATAATAACAGCAGCTTCCTGTTGGGAATCTGGCATGATTGTCGCCCCTGTCATTGTCCTGCAGCTGTCTGAACTTTTATTATCTTTTTTTTATTGCTCTTCTAACTTTTCAGCATTACAAATTAAAAAAAAACTTTATTATCTGCTTGTTTTTAAATGTAATCAGACACAACCAACAACCTTGTTCCTTTTTGTTGTAAACAGCCCTGCTCTATGATTTTGTATAATATTTTGGCTTCCTTTTTCATATTCATGCCTGAAAAATCTGTTGCTTCAATGGAGAAAATTTACCTTCCTAATCAGTCCTTGCATTTATTAGTAAAGTTCAAACTTGTGTTACTCATAATACTTCCTCTTTTGTAATCCAACTCTCTTTGCAAGACCTGATTTATATGTAGAACTTCGGTGAGAGCACATCTGGAGTGCAATATACAGTTGTGGTCTCCTTATTGAAAGAAGGACTTATTTGCATTGGAGGGAGTTTAGGGAAAGTTCATTAGGTTAACTCCTGAGTCAGAGTTGTCTCACAAGAAAAGGCTGAGGAGATTTAAGAAGGACTCGGGAGAGCAGTGAGGGTCGAGAGCCAGCTTTTGGTAAGTGTCTGAAAGGCACTTACAGGGTTAAGCAGAATGGTGATTTGTGGGAATGAGTAAATAACAGATAAGGGACAGTGACAAATAAAAAGAGGGGAAGCTCAACTGGTGCGGCCTATGTGTGAGTGGTCCGCTGTAGGAGTGGAACTTTGAAGCTTTGGCTTGAGAGGCATTGGCGAGCAGAGGCTGAGGATGAGCTTCTTTCCAGTAAGGTAAGGCCAGGCAAGACCTTTGCATTTAAACAAAGGGTAGTTAATGGAGAGAGTAAAAAGGGCAGTGGAATACTCCGAATGCAGCATGTGGAAAATCTGGGACAGCACAATAGTCCCTGGTGACTACACCTGCAAGAGGTGCATCCAGCTGCAGCTCCTTGGGGACTGGGTTAGGGAACTGGAGCTGAAGTTGGATGAACTCAGGATCAGTCAGGAGGCAGGGGTAGTGATGGAGACATGCTTCAGGGAGACGGTCACCCCGAAAAGTCAGGAGGCAGGTAGCTGGATGAATGTTAGGAGAGGAAGGGGAATAGGCAGAGAGTGCTGAGCACCCCTGAAGCCATTACCCTCAACAATATACAGCTTTGGGTTTCATTGGGAGGGGGGAAACGATCTACCAGGGTCAAGTCATATTGGTGATGTCTCCAGCTCGGACTGAGTACCTGGCTGATTATTAAAAGGGACTGATATCCTGGCGGGCAAGTTTGCTAGAGCTGTTTAAACGAGTTTGGCAGTGGGGGGGGGGGGGGTGTGGGGGGTGGAAACTAGAATGTGTGAGTGCAGAGAATAGTGTAGAAGGTCAAAAGTACGATGTTATGTGTTCTGAGTTTGTGTAGAAGGACGGTCAGGGGACGAAACATAAATGTAGTAAATTTCAGGGTTTGAAATAGGACTATTTCAATGCTAGGAATATTTGGAATAAAGGAGGAGAGCATGAATGAAAGTGGAACTTCGATGGTGTGGCCCTTACAGATTCTTAGCTGGAGTAAGAACAGGACTGGCTGATGGAGGTAGTGGGTTTTGGTGTTTTAAAAGGAATAGGATGGGAGGTGGGGGTGGCATGGAAGTAGCATTACTGAACAGGAAGAATATCATGGCTATAGAAAGGGAGGATGCTGCAGAGGGAATGTGTATTTAGACGGTATGGGTGGAAGTCAGAAATGGGAAGGGAACAATCACTGTACAAGGAGAAGTCTATAAGCCCTCAAATATCCCTCTGAACACAGGAGCAGGTATGTAGGCCGATTTTTGGAATAGTGCAGGAAATACAGGGTTGTTTTTAATGGGAGATTTCAACTTTCCTTGTATTGACTGGCCAGAGGAATAGATGGAGCTGAATTTATCAGGTGTGTTCAGGAAGGATTCCTGTCACAGTATGTGGACCAGCCAATGAAAGGAGAGGCCATACTGGATCTAATTCTGGGTAATGCACCTGGTCAGGTGGTGGAGCATTTTGGTGAGAGGGTCTACAACTCCCTGAGCTTTAGCATAGCTATGGAAAAGGATCAAATCAGACTAAATGGGAAAGTATTTAAATGGTGAAGGGGTAATTATGATGGGATTATGCAGGAACTAGTGAGAGTAAATTGGAAACGGATGTTCAAGGATGAAAGCACAAAACTAATGTAAAGGAAGCTTAGGGACCACTTGCGCTGGGTTCAAGATAGGTTTGTCCCACTGGTTCAGGGAAAGGATGGGAGGCAGAGGGAACTGTGGTTGATGAAATGGGTGAGGCAGCTAGACAAGAACAAGAAGAGGGATGTAAGACATTAGACATCATTCATTCAGGTGCCTTGCTGTTCGGCCTGGGCAATCATGTCTCTGCAACCAACACGATTTTCATCCCTCCGAATAGTAGTTGTTGCCTCCCCTGTTCTCCTTTGGCAAAGGTTTCTTTTGAGCTGAGACAATGGTCGATGTTGATTGTACATGGGGTGGGGTGGGGGGGAAATATTTAAGTGGTTTCCTGTTGCCTTCTTCAGTTGCAGTGTTCTTACTGGATGGGTCACCCTGGCCATTGATCAGCAGATTCATCTGGCCAGCATTTTAATTTTACAACCATAAATTGTGCAAACTATTGGAGAGGATTCTTAAGGGTAGGATCTATAAGTATATAGAGAAATACAATCTACTCAAGGATAGTCAGCATGGCTTCATGAAGGGACATTCATGCCTCACAAGCCTAATTGATTTTTTTGAAGAGTTAACAAAAATTGATAAGGGAAGGGTGGTAGATGTGGTGTACATGGATTTTATCAAGGCATTTTACAAGGACCCCCATGAGAAACTCATCCAGAAAGTCATGAGGTATGGGATCAGTGGAACCTTGGCTGTGTGGATTTTTAAAAAATGGCTTGCAGGAAGAAAGTGGAGAGGTGTAGAAGGAAAATATTCTGCTTGGAGTGCCACAAGGATCTCTTCTGGGACCCCTTTTCTTGGTAATTTTTATGAATGACCTGGATGAAGAGGCGGAAGGATGGGTCAGTAAATTTGCGAATGATACAAAGGTTGGAGGAGTTGTGGATGGAGCTGAAGGTTGCAAGAGGATATAGACAGGGTGTGGAGGTGGGTGGAAAAGTTGCAGATGGAGTTCAATCCAGATAAATGTGAGGTGATGCATTTTGGAATGACAAACCAGAAGGCTGAGTACAGGGTTAATGGTCGGCTACTTAACAGGATGTATGAACAGGGGGACCTTGGGGTCCAAATCCATACATCCCTCAAGGTAACCACACAGGTTGATAGGATAGTTAAGAAGGGCTAAGGGATGTTGGGCTTCATTAATAGGGCAATTGAGTTCAAGAGTCAAAAGGTCATGTTGCAACTCCACAAATCTAGTGAACCATATTAAAAGTATTGAGTTCAGTTCTGGTCACCCATTATATGAAGGATGTGGAAGGTATTGAGAGGGTGCAGAGGAGATTTACCAGGATGCTGCCTGGATTGGAAGATAAATCTTTTGAGGCAAGGTTAGCAGAGTTAGGACTTTTATCCTTGGAGTGAAGTGGAGATTCTTGATGAAAATGGAAACAACAAGGGACATTCTACAGTAGTGGCAGAGCCTAAATACCACAACCTGCTTCAAATCCAAATCCAGTGAAGAAGTAGCATCTCTCCCAGAGGAACTCAGTGCCTTCTATGCCTGATTTGATGACCGTAACATCGAAGAACAACCCTCCTCACCCTCATGTCCCCTGATAATTCCATCCTATCCATATCTGAGGATGACCTGCGTGCTGCCTTTAGGCATATGAGTCCGAGGAAGGCATCCAGCTCGGACTGAGTACCTGGCTGATTATTAAAAGACTGTGCTGGCCAACTTACGAAGGTATTCACAGATCTCTTCAATATCTCACTCCAACAGGGTGTGGTACCCAACTGTTTCAAATAGGCATCAATCAAATTGGTGCGCAAGCAGAGTGTGGTAATGTGCCATAATAACTATCTACCATTCGCATTTACATCAACAGTGATTAAGTATTTTTAAAGGCTGGTGTTGAAGCATATCAGGACCTGGGTGAGTAATGACATGGGTACATTCCAATTCACCAATAGTAGCAACAGATCTACGGCAGATGTCATCTCACTGGCTCTACACAAAATCCTGTAACATCTGGACAGTAAAGATGTATTCATCAGGTTGCTCCCTTATTGACTACAGTTTGGTATTTAACACCAAAACTCCTCAGAATTGATCAGAAAACTCCAAGACCTGGGACTCAACACCCACGATATAAGTGGAGCATGGATTTCCTCACCTCCAGACCACAATCAGTAAGGATTGGTAAGAATATCTCATCCACAATCTCCATCAGAACCAGAGCACCATAGGGCTGTGTTCTTAGCCCCCTGCTCTATTCACTTTATATCTATGGCTGTTTGGATCAGTAAGACAATAAGACCATCTACAAACTTGCTGATGATGCCACTGTACTGGGTTGTATAAAGGAAGGGGATGGGTTAGCATACAGGAGGCTGAGGGGAAAACTTGGATGGATTGTGCACCAACAACAACCTTGCACTCAACATCACTAAAACTAAAGAGCTGATTGTTGATTTCAGGAAAGGAAAGCCAGAGGTGTATGATCCAGTGATCATTTGGAGATCAGAAATGGAGAGGGTAAGCAAATTTAAGTCCGTGGGAGTCATTATCTTGGAGGATCTTTCCTGGAGCCAACACACTAATGACATTGTGAAGTACGCACATCAGTGCCTCTACTTCCTCGGGAGTTTGTGGAGATTTGGTATGACATCAGAAACCCTGGCAAATTTCTACAGAGGTGTGATGCAAAGTGTGCCGACCAGCTGCATCCCTGTCTGGAATAGGGACACCAATACCCCTGAGTGTAAAGCCCACTTTACACAGCCCTCTGGACACAGCCCAGGGCATCACAGGCAAAACCTTCCCCTCTGTCAAGAACCCTTCCCTCTATCTACAGGGAATACTGCTGAGGGAGAGCAGCAGCAATCATCAAGAATCCACCCATCCAGCACGTGCTCTGTTCTCACTGGTGGCATCAGGAAAGAAATTTAGGTCCCACAAGACCTGCACCACCAGGTTCAGGAACAGCTGCTCCCCTTCCACTCTCAGATTCCTCAACAACAAACTCAATCAGGCAATCGTCAAGAATCTACCCATCCAGTACATGCTCTGTTCTCACTGGCGGCATCAGGAAAGAAATTTAGGTCCCACAAGACCTGCACCACCAGGTTCAGGAACAGCTGCTCCCCCTCCACTCTCAGATTCTTCAACAACAAACTCAATCAGGGACTCATTTAAGGACTCTGACTTGTGCACTTTTTATTTAGTGTTGCACAGTCAGGTTGTTTACATTTGTTATCTGTTTACAGTTCTTTATTTGATTACATGTATATGCTGTGTACAGTTTTTTTTGCACTACTAATTAGTGGTAATTCTGCCTTGCGTGCAGGAAAAAGAATCTCAGGGTCATATGTGATTGTCATGTATGTACTTTGATAATAAATCTGAGAATGATGAGAGGAGACTTCATAGAGGATGACAAGATTACGAGAGGCATAGATAGGGTGAGTTATTTTCCCAGGGCAGGAATAACAAGCACCAGAGGCCATGTTTATATAAAGTGAAGGGAGGGAAGTTTAGGGGAGACATTAGAGATAAGTTTTTTAAAAGAAGACAGTTGTTGGTGCCTAAAATGTCTTCCCAGGGATGTTACAATAGACAATAGGAGCTGGAGTAGGCCCTTCGGCCTGTCGAGCCAGCACCGCCATTTTACAGATCATGGCTGATCACTACCATCAGTACCCCTTTCTAGCCTTATCCCCATAACCCTTAACTCCTTTGCCCACTAGAGTCTTATCTAACTCTCTTTTGAACATAATCAGCGAATCTGCCTCTACCACCCTCTGTGGCAGAGCATTCCACAGATTCACACTTCTCTGGGTAAAAAAATGTTTTCTCATCTCCGTCCTAAAGGGCCTACCCTGTATTCTTAAACTATGCCCTCTAGTCCTCGTCTCCCCCATCATTGGGAACAAGTAATCCGACTTCACCCTGTCTATCCCCCTGATAATTTTGTATGCCTCAATCATGTCCCCCCTCATCCTTCTAAACTCCATCAGATACAAGTCCAGTTTTTCTAGCCTTTCAGCATATATCAACCCCGCCATCCCTGGAACTAACCTTGTAAATCTGCGCTGCACACCCTCTATAGCTAGTATGTCCTTCCTCAAAATTGGAGACCAGAACTGGACGCAATACTCCAGGTGGGGTCTCACCAGGGCCCTGTACAACTGCAGAAGGGCGTCTCTGTTCCTATACTCCAATCCCCTCTTTATGAAAGCCAACATGCCATTAGCCTTCTTCACAGCTTTCTGAATCTGCATGCTAGTCTTCAGTGACCGGTGAACAAGTACACCCAGATCCATTTGCTCCTCCCCACTCCCTAGCTTGTCTCCATTTAAATAATACTCAGCTTTCCTATTATTGCCCCCAAAATGGATAACCTCACATTTGCTTACATTGAACGTCATCTTCCATTCAGCAGCCCACTCCCCCAACCTGTCCAAGTCCCTCTGCATTTTCCTGACATCCTCCTCACACCCCACACTGCCACCCAGTTTCGTGTCATCTGCAAATTTGCTCAAGTTATTAATAATCCCCTCATCCAAATCATTTACATAAATTACAAACAACTGAGGACCCAATACCGATCCCTGCGGCACTCCACTCGTCACATCCTGCCATCCTGAAAAAGACCCGCTTACCCCAATCCTTTGTTTCCTATTTCTTAACCAATTTCCTATCCATGTCAGCACCTTACCTCCAATACCATGCTCCCTGATCTTGCCCACTAGTCTCCCGTGCGGTACTTTATCAAAGGCCTTCTGGAAGTCCAAATACACCACATCCACTGGCTCTCCCAAGTCCACCCTCTTTGTCACATCCTCGAAAAATTCCAGAAGGTTAGTCAAGCATGACTTACCCTTAAGGAATCCATGCTGACTAGCCCTTATACTATTATTTCTGCCTAAGTGTTCTGCTATTACTCCTTTTATGATAGACTCCAATATCTTCCCCACCACCGACGTCAGGCTGACCGGTCTATAATTTCCCGTTTTCTCCCTCCCTCCCTTCTTAAAAATCGGCACCACATCAGCCACTCTCCAATCTTCAGGGACCTCCCCCGAATCTATGGAATTTTGGAAAATGTCGACCAGTGCTTCCACAATTTCCATAGCAACTTCTTTAAGTACCCTGGGATGCAGCCCATCAGGCCCTGGGGATTTATAGCCCTCAGTCCAAACAATTTACTCACAACCTCCTGTTTCTGGATCCAGATATCCATTAGATCCCCTACTTCCCCAGGAAAGTTCCCCAAGTCTCTTGATACCACATGACCACTACCCCCTAACTGACCATAACCTATATCCTCCTTGGTGTAGACAGTTGCAAAGTATTTGTTAAATTCCTCAGCCATCTCCTTGTTTCCGGTAATAATTTCACCCTTTTCCATTCTTAATGGACCAATTTTAGACCGAACCAATTTCTTCCTCTTCACATATTTAAAAAAGCTTTTGCTATCCTCCATTATATTATTTGCCAATTTCCTCTCGTACTTCATTTTCCCCTCTCTTATGACTTTCTTAGTTACCCTCTGATGCTCTTTGAAGGTTTCCCAATCCTCTAACTTCCCACTCCGCTTCACTATCCTATGCTTACTCCCTTTGGATTTGATATTACACTTGATTTCATTAGTTAGCCACGGCTGCCATTTGCATCTCCTAGAGCCTTTCCTCCACTTTGGAATAAATTTGTCCTGAAACCTGTGAAAAATGTCCAAAAATACCTGCCATTTTTCCCCAGTTGTCCTCCCAGCTAGTGTATCTTTCCATTTTATTTTGGCTAGCTCCTCCCTCATAGCTGCATAATCCCCTTTATTTAACTGCAGTACAGATGCTTCCGACTTCCTTTCTTTTTCCCTTTCTAATTGCAGCTCAAAAGTAACCATACCATGGTCACTATTCCCTAATGACCAAGGTCACTTATTAATTCTGCGTCACTGCACAGCACCAAGTCCAGAATCGACTTCCCCCTGGTAGGTTCCTCCACTAGCTGCTCCAAGAAAGTATCTCGTAGACATTCAATAAACTCAGTCTCTTGTGCTCCTGCCCCCGTCTGATTATCCCAGTCCACCTTCATGTTAAAGTTCCCCATAACTACTGTATTGCTACCACTTTGACATGCCACTCTTAATTCCTGATTTATACTTCTACTGATATCTAAGCTACTTTTCGGAGGCCTGTAAATGACCCCCATTATGGTCCTCATGCCTTTACATTTTCTTAATTCTATCCAAACAGACTCTACCCCACCTATTTCAATGTCTTTCCTTTCAAACGCCTGAATTTCATTTCTTACCAACAGAGTTACCCCACCTCCTCTTCCTAACTTTCTGTCATTTCTATAGGACGTGTACCCGGGAACATTTACTTCCCAATCCTGCCCTTCCCGCAGCCATGTCTCCGTTACTCCGACAATATCATAACCTCCCATTGCCATTTATGCCTCAAGCTCATCCATTTTATTCCTTACACTCTGTGCATTCATACACAATACCTAATACCATATCTCCTTTCTCCCTCCACCTTTGTTCTCGATGCACTTGCCCCTACTCTCCTATTCTTTTTAGTTCCCTTTTTCCTTATTGTTTCACCGTCTAACGGAACCACCCCTATATTCACTCTCCTATCTGCTTCCCTATCAGTCCTGTTCCCTTCCCCCTGCCAAATTAGTTTAAATCAAATCTGACAGCATTTTTAAACCTAACTGCCAGTATATTGGCCCCCATTACATTCAGGTGTAAACTATCCCTCCTGTAGAGGTCTTGTCTTCCCCAGAAGAGATCCCAATGGTCAATGAACCTGAATCCCTGCACTCTGCACCATTCCTCCAGCCACACATTTAACCTCCTGATTTTATTATTTTTGCCCCCACCCATGTACAGTACAGGTAGCAGCCCCGAGATTACAATCCTGGAGGTTCTGCTTCTTAACCTCCTTCCGAGCTCACGGTAGTCCCTCTTCAGGTTCTCCTCCTTCATCTTATCCACGTCATTTGTACCCACGTGTATCAGGACTTCTGGCCGTTCACCTTCCCCCCCCAGGATACTCTGAACCCTATCCGAGACGTCTCGCACCCTGGCTCCTGGGAGGCAACACACCATACGGGAACACTTGTCAGGTTCGCAGAATCTTTTGTCTGTTCCCCTGACGATGGAGACCCCAATGACCACCTTGTTCCCCTTCCTTCCTTTTCGCACCACCGGTTCCCTTGGTACAACCTCTGGCAGGTTATCTTCCCCAATTACATCCAATACACTATATTTGTTGCTAAGAGCAGTAGCCACCGGGGAGCTCACCACAGAGCTAGCAACTTTCCCCCCTCCCCTGACAGTAGTCCACTTACCTGACCCCCCCAATCCAGGGGTAAGCACTTCTCTGAGCATTGTATCTATAAATTCTTCACTCTCCCTGATAAGCCTCAGATCATCAAGCTGCAACTCCATTTCTTTAATTTTATTTTTTAATGCTTGTGTCTCATTACATCCCCTGCAGGTATGTCCTGTGGGAAGATTTAAGGTCCTGTCGCTTACCTCCTCACTCTCTCTTGCGAGCCTAAGGTCAACAAGCTGGAGCTCCAGTTCATCAACTTGGCCCCTAAGGAACCCCACCTCTTTGCACCTGGCACAGATATGGTCATTTGGGAGGGTGGAGGTCACCCATGGCTCCCACATCTGGCAACTTGAGCAGAGAACTAACCCCATAGGCATGGCTCAGCTTTATAATATACAGTGCACTCACCTAGGAAGTGCTAATAAAAACAGCCAACCTTTCGCTCCGCCTGCTTTCGCCGAAGACTGGAGATTGAAACATTATGGACATTTAAGAGACTTTTAGACAGGCATATGGATGGAAGAAAAATAGAGGGTTACGAGGAAGGGAGGATTTAGTACTTTTTTTTAAGGAATATGTGGTTTGGCTGAAGTGGTTGTATGGTGCAGTAATGTTATATAGATCCCTGGGCTCTCATCCAGTTGGGACCTGTATGAGAGGAACTGGCTGCATCTAAATTACAAAGGCAGCCAATATCCTTGCAGGGTGGTTTGCAGTGCTATGTGAAAGGGTTTAAGCTGAAGTAGAGGAATTGAGGATACATCGATGATGTTAATGCAATGAGTATTATGGGTAAGACAGTGGTATTCCATTGGGATTGAAATTTGGGACTTCTGTAGTTTGTAATATATAAAAGTTGATACAAAGATTATTATTGTCAGAACAGAGAGCTTTCAAAGAATATAGCAGGATATAGAAGAGTTACAGATGTAAGCAGATAATTGACAGTAAAATTTGGTCAAGTATGGGGGGTTAGGGAGATCAGATCTCAGGGGAAGGTATGCAGTTGATAGCAGGACTTCTGAAAGCATTGATGTACAGAGGGATTAGGAAATCCAGGTCCCTAGCTCCCAGAAATTGGCCAGGAAAGCCGATAAGGTGGTACAGAAGGTGTATGAAACGGTTGTCTTCATTGGTCGGGGAACTGAGACTAAGAGTAAAGAAGTTGTATTGCAGCCATATAAAACTTTGGTTAGGCCACACTTGGAGGTTTGTGTACAATTCTGATAGCCCCGTGACAGGAAGGATGGATGTGGCGGCTTAGAAAGAATACTGAAGAGATTTAAGAGGATGGTGTCTGGGTATGAGGTATAAGAAAAAGCAGGACAAACTTGTGTGTGGGAAAGTTTTTTTTTACACAGTGTGGTAGGTGCCTAGAATGGGTTGCCAGGGTAGTAGTGGAAGCAGGTACAATTGCAGTGTTTAAGAGGCTCCTACATCAATGCATGACTATGCAGGAAATAGAGGGATATGGATCATGTGTAAGCACCAAAGTTTCAGATTAATTTTGAATTATGTTTGGTGTAGACACAGAACAATACTGCACAGTACATGCCCTTCGGCCCTTGATGTTGTGCCAATCCTTTTATCCCTTCCTAAAATAAAAGTACTAAACCCTCCCTATCCCATAACCCTCTATTTTTCTTTTTTCAGCGTGTCGGTCTCTCTTAAATGCTCCTAGTGTTTCTGCGTCTACCACCTCCCCATCAAGGCATTCCAAGCACCCACAACTCTGTGGGGGGGAGCCTTTTCAGAAGGTTAATGTGGAACAGACCAGTAAGCCTGAAATTAAGTCTGGGGAGAATATTTCTATATCTAATGTATGCTTCCTTCTTCCTCTTGAAATTGCCTGACCTGTTTCATCAGCCACAGTTCCCTTTCCTACCATCTTTTCCTTGTCCCAATGGGACAAACCTATCTTGGACCCTGCACAAGTGGTCCCTGATCTTCCTCCACGTTACCTCTGTGCTTTCACCCTTAAACATCTGTTTCCAATTTATTCTAAGTCGTTCCTGTCTCATCCTTGTATAATTAGCCCTTCCCCAGTTTGACATTTCCATAGCTATGTTGAAGCTCAGGGAGTTGTGGTCTCTTTCACCAAAATGCCTCCCACCAAGGGGTCCGGCACTTGACCAGGTTCATTCCCCAGAACCAGATCCACTGTGGCCTCTCCTCTTGTCGGCCGGCCCACATATTGCGACCTTCTTGAACACACCTGACAAATTCAAGTTTTATTAAAAAAAAACAAGAGAATTTCCAACTACTATATGATTTTTGTTTTTCCCCTTTCTGCCAACACAATTGCCACTGGACTCCATTTGGGCCACTCGTCTTCCAAATTTTTATTTGTATATCCCCTCTGCTGACTAAGTCTGAAAGACCGAGTTCCATTGGAACTCACTGTCTGATAGAGTGAGGGAGGCAGGTGGAATTATGTTGGGTAGCCTGCTTTCCCTCGAAGCTTTGAATCCTGTAAATCCCCTGTGCCCCAATAATTAGACCATCATCATCTTTATAAATATATCAACTGATATATTCTCCATGTCTGTCCAGGGCAGACAATTTCAAAGATTCGTGAGTATTTGAGAGAGCAAATTCCTCCCCATGCCAAAACATCCCTCCATCCATCTATTTTGTTCATGTGGTAGTGCTAAGGAATGCAGTTTGTTAGGTTAAATACATTATGTGAATGACTGTTTTTCTTATAAGTACCTGTTTCACTTGTGACGGATGATATCATTTTATATTGTATATAGATATGTTTTTGAAGGAGATTGTGTAGATCGCAAACGAACACTTCACAATACAGATTTCATTTAAAATGCAAGAGCTTTGCTCAAACCAGACAGTCCAGACCCAGTCCCTTTGTAAAGACAATAAAAACTGCTTTGCTAACGGTTTTCACAAGGAGGTGCAAATAGAAGAGCCTGAGCTCAAGAGACTTAATTGGATTGATGCCGTGGAGTAATGGATTATTGTTTTGAAAGCAACAGATGAACGGACTCGGAAGACTGGGTCTGGTTCCGCAATCTGTCTGGTTGCAGTCTGCTGTTTAAAAAGATCATGTGGTTTTGCAAGCAGAGAGAGCGAAAGAGGAGACCAAACAGGTCTTCTCTAAGAGAGAGAGAAAGTCCATTTTTCTGCAGTGGCTTTTGGAGGCTGCAAAATGGCAAACTGGCAGCTTGATGAAACCCAATTTTGAAGACAAATTGTGAGTTCTGAGTTCAGCCTGTTGAAAACCCTTGTGGTCCATACAAGAGGAACTGGCTGGCTCAAGTGTTTAAGTTCGGCAAAACATTGAAGTGGCTGATTGGAGGGAATCAGTTAGTGCGTGTCCAACAAGCAACTAATCTCTCTCTCTGAAACTGGCAAGAACCTTCCTGAGCAGTAACCATTTAAGCACCAGAGCTTGGTGAAAATTCATAAATGTTAAATTCAGTGCACAGTATTAGAATTGCTTGATAAAGGTGAACTTGGAGGAGTGAGAAGTGAGATTGGACTGTGAATCAAAACTTTTTCTGAACTTATACACATGCACTTAGAATTAGAAGGGGGGTGGTGTTAGCTTAAGTTAACAGTAATAAGTTAAAGTTTGATCCTGTTTTCATGTTTAAAGAAAATTAACATTAACTTTTTAAGTAAAGATTTGTCTTAGTGAATTTCTATTGTTGCTGAGTTTTGGGGTCCTCTGGACTCATAACACACTGGCCTGTACCACGGGCCAGAACAACAGCCCAATCTCTCCTTGACTTCTCCAAGATATCTCTGGGGGTGCAGACAGAATTTCTTTTGGTAAGTGTGAGTTTCCCAGACTTATTTATGTTTGCTGAATTGAATTAGGCCTGGCTGTGGGCCCAGTGTTTGAACAACATCCTCAATAGTTCTTGATTCCCTCGTCAATGGAAGCGGTATGCTGTAGCATCCTCTCGGGTACATCATTGAGATCATTGTTCATTCTCCTAAATTTTAAAATTAAAGGGGAGTCTGAAGGATCACTTCTTCATTGATGGGGCAGAGGTGGAGAGGGTTAGTACTTTCAAGTTCCTGGAAGTCCACATTATCGGAACACCACTCCTGGAACCAGCACATCAAGGCAACCAATCAGAAGGCATGCCAATACCTCTTCTTTCTAAGAAGATCTGGCATGTCCTCAGATACTCAGTCAAATTTCTACAGGTGAGCTATAGAAAGTATACTGATTGATTGCATCCTGACTTGGTTTGGAAACTGGAGTGCTCAGGATCGCTGAGAGCTGTAGAAAGTAGCATACTTAGGCATTCATAATGGGCACTGGCCTCTCATCCACTGTAGATATCCGTGTGAGATATTGCCTCAAGAAACCCAGGAAAAACTGTTGGCACTCCCTGAGCTGCTGTAACGGCAGCACTCTCTCTGGTGTGGATCGGTGGGAGAGTGCTCCTGCAGGGTCCAACCACCCAGTCCGACTGCCATCAGCTTCATACAGGCTTTGAATGGCCCATTAAAGAAGCTGACGGTAGTTTTTTTAAAAAGATCCTGCGACCGCAGGCTCTGCCACCCAAGATGACGTTGCCTATGATTGGCAGCAGCTACAAGAAGTTCCAGACTACAGGGAAGCAGAGGACTGGCACAGGCCACCAGAAAACGTGGGGGGGCACCCCTAACTGAGGGGAAGCAGAGGAAATGACCCACGAGATGGTGACCACGGCGGCGGACAAGTGAGGGGGTTCTGCGGAACCACATAGGCGGTGGGCTGCTGGAGACTGCGGTCACAGGACTCGCACTGGGCAGCATACTACTGGCAAAGGGATACCAGGTCTCGGAACCGGGATGTGAGGGGGTGGTGAGGTGCTGAAGGTTTCCTAATCGTATCGGAGTTTCAGATCTGGAGTTCGAGTGGCTAATGGTTTGGACTGGGCTCTGGCTGTAGAGACTGCAAGAGTGCTGGGGTGAATCCATGGGCACTCGGTGACTGGCGAGAACTCTTTTGCTTCTCTTTCTCTGACTGTAAGAAGCGCTTCAGGAAATTTCTGCCGATGGCGAATCTGTCTGCCTTACAGTAGATAACAGCAATTTCATGTAATATGACACTGTTTATTGCATGACAATAAATAAAATCTTGAATATTGGATCTTGAAAGAAAGCTGCTAAGATCATAAAGGGTCCCATGACCCTGGTCACAATCTCTTCTCATAACTGCTTGAATATGGCACCCCTAGTTTTTGCAACAGCTATCAGCTCTTGAACCTCTCCTTACTACCCTAATCATAAACTGCCCTGGATCATCAAAAGATCTGTGCACACTATTGAAACATCATTTCTTTTACACTGACTACAGCTGCAAATATTTATTGATCTAACCTTTTACATTTATTTATTTTTCTAAACCAGAGGTATTGTGGCAATTTAATTTATTCCATTGTTGTTGGTATATCTGTGCGAGTAAGAATTTCAGAGAACCTATACATTATGCTTGTGGTTATGACAAACTCTCACACTCATGCTAAAAAAAATTCCAAGCTACTGTCGAGCTAAAATTGCTCAGTCTTTTCTCTTAATAAAACCTCTCTGGAGCCACGACTCCTGATGAAGGGGTTCGGCCCAAAACATGGGCTGTTTATTACCTTCCATGGATGCTGCCTGACCCACTACGTTCCTCCAGCATTTTGTGTGCTACTCTGGTCTTCCAGTCTTTCTTGTTTACCTCTTTATCCCAGGAACATGTTTAAAAAAAATGTTGTTTTCAATTTCCTGGAACACTTCAGTTCTGAAAGTAATTGGAGAGAGAGAGAGTGAAGCAGCTGTTTGACTGAACCGGTAACCCATCTGATGTAACCAGCATGGAGGCTTCCAAGTAGAGCTGTCAAGTTCTTAGTACGAGGTACAGTTACAGTGATGAGCAGCTGACGTGACCTGTGCCTTCCAGGGTCAGAGCACAAATATTCCTTGTAGGACTGTACAAACAAAGTCGAAATGCTATTGGAATTTTCACTATTTAGATCATAAAGACTGCAAGATATAGGAGAAGAAGTGGGTCATTCAACCCATCAAGCCCACTCCACCTTTCCATCATAAACTGATCCATTTTCCCAATCAGCCCCACTCCCTTTTCCCCATAACCCTTGACTATAATTCTCTGCCTTAACATCAAATAATGTCTCCTGTCCTGCTCTGTTCAAACTTGGTTTAGTGGCCCATGCCCTAACTTGCACCAATTCTAAATTCTTTGTGTACTTGTCCCATTTTGATTTCAGAATTATCCTCTGATTTTTCGTCCCCCTATGAACTTGCTCCTCTCTGTAGTCTTTTGTGGTGTACCCTGTTGGGATATCTGCACTCCTGCCACTTGAGAATCCCGATATTTAATTCCCATTCCTGCAGAAAGCAATGCCTTATGGTGCAAGAGCTCCAACTGTCCCAAAAGCTCTCTGTAAGACATTATGTGGCTTGCTTGAACTGGGCTGCAGGGGCTGTTTGACTCCATGGTGTTTCACCAAACCTGCCCATTTCATCAGGATTTGGTTCATTTTATATTCTGCGATGTAGATTCAGTTTTCTTTTTGTTCCTGCCTGGTGCAAAAGGGAGCAATTTGTTATGTTCAATGTATAGTATGAAGGGAAGTTGTTCTTCTAAATTAGAAACCATTATACTACAGGGACTTGACCTCTCACCAACTTCTTTCAAATTAGCTCCAGGATGGATTTTTCTTTGTAAACCTACTTGTTGGTGCTTCTTACAAAGCACCAGACCTGGGTGCGGTCACGAAGTTCACTGAAACTTCTGTTCCCATCAGATAAAAGGGTTGGTCCTGTGAACATGGCCACAGAAAGAATGGAGGAGGGCAGAAGCGGAGGAGGGCAGTTTTAGGTGGTGATGTACCAGTGCTTTTGGTGAGATTGCAGTGGGTTTGAATGGTGCGATCTAAGAAGTCTTGGTGAGTTGCTCCAGTGAAACCTGTGGCTGGTACAAATACTACCACTGTGCATTGGTGGTGGAGTGAGTGAAGATGGTTTCTGTGGTGAAGGTGCTGGATTAGAGGACAATGTGAACACTGACTGGGTAATCAGCTTTTTGTCTCATTAAGTGCATTGATTTAACATGCAGCAGAAGTTGACAGAGCGGGAATAAATTTGGGACTTTCCCAGGGGTGGATGGATGGGAAAATTCTGCAGTTGGTCATGTTTGAGTTGGACCGGAGTGATGGAAAATGTGTTGACCCTGAAATAGACCCTTTGGCCCACTGAATCCATGCCAACCATCAAAAAAAAAATTTCTGGGCTAACCCCATCTAATATTCTCCCAACATTTCCATTGCCTCCACCACTCTAGGTTCTTCCACTCACCCACATACTGGGGGCAATTTACAGCCAATTAACCTACTGACAAGCACATCTCTGGGATGTAGGAGGAAGCAAGAACAACACAAGGAAATCCACACAGGCACAGGGAGATCCTCCATTTTGACGGTACCCAAGGTCAGGGTTGATCTTGAATCCTGTGAGCTGTGAGGCAGCATGTCTAGTTGCTGGACCACTGTGCCACCTAGAGGAATCAGGGAAAGAAACCTGTACGGATGAAGTGAAGTGATGTTACAGCAACATCTGGTCTTGCAGAGCACCCACACAGAAATCTGACTCTCCATTCCAGAGGGGTGTTAGTGATGTGGGGGAACACAGTGGGGTGGGTGGTCAAAGGCAGGAATGCTCGCCACCTTATCACAAGGGCAGCCCAGGATCGGCCCTCACTTACAGGTAAAACTGTTTCCCTGTGTTAAGCAAGCAGAACAGCCATTGGATCTGATGCTTTCCCTCTGAAGGAGTACATGCTGAGGGGCGGACTGAAGCTTGGGGCACAGGCTCTATGGGGACCTACAGTCTGGTCGCCACTGAACACTGGATCTTGTGCAGCAGCGTCTCCAATGTTTCACCAATTCAATATTTGGGGATGAGCTATCAATCACAGGATGGCATGTGTCAGTGATTGTAATGCTACACCTTACTGTGGTAATGAAGGCAGTGACATGGAGATCAGTGCCATGGAGATCAGAGCCATAAAGCATGTTTAAGAAGGTCCTTTGGCCCATCACATTCATGCTGACCGCCAAACGCCCTTTACATTGATCTTGCAACCAGTTGCATTTTATTTGCCCCACATTTCCATCAGCTCTCTTCCAATTCCAACCTTCTCCTACACACGAGCAATTTTCAGTGACCAATGAAAACTACCAAGCCACGACTATTTGAGATGTGGGGAGAAGGGCGCAGTGAGGTCAAAGCATCAGTTGGAGAAAAATAATTCTTCGTGTCTCGCTAAAGGGTTCTGAACTGAAAGGCCAACTATTCTTTTTCTCCCACTGGTGCTGCTGAGATCCTCTGGCAGATTGTTTATTGCCCATATGCTCCTGCTGTGCAACTGTTTATTTAATGAAGAATAGATATTTATGCATTTGTCTAAAAAGAGATGAGGGGGAGAGTCTGTTCACTGCTGGTCCAAATCCCTCCCTCCCCCATCCAGCCCTGATTCACTTCCAGTTGAGTGTGGTTGGGCTGCTTCATATTAAGATGATGATGTTCATCCACCCAATAGAACTCCAAACGTCAATGACCAGAGCCTTACAGGAACATGTTTGAAGAAAATCATCAAAGAATTGATTCCAAAGACTATTGATCTTGATCTATTTACTTCAGATGCTCATCTGAAGAACCCACGATAAATTCAACCTAGTCACTTATCACCTCCAATTAACCTTTTCATTCCAGCTAGGAGCTCAATAATTCTCTTTTAGATGACCTCCAATGACAGTACAGTACATCTTTTCTCGAATAAGGGGAAGTTTGTTGCCTTTAAACAGTCCATTCTTTGTGGTTAATAGTGGAGAAGGTCAAAACAAAAAAAACTTCAAATTCCTGGGTGTCAACACCTTCAAGGATCTGCCCTGGAGTCTCCATGTTGATACAGTCACAAAGAAGGCTCCCCAGTGGCTATACTTTGAGGTTCTGAGGAGATTCGGTTTGTCACTGAAGAGTCTTGTATATTTCTACAGGTGTACCGTGGAGAGCATTCTGGCTGGTTGCATCACTGTCTGGTCTGGAGGTGGCAACTCTTAGGGTTAAACTCCAGAGGGTTCTTAGCTTGGCCTGTGACACCACAGGCCCCAGACTTCACTCCATTGAGGACATCGACATGAGGTGGTGTCTTAAAAAAGCAGACTCTATCCTCAAAGACCCCCACCACCCAGGCGATGCCCACTTTTTTCTTCTACCATCAAGTAAAATGTACAGTAGCCTAAAGACGAGCTTCTTCCCCGCTGCCATCAGATTCCTGAATAATCAATGAACCAAAGACACAGCCTGACTTTGCATGAACCACAATTTAAAAAAAAATTATAGTCACCAACAGGTCGGGTCAGATACAGCAATGAGCTCTCTGAACCCTTCTCCATTAACAATGGCGTGAAGCAAGGCTGCGTTCTCGCACCAACCCTCTTTTCAATCTTCTTCAGCATGATGCTGAACCAAGCCATGAAAGACCTCAACAATGAAGATGCTGTTTACATCCGGTACCGCATGGATGGCAGACTCTTCAATCTGAGGCGCCTGTAAGCTCACACCAAGACACAAGAGCAACTTGTCCGTGAACTACTCTTTGCAGACGATGCCGCTTTAGTTGCCTATTCAGAGCCAGCTCTTCAGCGCTGACGTCCTGTTTTGCGGAAACTGCCAAAATGTTTGGCCTGGAAATCAGCCTGAAGAAAACTGAGGTCCTCCATCAGCCAGCTCCCCACCATGAATACCAGCCCCCCCCGCATCTCCATCGGGCACACAAAATTCAAAACGGTCAACCATTTTACCTATCTCGGCTGCACCATTTCATCGGATGCAAGGATCGACAACGAGATAGACAACAGACTCGCCAAGGCAAATAGCGCCTTTGGAAGACTACACAAAAGAGTCTGGAAAAACAACCAACTGAAAAACCTCACAAAGATTAGCGTATACAGAGCTGTTGTCATACCCACACTCCTGTTCGGCTCTGAATCATGGGTCCTCTACCGGCATCACCTACGGCTCCTAGAACGCTTCCACCAGCGTTGTCTCCGCTCCATCCTCAACATTCATTGGAGCGACTTCATCCCTAACATCGAAGTACTCGAGATGGCAGAGGCCGACAGCATTGAATCCACGCTGCTGAAGATCCAACTGCGCTGTGTAGGTCAAGTCACCAGAATGGAGGACCATCGCCTTCCTAAAATCGTGTTATATGGCGAGCTCTCCACTGGCCACTGTGACAAAGGTGCACCAAAGAAAAGGTACAAGGACTGCCTAAAGAAATCTCTTGGTGCCTGCCACATTGACCACCGCCAGTGGGCTGATATCGCCTCAAACCGTGCATCTTGGCGCCTCACAGTTTGGCGGGCAGCAACCTCCTTTGAAGAAGACCGCAGAGCCCACCTCACTGACAAAAGGCAAAGGAGGAAAAACCCAACACCCAACCCCAACCAACCAATTTTCCCCTGCAGCCGCTGCAACCGTGTCTGCCTGTCCCGCATCGGACTTGTCAGCCACAAACGAGCCTGCAGCTGGCGTGGACTTTTACCCCCTCCATAAATCTTCGTCCGCGAAGCCAAGCCAAAGAAGATAATATAAATGTTTGCACTAAAGATGCTGCTGCAAAAAGACCAAATTTCATAACTAGTTCATGAGAATAAATTCTGATTCGGAGAAGTGAGGACTGCCCCACCAAACTCATTCTCTTTTACTGGTAATTGTACATTTTAAATTTTGTGGGAGTGAAAGAATTTGAATAATGATGGTTTTCCCTCACGTCGCTCTGGGCCATTTTGGGATCAGTTAGACAATCAACATCACCCCTTAGTGGTCAGGAAAGTAATTGCATCCCGGACAAAATCTGCTCCCCATCTGCACTGCCTGCTGCTTCTAAGCACTATGACCAGGTTCTCCCCCAGGCAAAAGCACCCTTCAACCAGATGGCATTAATATCAACACCTCTGGCTTTCATTAACCCTCCCCCACCCCCTTCTTTCCCAATCATCTCTCCATTCCTGGCCTCCTTTTGCATAAACGTGATAAATTCAACCTAGTCCCTTATCACCTCCAATTAACACCTTTTGTTGGTCTGGATTCCTCCCCCATTTGAATTCTGAGACTTTCTGATATATCCTGCTCTGCCTTTTCTGATTATTTTTTCTTGAAGAAGTGCTCAGGCCCGAAATGTCGGCAGTGTATCTTTAGGCACTTTAAGGTGGCCGAAAGACCCCGATGTAAAGCCACATAATCTACCCCATGTGGCTGTCAGGAGGCCACCTGAAAATGGAGAACACGGCCAGGAGGAGCACTTACCTAACCCTTCTCATATAGGTATATTCTCTGCCTCCGAGAATCCCCTGTTGCACCTGAAAGCAGCAGTGGGGCGACAGCCACAGTCCACAGGAGCCGGCGTTCGCTCGGACGTGGCTCTCCTTCAGCTGGCATGTTCAGGTGATAGAAAGGCGCCTTCTCCGCAGCCACCTGAATGTCCCAGCTGCACTCCCCCAGCCACGTCTGCCGGCGCATTATCTGCGTCCGAGCACCTGAAAGTGGCTTCTGTCTCCTATAGATGCTGAAAAGACCAGCTGAGTTCCTCCAGCATTTTGCTGGTTTTACTAAAATCACAGTGTCTGCAGCCCATTGTGTTTCTCTAAAGCCCCTTTCACACTTGTAGATGATCCCAGGAATTAACCACCAACAGGCCTTTAAAGTCCCAAATGTTAAAGCAAAATGAACTCAACACCGGCATCAGATTATGTCATCTCATGCTGGGGATTGATGGCCTTGACTCCAAATACAATCCCCAGCATCTGCAGATGCTGGTGTTGAGATCAGGCAAGTGTGAAACGGGTAATAGCATTGTGTGATTGAAATAACCTAAGTTTTTGCGTAGTGCAAGAACATGAAGGAAGAAAAGATTAAAATGATGGTATAAACTTTGTCGTGGGAAAGTCGCAGTGTGAGAGAGAGATGCAATAAATAGCAATGGCAGACAATTTTTAAACAGTGCACAATTTATAAAGTCTGTGGGGGGAAAAAGCAATGGCGGACCTCACTTCCCAGAATGTCGTGCAGCAGAGAAACCCCTCCATAAATGCTCCATTGCTGCAGCCAATCATACAGCCCTTTCTTTGTCACATGGAATTCTGGGAGGACAGGCCCACCATTGCTTTTTCCCCATGGTACTTATAAATTGTATGTGAAAGTGCTACCAACTTTCCCTTGCTATATAAATTGGGCACTGTAGCGGTACAAACTTTCCCACACTGTATGAATTGAGCGCTATTGCGCTACCAAGATTCCCACGCTGTTTAAAAATTGTTCGTTATTACTATTTATTGGTGCACTTTCCCATGGTCCCTTATAAAGGTTTATATAGGTTGGCACAACAACAGGAGCTGAAGGACTCATACTGTGCTGTACATAAAAGCTTAATTATGTTATAATTATACATAATTAATTTTATTGAAATATAAGATCATAATACATTGATCAGATTTAAGGCAGGTTCACCATCGCTCGATGTGTCATGATATCACCAGTAGAAGGTAGAACAGTCCTAACCCCGGGGATGGCTCCTTGCAAGTGTGAAAGCATTCAGTGTCCCAGTTAGGATGGTCAAGTGTGAAAAGCCAGACTCCCATTCCTTTTCCAGGACACTGAACAGCCAATTTAGTGGGATGCAAGAGTGAAAGGGGCTAAAGTAATTGCATGAGCCTAGAAGCCAAGTTCCAGAATCTGCAACCTCTCATTTGTCTGCACAACTCTTCATTGTGTGCTTCTAAAGCCCCTTTCACACTTGCATCCCACTAAATTGGCCGTTCATTGTTCTGGGATAGAAATGGGGTTTGGCTTTTCACACTTGACCACTCCTAACTGGGACCCTGAACGCTTTCATGCTTGCAAGGAGCCATCTTTGGGGTTAGGACTATTCTACCTTCTACTGGTAAATTCTGATCAATGTATTATGATCTTAAATTTGAACAAAATTAATCATGCCTAATTATAAAATAATTAAACTTTACGTACAGGACAGTATAAGCCCTTCGGCCCCTGTTGTTGTGCCGACCTATATAAACCTTTATAAGGGACTGTGGGAAAGTGCTAGCAATAAATAGCAATAGTGGACAATTTTTAAACAGCATGGGAAAGTTGGTAGCACTATCGTGTACAATTTATAAACACCGTGGAGGAAAAAGTGATGATGGACCTGCCCTCCCAAAATTCCATGTGGCAGAGAAAGGGCTGTATGCATGGCTGCATGCACAGAGCATTCATAGAGGGACTTTTATGCTCCATGGCATTCTGGGAAGTCAGGTCCACCCATAGTCTTTATAAATTGTGCACTATAGCGCTACCAACTGTTTAAAAATTGTCCGCTATTGCTATTTATTTCTCTTTTGCACTCTCACTCTTTCTCGCTCTCTCTCTCTCCGCGCGACGTTCCCACGGCAAAGCTTATACCTTCATTTTAATCTTTTCTTCCTTCACATTCCTGCAATCACGCAAAAACTTGGGTAATTTCAATCCCACAATGCAATGGCCCATTTCACACTTGCCTGATTGCAACGTCGGGATTGTACAAGGGGTTGAGGCCGTCAATCCCTGGTGTGAGATGACATCATCTGATGCCGGTATTGAACTGATTTTGCTTTCACACTAGACACTTTAAAGGCTGATTGGTAGTTAATTCCTGGGATCACTTACAAGTGTGAAAGGGGCTTAAGAGTCTCCCAATTGCTTGAGGTTAATCTGTAACATTCGGTAGATAAAAGGCTCTTTATTTAAAGTAATAATTTGCACTGTGTGGGGAAAAATGTTTGGAGTGGTTTTACACAAGCAGACAAACAGCAGATGTTTACTACTACTGCTGTTAAGATATAACGAACTTTAAATTTCCTAAAACATTGAACCAGTGCCACAATAAAAAAAAGTACAAAAAATATCCAGGATTGAATATAAAAGTTGCAACTATTTAAAACTTTGTTTGGCCACCATTGGAGTATCGTGTTCATTTCTGGTCACCACACTTTTCGAAATGTTTTGGAGGCTTTGGAGAAGGTGCAGATGTTCATCCAGATGTTGCCTGGTTTGAACAATATTGGCTTTGAGGAGAGATTGCATTGTTTTTCCTCTGCAGTGTTGGAAGCTGAGGGGCGACTGGAAGTTTATAAAATGATAACATGCATAGATCGTATAGTGAATCTTTTTCCCAGGGTGGAAATGTCACATATAGGTGAGAGCTAAGATTTAAGGTGAGAATGGGAAAATATAAGAGAGATTTGTATGTCGAGAGTGGCCGAGGCTTAAAACGCACTGTTAAGGGAGGAAGCAGATAAGATGGCAATATTAAAGAGATGTTTAGACAGATATGTGAACAGGTAGGGAACAGAGAGAAATAAACCATGATGGGATTAGTTAGATGGTCAGGGTAGACAAGGTGTGATGAAGGTCCTGCTCCTCTTCTATATTCCTTTTGACATGGCTAAACAAATCAATGGAAGGGACAATTAGGAATGAATCATAAATGCTGGTCTTGCCTGTGATGTATTTATCCTTGAAAAAATGAAAAAAATATTAAAAATTGTTTCCTTGAACATTTTCAGTTCAATGAGAACATGATCAGAACCTACTTCAGAAGTTGTTGGAGATGGTGAAATGAAAGAAGGAAACACACAAATCGAGTGCTCTGCACAAGAGAGAGAACAATAGAGACTGTCATTTGTGCAAGGCCAGCAATAAAGCTCTCCCAACTTCCCACCAGAGTAAAATACTGAGATGTTAGTGTAGTACCAAGTATTCGAGTTTGTCGTTTTGCCACACATACTGAAGTTTGACTGGTAAAACAAAATAAATCATGTTCCACAAACTGAGGAGCTGTATAAACTGTGTTCAACTATTACACATGAACCTCTTTATGCTAGATTTGACATTGAAACATTTAGACAAAAAGTAAAACAGGATTTCAGTTGGAATGAACCACAAATTAACAATTTGCTGGAGGATAATCCAGCAAATGTGAATGTATAAAGAATATTGTTTTATTTGCATGTGTTGGCGGATAACCCAGATTTTATCCAATGAATAACTCAGCTCTCACCTTGGCTAGGTAACATAGGCGTGATACTTACTGCAGTGTGTCGACATAATATGAAAGATGTGAGATGGGAAATATTTGCATTCATATCACACATTTCATGATAGCCACTGAGGTATGTTTTGAAATGGTAATGAAACCAATGTCAAAGAAATAAAAAAAAAATGATTTCAGACTGTGGTACAGTGGCTGTGTAATGTTAGAATGGAGACACAGTTAGCTGTTATAGTGATCGGGGTTTGAATCCGATGCTGTCTGTAAGGAGTTTGTACGTCTTCTCTGAGTCTGCATGGGTTTCCTCTGAGTGCTCCAGTTTCCTCCCACTGTTCAAAATACTCTGGGGTTGAAGGTCAATTGGGTGTGATTGGGAGCCACACCTCGTGGGCCGAAAGGCTCTGTTGCCACATGTATATCTGGAAAAAAAAGATGTTAGAGAAGCATATAGCAAAGGGAGAGAGATTTTACATTTCATTGTTTGGGAGGTCTGAATTTTTTTTATATATAGTTCAAACATGAGTGTCTGGTTTGTAAAATATTCCTGCGTGTTAGATGTGGCCAAAATTTGAAATTCCGTTTCCCAAACAGGAGTTATTAGGCCCTTTCAGGTGGACCCTCTGCCTTGAGGGTGGCGGCAGGAATGAATCTTAAATTGCAGACTCACCTTTCAGGTGGCAGTCCTAAAAGGCTGCTGCAGCATTGCCTGGTCCACCTGAAAGGACCTATTCATATCCAGAGGCACTTCATAGCGCTTCCGGATCTGATGGAGGCGGAGTGACTGGTGCCACAGCGCCACCATCATAAATATGTGGCATAGCAATGGCTGTCTTCCCTACCCGTAATCCTCCACAACAGTTCCAGCTGCATGGGAGATTATGGGTAGGGAAGACGGCCATTGCTATGTCGCTTATTGAGGTACAGAGAGTGGTGCAGGAGAGGCCAGCTGGGCTGTGACAGCCAGCACTGGCTGCACCAGCCCCAACAGTCCCCACCCACCTCCCCTCCCCAGTGGGGCAGGGTCTGCCAGGCAGCGGGGTGCGGGGGCTGTCAGGCAGAGGGGAATTGGGTTTCTGCCTGATAGAGTAATCAGCCTGCCCTCAGGCAGCTGTTAACAGTGGCTGCACATTTAGGTGCATCAGCGGAGTCTGCCGCTCCACCGATTATTCCTCCCCGAGGATGGTTGGCGTCGGCGCCTCGAAGGCACTTCTGCTGCATTCAGGTGAATACATCTTTAGCTTCAAGGGGAGAGATTATGCAGCCCTACACTGGGGTGTTCAGGCCACTTGAAAGGGCCTAATATAAAATCAGTGATTAATTTTAAACTTAAGGGTGATAGATTTTAGTTGATCGAATATATATTAAGGGTTTATGAGACAAATTCAGGTAAGTAGAGTTCAGTCATCAATCATCTGCAAACTCATTGATTGAAAACTCAAGGGGTTAAGTCCTTAAAACTTATCCCTTTGCTCCTAATTTGCAGATTTCATATTTATAGTCACAGTACATACATAACATATAACCCCGAGAATATGGTCTATATGGATTTTAGTAAGGGACTTGACAAGCTCCCCATAAAAGACATGTTCAGAACGTTATGAGGCATGGGATTCATGGAACCTTGGCTGTGTGGGTAAAAAGAATTGGCTTGCATTTAGAAAGCAGAGAGTAGAAGTGGAAGGAAAGTATTCTGCCTGGATCTTGGTGATCTTGAAGTTCCACAAGGATCTGTCCTGGGACCCATGCTCTTTACAATTTAAAAAAAATGACCTTGGTGAAGAGGTGGAAAGATGGGTCAGTACATTTATGGGTGATATGAAGATTGGAGGAGTTGTAGATGGTGTTGAAGGTTGTCGTAAGTAACCAAAGGATATAGACAGGATGCAGAGTTGGGTGGAAAAGCGGCAGATGAAGTTCATTCCAGATAAGTGTGAGGTGATGCAATTTGGAAGGACAAACCAGAAGGCTAAGTACAGGGTTAATGTTCAGTTACTTAAGAGTGTGGATGAGCAGAGGAACCTTTAGGGTCAAATTCATATATCCCTTTAGGTCACTGCACAGGTTGATAGGATAGTTAAGAAGGCTATGGGATGCTAGACTTCATTAATAGGGGAACTGAGTTTGAGAGGTCATATTGCAACTCTACAAATCTCTGGTGAGACCATACTTAGAGTATTATGTTTAGTTCTGGTCACATTATGGGAAGGATGTAAAGCCTATTGAGAAAAGATTTACCAGGATGTTGCCTGAATTGGAAAACAAGTCTTATGAGGCAAGATGAGCAGAGCTGGGACTTTTCTGTTTCGAGCATAAAAGAATAAGAGGAGATTTGATAGAGGTCTACAAGATTATGAGAGGCATAGATAGGGAGGATAACCAGTGCCTTTTTTCTCCAGGCAGGAATAGCAAACGCCAAAGGACATATGGGCAAAGTGAAGGGAGGGAAGTTTAGGGGTGACATCAGGGGTAATTATTTTTACAGAGAGAGTTATGGGTGCCTAGAATGCCTTGCCAGGGATGGTGGAGGAGGCTGAAACATTACAGGCATGGATGGAAGGAAAAATTAGGTTTATGGGTAGGGAGGGTTGAGTATTTTTTTTAGGATTATTTGGGTCAGCACAACATTGAGGCCTGTACTGTGCTGTAGTGTTCAATGGGTCAGTGCAGTTCATGTGTTGGAGAGTTTGGTAATAAATTTCCTGGAAAGGTAAAGAAGTAGTTGGGGAAAACTATAGCAGTGCCGAGCGGTGGTGGAGGATGAGAAGAGGTGAGAGAAAGGATGTCAGTTCCTCAGATGTGCAGTAACACGCCTAGCCTGAGGGCGCGGGTACAGGTAAGGGTCTTTCTAGTTCAGATTGATGTTGATTATGTGAATTAATTGACCAAAATATGAATGCATAAATACACCTTTGTTAATGGTTATACTGAGGCACATGCAGATACCCAAAGGCAGTGAAGGGGGCCCAGGATATGTGTTGCCTGGCAACGACAGCTAAGCTGAAATTCCACTAGCCCTGACTAAGGACAGCAAGAGGCTCCAGGTTGTGAGTTGCCTGATAACAGCAGATAAGTTTCCAACAATTCAATTTCTTTCTAGAATCATGTGACTTACAAGAATTAAGGGAACCAAAACTGTAAAAAATATCATAGGGAAGGGGAACATGTCTGTGTGATTGGTCCACAATATGGTGCATCATGTAGCAGGACACTGCATTGCTTAATGCTGATTAGATAATGCTTGCCAACTAGGAGGTGACTGTTTTGAGATTGGTTAATGTCAGATAGAGATGGAGAATTTAAACCCATGCATTTCTCTGTTAGAGGAGCTCCTCAATCCTCTGCAGAGATGGTGAACCTCCCACAAGCATGTACATCAAATCAAGGGAATTGGCTGAAGAAAACTCCAAGTCCTTCATTACTCAGGAGAGTAAATTGCTTATTGGGACCTCACCATAGAACCTTGGTCGAGGATTGACATGGATCCTTTGCACATGAGCTTCCATATCCTGACAAGGATGAGCAGACTTTCATTGAAGAGGACCCTTTCCACTGAGCACGCTGTATCTTTGGCCCACTATAGGAAGGAAGTACAGGAACATCAAAATCCTGAGCACCAGGCTGACAAATAGGTTCTTCCTGCAGTCTGTGAGATTGATGAACAGTAGCAGGATAGCACAGTCAGTGTTGCAGTTAGTAGCCAGCGACCCAGGTATAAATCTGGTGCTATCTATCAGAAGTTTGTACCTTCTCCCTGTGTTTCTGTGGGTTTCATCTGAGTGCTCTGGTTTTTTCCCTCCCTCCAAAAAGAATGTATGGGGTTTGTAGGTTAATTGGTCCTGCTCATATCCAAGGATGACATACTTCGGGGAAGAGAGAATTTGAGGAAAACATCTGGCCTGTGCAGAGCACCCAACCAAGTATTAAAACCCTATGCTTACCAACTTTCCAATGCATTCATGGATATCTTCAACATCTTACTTCTGGCAGTGTGGTACCTACCTGTTTTAAACAGGCATCAATCGTACCATAGCCCAAGAAGCTCATGGTAACCTGCCTAAATGACTATTGACCAGTGGCACTCACATCCACAGTGATAGTGTTTTCAAAGGCCAGTGTTGAAGCATATCAGCTTCTGTCTGAGCAATGACATGGATCCATTCCAATCCATGCCTGTCCTAGCAACAAGTCTATGAAGGATGCCATCTCACTGGCTCTACACAAAGCCCTGGAATCCCTGGACAGCAAAAATGCATACATCAGGATGCTCCTTATCAACTACAGTTCAACATTCTACAAACTGATAGCCATCTCCAAGATCTGGGACTCAACACTCCACTATGTAATTAGATCATGGATTTCTTCACCTCCAGACCACAATCAGTGAGGAATGGCAAGAACATCTCCACAATCTCTATCAGTACTGGAGCACTACAGGGCTGTCTTCTTAGCCCCATGCTCTACTCACTTTACACCAATGATGAAGTGGCACTGTACAACAACAACAGCAACAACAACACCATCTATAAGTTCACTGACAATGCCAGGGTAGTGGGTTGCATAAAAAGGGGAGATGAGTCGGCATACACGAGGGAGATTGAAAACTTGGCTAAATGGTGCACCAACAAGAACCTTGAACTCAATGTCACCTAAACGAAGGAGCTGACTGTTGACTTCAGGAAGTGAAAGCCAGAGGTTTACAATCCAGTGATCATTGGGGGGAAAATCACAGGTGGAGAGGCTGAATAAATTCAAGTTCTTGGGAGTCACTATCTCGGAGGATCTTTCCTGGACCCAACAGACCAATGGCATTGTGAATAAAGCACATCAGCGCCTCTACTTCCTCAGGAGTTTGTAGAGGTTTGACATGACATCAGAAACCCTGGCAAATTTCTACGGATGTGTGGTTGGAAGTATGCTGACCAGCTACATCACAGTATGGTACCAATGCCCCTGAGTGAAAAGCCCTGCAAAAGGTAGTGATTGCAGCCCAAAGCACCAAAGGAAAAAAACATACCCACCAAGAAAATTTACAGTGGAAGCTGCTGTCAGAGAGCAGCAGCGATCGCCAAGGATGCACAACACCCAGCACAGACTGCTGTCATCAGGAAAGAGGTATCGGTGCCACAAAACTCGCACCACCAGGTTCAGGAACAGCTGGAGATTTCTCAATAACAAACTCAATCAAAGACCAATTTAAGGACTCTTGCTTGAGCATTTTATTGATTCTTTTTCTCTCTGTATTGCAGTTGGTTTGTTTACATTTCTTTATTTGTTTACATATGCACATTGATGTCATGTATGTACTCTGATAAATACATCTGAAATCCGAATTGGTGTATTTGGGCGGAATGGGCTCGAGGGCTGGAAGCGCCCATTACAGTGCTGTATCTCTAAATTTAAACATATTTAAGTATCTTATATATGAGTAAATCATTTCAAAATATTTATATTTATTTTAAATTATATCATTGTGTGTTTGTGATAATCATGTGCTGCATTTAGTGTACGTACGTGTTTACACGGTGGTCTGGATCAGGTTGTGCATGTACAGTCAGATGATAATAAACTTGACCTTGAACAGTGAGATGGATGCCTAGGGTTCATCAAATCAGCTTACAGCTAATTTATCATTGAGTTTGAATGTGTCCATTTAAAGGAGGTGATTGATGAAACTGTAATGTGGCACATTCCATTCCAACTCATGATGAAAACAAAACTTCTAGGAGAGCTCAGCAAGTCTGGTAGCACCTGTGAGAGAGAGAAAAACATGCCCATCATGGCTGAATGAGGTCGCGGCCTGGGATGGGCTGAACTGCTGCGGTGTACTCACCTGAGAAGATGGCGCGGGCCCTCCGAATTCTTGGGGCAGAAGCACGCACTGTCAAGATGCTTCGGGGACGGGTTGTAGCATCACTTTTGGCTTTGGGCTTCCAAACTGGAAGTGACATAAAAGAAGGTGGATTGCGTGAGTAAAGTAATTCTATTGACAGTTGTGAGTACTGTGCATTTATATGGTAGCACTGCTTTGGCAGACGCTACAGTGCAAGCTTTTTTTTTTGCAACTATGGATGGTCATTATAGCCTCTTCATTGCTTTTCCTTCAACAAATATATTCAGCCATTGACGTGAGACTGCTGTTTGTTCCCTCTGATATCCAGTAAGGGAAAGAAGCGGGACAGTGGATTCTGCAGTTGAGGGTCCCTTCTATCATCACTGTCCAGATGGCAGCAGAGTACAGGCCAGTCTCTATCAGTGCAGAATGCCAAGAATGATCTCTAGGCTTAAGTTCAAGAGGTTGTCATGTGGAACAACAAAAGAGCAACTGGATGGAGAGTGTCTTCTTTGGCAAGAGGGCTGATAGGTGAGGCAAAGGTATAAAATAACTGTCTGAAGAGTGAGAGGGAGGAAGTGAGGAGGAGATTTTTTTGTTTCCACACAAGTGGTTCCTGTGGATGAAAGAAGCAGATTCTGACGAGGGTGGAATTAGATTCCAGGGGAAGTTTGAAATGCTGCAAGATGTGCAAAGCACTGGTGAGGAAGCTGGCAATTGGAACTAACTCACCTGGGTCATTAAATGAGCTAGCATGGGAAATGGTGGGCCAACTGGCCTTCTCCAGTGCCCCACAATTTTGCGATTCTTGGAGGCTCTGTGTGTCTCTTTGGATGGACGTAACACATCGTGCAGTCTTCACTATCCTGACCGAAAGTTATCCATCCATCAACGTCACCGAAACATATTGTGCGATTATGCAATGTGGAAAGTGACCACTGCACTTGTGTTTAAGCAGTACCCACACTTCAGAATTATTCGATTGTGAAGTGCGTGGGATTGTCCTGAACCCGTGGTAAGTAAAAGTGCTGTATTTGAGACCCAAGCTGTGACTTTTCGTCAATAATTTGAATGTAGCCTTTATACCAATGAGTTGATAAACTTTCGATAAATTATAGACAGGCAAAAATGTGGGTTAACTCTTTCAAACAGAAATCACCACAAGGACCAGGCTTCAATCCTGAGGCTGTACAGGTTTATGTTATTCATTGTAATCACTTGGAAGTACTGCTGAATGACATCATAATTCAGCAGATAACATCTGGAATGTTGCTTTCTTTTCCTTTTTAAAATTTGCAACTGCCAAAATACCCTTCCCTACATTCCCAGCCAGGAACCAGCAAACCTGAATCATTCAGTTCAGGGAGAGGCATTTGAATATCAAGATTACACCTCTGGACATTGCTTCATATAACTTCTCCTCTCAGTGTTCCTAATGGCTCCACTCTCGTATTGGATTAAAAAGGTACTGGCTATTTTGATCAATTAGACTTCAAACACAATCTGTGTGTTTTGTTGTTAATGCCTGATGGTTATTTTTGAAGCTAAGTGTGTTATTTTTCAGCTGATGTGTGGAGACAGAGTGCATTATTTTTCAGCTGATGTGTGGAGACAGAGTGCATTATTTTTCAGCTGATGTGTGGAGACAGAGTGCATTAGGCCATCCCCCCCCCCCCCCCCCCAATTTCTCACTGTTCTAGAGCCATGAGTTTGCAAGAGGGACACGTAATTTCACTATCCTTAGCTGATTATTCGATGTTCCAAAACACATTAGTGGCAATTAATTACAACTTTGGGATCTCTTGCCTCTGAATGATGGTACTTCTCACAGTGCAGTTTGCCCTCAGCGTTGGGCTAGAGTGTAGCTGGGTGTAGATGCACCAATGATGGTCTGGTGGACTTGTAGTCCTGCTGGGCACTATTAGGTGATGTAGAGGTGGATAGGTCTGCTTTCAGTATGCCTCTGTTCAAAACAACTGAAATAAAGAAACCAATTTTCTGGAGGTTGTGATACTATCTCCAATGTATATATTTGTATATATTTACATATAGTAGTAGTGATTGGCTGAGAGCCGTAGCCCCACCTACTGGCCAGACCATAAAGGGCTGCTCCTAACCAGACCCAGGTCAGTCTGGACTGGTCGACCTCGATGGACTATGCTCCAGACTTTTGTTAATAAAAGCCTTGATTTGAGTCAACAAGTCTTTGGGTCATTCAACGCGCTACAGAGGTATACCCAGGAAGAGTGGTGTTGAACTCAGTTGATTCTGGAAAATAGTATAATGCCGAATGGAAGGTTGAGGTGTAATTATTGAGTTGGTGTTGAGTGGAACAGCATAGGAGACTAAGTGTCGAGAAGTCAGACTGGGAATAGGGCAGAGAATAAAAATAGCAGGCAATGGAAGCTCAGGCTCTCATTTTGTGCCCTGTACGTCAAGTAGCCACTATGTTTTATGTCCTTCTTACCTCTGAACTTCTAATGCATTTTCTCCTCTTTTTCAGGTTCCTGATGTTATCAGCAGTATCCGGCAGGTATCCAAAGCCTCCTTGAAAGGGGATGCAAATTCCCGGCAAGTCAACGATGATGCCTTTTACAACTCCCAGAAGTACGAGGTGCTCTATTGTGGCAAGGTAGTGGTGACGCACAAGAAGGCTCCGTCCACCCTCATCGACGACTGTATCGAGAAGTTTGCCTTGCATCAGCGGGAGAGGGAGCGGCTGAAGCTGCTGAACGAGAACTCCCTGACTGATGACCTTGCAGGCCAGGAGGAGGGAGATGCTGAAGCTGAGCTGCTTGGAGACGTCACCGATGAGGTGATGGTCAACACCAGTCTACCCTCTGGGAGCAGCAGTCAGGGCGAGTTGTCGGTCTTGGCCTCCAGCTCGGCACTGACCGAGCCCAGCCCGGCTGACATCCAGTTCGAGGAAGAACAGGCTGAGTTCCGCTCTCGGTGTAACAGCGTGGCCAGCATTCGGCACAGGGTGGTGCCAGATCTGGCATCCAAAGTACCATCTCGACGCCGTCATGCCAGTGCCCCAAGCCACGTCCAACCCTCTGATGCAGAGAAAAATCGGACAATGTTATTTCAGGTATATGTGTGCATGGATTCAAATTAAATACTGAGAACAGCAACGTAGGGAAGTTTGTTAGTGTGGGAGCACAGGGCATTCACTCCACCAAGAGTGAGGTTGGAGATCGGAGAGAGATGGCAGGGTGTTGACTGGTACTCCTCTTCAGACACTGGGAAGCTGCCCAAGAAACAGCTTATATTTTTTTAATTGAGATGTGTGGCAAGGAAACAAACCCATTCAGCCCATGAGCCAGTGCAGCCCCTATACAATTGAATCCTAATTATCTGGAATTCAATCAAACAGAAAGACAAACAAGTGGCAAAAAATTGAAAAAATAAATAAGATTAAAAATTTTTTAAATTGTAAAATAAATGTTCTCCGAAGCAACACTCAACCCCTTGATGAAGATGAGAGCAAACGTTCAGCCAGCAAAACAGGTCGTGCCCTGCTGGGAGCAGCTGTTTGAATAAGGTGGTATTTGAATAAAATGGTGGCGTCCAGGATGCCGCTGTCTGCTGGGACGATCCTCTCAAAGTGGCTCCCTTATCCTACCTAGTAAGAGTATTTATCTTTATTCATATTAGGCATATTAGTAAGGCTTTATCTGTAAACTTGAGGGAGGGGGGTTTAATTATAATGGTGGCATGAATAACATAGCCCTGTTACAGCACCAGCGACCGGGATTCAAATTACCTGATTAAAGTGAACTTTAAATGTTACAATATATTTTTTTTCAAACTACTTTATATTTTGCCGTCTTCTGTTTTTTAAGTTGTGTGTTTTTAATGCAGGTGTATTAGGATTGTAATAGCAAGTCTCAGTCAACCAGAAAATTTGCATATGCAGCATTAGTGATCCCCGTACATGTCAGATAATGAGGATTCTAATTAACCTACAACCTCAATTAACCTACAACCCCTGTATACTTTGAAGGGTGGGAGAAAACCGGAGCACAGGGAGGAAATCTATGCAGACATGGGGGAAATGTATAAACTTAGACAGCGCCACATTCAAACCCAGATTGCTGGTAATGGCATTGCGCGAACCACATCGATAAGCATGCCACCCTTCATCTTTCTCCAACTTCTGGAGCATTCATAGTGTTGCATGGTAGCAAGTCACAGGTTTGAGCTCACTGCCAGAGGGAGAAGCAGCCGTTTTTGGCAGCCAGTTCTTTGGAATGCACTTCCTGAAAAGCTCTAAGTGCAAGTTTGTTATGTATTTAAAATAGAAGTATTTCGGAATAATTGAACTGTGTAGCTGGACCAATCAAAAATTTGCTTCAAGGGAACACACAGAAAACTGTTGAAGATGGTGCAATTTTGATATTCAAAAGGCTTTTGGACAGATATATAAGGTGGGCCTAGAGTGATAGGGGCCAATGCAGGCAAATGGGTCAAGCCCAGAATGCCAACTTGGTTGGCATGGACAAGTTGGGCCAAAGAGCCTGTTCTTTTCTGTATGACTTTGGTTATGACTTTATTTGTCTTCTGTTGTATTATTCCAACATTTTGGATATGCTTGGATTGTTATTCCACTGACAGTTTCAGATGGCCTCCAATCACTGAAAAGCAGAGACTTCATAGACAGTGTTTGTTTAATCTTTGGGATATATATACCAATGGGAGAGGAAGTTATTTTTGTTTACCTTAAAGAGTGATGGGAGTAGGTTAATCAAAAGGTTTCAAATGCACATCATTGAAGCAGAACCCTTTGGAATAGAGCAGGGATAGCAGTAACTATTTACAAGGGATTCTCTCTTCCTGATGAAGCCCTTACTTTGGCAGCCAGGTAAAAAAATATTGAAAGCTGATCAGTGTTAACTCCTCCACTTTCTGCTCCTCCACCAGCATAATCACCAACGAGTAATGACAGTAAGGACATTTCATTTTCAAATTAGCTGCCCTTGAAGAAGGGATAACCAGAAGCATGGGATTACATATGATTCCAAAGATGACCTGGCAGAGAAATAGGCTCCATTCAAACCTCCTCATGTCACACGGCAGTCCCTTCTCCATAATAGAAGGATCCACATTCCCTTGTTCCATTCATACCTCAGGTTCTTCCTTTGGTGACGAGCTCACCACTCTTTACAAACTATAATCGAATGGTAGGACACTGCGTGGATTGCTGTTAAATACAATTTGCAGGAGCTTTGTAGGTTGTCACTTCTCTCCATCAACCGTTCTTTAGTGCCCACTTCTCAACATTCTTTAGATGAAATAGCATCTTCTGAATTTCCTATTGGATTTTTTTGTTGATCATCTTACATATATGGCCTCATTCTCACATTCATTGTAGGAATCCTATTATGGGTGTAAATGTTTCTTTCTTTTGCTTTGATTTTGAAGATTTCACCTTGAAGATCTCTGCTATTCATTCTCCTTCACCAGTACTTGCACAAAACTCACCTGTGTCAAGCCACCCTACAGAATTTTCCAAGCCAGACTCCTGGAGAAAGATCACCATGCCTAGTTCAGCCACTGTGCAGGAAAATTTGCTTGGAGACTGGTGTGACGTTAACTGCCGCCTTGGAAAAGCCCCCCAACCATTTAACAGAGTGCTCAGTGCTGACTACACTCAGCAAATATTGCAGGAATCACCAACTTCCAGCGCTGCCTCCATTAATGATCTTTTAGTCCTGGAAACTGATTTTGGGGTATATTTAATTGCATGGTTTAGTCACTGTATTAAGAAAAAATGCAATGTTCCTTTCTGTGCAGCTAGACAATTGCAGTGTAAATTGCGTGTGTCACTGCATCTCTGTAGTTTAAGTTGTAATCTGCTATCTCTATCAACTATTTGGGGTGACACTATTGTGCAGCCAATAGAGCTGCTGTTTCACAGCCCTGTGTTCAATCCTGAACTTGAGGTGATGTGTGGATTTCGGGCAATTTCACTGTGATTGTGTGGGTTTCTTCTGAGTGCTCCAGTTTCTTCCCACATTTCAAAAATTGACCATGTAATTTGTTCTGACTGTGTAGGTGAGTGGTGGAACCTGGACAGGGGGTTGGGGGGGTGGCTGTGGGAGAAAGAGTTGCTGAAATATGGAAAGAATAAAATAGGAGGAGTGTCAGTCAAAAGATCCCCATGGAAGGGAATCCAAGGGATAAATTGTTTACACAAGGGTAGCAGGTATCTGGAATAATTTCTTGGAAACCAGAATAGTAAGATGAAGGTGTCACTTCGACAGACATTTGAATGAGCAAGGCTTGGAGGAATTCATGGAGGCAAGGAGATTGATTGTAGACAGGTATAATGGTTGACATAGACGTAATGGTTTGAAGGGCCTATTTCAGTGCTGTACAACACTAACGATATGGTTCTAGTGCAGGAGCTTCTCATACAAGAAGGGAAAATGAGCAAAAGGAAAATTGAAACGCACCCCAAAAAAGTACATTTCAAATCCAGTCCAGTGATATTTGGGTATTATATCTTGGAAAGGCCAAATCTTGCATGACAAGTACATATTTCTTTCGTCACACATGCAGAGCATGTCGCAGAGCACTTTCTACTAAACTTGGTTCAAGATAGTTCAATATGGCATTCAGCACTGTGGGATTCTTAGCAATAGCCACTTTCAGGTGCTTGAACGCAGATAATGCCGCGGCCGACACGGCTGGGGAAGTGCAGCTGGGACATTCAGGTGGCCGCGGAGAAGACGCCTTTCTGTCACCTGAACGTGTCAGCTGAAGGAGAGTAGATTCCGAGCGAACGGCAGCTCCTGTGGACTGTGGCTGTAGTCCCACTGCTGCTTTCAGGTGCAGCGGGGGATTCTTGGAGCCGAAGATTATACCTACAGGAGGAGGGTTAGATTAAGTGCTCTTCCTGGCTGAGTTCTCCACTTTCAGGTGGCCTCCCGACAGCCACATAGGGGTAGAATATGCGGCTTTACATCGGGGTATTTTGACCACCTGAAAGTGTCTAATATTTAACCAATGAATTAGAAGGTGCATTGAACAAAGGTTTTGTCTTATTCTCCAATGATACAATTCTAACCTTCTGCTTTGCAGATTGGACGGTTTGAAGTTAACCTCATCAGTCCTGACACCAAAACAGTTGTGCTTGAAAAAAATTTCAAAACTATATCCTCCTGTTCTCAGGTTTGTGGTGACTGAATTTTTCCAATGTTAAATTGAATTGTGTATTGTCACATGTGCACAGAATATTGTTTTGCATGTGATCAGGCAAGGCAACTCATACAGCAGGTAGCGCAATAGCAACAAAGTAATAAACAGAGTGGTGTTGCAATAAATCAAATAGTACAATAAATCAATAGAGAAAGGTACAATTAAAAAAAACAATGCAAGGACATCACCTTTTGCTAGTCAAAGATTAGGTTGGAGTCCGATCATTTGTTTAATCGCTGCTTTAATTTGATTTTGATTTAAATAGAGCTTGACGCTGTTTGGAATTATTTTTCCTGTTTTTACAACCTAGAACAATTATTGTGATATGAAGTCAAAAAGCTCCCAATGTTGGAAATTGCTAATAAAAACAGAAAAAGCTAGATGTACACAGTATATCATGCAGCAATTATGGAGAGAGAAGGAAAGGTGACCTTGGTCCCAAATGGGAAGAATTAAAGTTTATTGCAGTGACACGGAGTAACTGCAACGCCTTTACAGAGGCTCAGTGATTGGGACCGGGGTTCAAATACCACGCTATCTGTTCTTCCCGTGCCTGCCTGGCATTTCCCCGGGGGCTCCATTTTCTCCCACCATTCAAAATGTTAAGTAGGCTAATTAGATGTAAATTGGATGGCACAGGTTTGTGGGCCTGTTACATCTAATCTTTTAATAAAATTAAAAGATTTGAGGTGCAGAAAATATTTTGGGGAGTGGAGAAAACAATTCAAGTTTGTCCAGCCAGTCCCCATAGCTCATACCTTCTTATCCTGGTAAAATTGTGGTGACCTGATCTATATCCTCTCCAAAGCCTCCACACTCTTTCGATAATTCAGCGATCAGGCCTCACACAATAACCAAATGTGGCCTAATTAAAGTTTCATCCTGCTGAAATATGACTTCTCGACCTTTGTACTCAATGTCTTGACTAATGAAGATACGTATACCATGACCTTCTTTACAATCCTACCAAGTTGAGTTGATGCATTCAGGGAGCTACATATTTGTACCCCTTTATCCATTTGTACATCATTGCTGCTGAGGGTCGCAGTCTCCTTATGTTTTCCTCCTAAACTTGCCTGGATTAAACTGTATCTGTCATTTCTTTGCCTGTGTCTCCAACTGATCTATATCTTTCTCTATCCTTTGACAATCTTCTTCACTATCCATAACTCCACCATTTTTTTGTGTCTTCCACAAACTTTAGGAGGAACAATTAGGAACACCAAGATTAACTTGCCTCCTTAGTTTGTTTAACAGCTAAATTAAGAGGTGATTTTGACTTTAGAGTGGAGTTCGTTTCCTTGCCCTTATCCATTACATTGCCCGACAGTCTTATCAATGATGTTAAGAGTTATAATGTCAGAGTTTAACAGAGATGGGTGACAAACAAAGGTGCTACCAACTTGGAATGTTCATTCTCCACCAATGATGCTTGACCAGCTGAGTATTTCAAAAATGTTCTGGTATCTGTACAGAGGAATGATTTTGCTAGTTTTGTCCAAGTCACAAATCCAATGATCATACACTCTTATCAGTGATGTTAAGAGTTATTATGTCAGAGTTTAACAGAGATGGGTGACAAACAAAGGTGCTACCAACTTGGAATGTTCATTCTCCACCAATGATGCTTGACCAGCTGAGTATTTCAAAAATGTTCTGGTATCTGTATGGAGGAATGATTTTGCTAGTTTTGTCCCAAGTCACCAATCCAATGATCATATAATATGACAAGTAGCTTTTTATCTTTTTTAATTATATATTTGCATGTAACCAGTATATCTTAACATCTCATTCCAGGGTATAAAGCACGTTGATCATTTTGGGTTCATTTGTCGAGAGAACGTTGAGCCCGGGCTGAGTCAGTACGTGTGTTACGTGTTTCAGTGTGCCAATGAATCACTGGTAAGTTTATGCAACTGTGGAGTAAATTTTTCAGAATCGTTTTCACTGGAAATTGAAACAGTCCTTGAAAATTGTGCTTGCCTAAATGTGGCCGTTAGTACAGTATACCAGGAAAATATGATCTGGTCATTAGGCTGTTTTAAAACTCCATTTTTAAAGAATGTTGGATATTGGGGTTTTGACATTGTGATGAATGTACAGAATTCATTTAGTTATTGTCACCAATGGCGCAGACTTTATAAGACCAGCCACGTGACAACAGGTTTCGGAAGAACTTCACCTTTGGTTGTACATTGTACTGCACTCTGAATAACCTAATTAAATATTTGCTCATTTTCATCCTCTTACAATTTTTAAATTTTTTAAATTTAATTTCACATATGCATTAAAAATCTTAGACATAAATATTGCATTTAAAAGTATTAAACATGAATAAATAATGCTTTTAAGAAATTCCCCCCTCCCCAACAGCCCGATAGAAAAGGAGGAAAAAAAGAAAAAGGAAAACATCTAGATAATATTTATAAAACTTATTAAAACTATCAAATAAAGTTAACATATCTTAATTTTTAGAAGTTGATTACAACTCAATTCTGACAATTTGTAAATATGGTTCCTAAATCTTTTGAAAAGTTTCAAATTTATTACAAATTGTATGCAACCGCTTCAAGTGGTATCCAATTCCTTATTTCAGTATGCCATCTACCCATTCCCAAATACACTTCTGACTTCCAAGTTACTGCCACTCATTTCCTGGGTACTGCTAGGGCTATTTTAACAAATTCATTTTTGTATTTATTTAATTTCAATTTCAATTCTGTGCCAAAAATATTTCCAAGTTTAAAAAAAAAAGGCATTGGATCTTAAGGAAACTTAATTTTTGTGACTCTTTAAAAAAAAAAGCCCATTTCAATCCAAAAGGGTCTTGATTTTGAGCATTCCCACGTAGAATGTAGAAATGTACCTATTTCTTTATTGCTTCTAAAAGATTTATCTGAAAAATTAGAATTTAATCCATTTAATCTCTGGAGTAAGATGCAGATGATGTAAAAATTATATTGTGCCATTCTATACCGGACATTAATTGTGTTGTCATTCTATCCTGACAAAGCTCTAACCAAGTCTCCTCTTGAATATTTATTTTTAAATTTTTCTCCCATCTTTGTCTTGACTTATGAACTCCAGACTTATACATTCCTTTTTGCAAAATTGTATACATAATTGAAATAAACTTTTTTCATATTTATATCTGTGATTAATTGTTCCAAATAACTTTGTTCAGGTCATATCAAATCTGGACCTACATTTTCTCTTAAATATCCCTTTAACTGATAATAAGAGAATATTGTTTTGTTCTGTATTCCATAACTACTTTTCAACTGCTCCAATGTTATTAAAGTTGAACCTTGAAAACAAACTTTTACTGTCTTAAATCCTTTGCTAAATATAAAAAAAAAATCAAAAAGTTTAATATTTATTGTAAGAGGAATGAATTGATTCTGATTCAGTATCATTCCTGGTATCTGAAAATTTCTTATTCCCATTTCTAATTGTATTTTACTCCATATTTTAAAACAAAGTTTTAACAAAGGAATATCTCAATCTCTAATAAAGAACTTATCATTCCAATTATATATATAAAATTCTCTGACTTATCTCCTCCCATTTTATTCACTTATATATAAATCCATGCTGGCTTCTCTTCCTCTTGGAAAAAAAGTAGAGAGAAATTTCAATTGTGTTGCTCTATAATAATTTTTAAAATTTGGGAATTGTCCTAATTCAAATTTCCATGCCAATTTTTCTAATGCAACTCTTGCCATTTTCCTTTCCAAATAATTTTCCTTATGTGTTTAGATCTTGAAAAAAATTTGATGCTATAAATATAGGTTGTGTTTGAAATAAATACTGTACTCTTGTGAATATATTCATTTTTATACAATTATACAATTAAGACTTCCTATTAATGTTATAGGTAGATCCTTCCATTTCTGTATAGCTTCTTCTCCTTTCTTATGCAATGGTGTACAAGTTATTTAAATTGTTTTCAATTTTAATACTTAAATATTTAATTACATCTCTCTGCCATTTAAACTGTCTTTCCTTTTTACATTGCTCATAATTTGCCCTTACTATAGGCATTATTTCACTTTTATCACAATTTATTTTATAGCCAGATACTACACCATATTCTTTTAATCTTAAATGCAATTTATTTAATGACCTTTCTGGTTCAGTCAAATACATGTTAATATCATTTGCAAATAAGCTAATTTTATGCTCTTTCCTGTCTATATCATTATCATTATCAATAAGTATAATTAATTCTGGCAAAAGCTCTATTGCTAAAATAAACAATGAAGGTGACAGTGGACATCCTTGTCTACTTGATCTAGTCAATAAAAAAAATTCTGATATTTGCCCATTTGTTACCACTTTTGTTTTAGGTTTATTATATAGAGCTCTGACCCAATCTATAAATGTGGGTGCTTTTCCAAATGTTATTAAGACTTTAAATTAAAAATCCCATTCAAGTCTATCAAACACTTTTTCAGCCTCTCAATTAACTACTGCACTAGGTTCCTCTCTTAACTGTGCTAAATGTACTATACTCATTAACTTTATTACATTATCTGGTAATTTCCTTTTTTTAACAATCCAGTTTGATCAATATTTATTAGATTGATATTTCGCTATTCTGTTTGCTAACATTTTCGATGTTATTTTATAATTCACATTTAATAATGAAATAGATGGTTTTAAAGAATCACATTATTGCTTTCTTAAATGATTCTGGTAAATCATTTGACTCTCCCACCTGCTCCAATACTTCTATACTTCTATAAATGGAGGAATTAATAAATTGTAGCGGCAGCTACACTGCTACTGAAAGAACACACAACCAGACGGGTTGAGCTCAGTAAGCAGAACTGATTTATTGCAGGCTGCTGGGCTGGACTTATACTCCCAGCCCAGACCTGGCTAAGAACTGCGCTGGGGTGCACTGATGTCACCCGGGCATCATGTGGTCCTCCTGCGTGGGCTTCTGAGTCCTGTGCTGGGAAGAAAGGGAAACCCCCAATGGCACCATTTTGGCTGGCTGCCCCACCGCGTGGATTACAAGCGGGGCCAGTTCACCTGCCTAGTGGTGTGCCACCACAAAATCTTCAAATGCCTTATAAAATTCAAGGGAAAAGCCATCTTCTCCCAGAGACTTATTATTTTGTAATGAACGCAATGCTTCTTTAACGTCCTTTTGAATAAATGGAATGGCCAATACTCTTTGATCTTCTGTATTTAATTTTGGTGAATTTATTTGAGACAAAAATTCTTCTATTTTATTGTCATCTTTTAATGATTCTGACTGATAGAAATCTTCATTTATTTCTTGTGATTTATAAGTTATCCGATTTGATTCTTTCTTAGTTGCTATAATTGTGCTAGAAACTTGTTCTCTCTTTAATTGTCACACAAGAACCTTGTGTGCTCTCATTCTTCACATAATATCTTTGCTTCATTCTCATTATATCTTTCCTTTTTATGTTTGCAAAGTATAATATTTTAATTTCTTATTTAACAACATTCTTTTTGTTCTTCATTTGATTATATATGTAATATTTTTTCTATTATTTCTTCCTCAAGTTGTTCTATTTCTTGCATCTTTTTTAATCTTAGATGTATAACTTATTATTTGACCTTTTTTAATATTTTTTATAACAGATAAAAGTAATAACCACAGTTACATAACTGAAATATAACAATTTGTTAAATTTTAAAGATGATTACGGAAATATAAACTAAAAATGATTCAGAAACTTCTGCAACAAAAAATCCTACCTCTAAACCTCCTAACAAAGAAAGGAATAGCAAAAGATAGGAAAGAAATAGATGAGAACACCCAACGTCATTCATTTACTATATGATAGGGAGATCCAGTCTTAAATTTTCAAATTAAAATAATCCAAATATGGGCTCCAAATCCTTTTAAATATATAATATTTATCCCTTAAATTATGTTTTCTTCTCCATTGGTATACACGATCTTATTTCCAAATGCCATCTTTGTAAATTCAGCTCCATTTGATCTTTCCATGAAATAGCTATACATTTCCTTGCCACTGCTAAAGCTAATCTCAAAAACACCATTTGAAATTAATCTAATATATATGTCAAGCCCATTTCACTAACATCTCCAATTAAAAAGATCTTTGGATCTAAAGAGAATTTTATTTTTAAAATAGTTTGTAAACAATCTCAATCTATACCAAAAACCCCTAACTTTAACACAAGACCATATTGAGTACATAAACATACCTTTTTGATCATTGCATTGAAAACAAGATCTGAAACACTCATCATGTATCTTTTCAATGTTCTGGGGTCAAATATAATTGATGTATAAAATTATAAGTCATCAGTCTGTCCCTAATATTTACTAACTTTGTCATAGTATATCTACAAATATTCCTCCAACAATCATTTTCCAATTAAACTCCCAAGTCCTTCTCCCATTTAAGTCATGATTTATGCAGCTCAATCTTATTTTGCATTGTTTGCAATGGTGATTAAATCTTTAGCACAAATTAATAAGACAGGAAAGGAATATAAAGGGGATTAAATCAAGATTGATGGAATATAAAATCAGTTTATTTGCAGATGATGTATTAGTCTATTTGACTGACCCAAAAAAGTCTTGGAAGGTTTTACAGGTGTAACAAGCCCAAAGGACCCCAAAACCCCGCAGCAATAGATATTCGCCATGACAAATGGTTACTTAAACAAAAGTTGTTTTTAATTATCTTTAAACATGAAAACAGAATCAAACTTTAACTTATCACTATTAACTTAACTATCCAACTAAATCCCTTCTAATTCTAAGCGCACGTATATGTAATGTGTGTGCAAATTTAAGAAAAGTTCTTGGTTCACAGTTCAATCTTACTTCCTATTCTTCCAAGTTCACTGGTTGCAGGCAATTCTTATACTGTGCACAGAATATAACATGTATAAAGTTCACCAGGCTTTGGTGCTCGAAAGGTAAACATTTACCACTCAGGAAGGTTCTTGTAGGGTTGCAGAGAGAGATATGTTGCTCCAGGATTTTCACAACTGAGGTACCATCATTAGTTACCTCAATGTCTTACTGATGAAACTTGGCCCATCAGGGTTCTCCAGTTGATAACCTTTTTGCTTCAGGCTGCCACAGAGTTCCGTTCTGTTCTATTTATTCCAAGAGTAACATCAGACAGATAGCACTTCCAGCCATCCGCCACTCTGGAGCTTCTGCTTCTGTTCCAACAAGCTTCTGCTTGTTTCAGCTGTGTGTGTGTGTGTCTCTCTCTCTCTATCCATCTGAGATTTCCACTGCCAGCCACATGACCTCTCTCACTTGCAAAACCCCCTCCTTCTCCAGCAAACAATAGGAATCCATCTGTTGTTTTAGGTAAACAAACCTCTCAATGACCTCTGAGTGAGCACTTTGCAGAGATGATAAAAGCCTTGCAAAAAAAAGTCCAACAGAGACAACCTGACTCTTCCAAGACAATAGCCTATTAATTTCATGACATCATTTCAATTAGCACCTACTTGTGAAATGTGCATAGCATTCTCCATAATTTCTTTAAAGGCAGTGAATATAAATTTTTCAGTATTTCAAATAAGATCTGTTTTAAAATGTATGTATGTATGTAACCTAGTCTAATTTTACCAATTTATCTCCCAAAAACCCCTCCAAATATTCCATCACACAGGAAAAATTGTTACAATATGGGGAGTTATCTGGGTATAACGTGAATTGGAATAAGAGTGAACCGATGTCATTGGAGGCTGATTACTCTGGTTGTAAGGGAGGGATAGGTTTTAAATGGTCAAATCATATTAAGTATTTAGGTATTAAAGTGAATAAAGATATGTCAATTATTTGATTTAGATTATTTACCATTAGTGTCTGTAATAAAAGAAGATTTCGTGTTAAGAGTGAATTATATAAAAATGAATATATTTTCTAGACTTCAGTATTTTTTTCAAAATATTCCTTGTTATGTATCAAAGTGGTTCTTCAAAGATTTAAATCCAATGGTTAGGAAATTTTTATAGAAGGGACAATTGGCGAGGGTCTCTATGCATAAATTAACTTGGAAATATGAGTTTGGTTTGCAACTTCCAAATTTTAAAAATTATTATAATGCCACTCAACTGAAAATTATAAATAGAATGTTTGATTTAGATAGTCCTGTAACCTGGCTAGATATAGAATTGAAGAGAATTGGAGAGGATAGAAGAAATTATCTTATTTATAAATGGAATAGTAAAGTTATAAATCTCCTACTTTATCTCATTTAATAAGGATTTGGGAGAGGTAAGCAAAACTATTGGGATTCAAGGTGAATTACAGTATCTAGATATATGTCTTTGTTTCAGAATAAGTGTTTATCTTTTACGGTTGATAATAATCTTAAAATTTGGAATCAGAACGGAATTAGAATGGTAAACGACTGCTTTGAATTGGGTTGTTTTTTATAATTTGAAAGGTTGAAGGAAAAATATCAAATCCCTAATCGCACACTTTTTTGTTATTATCAAAAATCAGTGTTGTCTGATTATTTTGGGAGACAATTGCATTTACCTAAGTAATCGAAATTTGAAATGTTGGTCCAGAATGGAGGGAAGAAGGGTTTTATTTTGGAAATGCAGCAGAAAATGCATAATTTGACCTCTTAAATATGCTTTTTTTGCATCCTATTAAGCAAACTTATTCATCACTGAAGTAGAATTAATTTCAAAAAATATTCCTATTTGCTTTTGTATAAATTAATAAAAATCCTTCCTTTTTAACAACAGAATTAAATCTCCATCTATAAACTGATTTCTCTCTATCTTATTGATATTGCTTAAAAATAAAGGTGAGTAGTCTGATAAAATTCTTGCTTTAAACTCTACTCTTTTAATTTTTCCCTGCAATTGTGCCAATATTAAGAAAAAAAATCAATTCTGGAGTAAGAGTCATGTCTCTTTGAACAAAAAGAAAACTCCCTTTCTTTTGGATGAATTCTCCTCAATACATCAATTCATCTCATATCTTTCAGTAAAGACTGTGCAACTTTGGCGGCTTTGCTTTTAATAACATTTCTCACTGATCTATCCAACAATGGGTCAAGACAAAAATTAAAGTTTCCTCCCATTAATACATTTTCATAGGCATTTGCTAAATTCAAAAAATGCTCCTTGAACAAATTCCTCATCATCTACATTTGGTGCATATATATTCAAAATAAGTCCAAAATTCAGAAAAAATCTTGATAATCTACCATTATATATCTACCTATTGGGTCTGTAATAATGCTTTGTGTTTTAACTGGAAGGTGTCTATTAATCAAAATTGCTACTCCTCTAGCCATGGAATTAAATGAAGGCATTGCAACACATCCTACACAATCTCTTTTCAACTTTTGATGCTCAACTTCAGTTAAATGTGTCTCTTGTAAAAAAAAAGCAATATCCACTTTCATCTTTTTTATATATAGCATTTTTTTCCTTTTAATCCCATTGATATCAATACTCACAAAATTTGCCATTTCACCCATTAATTATTATGATAATGCCATCTCTCACCCATACCTCATCACTTTCAACTCCTAGTTCTGCTACATTATATATGACACTTATTATTAACTATTTCAGATGTAAAGAGGATAAGAAAAAGAAAGAAATCCTGTAAAGATAGAAACAAAGAAAAAAGAAATCCCTACTGATGTTGTTATGCAGATAAACAACATTACTCCCATGAATTGGTAGCTGTCAACACTGCCCTCCCAGCTCTCCAGAAGATATTGCTACATTTTATTCACTTTAACAGATCATCCTTTATCAGTTACAAATATTACTGTTCAAAATGTCCTTCAGATTCCACTCTGCTGCTCAGTACTCATCTCCTCTTCACAACAAATATCTAGCAGAGAGTCGGCATACTATTTAGCCTTCTTTGGTTCAACAAAGAACTTGTTTTGGCTTCCTGGAACAAAAATCTTCAGGATTGCTGGATATCTTAAATCAAAGGCATAACTTTTTTTTTCTCACAGTACATTTTTAATTGAATTAGATTCTTTTCAACAATTCAAAACTTCTATCTGGATAGAAAAAGATCTTATTTCCATTATATTCTAAAGGTCCTTGTCTTTCCTTTGCTGGTTTCACTGCTAGTTTCAAAATCTTCTCTCTTACTTGATAATGAAGGAATTCAACCAGTATTGGTTGCAGGTTTTGATCTGGTTGTGGTCGCGGTCCTAAAGTTCGATGAGGACTTTCTATCTCATTATCTCCCTGTAATTCTTTGACTCCAAGACTTGTGGGATCATCGTTGCAAAAATTATCTAATAGTATCTCCTTCATCCCCTTCTGTAAGTTGAACAATTTTTATATTATTTCTTCTACTAAAATTTTTTAAGGCATCCAGTTTTTTGGGCCACATGATCTTGACCAGTCGTAAAATTAGTTTAGATATTCTCTACCTGATCTTCAATTGAATCAATTTCAAATTCTGTTCCCTTAACTCACTTTTCCATCTCTTCAAATCTTTTTTGCATATTCACCACTACTTCATCTACATGTTTAGATCTAACATCTGATTTTTCCATTAATGCTCCAATGTGCTTTATTCCCTTCTACATTGCCTTAATTTGCCGATCTAAATTATGCATGCTCAAAGTCTTAGCATTTTTACTGTTTCTAGCTTTCAGCTGCCTGCCTGTTCTTTCTAGTTCTTCTTCCATTTCTTCTTCTGACTGTACAACCTCCTCATCGCTAGAGTTGGATTCTTCTTCTGTTTCCTCTTCTTGTTGAAGCCGTCTATCTCTACTTCCCTCTTCTAGCAATGCTCCTGTTTTATGCCTTCTGTGCACGCATGATGCCTCAGGCGTGCACAGAGTCGCTTTTCCTTTCAGGACCTCTGGCTGTTGTTGGAGGTGGCTCAACATCAAAACGTCTTGAGTCACCCCCAACCACTGACTTCTTCAGATGGGTCACTACCTCTGGAACAGCTCCTGGATCCATTGTTGAGGTAGGCCTCTCTTCTCTATCTTGTAATTTTTTTTGTTTTGTTTTTCTCTTGAGCCAGCAGCAGCTTTTTCTTTCTTTGGAGACATCTCTAGGGTGTTCTCTGTTACGTTAAATATTATTATTTTTTCCCTCTTTTCCTTCTCTTTTTTTTTTAAACACTTTTTTCAGGAGGGCTAAGTTCTCCAACCTGACTCTAAACCATCAAGTGACAAGCCCCGTCCTCTTCCAACTTAATGCTGTTTTAAAGTGGCAATGTCAGTAACACATTTGTGGATGAGGTGACTCTTCGATTGATCTTCACAATCACAAAAGCTGAAATTGATTTACTGCACCAAATGTCTTTCTTTTTTCTTTGGCTTGGCTTCGCAGACGAAGATTTATGGAGGGGGTAAAAGTCCACGTCAGCTGCAGGCTCGTTTGTGGCTGACAAGTCCGATGCGGGACAGGCAGACACGGTTGCAGCGGCTGCAGGGGAAAATTGGTTGGTTGGGGTTGGGTGTTGGGTTTTTCCTCCTTTGCCTTTTGTCAGTGAGGTGGGCTCTGCGGTCTTCTTCAAAGGACGTTGCTGCCCGCCAAACTGTGAGGCGCCAAGATGCACGGTTTGAGGCGAGATCAGCCTACTGGCGGTGGTCAATGTGGCAGGCACCAAGAGATTTCTTTAGGTAGTCCTTGTACCTTTTCTTTGGTGCACCTCTGTCACGGTGGCCAGTGGAGAGCTCGCCATATAACACGATCTTGGGAAGGCGATGGTCCTCCATTCTGGAGACGTGACCCATCCAGCGCAGCTGGATCTTCAGCAGCGTGGACTCGATGCTGTCGACCTCTGCCATCTCGAGTACTTCGACGTTAGGGATGAAAGCGCTCCAATGGATGTTGAGGATGGAGCGGAGACAACGGTGGTGGAAGCGTTCTAGGAGCCGTAGGTGATGCCGGTAGAGGACCCATGATTCGGAGCCGAACAGGAGTGTGGGTATGACAACGGCTCTGTATATGTCTTTCTTCTTTGGCTTGGCTTCGCGGACGAAGATTTATGGAGGGGGTAAAAAGTCCACGTCAGCTGCAGGCTCGTTTGTGGCTGACAAGTCCGATGCGGGACAGGCAGACATGGTTGCAGCGGTTGCAGGGGAAAATTGGTTGGTTGGGGTTGGGTGTTGGGTTTTTCCTCCTTTGCCTTTTGTCAGTGAGGTGGGCTCTGCGGTCTTTAGAATGTTAATATTTAACACTATTCTTCTTGACCTCTGGGTTTCAGGATACATTTACAACTACAAATCTATAATTGTCAACTCCTTTCATTAATGAAATAGTTTTGGGAAACGAGCAAGATTATATTTATACTCTGCTGGCCAACTTCATGCCTTTATAACCTCTGGAAATTTGTACTCCTCAAAATCACGTCAGCCATATGTGAACTTGCCCAAATTCTATTAACTCATTACTGGAGCAAAGCATAGGAACAGGCCTTTCAGTCTGTCATGTGCATGCTGACCATGGCATATCTGGCCATACTAAATTCATGAACCAGCATTTGGACTATAACATACTATTTCTTGGCAATTCGAGTGCTCGGGCAGAGCCTTTTTAAGGCAGAGCCTTCTTGAGAGAGTTCATAACTCAACCACATTCTCAGGGAGAGCGTTCTAGATGTCAACCACTTGGGTGAAAACATTCTTTATTAGATCAGCCAAAGCAAAAAGTTTCCTACATTCTACCCTATCATTGCCCCTCAAAAATTTGTACCCTTCAATGTAGTCACGACCTGTATCAACCTCATCTGCTCCATGAAAAACAAACTTGTTCTACTCAGGGCCCCCCCAAATGTTTATTACATTCATTTAAGTTTCCCTGGAATTATTTTCTATTCAAAACACGTATGAAGATCAGAAATAAGAAAAGGAACATGCCATTCAGCCAGTCACACCTGCACTGCCATTCAATGAAATCATGTTTGATCTGATCTTGCCCTCAGTTCCACTTTTCTCACTTATTTCCCTTTTACTCTTAACACTCCTGTACTCAAAAATCTGTCAGTCATGTATCTATTCCATGACACTTTCCTCTGCTTTCTAGAGTAGAGAGCTAAAATGATTCACAAGAAGAAATTTCTCCTCACCCCTGACTTAAATGGAGTGACCCCTTTACTCTGAAACAGTGACACGAGTTCTTGGTTTCCCACAAGGGCAAGCCTCCTCTCGGAATCAACTTATAAACCCATGCTCAGCAAATTGTTGTTATCAACATAATTCTTTTCAATTTTTGGATGCTTTTCTTTCTCTTTCTTGTGCAGATGTGTTTGTGAAGGCATTCATTTGAACTTTGCTCTTTTGACAGGTGGATGAAGTCATGCTGACCTTGAAGCAGGCGTTCAGCACTGCTGCTGCACTACAAAGTGCCAAGACTCAGATTAAACTGTGCGAGGCCTGCCCCATGCATTACCTGCATAAACTCTGTGAACGGATTGAAGGTGGGTGGTCACATCTTGGTTCCATCTGCTGCTGCCAGAATTTAGAGCATCATCCTCTGCGCATATCAAAAGGCTAGAATGGATGTGGTTCTCTCTTTTTTGTTTAATATGGCCCATTTTCTAGCAGTTCCAAAATAGGCAGGGATGCAGGGCTAATTTTTTTAGGTGCTGGAGCTCACTGAAAATGGCAATAAGGAGGTGCCCAGAACGGTGAGTTCCAACAGCGCTGCACCCCTGAAAACAGGGAGTGACGCAGTGGAGCGGCAGGTGAAGCCGGTGCCTCACAGGTTCTCTTCTGACCTCGGGGCTGTCTTTGTGGAGTTTGCACATTCTCTGTCTGACTCTGGATTCCTCCCACATCCCAAAGAGGTGTAAATTGGCAGGTTAATTAGCTGCTGTAAATTGCCCTGAGTGAGCAGGCAAGTGGTAGAATCTGGGGGCAGTGGACGAGATTACAGGGAGCATAAAATAAAAGGTGTAAATGGATGGTTGACAGTCAACATGAACATGTTGGGCCAAAGGGTCTGTTTCCACCTGTTGTATTGCTCTGTAATCCTACACCACCACTGACTACTCAGCACTACTGCTGGGGTTTCCAGCCAGACTGTTACAGCAATCTCCAGATGCATTGCATGACTGAGGCAGAGTAGGACATTGGCTCAAACTGAAACCAGCCCATCCTTCAGCTGGTTTCCACTGAAGAGGAAATTCTTGGTCAACTTGTTCTGAGCCTTTCTAGCCTACAATTGCAGAAGGAAGCTGGTGGAAATGCATTGCTGAGAAGAAAGACCACATTGTCACACGTGGTACAAACCTGGCCCTTATATTCTGCCCAGATGTGCATCAGAAATCTCTGAGACTCCTCAGCTAAAGCTTTAGTGAGTTACCCTGAAGCCCTAGCCAAGGCTCTAGATGGCCCATTTCACTTATTCTTCAAATGTGCTTTGCTGAAATTGATTTCTTGTATAATAACACAAAACACTTCAAAAGAAGGATTCCTGACGAAGGGTTTCAGCCTGAAACATCAACCGTCCTTTACCTTCCGTGATACTGCCTCCAGCATTTTGTTCAATGTATCAAGAATACAAAAAAATGTTTTACGGACACAGTTTTTTTGGGAATAAATTAAAATCTAGTTATCAATTGCAAAAGATGGTCATCTGTTAATCTGTAATATGAATTGCCTGATTGAGTGCAGCTCTCTCAAAATTCAATTCATAGACAGTTTGGAAACAATTCCACCTGGAATGGAATGGTAGAGTATTTTATTTTCAATATTGCTATCCTTGTACTAAACACATTTTTAGTCATCCAATGACTAGATCAATCTCCTGAACAAGGCTTAGTTATCCAATGACTAGATCAATCTCCTGAACAAGGCTTAGTCATCCAATGACTAGATCAATCTCCTGAACAAGGCTTAGTCATCCAATGACTAGATCAATCTCCTGAACAAGGCTTAGTCATCCAATGACTAGATCAATCTCCTGAACAAGGCTTAGTCATCCAATGACTAGATCAATCTCCTGAACAAGGCTTAGTCATCCAATGACTAGATCAATCTCCTGAACAAGGCTTAGTCATCCAATGACTAGATCAATCTCCTGAACAAGGCTTAGTCATCCAATGACTAGATCAATCTCCTGAACAAGGCTTAGTCATCCAATGACTAGATCAATCTCCTGAACAAGGCTTAGTCATCCAATGACTAGATCAATCTCCTGAACAAGGCTTAGTCATCCAATGACTAGATCAATCTCCTGAACAAGGCTGGGTTTCCGTTCCAGTTATTCCTCTTCTGAAGTCTCATGATTATGTACCTCCGAGGAATGCAACTCTTCTGAACTGTTCTGACAATCAATTAGACCTGGTCTGATCTGTACTCAGCTCCTAAATGATCAATGAAATCTGCCCTAAAGCAACAAAACTAGATTGTGGCAAAAATTCCCTTCTTAGTATTCTCTCCTTATTCTTTGAAGGGGGTTGAGAGTCACTAGGAAGGTGCCGTCCTTCTTGAACTGTGGTGGCCCATGTGTTGAAGGAAATCCTGTTGCATAAGATTTTAGTCCATCAACTGCAATGTATTTCCCTGGTCAGAAATCTGGTATCGCCTGGCAGTCTGTCTGCTGGCTGAGCTATGGTCGTAGCTTTGCGAAGTTCTGTTGAACAACTCTTGTTGATTTGAAACTCGCTTTATAGGTGGCAATCGCTGAGGAAGCCTGAAACATTGGCAGCATTTGTGCTGGACAGTAATTTTGACCACAAGGTTGGATTTGCAGTCAAAAACGGGTGGCTGTATTCTGAACTATTTTAGTCTGAAGCAGCAGGATGAATTGTAGCATCTGTGGCGTTTAATCGGAGAATTAATCCTCTCTTTCTCCAGGTCTCTATCCACCACGAGCCAAGCTTGCAATACAGCGGCATGTTTCCCTTCTGAGTGACAATGAGCAGGCTGATATTTTTGAGCGTGTGCAGGTAAAGCCTCCCTACAAATGTCCTCACTAAAATCAGAAATTAAAAGAAATAGGGATAAACATGAATCATGAATTATTCATTATCATAAGGAGACATTTTAAATATTAAAAGGATTAAATAAAAATTTCTCATTTAATCACAGTTTGAAAAAAAACTACAATTATTGAAAAGCCATTGCTTGTCGTGAAGCATCAGTAGTTATTTTTAACACGTACATCCTTACATTATGCTTTGTGCTCCTTCACTGATGGCTCTAAACCTTTCCCAGTATGATATTTGGTAGAACTTTTATATGGTGTCTACATGCCTCTTTGTTGGGATTACTCGAGAGAGGTATTAAAGAGAGACAGAAAAAAATAAGAAAAATGGAGCAGTAAGGACTTGGATGTTGTCTTGTGCCAAGGCTGAAACCCAAATGGACATGACTTCACGATTTATTTCAACCCTTATAGATGGATCTCTAAACTAGAGCTGTCCCTAAAGAAGGCTTGGTGTGGTTTTGGACTGTGCACTGCATTAACAAGCGAGGTCCTCTTTCTGATGGAGACAGTACTACTGCTGATTGAAGACCAGTTTCTTTGGTGCCTCAGCTTTCTTCTCTACCTCTTTGAGAAGCTAACCTTTGCAGCCATTTCTGTCAAATTGCCAGTGGTCTAGGGTGCACAAAAGCAGCTCTGAGTTTGTCAACTCAGAGAACAATGGAGGGCTCCCAGCAATGAGGGCAAGGCCAAGAGAGAGAACTGAACTTTCATGGGTATCACAAACCACTTGACCTTCATTACATTGGGGCACCATTGCGGCCATTTAAAGCTTAGGAGAGAATGGTTAGGGAATAACTTCAGAATAACTGGTGGAGCTTTTGATATTCTTATTCATAATACTAAAAAAAAAGCTGTCTTGACAGAAAATGAAGCCGGCTGATGACCAAGACGAGAACGAAATGGTGATTCTCATTCTGAGGCAGATGTGTGAGACCAAACAGAAGAACCATGCTCACCTTGGAGAGACTCCCACGGTACAGTACAAGTCATTCTTTAAATTGGGAACCCAGAAGCTGAGTGCTGTGGGGTTTATAATTATGAGCCATGTGATATTCTTCTTGGAAAGCTTTAGTCAAATGATGTCATGTCTGCATAGATTTCGGGTTCAATCAAGTAAGGATTTAGCTTCAGAGTCTCTAACCTTCATTAAGTGGGACTGCATCATAAATTAAGATGAGAAATAAAATGAGGCTTCCAATAATTCATGCCTGCATTCTTCTAGACGAATTAGAACATTGTCTGGAATTAGTATTATACAAGATTGTTTTGAGGCGGGTAAATTTTCTACATTTAATAGATTACAAGAGAAATTTGGTATTTCTGCAAATTCATTTTTGCTTATTATCAAGTTCGAGTTTTTTTTGCAAACACAATTTGGTAAGGATTTAATTTTACCAAGTCAATCTAAGTTTGAGATTTTAATGGTTGACAAGGAAACAAAAGGATATATATTGGATATGTATAGGTTGTTGCAAGAAAAGGTGGATAAAGTTGGGCTATATAGGACATAAGAGAAATGGGAGAAAGATTGAATTGTCTTGGGAGGAATGGTCAAATATATGTATTGATAGTGTTACAAAATTAATTAATGTGAGATATAGAATGGTTAATTATAATTTTATTCATCAATTATATTTGACTCCTGAGAAGTTGAAGAAATATGGATTTAGTCTAACAGATTTGTGTTTTAGATGTGGAGAAAAGACAGGTACTTTTATGCATTGTGTATGGACATGTAAAAAAGTTAAATTTTTTTGGGAAAAAGTTATTACATTTTTGAGAGATTTATTTAAAATTGATTTGCAAATGGATCCAATGATGTGTTTATTGGGTTACATGAATGTTGTTACTTTGGGATTGGTTGATAAGCCCCAATTGGCATTTTTGCGGTTAGGGTTAGTGGTTGCAAGAAAACGTACAGCAATAACTTGGAAAAATGATGTGGAATTGAATATACAAAGATGGCATAATGAACTGCAATTGTGTTTATATTTGGAAAAATATAACATAATTTGCAAAATAAATCTTTTTTGTTAAAATGTGGAGTTTATATTTGGATTGTATGGTTATTGATCTTAAGTAAGAGTTATGTAAAGAGTTGGCACGTTGATTAATTAATTTTAAATGTATAATTTTTAAGGCTCCGAGGGGTGGGGGAGGAAGTTAAGATGATGTAGTTAGTAGAGGGAGGGAGGGGGTGGGGGATATTATCATTACTACCATTATTTTTTATATATTTTTTCCTTCTTTTTATTTGTATCTTGTATTTTCCTTTTTTGTAATATTTTGTAAATTTCTTAAATAAAATTAAAAAAATACATTATCCAGCAGAATTTCAACTTGATTTGAGTGGCCATCTTCAATGGATTTGCTGCAATGTTGTGAACCTCTGTTTTCTCCCCAAAGCCTTTGCCAAATAATGTGATCCCAGAACACTCCGCAACCATGGGCAGGTTCAAACTCGACATTTTGAAAAACAAGGCAAAGAAGTCGTTAACCAACTCCCTGGAGAACATCTTCTCGCGGGTAAGTAGCCAGGAATTTTGTTCTGTGTATATGTGTGATTTGTTGGCTTATTTTCAATGGCCAATCCTTGAAGAGTCAATTTGTGGCATCTGTTGGGAAAGGGCTTGTCCAAATCTCCTAATGCACCCTATTGGCACCTCAACAACAATGATTTCAGTCATTGATATCCCCTGCATTTTCAGTTGTGCCCTTGGTCCAAAACCTTACAGTAACTGACCAAACAGTTTTTCAATCTAAAGCATGCTGTGTGGTAATTAATTTGGAGGCTGAACTTTGGGAGCTTGGGTTATGGCGGTTGGAGAAGGGGGAGTGGGCATCAGCAATGACTAATAATTTGTGCCTTCCTGACAACAGTGAGATGTTCTGCGTCACGGAAGTCGCTTCTTAAGTGGAGTCTGAGGAACTTGATACTCTCTCCATTATCGAGCTATAGGTGTAGTAGAGGGTAGTCGTTCCTGGTCCTCTTGAAATCCACAATCATCTCCTTTATTTTGTCCATGTTGAGATTAGGGTTGTTATTTTCGCACCATTTCAGATATTTTGTTGACTGAACAATAGATTTTGGTATAAAAATTGAATTAAATATAATTGGATTTTTAAATGAAAATTCCCAATGAAAGTATAGAGATTGAAAGAACTTCCTATTTTTCAGTGCAGGGAGCAAGCATCTGGGTCACAAAGGAGATCCGTTCTTATATCTGTCTTTTAGTCAAATTTGTAGATAAGTTGTAACAGGTATGGTTGTTATTTAGCATGAGTTAGTCAAATGTCTTGGTACTGTAAAAAAAAAGAATTTTTTTTAAAAAAAGATCGTGATTAAAAATTAACACTCGTTCCATCGATGTCTTGTATACCTGAAGGGCCATTCGTGAGGTAACATTATGCGCATGCTCGAATTGGTGCACAAATATGTTCGTAAGTATGAGTTGTCCATAAGTCGGACGTTTGTAACTGGAGAACCAGTCAAATCAGTACATAACAAGTTCTTTACGATGCCAATTATTTCTGCATTCTGTTCACAAAATGAAATGATGCAAAGCCCGCTCACCTCCAGTTTAATTCGAGCAGAATCAGCAGGCTGACAGTCTGTGATCACCAATGGATAAAGCAGAAGAGGGAGAGACGATCAAGAGGAAGAGTAGGCGACAGGAGGGGAAGCAACAGGAAGCTGAATAAGGTGGGACTGAGATAACAAAAAGAGGCAGTGGGAAAGATTAGGGAAGCAAAAAGCAACATATCTGTTTTGTAGCCTTTATCATTGGTGAAGAGAAAGGGGATGAAATGGGATTCTAGAGTTTTTTTTTGCTTGTGTGCTTGAATATTTTCTGGACAGCATAATGTTAAAGTATAATGTATGTGAATCAGAATCTCAAACTCCCTAAATTCAGGAAGTGGCAGAAATAGGTTGGCTTGAATTTGGTGTTATATATAAAAATAATAGCCATGCACAGAAAGTAAGGCAGTCCCTTTGGTTCATTGGTTATTCAGGAATCTAATGGAAGCAGGAAGAAGCTCTCCTTGTGCTGTGGAATGCTCATCTTCAGGCTCCTGTACCTTTTCCCCAATGGTAGCAGAGTGAAGAGGGCATGGCCTGGGTGGTGGGGATCTTTGAGGATAGAGGCTGCTTTTGTAAGACAATGCCTCTTGTAGATGACCTTGATGGAGTGAAGTCTGGTGCCTGTGATGTTGCAGGTTGAGTTAACAACCCTTTGGAGTTTATTCTTGTCCTGAGAGTTGGCTCCTCCATACCAGGTAGGGATGCAACTAGCCAGAATGCTCTCCACCGTACACCTGTAGAAGTTTACGAGAATCTCACCTCAGATACCTCAAGACGTATAGCCGCTGGCGAGCCTTCTTCAAGATTGCATCAATGTGGAAGCTCCAGGACAGATCCTTGGAGATGTTGACACCCAAGAATTTGAAATACCTGACCCTCTCCACTACTGAGCCCTCGTCGAGGACTGTTTTCCCCTGAATTCCTCCTGAACTCCACAATCATCTCTTGGGGTGCGCCTGTGTCGATAATCAGTGAGGAGGAGCCGCTGTCCATTCAGCCCAATGGGTAGTTTTGTGTTTTGACGCCCTCATCAGAGATGGTATTTAACCAGTGATCTAATTCATGAATGTTGATGGGGAGAAGGTGCAGTCTGCACACAGACAGCAGCCAAGGCCACATCGAAGCCTTAAGCTCTACTTGCTGCATTGATTTTCCACCAAGTCATTAACCCTTGGATGAGCTCAGACTAGTCCCCAAAAGCAGGCCTCACCAGTCTTGCATCTATAGCTCACCCTACTTCAGATCAGATACTATTCATTGTTATGTAATAAAGCAGAAATGTAATATTATACAAAATTACCTTTAGCCTGACATAAGACAAAGCTTCACGATTAGCATTGCTCGGTGCCCCTTACAGTCAGAGAAATGAGTCACTGAGTGTCCGTGGATTCACCTCCAGTGCTCTTGAAGCCTCTGCAGCTGTACAAGACCCCAATTCAGTTCAAACCGTTGGCAATCCGAACCCAGATTCAAACTCCCTACATGATGGGAAAGCCTTTAGTGCCCAGGGCCGTATGGGAGCCATTCTTGCCCTCAGCATCCTCTCGAATCCCAGTTTCAATACCTGGTTCTCATGAGCCAGTTTTCAATGGCCCAAGGTCTGGTGTGAGTACTTTGACTTCGTTGCCAACAGCTCACCGCTCTGGGTATCTTCAGCTGCAGTCCCCCTCGCTTGTCCGTCACCTTGGTCACCGACTTTAGAGTCGTCTCTTCTACTTCTCAATGTGGGGGGGGGGGCTGTTCACCCCTTTACTGGTAGCCTGCTGCTCTCCCCCCCCATCCCCAAGAGTCTGCAACCCCTCAAGGGTGCTGCCGAACACAGGCTCTGCCATGTTCGACCCAGATTCCGCAGTTGCAGGATTTTAAATTAGATAATATTGGCTCATTTAACAGGCCATTTAAAGCCTGTACGGAGCCTGTAGAGCGCGTCGAAAGAACCAAAGACTTGTTGATCCAAACCAAGGCTTTTATTAACTAAAAGACTGGAGCATATCACAAGTAGGTCGACCAGTCAAGAATGACTTGGTCTGGCTAGGAGCAATCCTTTAAGACCTGCCAATAGATGTGGCTACGCTCTCATCCAATCACAGTCATCTTACACTACAATCTGTACATATAGACATTGGTGATAGAATCTGTACTATCACAGAGCCATCGATAGCAGGATTGGGCGGTAGGACCCATGAGGATGTGCTGTGTCTCTCCTCCCCACTCTTGCAGGTCTGCACCATAAGCAGCACTGCCATTGCATCAGCTCCAGGTGTCCAATTGCCAAAGTGCTCAAGGTACCCCAAGTGTGTGGTCCCTGTCCTCATTGCCCATCTACTACTGGAGGACAAAACTGGCTCAAATCAACCCTGCAACCTGAAGCGGGGTTCCCATTGAAAACTACTGCTTGAAAAGTTCTTGCTCTTTAATGATGAGCTACTCTAAACATAAGTAGTTTCTCCATGTCATGTTGCAGAAGGCCAAGGATTCATCACACTTCAGTGGAAGGCTCTTTGCATGTTGTGGGGATTGAGAAAAACATTCGCACTGGGGACCTTTGCATAAGACCACTTTAGTTTGTGCTTACTTGTGCTGAAGAATTTCCTGCCCAGTGAGACATTGAATAAGGTCTTCATACACCCCTGAAGTGAGCGAAAGGTTTCATTTTAATGTAACAGTTTGCTGCTTGCAGCCCATTATGTGAAAGAGGGAAATGTGGGAGTGGGAAGGGAACAGGCCAGGAAGAAGGAACTAAATGAGGAGCAAACTAGGGAATGTCCTTGAGCAACTTGCCCTGAGGCATGATATAGGCTCGGCTGACACATACCCAGGTCCCTGATGGAACCAAGAAATCTGAGATCGGGTGTTAACACACGTACCTGTGATTGAGTTCATACGTACAGGGCCAAGATTGTTTGTAGAAATACAGGCCAGAGATGGTCATCCACACAGGTCAGAGAAGAAGGCACAGTTGTAGGCTGGCATTGATTGGGTAGGCACAGACCCAAGGTTTGCAGTAAAGTCTCCTGAGGCCCATTTAATTTTCCCCCTGAACTACAGGAGACCCAATGCAAAATCAGAGGAGGGTGCAGTTACTCAGTCAGGGTAGGCAGTATCTGTGGAAGACCAAACGTATTTAGCATTTCTGGACAAGGCCTGAAATCGTTACTCTCGACTCTTGTTTCCAGCTCCTCTGACATTGCCTGATTTTTTCCTGGGTTCTTATTTATTTATTTCAGACTTACAACAGAAGGTTTCGAGGAATAGAGAATTAGATGGCAGCGACTCGTACTGAGAACAAGCCACTTCTTTCGGTTTCCAAACTGGACTCCGACATATTTCATACATGTCTGAGAAATAAGTCCAGCTTGGACCCTATTGAGATCTATACCCAGTGCAAGTGTGCCCAGAGCCACTGCTCAATTTTTGTTTCAGAGGCTTTGGTGAGTTCACAGTTGCTGTATCTGTACAAAGGGAAGCAATGGGATCTGTTTATTCTTCTGCCATCCTGTTTTTTTTTTAAACTTCCCATGGCCATTTTTATTTTGGATGTTTAGTAAAACCACCAGCTGGTCAGATTGAGCCCAGGGTGGAGGAAGCCCAGTATTCTACACCTGATAAAGCCATAGATCATAGAGCTCCTTGCATTCTCTTTGTAGGCCAGATGTAGGACTCAATGTTGGTCAGAATCCTCACCATTATGCTGGCTTTAATTCACAGACCCCATCCAAGTGAATGGGTGTAAAGTGAGTAGAGCAGGGGGCAAGAATGCAGCTCTGTGGTACTCCGGTACTGATGGAGATTATGAAGGAGATTAAAAAAATTTTTTTTAGACGGTAACAGGCCATTTCTGCCCGTGAGTCTGTGCCACCCAATTTACACTCAATTTACACCCAATTAGCTTTCACCCCTGGTAAGTTTTGAACGGTGGGAAGAAACTGGAGCCCCCGGGGAAAACCCACGCAGACACGGGGAAAACGTACAAACTCCTTACAGACAGTGTGGGATTTCAACCTAGGTCCCTCTCACTGGCACTGTAAAAGTGTTGTGCTAACCACTGCGGCAGCCATGCCACCCCTTACTAATCTTCACTGACTTTTGTCTGGAGGTGAGGAAATTGATGATCCAATCATACAGTGGGGTGTTGAGCCCCAGGTCTTGGAGTTTGCTGATCAGTTTTGAGGGGATGATGAGGTTGAATGCCAAACTGTAGTCGATAAAAAGCATCCTGATGAATACACCTTTGCTGTCCAGGTGTTCCAGGGCTGTGTAGACCCAGTGAGATGACTTCAATAATTCTGAGGTATGTCCTGAAATACCCAAGGAAGGCTTCTGTCAAACTGATTATGGATAAGGTGAATAGACATAATTAAAATTTACATAAATACTTTTCTAAAATGTAAAAACAATAGTTAATTAAAGATTTTAAAAAATAGGCTTTAAAGTGAAATGATTACCCCATTATGCAAGCGGAGAATCCCTTTCAGTTAAAGAGGGTCTCTGATCCTTAGCTTGGTTAGACCAGCCTAATGCTGGGGATTGCCAGCTTGGAGAGGTTTTCCCACTGACCTTCACGGTGGAGTGTCTGTCATTCGTACAGCTACTCTTCATTCCTCATTTCCAGAAGGAACATATAGGTTTAACCCACATGTGCTGGTCACAGATGTATTCAACTACCTGGCTTGATCCATGAAGGAGTAGGGTTGCATCAACATCAAAGAGATTCAGAGCCAGAATAAGGGAGCACCAGGTGAAGGTCAAGTTGAGCGTAATGAAATGGGAGCCTTTGTCCACCTACCTTTGGTGTTGGCCATTGGAGGGAAATGCTGACATGTGGTGTACACAGGACCGCCGAGGGTGCATTACAACTGCAACAAACCTGGGCTTTTGGGGGCCCAATGCAGTGGAATTACCTGTGCAAACTGTGCACCAGGGTTGCAACCAGGTGTTGTGATCTTTGTGGGGAAGTGGACTCGCTTCACAGGCCTGCCCCAAACAAGCCTATACCTACACACTGGCAATAAGAGGGGGACCAAGGAACCTAAGCACCATCCCACCCCAACCAGTCTGAGACCAAGAGGAATGAGGAGTCCAAGCACCTCAACTTCCCAGGCCCACCCCCACCTGCTACATCCCCAACAGAAGGAGCTGGTAGAACTGCAGAGAGGTGGAAATGGGAATGGCAGATGATGAAGAGACAAAAGGTGCAGGAGGCACCACCCATAGGACAACAGGCCTCTGAGAATAACAGAGAGTCAAGGAAGTAATGGAGGGGATGAGGTGGAGGATGAGGGTCAGGATGATGATGGCGAGTTGAGGGAAATAGTGGCAAGGTTGCACAGATTATGGGGTTGGAACGCTGATGGAGGGAGAGTTGGGGAAGATAATAACATGGGTTAACTGCTCATGGTAGATCAGAGAGTTGACGGATGGCTCGGAGGTTGGTTAGGTAACAGTGGGGCTGGGATGAAGCCGCTCATGATGCCCTTTCCACATCCAGTACAGACAGCCAGGCAACTCCAAGAACTTAGACAACTAGATGTTGGTTTCAGCCACTCAGCCACTGTAGATTCTGGCTTTCATCTACCAGAACAGCAGCTTAATTGGACACTTAAAGGAAGGCTGGGTTAGGGAGAGAGAGCCAAAAGGAACATTGAGAGGTGGCACCATGGTGCAGCTAGCAGTGCTACTGTCCCACAGCTGCACTGAGCTGGTGAACCTGTGACCTCTGATGCAATCTGTGTGGAGTTTGCATGGACTTGTGACCCTGTTGGGTGTCTCTTGGGTGCTCCAGTTTCCTCCATTTTACCCAAATGTGTGCAAGGTATTAGGTTTATTGGCCCATCATAAATCACCTTATCTGTGGAGGTGAAAAGAAGAATCTGAGAAGAATTGTTGAGAATGTGGGGAAAATAAAATGGGATTAGTGTACTGGATATTCATGATTGGTGCAGAGATGAAGGGCCAGTAGCGCTGTTTCTCTCCATGAATTGGGCCAAATGGCCTGTTCATCTGAGCACAAATGAAAGTGTGAAATTGTACATTGTACCTTAGACCTGGCGTTTGGGTTGTTTGCATTAAGAGCTGCCAAACATTATTTAATGCTTTAATGTTAACAAGGGCTTGCACCCTTTTGGTATCTTTGATACAGTCAATCTCCCCAGAAACATTAGCTGTGTTTCATTTGAGCAAGTTTAATACACTGAGGGAGGAATTTGCTCAAGAGCAGCACTTTGGTCTTTCTGACAGATGAGAGAAAGATGGGGAATAATTGGAGACTTTCTTTGTCGTGTTCTTTGTTGCACTTTCCTGCGCTATCCAAATGAGACTTTCTTGTTGTGAGACGGACCTGAATGATTCACTCATTTTTAACAAGTTCCCTTTCTTTCTGTTACAACAAATTGAGAAGTTGGAAAATTAAAAATTGACACCATGTGTCAGCTTGTGATTTCATTTTTCACCACCCCCCCCCCCCCCCCCACCCCGGCTAATCATTTCATTTCCTAGTGGGCAAACTTTTTAACTGTTTATGATTGTTTATTGCCTTGTGCTCAATTAAAATGTAACCAAATTCCTCACTCAGTGGCAAATAGGGTCCTCACTGCCTTTGCCCCAGAGTCTGTGGCTGTTGCATTTTCACCAGATTACCCTGCATTCCATACAACCTCCATTTGATAAAGATCCTGCAAAACAATTTGTAATCTTGGAAATTATTGCATCAGGGTCAGAAGTATTTAAGGTCTATAACTGATATCCTTGAGCGTGTTTCTTCCTGCCTTTGATTGAATTCCCTTGCATCCAGTTCTCTCCTTTCCCATTTTGCACATTGCCCTTTCTAAATGACCTTCCCGGTTATTAGATTGGAGGTCTCCGTGGCTATTGATGACAACCTTGGCAAGGAACACAGTGTTGGTGCTGATTTGCGATGGATTGCAAGCTTTCTGCGATTGCAGTCAGGAATGTGCAAAGCATTTTTCCTCTAACAGTGTCCCCTTGATTCTGAAACTCCCTCATCTATTGGCAAAGCTGCTCAGAGCCAGGTTAAACTCTGAAGAGCTCAACGTGTCTGACTTTTATGCTTCAACCTTGCTTTATGTGCACCAAAGAAAGGAAGCTCGGTGATGGTTTTGATGTCTGCTGAATTGGTGATTAAAATGGGGGTTAGAAAAGGTAAGGAGGAGAGTCATCTCGAAGTAAAATGTGGGTTATTGGATCAAATATCCAAATATATTGTGTAGGGTGTTTATGTTGGTACTTCTAAAGTGATACTGTGTTGTAGGCAGTCTAAACAAGATTCCACCGACACCAACAAGAGCCTCTGTTCCGTGGATTCCCTCTGGGGAGCCAACGTGAGAACAAATTCGCATTCTGCCAGGCTTGACAGATTAGTCGCCATGACCTGGTCTACTGCTGTTTTCTCATCTGCTGAACTCTGTCCACACTTAGGGTTGTCTCATTTCATCTGTTGTTTGATGACAGGGTGCACAACATCCTTTGAGAAGAACTTTGCTGTCCTGTCATTTACCAAGTTTCCAAGTGCACTCCATCTTGTGACCTGTGATCCCTCTTGTGTGTATGATCCTGCTTGCCCTTCATCCCTTTGTATGATTATCGTCTGGTGATGCACAATTTTTGACTTCCCACTCTTCTTTTCAAACCTGTCTGTGGACTCACCTTCCCTGTGCAGTTTCTTCCAGCGCTGCAACCCCCCCCCCCCCCCCCCAACCCTGAGATCTCTGTGGTCCTCCAAGTCACACCACTTGTATATCTCCAAATGTTGCAAGTTCATCTTTCAATTGTTCTGGCCCTGAACTCTGGATCACCCTCCCTAATCATCACTATTTTTCACTCTCCTGATGACAGTTTGTGTCTTTTGGTTGAATGGCATTCCTGTGAAAAGCTTGGGATTTTCACGGTCACGCCTTCTTGATGCAGTAGTGTTGACCTGAGTGTGAATGAAGGAATGTGGAATTCCTCGCGTTCTCCTTTATGGCCAGGAGTTCATGCTTTATGTTCGCTACCAAATTTTGTACAGTACAAGATTTCAAAAAATCCTTCCTGGAGTGAAGAGCACACTGGTACCTCTAGTGGCTGTGTACAGAGAGGTGGAATCTGCCGCTGATCACCAGCACTTAACATGGTGAGAGAATGGTATGGAACTAACTGTAGAAAGGGGACAACACTTGACAGATGCTGCTTATATGGACATTCAATGCTGTTCTTCAAAGCTGCATTTTTTGCCCTGGAAGTAAGGTCTTCCTTTCCTAGTTTTTGTTGTCACAACTTCCTTTGAATTCTGCTGCCACGCATTGTAGCACGAATCGTTTGGAAGCTTGCCTTCCAGCAATGCCTTTTTGGCAAGTCGGACACCTTCTTATCAACCCGGCTGATCCTCCTGTTACTGTCTTGTCCATTTCAGGGAGCCAAGATGCGAGGCCGATTGGGAAGCATGGACAGCTTTGAACGTTGCAACAGCTTGGCTTCAGATGCATCCAGGGTGAGTCCTGGAGTCAATTTGTTCTTCAAGACCACAGAGCATATTTAGATAAATGTAAATTAGGAAAGCAGTTAACACATTCAAATATTAAGGTACTAAGATGTATGCACTGGAGGTCCACAGTGCACTATCCACATCTGAACTGGGAGTTCAGGAGCCTGATAGCTTGGGGGGGATAAAGCAGTTTCCCACTCTGAACGTAAGAGCTCAAGTACTTTGGTACCTCCTGCCAGATGGCAGAAGAAAGAACAGTTTACATGCGGGATGTGTGGAGTCTTTCACAATGTTTATTGCTTTCCACCTGCATTGAGTGCAGTAGATGTCTTCCATGCTAGGAAGAGGTTCACCGCTGACTTCACTATCCTCTGGAGCGTCTTGCGGTCTGAGGTGGTACAGCTTCCAAACCAGGCGGTGATACAGTTGCACAGGATGCTCTCAATACATCCTCTGTGGAAGGTAGTGAAGATGGAGGCTGGGAGATGAACTTTCCTCAGCCTTTGCAGGAAGTAGAGGGGCTCTGGGCTTTCTTGGCTATGGAGCTGGTGAAGTTTTCCACCATGTGTACACTGAGGAACTTGATAATCTTGACAACCTCAACAGTAGAGCCGTCAATGGTCAGGGGAGCATGATCTCCCTGGGGCCTCCTGAAGTCGACAACCATTTTTTGTTTTTCTAACGTTCAGATACAGGTTGTTTGTTCTGCACCAGTTTGTTGGTGTCTTCACTTTGTCCCTGTATACTGCCTCCTCATTCTTACCGATAAGGCCCAAGTCTATAGGTATTTTTAAGAAGGACCTCCGCTTCGAGGCCAGTTCCATCCACGGAGAAAAATCTGAAATTAGCTTTTTATAGAGCAAGTCTAAAAGCCTGCCCCAGCCTTGGTGCATCCTCTGCAGCTGATGTAGGTGGTGTCGCCCGTCAACTTGACAACATAAATACGAGGTGAGCAATGGCTGTCTTCGTTACCCATAATCCCCCATACACCTGAAACACCTCTGAAAAATGCAGAGTGGTTCCAGCTGTGTGGGGATTATGGGTAATGAAGTCAGTCATTGATCATTCTTAGAGACCAGAACTGTGGGATAGGAGAACTAGCTAACTAGTATACCCTCTCACTGATCCCTGATGACAGAGCTCTCTCTTGGGGACAGGGTGACTGGTGGGGGAGGGAGGGAGACATTCCCATCAAGATTTCGGCTGGTTGGTTGGTGGGAGGGAAGGGGAAGCTAATTTGTCCATGAGTGCAAGGGAAGGGAGTTTATTGCACCTCACCTCCCTCCTACTGCACCCAACCCAACAGGTGAAATGTTACTGATAGGGGTGATGAATTCTGACCATCCAATTTAGGTTGGTTAGTTGAAGGGAAGGGGAGCAGGTTCATAGTTAAGCCACCACCAGCCAGAGCAGGAGAGAAGTCCCTGGGAATGCGCGCCAGCTCTGCCCTGGGTCCAGTGCACCCTCTCAGCACCACCTCTCCAGTGTGTGTGAAGCTGACAGGGTGCTCCTCCTCAGGCTTGCCTTCCATTTCCTTCTCCGACCTCTACGACTGCAAAGTTCTCTCAAAGTTGTCATCAGACTGCCCCTACCCAGCTGCTTGCAACAGCTGTACATTTATGAAAAGAGGTGGAACACTCTGCTCCACCGCTGGGAATACCCCCTAGAAAGATTGGAGTTGGGGTCTTGGAGCCACTCCCAGAGCATTTTGTGACTTTTTAAAAACTCTATAAAAGGGCCCTGTGCACCCCCGCATCTCTTCCCCCCCCTCCCTCTTCCTCCCCCCCCCTCTTCCTCCCCCCCCTCTTTCCCCCCCCCTCTTTCCCCCCCCTCTTTCCCCCCCTCCTCTTCCCCCCCCCTCTTTCCCCCCCTCCTCTTCCCCCCCCCTCTTCCCCCCCCTCTTCCCCCCCCCTCTTTCCCCCCCCCTCTTCCCCCCCCCTCTTTCCCCCCCCCTCTTCTTCCCCCCCCTCTTCTTCCCCCCCCCCTCTTCTTCCCCCCCCCCTCTTCTTCCCCCCCCCCTCTTCTTCCCCCCCCCTCTTCTCTCCCCCCCCCCCCCCTTACTTTGTTTGGGCTGGACCCATGACGCTTAACAGAGACTGGTGTTCAAATACTTTGCATCAAGCAGGAAGTTAGCTGTTGATATCCAGGGGAAGTGCTGGCGAAAGCAGTTCCAATTTCAAGGATCGCTTTAAAAACTTTCTTATCAGCATGAGAGAGGGGTGGACAGCTTGTTCCCCAGCACACTCTGTATAGAATACTTGATATTTAAAATTACTTACCAGCAAAGTGCAGTAGTATTCGTAACTCTTCACTGGTGTAAGAGCAGCAGGATATAGGAGCTGGTGAGATAGCAGAAATTAGCATACAATGGGTGCTGGAGGGTCTGTTGACAGATTTACAGGGTTTTTGAACTGCTGTCTGTTCCTCAGAGCAGGCAATATCATTATTCTTTCTCTCTGACTTCGTGTACTGCTTTTGCACAGGACGGCTCCCCAGGGGAGTCCCCTCCCGCTTCCCCGCCGGTCAGTCCTCGGGCATCCCCTCTCTCATCACTAAGCCAGCCCTTCGCGGAGCAGGACCTCGACTCGCCACAGTTCCGGAGACGGGCGCACACGTTCAGCCACCTGCCCACCAGTAAGCGACGGATCAGCTTTCCCAATGAGAAGACGCAGCACAGCAAGGGGCCCTTCACTCGCCAGCAGTCTGAGATATTACCGAGCAGGTAGGATGGTGCATTGTGTGGGGGCAGAGAAGCTCTGCTGTTGGGGTGTTACAATGTGTAGAATGTTGATTATTTCACTCAGGCTTAGAGAATCTCAGAACCATGCACATCGTCTAACCTAATCTATTGGATTCAGAGCACCTGGTCTGCACACAGATTGGGTAACTACCTTCACTCTGCCTGTGGGTCCAAGCTTATATTCCCAGCTGACAAACATTTCAAAGCTCGTCAGCATTCCCACACATCCAGGATGAGGCCAAACGTAAACTTGAAGAGCAGCATCTCCTATTCCTCCTGGACAGCCTTAAATCAATGATTTTTTTTCTAATTTTGTGTAACCCCCACATCTACTGGTTCCACTGTTTTCATCTCTACCTTTTGTTCTTCTTACGTTTTCTCCCTAACCCCACCTCCCACCAACTCCCAAGAGTTTTCTCCCTCTACTCGTCACGCCACCTCTCCCACTTTCTGTTCCATACCCTCTCACCTCTTAGTCCCTCCCCTGCTTCTCCACCCCCCCTTTTTCTTTCCCTCTTGATAGAAGCTCCTGACCCTAAATGTTGACTCCCCTTGGATGCTCACTGAGCTCCTCTAGCTTCTCATTGTTTACTCATACAACCATGATGCCATTTGGCCCTTTTAGCCAATAATTGAACAGTCTGTTCTGGTAATTCCCGATCTGGTTATACCATTTCCATCTGTGCTTTATTATTTCCCCATTTACCTCACTCATTCCAGTTCTCGGAGTTTACTCAACCCTCCCTCCTCCTCTACCTGTCTTTCCTCTTCCCCTCTCCCTCTTCATTCATCCAGAATCCCATAACCTCTTGTCCTCCACAGCCCCTCCATTTTTTTTTTGCTTGCTATCTCAGCTTCACACATTTCAATAAGGAGTCTCAATCCAAAATATTGTCCATTGTTTTTCCAGTGATTCTGCCCGACTTGCTGAGACGCTGCAGCTTTACTTTGTTGCTCCATCTATCTTGCTCCCTTTTCTAAAACCCTGATCATTATTTTCCTGTGAGTTCCCTGATTTGACTCAGCTTCCATTAAACATAAAGGCATGGGCTTTCAAATCAGCTCAGCCTCTGCCAAAAAATGTTAAATACATCTCACTGTGCCACTGTGACCTTGTTTTGTGGAATGGTTCATTTTTGAAGGATGACAATATATTGTCATACACAATGTGCCGATGCCCTAAAATTCTTACTTTGCAGTGATTTAATTAACAGTGAAGATGATCTTTCTTAAACACTCGTGGGTTCCTTGGTTATTCAAGCAAATCCTTTGCCCTGAATAAGATACTTTTGTTTAGGAAAGCAGTGGTTACATGAGGAAAAAAAGCAAAATTAAAAGTATATAAGAATTAGTTTGTGTGTATGCAAATTATATGGTGACTTTTATAATCCTTGTTTGTAATTTTAGGCCCCAATAGAAAACCCACAAGTATCTCCAGCTCATTTATTGGTTCATTGCCACTGACACTGAATTTTGGAATGAGCTACATTTGTGTCACAGAGGCTAAACTTTAATTAAAATGGCAATGTCACTCTGATCTCAGTAGTTTTTTGAAAGCCATACCTGGCTCAATTAGCCAGAGGAAGGCTGTGACTTTAAAAATACTGATGAGGTAAGTGTCATGTGCCATTGTTTTCGACCTGAAGTTAGCTAATAGGTTCTAAGCTGTTGTTCTAAGTGATAAATATTAACCCATGTGACCAACAATACTGAAAGAAAATGTTACATTTGCAAATTTGAAAGCACTCAATTCATTGACAATGTGCAGAAATCAGGACATGATTCAGAACGAAGTATGATAACAAAGAATGAAGCTGGAAACATAGTATTTGTTCTTTTAGATGCAAATAAGACAGATTGATACATGGCCTGTTGAATAAGACCTAATTTTTGCATTTAAATCTCATATTGGTGGATCAGATTTCCAATTGTGTGACTTCCTTGGAATCTGAATAATGTTTATCAATTTGTTTCAAGTTCCTTTTTCAAACGCTTAAATGCTTCATGCATTGCATTCGGGTGATTTTATTTGAAATTCATGCCTGTATTTATTTTTCTATGTGAATAATTGTGCACCAAAGGAGAGCCCCTTTGACACTTGGATCCCACTAAATTGGCCATTCATTGTCCTCTGATAAGAATGGGGGTTTGGCTTTTCACATTTGACCACCCGCCCCCCCCCCCCCCCCCCCCCCCCGAATGCTGCACTGAATGCTTTCACACTTGCAAGGAGCCACCCCAGGGTTAGGCCTGTTCTACCTTCTACCGTATCGAGTGATGGTGGACCTGCCCTAAATCCTGATCAATATTGTTATCTTGTATTTGAAAAAAATTAATCATACCTAATTATAACATTATGGTTTATGTATAGCGCAGTATGAGCCCTTCAGCCCCTGTTGTGCTGACCAATATAAACCTTTATAAGGGACCATGCGAAAGTGCAGCAATAAATTGCAATAGTGGACAATTTTTAAACAGGGTGGGAAAGTTAGCACTATTGCATACAATATATAAATACCATGGGGGAAAGAGTGATGGCGGACCTGCCCTCCCAGAATTCCACACAGGAGAGAAAGGGCTGTATGCATGGCATGCTGCATGACATTCTAGGAAGTCAGGTCTGCCGTTGCTTTTTTTTCCCCCACACGGTCTTTATAAATTGAGTGCTAAATTTCTATTTATTGCTATTTACTTCCCCGCCCTCTCTCTCGCTGCAACTTTCCCACAGCAAAGTTTATATCTTCATTTTAATCTTCCTGCACTCGTCTAAAAACTTGGGTCATTTCAATCCCACAATGCAATTGCCCATTTCACACTTGCCTGATTGCAACGCCAGTGTCTACAGATGCCGGGGATTGTACTGGAATTTGAGGCAGTCAATCCCCAGCATGAAATGATGTCATCTGATGCCAGCGTTGAGCTGATTTTGCTTTCACAATAGACACTTTAAAGGCCAATTGGCGGTTAACTCCTGGGATCATTTGCAAGTGTGAAAGGGGCTAAGAATTGAATCGAAGATGGCAGGTAAAAAAATCCAATTAATTTATTGTGCTTCTTCTTTGGCTTGGCTTCGCGGACGAAGATTTATGAAGGGGTAATGTCCACGTCAGCTGCAGGCTCGTTTGTGGCTGACAAGTCCGATACGGGACAGGCAGACACGGTTGCAGCGGTTGCAAGGGAAAATTGGTTGGTTGGGGTTGGGTGTTGGGTTTTTCCTCCTTTGTCTTTTGTCAGTGAGGTGGGTTCTGTGGTCTTCTTCAAAGGAGGTTGCTGCCCGCCGAACTGTGAGGCGCCAAGATGCACGGTTGGAGGCGATATCAGCCCACTGGCGGTGGTCAATGTGGCAGGCACCAAGAGATTTCTTTAGGCAGTCGTTGTATCTCTTCTTTGGTGCACTTCTGTCTCGGTGGCCAGTGGAGAGCTCGCCATATAACACGATCTTAGGAAGGTGATTGTCCTCCATTCTGGAGACGTGACCTACCCAGCGCAGTTTGATGTTCAGCAGCGTGGATTCGATGCTGTCAGCCTCTGCCATCTCGAGTACTTCGATGTTGGAAATGAAGTCACTCCAATGAATGTTGAGGATAGAGCGGAGACAACGCTGGTGGGAGCGTTCTTGGAGCCGTAGGTGATGCCGGTAGAGGACCCATGATTCGGGGCCGAACAGGAGTGTGGGTATGACAATGGCTCTGTATACGCTAATCTTTGTGAGGTTTTTCAGTTGGTTGTTTTTCCAGACTCTTTTGTGTAGTCTTCCAAAGGCGCTATTTGCCTTGGCGAGTCTGTTATTGTGTTTTTGTTGTGCTATTAATTTTGCTAAATTATTTATTTATTATTATAATTATAATTAATAAATAAATTATTTATTGTGCTAAATTCCATGTAAATACATCTTAGTGCTTAATGTTTTCTTTTCAACTGCAATACTTCGGATTTCTGTCAATTCTTTTCTCTCCGATGTAGTGTTTGTACCACATGGTGGAGTCAAGCTGATGGATCAAAAGAGAAAGTGCACATTTCCTTGGTTTTAGCCAGGGTTAATTTTAACTCTGAAACTGGGTTGAGTCATTCAAAGCTTATCCATAATGTAATGGTTACTCTCTGCTGAGAGTCCTGCGAGTCACCTTTGTGTGATAGTGTGACTGACAATACAGCTCAGCGTTCAGAGCGCAGTCTGTTCCCATTCCACTTACCAGCTGTTCGTGCTTCATTCTGCTATCCACAGGGAAATCCAGTAAATAATGCCATACCTCATATTGAAGCTTATACAGGTTCTAAACGTCTTAGCTTGACCTTATTTGAACTTCCTGTATCACAGGAATCTGTGGTCAGGTCGTATGGTGATGACTGGATTTTGGTTTCTAGCTGAGATCAGCAAGGATGTGGAGACGAAAAATCAGAAAGTAGTCCCTTCTCTAATTGAGCAAGTGTGGGAAAATGACATGCCAAGCCAGTGTGGCAAAACTCCCTGCTCTTTTAGTTAGAACATCATGTAAGAAGATCCTAAAAGAGGAGAGAAAAATAATTTAAATGTTTTTTTTTGTTCCCTTTAGCATAACCAGAGTAATGCCAAGTGTGGCGCGGTTACTGTCTAGCAGTGCATTCCAACTCTATCCTGATTTGGCCGGAGAGAAACGAGTTATCTGAGCACTCACTTAAAAATCATGATCTTTCCAGGCTAATTATTTTCAGTGAACATTATATAAATCTTAATGTTCTAAGCATTTCACAGTTTCACAAAAAGTTTTCAAATCAAATGCATGAAACATATTAAATAAAACTAATAATGTACAGAATAAATGAAATAAAAGTGAGAGATTCAGACAAATTTGGCTTTATTAATGACTTCAGGGCATCATGTGATGTTAACTTGAATTGATTTCCAAGTACTCAATACCTGACAGGCAAGTTTCAGAGGGTAATTATGTGGTATTATGTACCACATGTTTGCAACAAAAGTATTTATTCCTCCTTCAGGCAAAAATGATTCAGAGTGAGTATCGAGCTGTGGAGAGTAGAGATTCCTGTCCTAACTTGACCATGTCATTCAGACTTCCAAGTAGGAATAATGGGAAGGCGTTCATGGATAAGAAGAAAGGCTGATATATTTTCTCGGCCAAAAGATGATTAGGCCAACTGCAACATCCCCTTCATTGTCGAAGGTAAGCTGAATTAAGAAAGCAAAGATTGGCCTCCTAATGTAGAAAGATTTTTAAACTAAAATGTACTAGTTCTCTGGAATGTTCTGTTTTTCTCTAATTAGGAAATAACAAGCCCTTGTTTATATGGGGCATTTTAACACCAGACACAGTACCAAACATTTACTGGTGTCCATCGGAGTTATTCCAAAAGCATGATTGCCTTGTTACTCGCACCTTTGCTCTCTGTAGGCACTTGGGACATGGGTTGTACCTCAGTGCAGTGCCGATTGAATGCTTCGTTGTTAAAAATACTTGTGAAAGTGGCGTTAAGCCAAGGACCTGCAGGCATGGAAAATGTTAAAGAAAATAGTAGGGGAGTGACTTTTTTTTTCTCTTCCCTGTCACATATCCTTTAATGAACAGCACTAAACACAGAATTGATTATATGACCATGATCACATTGATTATTTGCATAACCTGGCTGTTGCCAGAGGAAAAACTAACAAATTTCTAACCAGTTTGGCTCAATCACTAATGATTTTGATTTAAACCATGTGTACTGACTGTGTTGGCCACTCTCTGACCTGAATTCCAAATCAGCTCATCAGTCTTATTTTCACCTCCACTTGGGGCATTGCCAATTCCCCACTACCGACTACACGCCATAAAGTGTTCCATTAATAGTTCAGTTTTGGAACACCTTGGTGTTGCTAATCAGAATCTCATAAAACGAAAGAATCAATTGGGCAGCACGGTTAGCGTAGTTGCTAGTGCAATGCTATTACAGCACCAGCGACTGGCGTTTGAATCCAGCGCTCTCTGTAAGGATTGTGTACGTTCTCCCTGTGTCTGTGTGGGTTTCCTCTGGCTGGTCCAGTTTTCTCCCACAGTCGAAAACGTACCGGGTGTAGGTCAATTGAGTGTAATTGAGCAGGACAAGTTCGTGGGCTGAAAGGGCCTGTTACTGTCAGTATGTCTAAATTTAAAACGAAATTATATTTTAAAATATTTAAATATTTTGATATTTACTTGTGCAAGCACCTATCATGCTGTTTTGCTCTTTTGACTACAATCCAATTCCCTTGCAGCTGGATTAAAACGGACTTTAAAATTCAGACACCGGGAGACTTTACAAGCCTGGGATAAAAGGAAATGGTTTTTGCAGAATTGCAAAGTAAACAGGCCATAAATGCCAGGGCATGACCTTTCTAAATTGTCTTGAAGTCACCAGGGATGCAGGACTAAATCTCAGCATGCTACTCTGTGGATCATTAAAATCTTAAAATATTACTATTGAAAAATAATAATCTCGTTATCACTATGGCTGTCTGAGTGATTACCAAGATTTATCCAAATGGATAAATAGTGGGGAGGTCATGAAGCATATAAGGATAATCGGGGAGGTAGTGATGGCTGTGTTAAAAAAGATAAAGGTGGATAAATCTCCCGGACCGGACAAAATATTCCCTAGGACACTCAGGGAGGCTAGTGGACAGTTAGTGGGGCCATTAACAGAGATATTTAGGATATCTCTGGCCACGGGGTTGGTGCCAAAGGATTGGAGGGTGCGCATGTGGTTCCTCTGTTTAAGAAAGGGTCCAAATGCAAACCTGGGAATTATAGGCCTGTAAGTCTGACGTCTGTGGTGGGCAAGTTGATGGAAAGTGTTCTGAGGGATGCTATTTACAAATTTTTGGAGGTACAGGGATTGATAGGGAGTAATCAGCATGGTTTTGTCAGGGGTAGATCATGCTTGACAAACCTGATTGAGTTCTTCGAGGGGGTTACAAAAAAGGTTGATGAAGGGAAAGCTGTGGATGTTGTCTGTTTGGACTTTAATAAAGCTTTTGACAAAGTTCCCCACAGGAGGTTAGGAAAAAAGGTGGAGGCATTAGGTATAAATAAAGAGGTAGTGAAATGGATTCAGCAGTGGTTGGATGGGAGGTGTCAGAGAGTAGTGGTAGAAAATTGTTTGTCCAATTGGAGGCCGGTGACTAGTGGAGTTCCTCAGGGTTCGGTCCTGGGTCCACTATTATTTGTTATATATATTAACGATCTGGATGTAGGGGTGGAGAATTGGATAAGCAAGTTTGCGGATGACACAAAGATTGGTGGTGTTGTGGACAGTGAGGTAGATTACCATAGATTAAAAGGTGATTTAGGAAGGCTGGAGGTGTGGGCTGAGAAATGGCTGATGGAATTTAATATAGATAAATGTAAGGTGCTACATTTTGGAAAGGCAAATTTAAATAGGTCGTATACATTGAATGATAGACAATTGAGGAGTGCAGAGCAACAAAGGGATTTAGGAGTTATGGTAAATAGTACCCTCAAGGCTGATACTCAGGTAGATGGTATGGTGAAGAAGGCATTTGGAATGTTGGCCTTCATAAATCGGAGTATTGAATTCAAGAGTTGGGAGGTTATGATGAAATTGTACAAGGCATTAATGAGGTCAAATTTGGAGTACTGTACAGTTTTGGTCACCAAATTATAGGAAAGATATAAACAAAATAGAGATAGTGCAGAGAAGGTTCACAAGAATGTTGACAGGATTTCAGGGTCTGAGTTACAGGGAAAGGTTGTGCAGACTGGGGCTTTTTTCTCTGGAGCGTAGAAGATTGAGAGGGGACTTGATAGAGGTGTTTAAGATTTTAAAAGGGACAGGCAGAGTAAATGTGGATAGGCTTTTTCAATTAAGAAAGGGGGAGATTCAAACTAGAGGACATGGTTTAAGATTGAAGGGGAAAATTATAAGGGGAACATGAGGGGAAATTTCTTTACGCAGAGGGTGGTGGGGATGTGGAATGAGCTTCCGGCAGACGTGGTCGAGGCGGGATCATTGGTTATATTTAAGGAAAGACTGGATCGTTACATGGATAGGAGGGGACTAGAGGGGTATGGACTGGGTGCTGGTCAGTGGGACTAGGAGGGTGGGGATTTGCTACGGCATGGACTAGTAGGGCCGAACTGGCCTGTTCTGTGCTGTAAGTGGTTATATGGTTATATGATTTGAATGATATGGGAGAGTGTTGCAAATGAATAGATCCACGCACAGCAGTGGAATAGTGGGAGCTGATGGGATGGAGATAGGGAGGCCATGTGATGGAATGTGTAAAAATGCATCCAAACAAAAAACTTTGGAAACTTTGTTTTAGAATTTTATTCAAAAGTTTTAAAACCACATCTACAATTATTAAACTAATAAATTAAAAAACCAATGTGTGTGTGTGTGTGTGTGTGTGTGTGTGTGTGTGTGTGTGTGTGTGTGTGTGTGTGTGTGTGGATATGTATGTGTGTGTATATATATATATATATATATATATATCCTTCCCCACACCCCGCCCCCACCACCTGTTGACCCCTAACATAAAAGAGAAAGAGAAGGGAAAAAAAAGGAGAATATCAAAAACAAAAATATCACCTTGATTCAAACAGCAATGGAGCTGAGGGTTACCACTGGATGAGCTGTTGAGAGCCCTTCAGACTTTCAAACCAACATGTCAGTATGGGCTCCATATTTTCAAAGAGAAATTATATTTATTACATAGGTTACAAGTTATGTTTTCCAATGGAATACAGGATTGCAATTCCGCAAGCCTTCTCTGCATTCCTAAATCTACATCTGATTTCCAAGTTATGGCTATGCCCTTTCTAGAACCAGCTAAAGCTAATGTAAAAATTCAATTTGATACATAATTAATCTTAATTTAGGACTAATCATTTTAACATAACCCAACAAAAATAAGATCGGATCAATCGGGAGTTGTACCTTTAATATTTTCTCCAAAAATACTTTCACTTCTATCCAAAAAGGTTTTAGACTGGGACACTACCAAGTAGATTTTTTTTAAAAATGAGCCTACTTCTTGACCATATTTTAAATATAAATCTGACAATGCTGAATTATTTTTTTTTAATTTTTGGGGTGTTAAATATAATTGATATAAAATAATATACTGGACCCATCTATTATCTTACATTAATAATTTTCATCATGTTATCTTTGCATAACTGCATCCAATCATTCTAATCTATTTGTCTTCCATCTTAATCTTGATTTATGAATTCCTAACTTAGGAGCTTTGGAAACTATTGACCAATCCTGATCCCAGGTATTTAGTGCACTGATTCTGACTGTCGTGTCTGGCATCAGGCTTAAATGCCCCACTTATTTTTTACTGGAACAGTTTGCAGTGTATGAATACTGTAAAATCCAATAATCTGTTGTCTTCCTTTTTGGAAATTCAGCACCAGGCTCAGCAGATGTTGATTCCCACATTCCCTTTCACTCACTGCAGTACCCTTAGCTTGCTCTCTTCCACTCATTCCCCAGGCCCCATATCTTTTCCATTCACCCTGGCCCTGTTTTCCTTGTTCCCTTCCACAAACAATTCTAGTTCTTGTGCTCTATTTCATTCAGTGGGACTCTGCTTCCCATGATCTCTTCTTCTCATCGGGATCCAGGTTCCCAATCTCCTTTAAATTTGCCTTGTTCTGAAATACAAACATCTGCAGATACTGTGATTGTAGTGAAAACACAGAAATGCGAGAGGAATCTATAGGTTCATAGGTAAGGATATCCGACATTTCAGGCCTGAGCCCTTCAGTTATATATCTTTACCTCCTGTGGATGCTGTGAGACCTGCTGAGTTCCTCCAGCATTTAATTTCTTGGTTATAGCTTGTTCTATTTGTTCCCTGAAACTCTCACCTGGTTCCATTGCCCATGGTTTCATGAAACCAACCTGGTCCTCATTTCCTGTGCTTACCAGGTTCACTGGAACATTTATTATTCTACTGTGTGGATTTATACATGTTATTGTATTGATAGAGATAACATTCAATATCATGGCAAATCTCCGTGTCCAGTATGACCAAAATGCCGAGCTTGCCAGATTAACGGTGTATTGCTGAGTAGAAGCAACTTTGTAATGTGGGAAGGCAGGAAGAAAATTACATGAAACAAATCATTTTTAGGAATATTTTGACAAATATTGACAAGAACTCGCGTGGAATAGATGGGGCCTTCGTTAAATATCCAATCAGTGCAGCACTCCAACAGTCCAGGTACACAAACTTTTATCTGGACATCTAAAATCTGGAAAGCTCCAAAAACTGGCAAGTGGGGAGAGAGATAGCTGCGCAAGTTGGGCGGGCGAGCGGGAGAGACCTGCAGCACAAGTCGGGCAGGCGAGAGACCGGCAGCGCGAGCCGGGCGGGTGAAGGGGAGAGACCGGCAGCGCGAGTCGGGTGGGCAAGGGGAGGGGAGACAGCAACTCGACTGGAAGGGGGTGGGGGTGGATATGGCAGCACAATTCGGTGGGCTTAAATCTGTCTTTCCGAAATCTGAAATTCGGAACACACTGTCCCCCCAAAGGTTCCGGATACAGGATTGTGGACCTGTACTGACAGCCGCAATTATATTCCTGGCTTTGAACTTGCATCCATAGCCTTCTGGTTCAGAGGCAACACTACTGATCAATGAAACACAGCTAATGCAGTTAAAGAGATTGAAATGTTTGTGGACGCATGCCCCAAGGTACTGTGAAAAACTGTTTTGCATGCTGTCCGGATTGATCAACCCATACTTAAATTACACTGGTTATCACAATAATTGCAACAAATAAGTACAGGATATAGTGGTAAAGTACGTCAAAATGCAGAGTGTATAGCATTATGAACCAAAGTGGATATAAAAATATACAATGCAGTGGCATCATCTTTTAGCAATGTGAGGACCCTTTAAGGATTTGACATCAGCAAGAAAGAAACTGTCCTTGAATATAGAGGTTTATATTTTCAAGCTGTTGTGTGGGAAGGGAAACTTGCAGTCAATTCAAAGAGCAATGAGTCTGGACACTGGCTGAACATAGGAAGGATCTTTATTAAAACACGAGTAAGGGGATCGCAACAAGGATAACACAAACTAGTACTCTCAATCACAAAACGCGGTACAACCCAGTCACATCAAACTTAACACTACTAGCAATTGTATACAGAATTGTAACAACCACGGATTACAATACGCTACCTGATGTTCCTTGTCTAATGTGGGCACAGCTCCAACGCTATCAAACAGCCCCAATCCCTGAGTATTGCACACCTTACCAATGACTCCTCCAGTGTTATCTACAATTCGCCAACTGGAGTGGAACAGGATTCATCTCAGGACCAAAGAGCAAACAAGAAGGAGCCACTCCATTGCTGGACTTTACAATACAGTGAACTGGAGTGTCTAGCCCAGGCAATCACTAGGCGATTAAAGGGGCTAATGGTCAGGTTTGCACTAATGGGTGGGCAGAGTCCAACCTTGATTGGAAGATGGTGTGACTTCTGACTTTCCAGACAGAAAGGTCATGTGAACCTCCACAATCCACATTCCCACCAGGTTCCAGGTGGAACAATCTACACTGCACAAGTTCATGTATTTTCTGTCTGTCAGAAGGAGGAGAAGAGAGTATGATCAGGTGGGATAGATCCATGAATATAGTGTCTGCTTTTCTGAGACAAGAGAAGGTATAGATGGAGTTGATGGAGGGAGGTTGGTTTGTGATCTGCATAGCTCTCTATATTTACTTGAGGTCTTGGGCAGTGCAGTTCCTGGACAAGCTACGATGTATCTGGACAGGATACTTTCTGCCGTGCATCTATAGAAATTAGAAGTATTGCAGACATGCTCAATTTCTTGAGCCTTCTGAGGAAGTAGAGCCATTGATGTCTTCTTTGCTCCAGTGCCAACACGATTAGACCAGGAGAGGCTGTTGGTGATATTCACTGCCAGAGACTTGAAGCTATTTAATACACCAAAAATGTCAAACTGAATTTTAAATCCTGCTAAATAAAGACAGATTAATGTACTCGATGGGTTACAAGTCAAAACTCTATTATTAATACTAAATATTAATACAACATCCTTTTGTTTTGCAGATGTCAACAGATCTGTTGATTATTTCCAGTTTTTCACTGATCTATCTCTGGGTGAACCTGTTATTTGCAGAGGGGATCCTTCTAATTTGATGAACTCCTCACCTCCACAATGTGACTGTTGAAGTTTTATTTCTTCTGTCTTTTGTGTTTTCTCATTTTTCTGCATCCTGCCCGCGCGCAGCCCCATCAACATCGGGAGGCGTGGCCGTTGTGACTCGGAGAGCGAATCCACTTCCAGCAGCCTTCCCTCATCCCTGTCCGCCCCTTCCTTCCTGAAGAACTTTTACACCAACCCGGGTAGACTGCTGCACCTACAGTCAGACAGTGGGAGCCTCAAGAGGTGAGAGCGGCCTGCAGCCTGCTTGCAAAGACTGACCTTATTGCCACTCTGTTTCCAGTCTGCCTAACTAATTGATGTGCTTGTGGCTATACCAGATGTTGGTCACCCTCTCTCTGGACCTCTAATATTTGTGGTTTGCAGTGAATTAATATTTTTGAGTCTGTTGCATCAGGCTGACACCTCGTAGCCCACTTTTGCTTCACTGTAAACTTTACCAGAAACTATTCATCCTGGGTCACATCCTTCACACATTAAATGCAGCACTGACTTAATCTTATGCCCCCTTTTCTGAAGTCCTGCTCCAAGTCTATTAAACTAAATTTCAGAAACAGTATATAACTTGTAGGTATCGCAGCACAACTTAGGATGTGTTCCTACCTGCATAGGTCATCATAAATCTTGCTTTAGTCCTGGGAAGAATTTCACCCAATTGACATCTAATAAATCGCTTGCAGATTATACTAGAATGTGATGGATTTTTGGCAAGAAAAATTACTGAGAGTTAATGTAAAGCAAGGGAAGATAAGGCATGATTCAATTCAATTTATTGGCATCCAAAGACTCTCTTTTAAAAGCAAGGGCACCATGTCAAGAACACCAATTACTTGTCCAAAATTATTTGTTTCAGTTAATAATGTCCTTGACAATAGCACTAGCTATTTATTTTTATAATAATTTGTTTATTCTATGGGCACAGCATCCATGATTTTGATGCAATTGTCACCCGGTGAAGATGATTATTCTGTGGATCCAAAAACTTTCTATTGAAGTGCATTGTAACAAGGCAGCAACTGTAATTATTACAAGATGTTGACGCAGAAAAGGCTATTTAGCCCATCGAGTCTGCCCCAATATTCAATCCTTCAACAGAAAAATAATTTTGATATTCAGCATTTTTTGATATTTTGAAGCAGGTGATAACCTAAGTTTAAGTTGCTTGGTTTCTTTAAGCCTTGAAACTCTATGGGCAATGAAGTTAGAAACCAGCTGCAAGTTGCCAAAAGAGTGCTCCTGGTAAACTGAAATCTTGAGGCTTGGCAAACCAGTGAATGTCCACTCACAGTGAATTCTTGGTCTCCACCAGTGGAAGGGACTGAATGGAAGTCTGCCTCAACAGGAAGAAGGTGAAACCATTGGTCTGCGTCACCTGAATCATTGATTTATCTCTCCATTTGGAGGCGGAGTCTCTAGATGTTGGTTTAGAATGGACATTGAAAATTAAGAGCAGGTAGTCACCTTGCGTGGAGGAGTGAGAGCTAATGAGAATTTGAGGGAGGAAAATAACTCAGATATGAGGAATTTTCATCCTGAGTAAAAGGATAAATGAATGGAAGGGGAAGATTTTGAAAAATGATGGCCGGTAGCGGGAAAATGGAACTAAAGACAGCTTTGTTTGGATCACTAGGTAAGGGCAACCTATGACTTGTTCCTTGGCCTGGAAGGATGCGCTTGGGTCTTCTGCACTGGTTTTAAACATTGGTTTATTTGTATTAATCCTCTGCCATCTGTGCTGACTGCAGAACTGTCCAACAATTGCTTTCAAGCAATTTACTGATTTGATTGACATCTTGTATCTTGGTAAAGCGCATGTAGTGGTGGGGGGGGAGGTGGGGTGGGGGAAGGAAGGTCTCTGCTTGACACGAAACATGTGGGTAAAGGAATTAAGCCTTGGTTTCTGGCCACAATGGTGTCTATTGACACCTAACCAATTCTAACTGCTTAGCACCATACTGCCTCATTTTTAAGATCAAAGTGCCAAAGGAATTAGTGACAAGTGTTTGGCAAGCCTAATTTGGTTATTTCCAGAAGCCTGACGCACTGCTTGATTTCAGCCTGTTTATTTGTCATTGTAGTTATAAAAAGAAAAGTACTTGACCTTGAGAAAGAAATAAACATCACCCAACAGTTTTGTAACTTGGATGAGGTGGGGGTAGGGGTTCAAGGCACCAAAGGTCTCCTCCATTCATGAGAGACACTGCTAGAAATGTTGGACTTCACGTGACTGCGGCAGTTTTTACCTCTCATGCTCGAACAAGGGCAAACATTGTTGACCTAGGCATTCATTCTTTTCCCCGAAACTGAGAGTTGCAGATGGAAAAGAGACCCTGATTTCTCGAAGAACCAATCCACCCTATGGCTCTCCTCTTTATATCGTGCAGACAGTACAGGAAGTACCTAAGAAATGAGGAACGTCATTGACATATCGTGACAGAAGTGAATATAAGCAGGAGGAAGTTACTTGTAATATTAATTAAGGAGAACATCCCAGACCATATTCCAGGGGAACATGCAATGAGACTGCCTGGATAGAAATTAGAAATAAGTATGGGGTGATCACTTTGATGAGATTATACTATAAACCCTCCAATAGTCAACTGAATTTAAGGACCAAATATCTAGCGAATGTGGAATTAGATGCAGGAATAATACGATTATAATAGCAGGTGATTTTAGTTTCCATATTAGTGACTGGGAATGCCACAGTCCTAAGGGCTATATGAGGCAGAAAGTTTTTGGAGAAGGCATGAAACTTCTCTCACAGACAAGATACAGGAGGATCCTAAAAGATTCTATCTATATTAAGTGTTAAAAAGTAGAAAGGGATCGTAGGTCTCCTTGTGGATTATTGTGGTAATCTATGTGTTGAACATGGATCCTAAATTAATACTTCTTATCTGTGATAACCATGGATTTAGGAAAGAGATCCTTGGTGTGTTAAAAGCTTATTGACATTGACGGAGGAGGTATTGGTGGTCTTGAAACACATGGATAAATCCCTGCAGCTTGACCAGGTGTATCGTATTTCATTGTGAGAAGCAAGGACGGAGATTCCTAAGGTCCTGAATCCTCATTAGACATGGGTGAGAAACTGAAAGACTGGAGAATGGGTAATATTGTGTCTTTACGAAGAAGATCTGCAAGAAAAAGCCAGGGAGCTACAGGCAGAGCTTTTTACCCCAACCAACCAATTTTCCCCTGCAACTGCTGCAACCGTGTCTGCCTGTCCCGCATCGGACTTGTCAGCCACAAACGAGCCTGCAGCTGACGTGGACATTTACCCTCTCCATAAATCTTCGTCCGCGAAGCCAAGCCAAAGATAGATTCCCTCTTGTCCTAGAATCCCTTACCATGTAAAACATTCTTGGCATATCTATTATGTCCATTTTTTTTAGCATTCAAAATTTTTCTCTGAGTCCCACCCACCATCCTTCTGTACTTCAACGAGTATAGTCTAGGGCTGACAAATATTCCTCAAATACTAATCTTTTCATTCTTGGTATAATTCGAGGAAATCTCCGAACCCTCTCCACCGGCAGCACGTCTCTTCTCAAATAGGTGCCCAGAACTGTACACAGTACACCAAGTGAGGTCTCACCAGTGCCCTAGAGCCTCACCCTTACATCCCTGCTCTTGCATGCTATTCCACTAGATATGAATGCCAACATTACATTCAACTACTTAACCACCAACTCAACTTGACTAAGGGAATGCAGCATGAGGATTCCCAAATCCTTTTGCACCTCTGAATTTTGAATTTTTTCCCCCATCTAAATAATAGACTGGTTGTCTTATTTTCTCTACAAATTAAAAATTTTTAATTTAGGCATACAGCATGGTAACAGGCCCTTTTGGCCCACGAACCCATGCTGCCCAATCACATCCGATTGACCTACCGCCCCCCCCCCCCCCCCACCCAACTACATTTTTTGAACAGTGGGAGGAAACAAGGGCCATCATGGAAAACCTACCCAGTCACGGGGAGAACATACAAACTCCTTACAGACAGCGTGGGATTCTAACCCTAATCCCAATTTTTGGTGCTGTAATAGTGTTGCGCTAACCGCTCCACTAAACGTTCTGCTCTGCATCTCTCCGCAGCCTTTCTGTATCCTCAGCACCACCCACCCTACCACCTATTTTGGTATCATCTGCAAATCTAGCCACACAATCGTCTATTCCATACTCCAAATAATTTATATACAACTTAAAAAGAAGTGGCCCCACTACCGACCCTGCTGAATATACCTGTAACTGATAGCCAACCAGAATAGGATCCCTTTATTCCTATTCTGTTTCCTGCTGACCACCCAATGCTCTATCCATGCTAGAATCCTTCCTGTAATTCCAAGGGATCTCATCTTGTTTAGCAGCCTTATGTGTGGCTCCTTGTCTTTTGAAAGTCGAAATACACAACATTCACTCCATCTCCCCTGTCTATTTTAAACTTGTGATCTCTTCAAAAATTTGTAATAGGTTTGTCAGGCATGATTTTTCCTTTAAGGAAACCATGCTGACTTGGGCCTAACACGTGAGATCGAGGATGAGGGAGCAAAGGGGAAACAAAATTGGTTCGTTGGCAGTAGTAAAGGGTTGTTTTTCAGAATGGAGGTCTGTAACCAATGTTATGCTGCAGGAATCACCAAACGGTCCTTTATTGTTTGTCATCGGTATTAATGATTATAAATATTGATGCCGTCTGGCTGGAGATGGCCAAGATGGAATATGTTGTTCCTTCAATTTGCAGGTGGCCTTGGTTTGGAAGGCCAGGGTCAGATATGTCAGTGTGCCAGTGGGGTTTAGAATTAAAATGATTGGCAACTTGGAGGTCCTTGCTGTTGCAGCGTCCAGCCTCCTCAACGTTGAGGAGGTGTAGTCACGAACACTACAGAATCACAAGTGAATTGTTGCTTCATTTGGATGGAATTTTTGGAACTCTGAATATTGATGAGGAAGCGTAGCACTTCTTGCCTTCACAGGGATTGATATGAGTGGGAACTTCATATGTGCATGCAGCTCATATGCAGTTCTAGTTGCCTTGTTTTTGGAAGGATGTCATTAGGCACAAGAAGGTGCAGAAAAGAGTCACTGGAATGTTGCTTGGAATTGGTGGGCATGAGTTATAGGAGAAACTGGATAGGCTGGGTCTTTTATCCCCAGAGTAAAGGAGGCTGAAGGTAAACTTTCAGACGTTTAAAAAAAATTACGAGCGCCATAGATAGGGTAGATAGTCGCAGTATTTTTCCAGTCTAAAACCATAAGGCAGAGATTTAATAGGGGAAAGATTAAGAAGGCATCTGGGTGGCAAGTTTTTCCATACAGAGTGAAGTGCCAGTGGAAATGTTCAAATTTATTGTCAGAATACATACATGACGTCACATGCAACCCTGTGATTCATTTTTCAGCGGGCGAGGCAATATTTCTGGTTTGTAACTGTAAACTGTATTCAAGATGAAAGGTATCTTTAGAAAAATGAGAAATGTAAACGAATTGACTATTCAATACAGAAAAAATATTTCATAATAAATGTGCAAAGTTAGAGTTATTTTTTGAATATTTTATTTTAAATTTCATACATGTAATATTCATAATCAATGTAATAGTACAGATTGTTAAAAGAAACTGAATAAAGGTACATACATAATGGTTTTTACCCTCACCCTATAACCCCCTCACTCTTTATATACATATCTACAAATTCTTCAGAAGCACTCAAGAGGAGACTCTCACAGGTCTAGGCATAGAAAGGATATCATTACATATTTAATCCCATTATTTGGGTGTACGGATGCCAAAATTTCAAAATAAAGTAAGAGTTCTTAAATGAGTCTCTGTTTGAGTCTTGTTGTTTAGGAATCTGATGATGGAAGGGTAGCAACTGTTCCATCTATACCTCTTTCCTGATCGCAGCTGCAAGAACAAAGCATGTCCTGAGGAGTGCAGATCCTTGATAATTGCTGCAGCTCTCCATCTGCAATGCTCCCTGTAGATTTTATTGATGATGGAAAGAGTTTTGCCTGTGATGTACTGGGTTGTGTCCACTACCTTTTTCAAGACTTTCTGCTTAGAGTTATTGGTGCACACATACCAGGCTGTGATGCACCTGGTCTGCACAGTTTCCACTATACATCTGTAGAAGTTTGCCAAGGTTTCTGATGTCATTCAAAACCTCCGCAAACTCCTGAGGAAATAGAGACGCTGACGTGCTTTCTTCACGATGGCTGTATGTTGGGTCCAGGAAAGGCCCTCTGAGATAGTGCCTCCCAGGAATTTAAATTTGCTCACTCTCTCCAGCCCTGATTCCTCCAGTGATCACTGGATCTGACACATCTGGTTGTCCCTTCTTAAAGTCTTCTGTCAGCTCCTTGGGTTTGGTAACATTGGGTGACAGGTTGTTGCCCATCTCCTGGGCAAAGTGGAGATTCTAGGCAAAAATAGAGACAGCATTCATAGAGGCAGGTAAAATTATGAAATATAAAAGATATTTGGATAGGTTTATCGCTAGAAAAGGTCGAGAAGGATATGGGCAAAATACACACATGTGATTTGCATAGGTAGGGATCTTGGTTGGTATGGACGAGTTTGGACAAAGGGCCTGTTTCTGTTTTTGTTAATTGAATGGCTTCATCTACATTAAAGCAGATACATCATTCTCTGCCAGCACTTGGAAAGGCAAGTTATTACCAGTGTGCTGACAGTATTCTCACTCATGCAACATAATTTTATCATGGCAGAATATCGCATGTTCTTTGTACACATCAAGGACTTGCAAAAGAAAACAACTGCAGCAGATGGTAGGGATTACTCCTGTCAGGCACCATGGCAGGCTTGGCATGTAGCCACATCAGCGCTGTCTTATGGCCGGTCCATTGTGGCTGTCAGAACATGAGGACAGCAATTTATTTTCTCCATGTCACACACCAATTCCACCAGCTTTGCAGTTCCATTTGATTTAACTAAGGTCAAATCATTTCAGATGGAGTTACTGAACAATGACTGGTGATATTGTGATTCATGGGGCCTGTATTAGCCTAGCATTGTGTCATTGACCTGATCTTGCTTTCGAAAGCTCATACTGCCAAGTCAACTGTTGACACTTCCAAAGTCTGTGTTAGTTCCTATTTTCTGCTTCCACTGTTACTGTGAATCTTCCATTGCATGCATGTGCATCAAGCTGCTATTTTCTTAACTACCAGAGCATCCTTCGCTGATCCTGGCAATGGATGGTGGGAGGGGAAAGGGAAGGCTGCATGTCATTGAGCAGAATCTTGGAACACGTGTACCCTGGGCTGCAGTAGTTGTATTTTTTCATAAAGAAACAGAAGGAACAGAAACAGGATTGGAATGCGCAGGCCCCAAGCCTGTTCTGCCGTTCAGTAAAGATGTGGTTAATCCTGTTTCTCTGTTCTTTTACATAGAGGAATTTCTCCTTTTCTCAATCTTAAATGAATTATTGTTGGCCAAACAGTTCAACAAAGTATTCCATGATTTATGAGTGTTCACAAACTTTGCAATAACACCAATACCTCTTAAAGTACGTATCATCTATTTACAAAGTTATTTGTCGTTGTCACTCTCTTGAGAAAGTGCAAATTGTGCTGAACTATGCACAATGCACTTTGTCTTTGCTAAACCAAGTGCTTTCCACAAACACAATCCTTTTCTAACTTGGGGATTGTCTGCAGTCCAATGGTCCGATCTAAGATCGGATCAGTCTCTGATCTAAGTCAATGTCAATGTCAATGGACTAATTAGAGTTGGTAAGGAAGAAAGCCTGTAGGTTCTGAGCTCTAGTGCAGTACACAGAAGTGCTGAAGTTGTTCAGCAGGTCATGCTGAAAGACAGTCGAAATTTCAGGCTCGAGACCTTCCTCAGGAATGCTGAAAATCAGGCAGATGCCCTGAATGAAAAGGTGGGATGGGGAGGGGAAGAGGGAGAAAAACCATCTAACAAGTAAAAGATAATAGGTGGATACAGGTGGGAGGGTAGCTGAGACACTATGGCTCTATGGCCTCTCAGTCCCAATTGTTGTTCCCTTCTATTGACCTGCCTCACCTCATCTCTGTTCTCTGACCGCAGCATTCCCTTCGGCCCAGCCTTGAGCTTGACTTTGTCACTGTTTCTCCATCATTTGAGACTGTAGGGCTTCAGCTGCCATGTATCCTGAGCTCCAGCACTCCTTCCCCGAGCCTCCTCATGGCATCGTAGAGACATAAAGCGTGGAAACGGGGCTTTCGGCCACACAATGATCAAGACCCCTGTTTACATTCATCCCACTCTCCCCGCATTCCCCGAAAACCCCAGATCCTATCGCTCCTCTACACACCAGGGGCAACTTACATCGGCCAGCTAACTTTCTAACTGACACATTTCTGAGAGAACATATGGAGGAAACCCATGCAGTCAGCGAGGAAATTCCGCACACGCAGCACCAGAGATCAGGATTGAATGTTGGCCACTGGAGCCATGAGGCAGGAGCTACACCAGCCACACCATTTTGACACCCAATCAGGCCTTCTAAATCTAGAACTGTTTTTGCTTATCTGTCCTATATATGAATTTAATTCAGATAAGTGAGATGTGTGGCATTTTGGTAAATTAAACCAACAGGACCAACACAGTAAATGGTCGTGCTCTACAACTAGGGACATAATTCCTTGCAAGTGGTGTTGATGATAATGAGTTTATTGTCAGCGATGTTATACAATGTGGCAAAGTTCTTATTTATTGCAGCCAATCGCATTCTTGTAAAGAAAAATTATAATAGTAAACTAATTGAATTAAATTAAAAGGAACAATGCATAATACAATACAATAGATAATAAATATTCACAGTAATTCGAATGCAAAAGCAAAGGGACTTGCAATAGTGCAGACAATCCTTGATTAGTGTACGTCGAGGTTCAAGGATCTGGTAACTATTGGGAAAAAGAACTGTTCTTGATCCTCGAGGAGCTGGTTTTCAGGCATCTCCATGGGTGTATCTAGGACACATGCCCTGGGCGCCGCTTGCAGGGGGAGGGTCACCACTGTCCTCGCCACACCTGCCCAGTATCAGAGTCCATAGCCCAACCATGAATCTCCATCCCAGGGGTGCACTGCTGCTAGGGCTCACTTGAGCATCCTGGAGCTCTGCTCCTGCATTTCACTGGGCCACTCTGGACTGGCATCTCGTTGGGCAGCTTCAGGGCCGCTCTAGCACCTCGCTCAATGGGAAAAATTGGCCATCTTCCATACCCACAATCCTCCATGCAGCTGGAACTGTTCTGCCAGTGTCAGGGAAATGCAGAGCAGTTCCAGCTGCATGGTGGATTAAGGGTAAGGAAGATGGCCATTTTGCCCGTTGACCCACATTGAATGAGATACTGGAGTGGCCCCAAAGCAGCCTGACAAGATGCTGGCCCGGAGCAGTCCGGTGAGGTGCTGGAGCAGTGCTCCGGTAGGACTGCACGTGGGGCCAGCGCTATCATTAGGCGAACAAGACCTTAGAGGGGGGTGCCAGTGACCCTCTGAACAATCGCAGGTAAGATTTTATTTCACCCTGAAGTGGTAGCAATGTTTATGCTTGAATCCCGTAAAGTGCAAGGGTGGAGATTTTGTGAGTTGAGCAGGGAAAAAACACCTGCACCTGACTTGCCCAATGTTTATCTTCACCGGGAGAGTTGGAGTTTTCATTGAAGTAAGCGGGGAATTGCAGCAGTGAGAATTCAGGAGGTCATTCCAACCCCACCCCCATGTCCATGTTCTGTTCCCCACTGAAGCCAGGTAGAATTATTCCAGGATGAGAAAGTTCAAGTACAGGCTGCCCTTCTCGGCTTCTCAGTCAGGCCAGTTCGGTCCGGCCTTCGGTGCGGGTGGGGCGATGTTCAATCACCACCAGTGTGACGGTAGTTACCAGCAGTTCAGTGTTTGCAGTTCTCTGAACAGCACGCTCCTGTCACCGGCTCTGGAGTGGCTGCACGTCAATATACTGTATATTCAACACACTGGTTTCTCGAACAAAGCAAATGGGTCTAATCAAATGGCAGGCGCAGAGGATTTAAACAGAGGCAGGGAAGAGAGCGAGGGAGACCGCTTCTCCCTGTTTAAATAAAACCTTTTGCCCATCCCACTTCTAACCCTGTTACAATGAACCTGGCTGTGAGGAACAGTGCTGATTTAGGGAACAGGAACAAATACACAATTAGCCCAATTGTGCGTGAAAACTGCCCAGCAGTCGGCTTTGTGTGCCATTTCTTAATGGGTGGCACAATTTTGGTGCTTACCATAGGTGCTATTTTACCTAGATGCACCACTGGCCTTCTCCACCTTCTAGCTGAAGGTAGCATTGAGAAGAGGTTGTGACCAGAGTGGTGGGAGTCTTTTATAATGTTGACTGCCTTCTCGGACCAGCACCTCATTCAGGTGTCTGCAATGGATGGGAGGTTGGAGCTTGTGGGCTCTAGCCTGTGGTACAGGAGCATCAAAATCAGGACTGCCAGACTGGGAAATAGTTTTCCTTCTGCAGGCTGGGAAATTGATGAGTGGTCTGTAACTGAGTAAATGATTCTAAAATATTTATATACATTTACTTTAAATTGTACCTGTGTGTATATTTGTGATTATTATGTACTGTTCATTGTGTGCCTCTGTGTGGGCACTGTAGTCTGGAGAAATATTGTTTTGATTGTATTTATACAGTCCGATGATAATAAACTTGAACTTCTGATGGAGCTGGCTAGGTTTAATTCCTTCTGCACCCTTGTGTGATCCTGGGGGAGTCGAATTCCCAAACCAGGCTCTGATGCAAATAGCCAGTATACTCCCCATAGAGCATTTGTAGAAGTTTGATACTATCCAATGAAGTGCCCTATCTCTTCAGGCTCCTGAGGAAGTGGAGGCGTTAGGGTGCATCGATGCGCTGGCTCCAGGAGAGGTCTTCTGAAATATGGATTCCTATATTCCCACAATGGGAAGGAGGTGGAGAGGGTTAGAACCTTCATGAAAAGTTCCATGGCCCCTTCCTTAAAATAGGAATTGATTTTCTCCATAACCAACCTGTGGAAGCACTTCATCTCCACGGCACAGGTAGATAGCGTGAGAATAAAGGCATTTGCTATGTTTGCTTCAGTTGTCAGGGTATTGGGCACAGAAGTTGAGACTTGATGCTACAACTGTACATGGCCACTTTGGAGTATTGTGTGTAGTTTTGGTCACACTGATTTAGGTAGCATAGCATTAAGCTTGAAAGGGTGCAAGAAAGATTCATGAGGATATTAAAGGGACTGGAGGGCTTGAGTTATAAGGAGAATTGGCTAGGCAAGGACTTTTTTTTTCTGGACTGGTGGAGTCTTAGGGTTGACCTTAAAGATGTATATAAAATCATAAGGGCATGGATAACAGAAAAGATCAATCTTTTTCCCAGGTGGAGAGTCTAAAACTAGAGACTACAGCTTTAATGTGAGAAGAGAGAGAGTTGAAAGGAACATGGGTGGCACCTTTTTCACACAGAGAATGGTGCATATATCGAACAAGCTGCCAGGGGAAGTGGTACAAGCTGTACAGTCATGATATTTAAAGGGACATGGACCAAACAGGGCTACCTCAGATGGGCAACAGTTGGTATGGGCAAGTTGGGCTGAGAGACCTGTCTCCATGCTGGATAACTTTCTGACTCTTCCTCCTTACTTGGCTTGGAATCAGATCTTACTTGGTTTGTGATCACGCGCAGTCCCTCCTTGGTCTATTCTATGAGAAACACACCATGAAAGTGAGGTGCTCTGGTTTCAGTTAACTGCATGGCTGTGGATGAAGGGGACTGTTGACTTTGGAGAGGATTAATCTCTCAGTTTGCGTGCTGAGATGGCTGAACATTCAGGATGTAAGTACGAAGGAATGTTGAAGAGTGCTACAAGTTACGGCTTGTTCTGAATCGTGGTGAAATGATTTATTTCAAGCAATGAGCAGATGGGGACTGCAACCCCAAGCCTTCAGAGTGCAGTGGTCTTGTCATTGCTGTCACTGACCTAAAATGTGCTTCACAACTAAAGTAGCCGATTTCCATGGCTCTGCGTCCAGCTCAGTTTGGCAAGTGTCAGGGTGCCTTGGTGTTTCGGAGCAGCCACCAGCTGCCTGGGCATGCTTCTCTCTTAAAGGTAACTCCTTCTGTTGTTTGCCCCGCAGACCGAGTTTGTACTTCCACAGCTGGTTTGAAGGAAATTGAATTGAATTGCTTATTGCATTTAAGATGACATTCTCAAGCGTACTGAGAAAAACTTTGTCATCCAGGCAAGCCAGCTCTTACTTTTCTTTGAGTATTTATTATTGATTTTTCAAAGACTCGTATAGATTCAGACAATACACTTTCTTTAAATACTTATGTATAACATACAGAGCCCGTTTCTCCCCTCCCCCTCACTTAACTAAAGCAGCAAGCGATTCTCAGTTTGAAACAAGCATGATCAGGGAGTGTTGTTACCGGGATCATTCAGTGATCAGAGCAATAAAGCTCCAACACCTCATCTGAGTCACTGGATCAGCTGATTTCATAGTGAATGACAGGCAGGCTTGACCATCCCGCTCCTATCTTCTTGGGGTCTTCTCTTTGGACGTAAATGGTGAGGACGCTTCTGGGGAAAAAAGTAGCTCCATCTTCACCCCTCGTTTCTCGAGGTCCCTATTCATCTGATCAGATGCTTCAAGGCCATCAGGAGATCCTGGGAAAGACTTTCTTTTTCAATCTTTTCATTGGCATTTGAGAAAAAAATATCAGATACATATGACACAAAGTTCAGGTAAAAATAAATGAAAATGACAGATAGTGAACAACAGTAAACAAGACATGTATGATCCATGTTGTCAACAAAAAAGGAAAAGAAAAACCTATAACAAATATAATTTCAAACCCCCAACCTATTATCAGAGCAATTACAATCAAAGCCAGGCTTTGAACTACTAATAGTTCAAGAAATGAAGGAAAAGAAAAGATTTTTGATTTTTTTTTAAAAAGCAAAAATAATTGATCAATAAATTTTGAAAATAATTGAAAAAAGAACCCCAGAGAGAAAAAAAAACTAGTTTTAGTAGTTAAGCACATCATTTTCTATGGAGAGAGAGAGAAGATGCCATCAAATCTGATGACCATCGTGTCTGTGTGGGAGGGACAACCTCTCCACCACTGCAAGATGAGGCTTCTAGCAGCGGGGAAGCAAAAGCAACTACATGAGATTAAGATGGAGTCAACATTGTCCATTGGTCCACCCTTTCCAAAAAATAGCAATAAAAGGGCTTGGAGAAAGCGTTATATCAAGAATTAAAGATAGTGTATGTGACACAATATATAGAGGTGTCTGGGAGATAAATTGGGAAAGGTTTGTTAGAGGAGGGCTCACAAAAAAAACTTTAAAACACAACTTTTGCCGGAGGTTTTGCAAGTGCTCAGACTCATGATGGACTGTTATTTGAAAAAGGCAACAAATGTAACAACAGGCAGCAGCAGCTTGGAAAACAGAACTTATTGTCTGGAAGGTCATCTGATCTTTGCAGGCAGAGAGCAGAAAAATAGCAGGTTTGCTCTCAGAGAGGAGGGAGGGAGAGAGAGAGAGGAGAGCCATAGACATCTATTCCAGAGGGACAAGCTGGCAAGCTTTGGAAGACGGCCAGGTCAAAAGAGAGGACTGACTGTCTGGTGTTTCCTTTGGAATAGGAGAAACAGAAAGGAACTCTGTGGTGACCTGAAACAAGAAAAACTCTCGCTGAAAACCAACAAGAACCTTTCTGAGTGGTAACCAATGACCTGTTAAGCACTAAAGCCTAGTGAACTTTATTAATGTTAACTTCTGTGCACAGTACAAGAATTGACTGCAACCAGTGAGATTGGACTGTGATCCAAAGAACTTTGCTGAACTTACACACACATTGCACACATGTGCACTTAGAATTAGAAGGGGGTTAAGTGAGCCAATAGAGATAAGTTAAAGTTTGATTCTATTTTCATGTTCAAAGATAATTAAAAGCAACTTTTGTTTAACTAACCCTTTGTCCTGGTGCATATCTATTGCTGCTGGGTTTTGGGGACCTCTGGACTCGTAACAGTATACTAAATACCTCTTTTCCTGTAGTTACAGTGAGGGACCTAGCCAGAACATAAGATATAAAGAACCTTCCTGAATTGCTCACTTATCACATTTAGAGAACATGTTTGGGTAAAATTTAGGTCATTGAACTTTGGAATAGAATAGAATGGAAAGACTCTTAGCAGAAATTTCAGATCTTTGCAACAAGATAGGGATGGAGGAGATGGTTTTGATATAACAGTAATCAATTTAAAATAGTTCTAGGGGGAGATGAAGAGATTTTATCTTCGTCCAAGTCTTCAGCAATCTGGAAAGTTCCAGCTGAGCAAGCTGTGAGACCTGAATGCATTTATAATTTTAATAGGTAGTTAGATAATGATGGGGAAGGTTCGGTGATGCAGACAGGAAACTGGGATATAGTGTAACTCTTCACTGAGACCCAAGAGAGGGACAACGATGGTGAGTTCACTGGTTGACGAGAAACGATAGAATTGCCACTCAGACATTCCTATAGCCCTGATTATTAGCCACTCAAGAACAACCAACATAGTGAGCAGAGATAATGATTAATTAACTGAGATTGATTGCGATGAGAGTTGTAAAGTGATCCAGCAGAGAAATGTGCTGTTCAGCCACCTATTTATGCTAATTCCATATAAATCCTTTTATTAAATTCTCTCCACATTCTCATCACTTCTACCATTCACCCACCTGCTGGGAGGGATTAACAATGGCCTATTGACCTACCAACCAGAATGCCTTTGGGTAGTTCGATGGATCTGAAGAATGCAGTCACGAGATCCTATGAACTCCACATAGGATTGAACCTGGGTCTCTTTCGCTGTGAGGCAGCAGCTCTACTAGCTACAGCACTTTAGGCTGAATGTGGCCACCTCTTGGTTTACCCATAGCTTGAAGATGAGCTGCATACGGTTTGTGATTTAGGTAAGACCAGACATGGGAGTGGTTGAATCAAGGATAGGATAGGTGGAAGAATAAAATGTGCAAAAAGAATGCTGGATTGTAAGCAGGGATTCGATGGGCCAAAAGTTGCATATCTTTGTTTTATGGGCTTGATATTGTGTACGTCTTGTTAGGTCTGCTTTGTTCATGAATGAGTGAGACAAACACCAGACTGAGTCGAAATCAGGGTTCTTTGTTCTTTATTACCGGATTGTAACACTTGCAACTAACCATGTTAGTCGGAGAATGCATTCTGCCGTTATCAGCAAAATGGTGATTTTTTATACCCTTGGATACGTGCTTAGAACATCATCATATCATTACTTGTCCAATGACTAAAACTGTTGCTATCCTTTCCCTGCTAGCTTCCTGCCTCTCAATCCATCAATGTCTCTCTTATCTTGTAAGTACAAGGATGCATTCACATCTTGTTACAGCCCTGTACAGGGTAACTCCTTACACATTCCCATCTCATGATGTTTTACCTTACAGTCTTTAGAAATATCTGTGATGGTACATAGACAGGAAAAGATGGGCTGCATGGCCTCCTCTTGTTTCTCTGGTGAGAAACCATCTGGAACAGAGTTGTGACTGAACTTCAAATTGACTCGTGATAAAGTAGCCATTTGTTGTCTCTTCCCGAAAGCAGTGGGTATGGTCTCTGAGGCCAAAACAACAGATAATATCATGTCACAGGTGGAAGGAAAGGCATCCTCCATGAGGAGCCACAACCATTGATCTTTTGTGAGAGTACGTACCAGCTTAATGATACTAAAAAATACAAGCACTGATTGCTTGGTATTTCCTGTGAACATTTTTGATAAAGTCTATGAGGAACTGCAGAGACCATTGTTTGAGCAGCTATGGAACAGTAGACTGTTAGGTTCTCATAGAGATTATATTTCCCCATTGCTTAACAGTCTACTGTTAAAAATTGAAGGAAAATGGCTCATTCTTTTCCCCAAAATGTACTTTTTATTCACATTTTACAATGAATAGAATCAGTGCATGTACTTCCCATGTGCATTGTACCATCAATCCCAACACCTTTGTTTCCTCTTTGAACAATACACCCATGAAGTTGTTGTGATGCTTTTACACAGGGCTCAGTCCCTCTGTGACCAGTGGTGGCAGACCTCTAGATTGTGGTCCTTCCCCACAGATCCTTTGCAATGGGTCCACTGAGCTTTAGCCCGTACCCCAACACAGACTCCTGCCTCCTTGCAGACATCTCCCAAGCCAAAGAGCTCATTTCACCGAGTTAATGACCCTTCAATGGTTGTTGATGTTTTTCTCAGTTTGTGTCACTGGGAACATCCTTTAGATCACAGAGTCTACTGTTCCACAGCTGCTCAAACAACATCTACAGTCCTTGACAGACTTTATTATATCAAAAATGTACGCAGGAAATACCGAACAATCAGCGCTTGTGTTTCTTAGTGTCATTAAGCTGGTGCATACTCTAACAAAGGATCAATGTTATTCATGTTTCCTGTTTAAACAATAGAGCTTTACTATGTATTCATGCAGTTTGGAAAGTGTTAGTCATGTGCTTTCATTTTTAAAGAAATTTTTAAAAAATCAGAAAATATATTACAGGAAATGCAATAAAATCAATACTCGTTTTTGACACCTCTTGCCAAATAGTACCATGGATTTCCCTCTGCAGACTCTGTTGATGAAGCCTTCTCTTGCCAGTTAACATGATTCATTTTTTTCCCCCCTTCTGTCAGGATGTTTGAATCTTTACCCTCTCATAACTTTGGATGCACTCAGTCGGTGTGTTTTTTAGGGATATTGGTCGAAGTTTTTGACTAAGGGGCGCTGAAGATATCAGAGCTCTGCATGCTGAACCTAAAACAAAACTGTGCCTGGGGACAAGTCTCTGAGCTGGCTTGTCATTTCCTTGCAGCTGGAAGAGAAACTACAATGAATGCTCAGAAGCTAATTGCAACTTGAGGTGGATCACTTGGAAATTAATTCATCGTGATTTTATATTCCCAAGGCAGTGAGACAACACCTTTAAAATAGCAAGCAGATGATCACAGTGAGAGAAAGGTCCCCTTGCAGTATGGTGCTATGATATAGCTGGCTGAGGTGAAGATCCATTCTCGTTTTCAGATCTCAACTGCTGTTATAGAATGATGGAATCAAAGAGTTACATCCTGGAAACAGGCTCTTCAGCCCACACAACCATCAATCACCCATTTATACTAATCCTACATTAATTTTATTTTTCTCCCCACATTTCCCTCTTCCCAGATAACACCACTCAACGACACACTGAGAATGATTTGAAGTGTCCAATTAGCCTACCAGCCCACATGATGAAACCCACAATGTAATAGGGAGAACATATAAACACCACACCACACCAGGGCTTCTGGAGCAGTGAGGCTCCATCGCTACCAGCTGTGCCACTGTGCTGCCACCCATTGCTATTGTAATGCAAACCATTTTGGTAGCAGCCCCATGATCTGCTGCATTTGGCACTTGTCTCCAAGTAGTGAATTCAGAGGCCAAGGGTTGGATTTTGAAATCCAGGCAGAGGATCCAGGGCCCAAGGGACAGAGCTGATTAGCGCATTGTGATGGTGCAAAAAAAAATCTTCTCCATGTGGTGCTGAGCTGTCCACTTTGCACAGAGCAACAAGTGACTTGTATGAGAAAATTAACTCTGGGGCCCACCCATCTGTTCTGATCATTCACTTGATCCTGGAGCTACTGTTTATTTTTTTGAAAAACTATGCAACCCCTTTTCTCATGTGCCACCAATGCACTCAATACTCCCAGCTGAGGTCTGACTAGTGTTGGAGCATGACATGAAGTATTAAATGCTCTGACTAATGCAACCTTAACTAACCATTGAGAGACTGTCCTTGTCATATAAATAGTGGAACCATGATGTAAAACATGGTAAACTTCATGGGAGAGGGGCAATCTCAAAAATTTGCATTTATTTACCATCAATAGTTCTCTAAAGGCTCTGTGGTTCAATCTTGAAAACCAGGGAATGGTTTGCAAATAGTCAGATAACATAGCCATGACTCATCTCAGTGATATGTGAGGAAGTGTTCTATTCCACTTTGACTGTAGGCAAGTTACAAGGCTGCATACTTCCAAATACTCTGCAAATTACGTGGAAAACTTCCTTGCCAGATTTTTGATGTGCACTCAGCTCTTGAACATAATATTGAGTCATGACTATGTGTACTTAGCCACTTGGATGATTTCTGTAGGTGGATCAGGTTGCAGGGGTAGGGCTGCAAATCACTGTAACCTGACATTGAGCTGGAAAGAATGAATTTATAGGACCAGTCTATTAACCTTTATTGCACATCATCCTAACAAAAGTGCACATTGGTTGTTCTTTCATGTTCTGTTGATGATCCTTTGCAACACTAATTTCTGTGTTCACACAGCTTCTTCCCCTCAGGTCTATGGATAAACATGTATCCTCATCTGCTCCATAATGTCACACAAGCACTATCAGTCTCTACTAAAACTTCTAATGCAGCACATTGTGTGACTTCTGTACCCATTAGCTGTCAACGCTGGAGAAGCTAACAGCTCAACACTCTTGAGCTATGTCCCATGATCTGAGTATTCTCTCTCCCTTTTATGCTTTAGTGATGGTGATGGCAGGAGAAGGGCCTTCTCTGGATACAGCACCGACTCATTGAGTGGGACAGCAGCTGTGCTCACTCCACGTCGAATATCCTGGCGCCAGCGTATCTTCCTGCGTGTTGCCTCACCTATGAACAAGTCACCAGCTGCCATGCAACAGAAAGGAACATTGGAAGGTATAGTGTTTACCACAGCAGTTTAATAATAATTATACCAAGTTGTAGAGGGATATAACACAGAACATTTGGCCCACTAAACCCATTCTGATCATCAAATATATATATATATATATATATATATATATATTCACCCTAAATTAATTCCATCTTTTAAACACTCTGCATTCTCATCTACTCCCCAGATTCTGTCACTTACCTGCACACAAGAGGTCATTTACAGCGACCAATTTACCAACCAGTCACTTTTGGGTTGTGGGATTGAAGCCCATGCAGTCACAGGGAGAGCATGCAGACTCCACACACACACACACACACACACACACACACACACACACACACACACACACACACACACACACACACACACACACACACACACACACTTCATCTGAGGTCAGGATTGAGCCGTGTCTCTTGCACTGAGACAGTGACTCTGCTTAGCAGCAAGACTACACTTGCACCTTAAAGCAGGAACAGTTGGTGTTTGGTTCACCGACGAGACTTCAGGCAGTGAGCTCCATAGATAGAAATACAGAGTGAACTGAAACAGGATGAGTGAGGTAGAAAAGGTTAGAGAAGGATTTGGGATGTTGAGAGCTTGAAGCCAGTGATGGAATGAATAAAATTGTGGATGAGATTTAAAAACAAGAGTGAGCATTTAAAAATGTGAAGTTGGAAACACAGAGTTAAAGTTCAGGGTAAGATCAGAATCATTCAGAAATAGAATATGGGATGCATTTATCAGGACTGGGCATTATTGTTTCTTAATCATCCCTAATTGAACTCAAATTGAGTGGCTTGGTAGATCATTTCATAGGGCATTTAAAGTCAACTGGTTTGATTGGAGTAACACAAATACCAGAATGTGTAAGAAGGGCAGACTCCCCCTGAAGGAAATGAGTGAGCCAGGCTAATCATTGAGCTTTAGTTGTCATAGGGATAGTTATTCACTGAATTTCCACTGGTGGCGAGGATGAAATCTGTTGCATTTTCCTGTCATTACAAGAGAAATTCGTAACTAACTGCACTTCTCCGCTGGGTTTTATTTGTTGCGGTACACGTAGGATGTCTAGCTGGACTAGTCACAAAACAAACTTAGCTACTACACCTTGGTATATGTGACAATAACCTTGAACTTAAACTCTGTGTGTTGGGAAGGGATCCCTACTTTTATTCAAAGGAATGAGCATTCAATTTTTAAATTTCAGGTAAGCCACACATCTGGCATTCTCCTGTGCACATTCATCTGCCCACCTCGGTTTCTTCTTCTTTTTCACCTCTGCTGTTCCTCCCCTTCCCCACTTGGGTCCAACTGCCCATCGTTTGGTTCCACCTATCGCCTACCAGCCTCTGTCATACCCATCTTTCCCACTGTTGTAATCTGGCAATCTTCTCTTCCCTCTCCGCCCTTTTGCAGGGTCTCAACCTGAAACATCGACAAACGTCTTTCATCTCCATAGATGCTGCCTGACCTGCCGAGTTCCTCCAGCATCTGTTTTTTTTTGTTCCACTCTCCAAACTGATCTTGACACTTTCTAACTCAATCCAATATTTTCTTGACCTGTTGCTCCAAGGAAGATGACCCCATTTCCTCAAATCTTGAGTCATTCCAAACAAAGTTTTTCACACCCTTCATTTCTTTTCTAACACGTTGCAATGGGAATTGTATATAATAATTGGGATGCTGTCACTCTGCAAGTAAAACGATAGAATATTGACGAAGGGAATGATCTTGCTTGATTCTCCATATGGCCTAGAGGGGGCCATTCAGATCATTGGGTTTATGCCATCTCTCAAAGCTCCCATTCCATCATCAATTTTCCCTGAAATATATTGTCACCACATTTCAATCAGCAGACTAGGGGCAATTTAGAGTACCTAAGACCTGTACATTTATGGGGTGTGGGAGGAAATGGGAATGGCCAGAGGAAAACCTCACAGGCACTTAGAGAACATGCAAGCTCAACACAAGTAAAGGATGATCCTGAGTCAATGGATTGGTGGGGCAGGAACTCCTCTCGCTTTGCCTTTGAGGACCTTTGTGTGTCTTGTGCAAAAATTTACTTAGGATAGAGACCCTTACTGGGTAAATTCCACTTGGATTAAATGAGCATGACAAAGGGCCTCTCACATTAACTGCATTAGACTCAGTGGCTAAGGACACAAGTCTCTGCTGTCATTCCCTCAACCTGGATGCTTGACCTACGATTGGCTTTTCCTTCTCCCTAGATCACCTTGAAGGAATTGAGTTGCCTCCTCTTTCTCCGCTTGCGCCGGCTGTTGAGGAGGACCCCTTGGCCTCTCTGTTGATAGCTGATGACATGCCCAATGGAGAAAAGAGAAAGCATTCTTCAGAGGACCTTCGAAACATGTGGAGAAAAGCCATCTGCCAGCAGATCCTTTTGCTTCGGATGGAGAAGGAAAATCAAAGATTGGAAGGTTTTTTCTCTGTTACTTTCCACAGGCTTCAAGAAGGCAAATAGGATCTTGACCTTCATTGTTAAATTACATTAAGATCAAGGAGATTCTGCACAGGGCACTCACTAGTGATGCTGACCTGGCATACTGTGTCCAAATCTTGTCTACTTACAGATGAAAACAGATCTACTGGCGTCAGAGGTGGTTCAGAAGAGTTTCTGATGAAGGGCTTAAGCCCAAAATGCTGGTTATGTGTCTTTATCTGTGCTGCATAAAGTACACGGTTTGACCAGCTGAGTTCCTCTAGGATTGTTTTTATTTCAGCCATGGTGTGTGCAAACTTTTGTGTTTACTTCAGAGGAGTCTCCCCAGGTTGATTCTAGAAATGAGGGGGTTAGGTTACAAGGAGAGTTCAGTAGCTTGGGACTATATTCATTAGAGTTTAGAAGCATGAGAAGGATCTTGAAGAGACCTATAAAATTATGAAAGGTATAGCTAAGATAGAAACAGGGAAATCGTTTCCACAGCAGATGAGACTAGAATTGGGTGACATTTCCTCAAAATTCAGGGGAGCAGATTTTATAAAGGGGGGAGGAACTGCATCGCCCAAAGACTAGTGAATCTGTGGAACTCTGCCCAATGAAATAGGGGATGCTGCCTTATTAAATGTATTTAATGCAAAGCAAGATTTTTGAATAGCTGGGGAATGAAGGGTTTTTGGGAAATGGGAACATTAGCAGAGCTGAGTCCACAACCAGATCACTCACAAATGTTAACTAACAGAGCAAGTTCGATGGGCCAGGTAGTCAACTCCTGCTCCTGTTTTCTTATGTAAAACACCCGCCATGAGCATTACTGTATGTACTCGTGCAATAGTCAATCCTGTGCAATAGTTGACTCCCTTTTTTTGTTATTGCACAAAAGTCATGTGTTTTCCATGTGACCCATGTAAATGTCAATCCCACCCATCCAAGTCCGCAGCACCCTGACCTCAAACCCTTGGCTTTTCCACACACTCATCCACCCATCCAAATTCATGATGCTCCAACTGCCCACCCATCTGAGGTCCCAATGATCTGGCTGCAAACCCTTGCCTCAGCCGCCCGCCCATCCGAGCTCTCGGTGCCCCAACTGCTTGCCCATCCGAGCTCCCGGTGCCCAAACTTCCTGCCCGTCTGAGCCTCCGATGCCCTGGCCATCTGCCCATTGGAGCTCCTGATGCTCCATCCATGGATCCTCACCCATGACTGCCCACCCACTAGAGCTCCCGATGTTCCCAACTTACCACCTGGTCCTGGCTATCTGAGTGCTCAATGCCTTGACTTACTGCAGTCAAAAGTATGATCCCAGTAAAAGTCGCCCCCCCCCCCCCCCCCCCGGCAAATTTGACCTGAAAAATTGATCCAATTGGTCCAATGAATGTGATGAAAACAGGAGCATGGGGAGGTCACGAAGTCCATATTGACTTCAGGAAAGTAATACTACAGTTAATATAATCTATTAATCCTGTCAGCCATCTTAAGGGGTCATCATGGATTAGTCACGGTTTATTTTCATCTCTCTGTGGCTGAGAACTTTCAGGTTATTGGTGCTTCCTGGCATTGATTCAAGTTGGATGTTGCTGAAGCTGATTCCGATTCTTCAGATTTGGGCGCACTGGCAGTAATTCCCCATGTAGGATGAATGAGCAGAAGCTGCAGAGTGCAGGGCAGGGTGTGAGAGGAAGAGGAGGGATTGATGGGTCTCACAGCAGGGTGCCGGAAAGTGTCATACCACAGAGAAAGACCCATTTGCCCACCTGTGCAGAACAATCATCACGGCCAATCATTTGCCGGCACATAGTCCACCGCCTTCTGTGCCTTGGCGATTCAAGTGTTTGTCCAGATTCTTCATAAAGGTGGTGAGATTACCTGCTTCCAAGACCCACTGAGGCAGCGCTTTCCAAATTCTAGCCGCCCTCCGGCGGACAAGAATCTTCCTCAGATCCCCTCTGAACTCCCTACCCCTTACTCTAAACCTATGCCCCCAAGGTTCAGGTGCCTCAGCTCTAGGGAAAGGTTTCTGGCTGTCTGACCTGTTGCACCATTCATGGATCATCATCTGGTTCCCCCCTCAAGCCTCCTTTGGTCCATGGGAAGTGAACCTATCCTCTCCAATCTCCAGATCTACCCAAGGTGTACAGGGATCTGCATTCTGATGCTTCATAAGGAATGATGCTGATGCCTCGCTAGAGAAGGGTCTGGTTAGACGTTGTCAACCACTATACAACAAGCTGCTGAGGAGAAGGAGAACAGATGAATCACTTCTGCCTGATTTGCACATGAACTTATTGAACTTATCAGAATCTAATTCCTGGATCTCCCCATTTACTCACGAGAGGGAAAAAAAACAGAAATAGAGACGCAAATGCAGGTATTTGGAACAAAAAAAAAACACCAAACTGCTGGAGGAACTGAGCGGGTCAACTGGTATCGGTAGCGGCAAAGGAATGGTCAATGTTTCATGCTGGGACCAATTGTATTTAGTTTATCACTGGGGATATCGTGGAAGAAAGAGAGGAAGAAAACACTATTCAATTAGAATGGGGGATTTAGAATGAGAAGGAAGTTATTTGTTGAAAATTACAGAGATATTTGCAGCCAAAATTGGCAATTGTTCAAGCAAGTGTGTTCAGTTAGTGAGAACAACCTCCTGGATTTAATAGTATGCTGCAGTGTGGCCTCTGAATGACTAATGTGATGGATTTTGTTTCAAATTTTAACTTGTAGCGAGTAGAGATGAACTTCAGGCCAGAAAAGTGAAACTGGACTACAAGGAATTTGTCCTTTGCCAGAAAGAGGTTTCCGCTGTTTGGGACAAAATGCTGAGCACCCCAGGAAGGGTAAAGGTCAAGGTTGACATGGAGAAGGTTCACACAGCACTGAGTCAAGGTCAGTGCTTGGTTGCCCTCTGCTTTTCTCATAATTGCAGGCTCCTAACTGGATGGATTCTCCTCAGCTGTCAACAGTCATTATTTGCATGCCCACATTCACAGACTCATCTTGAAAATTGGTGGAAAAAGAACTACTAAAAGAATTATTCTTTGTTATTATCTCATTGAAAATGTCTGACAACCAATTTTACATCCATGCCAGTTCTGTAGCTCCATTTTATGTGCTTTAACTTTGTGCTCTAACCTCTTAGATGATACTTTATCGATGCAAATATACCACATCCACTGCCCTCCCTTATCTATTTTACCAGTTACATCCTCAGAAAACTGTCAATAATATTTCCTTTTCCTAGATCTATCTTGATATTTTTTTTTAGTCCTGTTAATGCTTAGAAGTGCTCAGTTTTTACATCCTTTCTCATAGACTCTGGGTCCTATCCTACCACAAATGTTTGGATAACCAGTCTATAGTTTACTTTCTATCTTTGTACTTCTTTAAATAGTACAGTTACATCTGCCACCCTTCGATCTGCAGAAGTCATTTTTCACATCTAATCTATCACATTTTGGAAAAATGTGTCCATGGTCACCTTTAAATACGCGGCCCCAGAAAAATAATTGGGTTTTGGTCTATTTTTAATCAGCTTGTTAATATTCATTTCATTTCATTCCCTTCTTTTCCGTTGGGTTCCGATTCCTAACCAGTTCTGGTAAGTAATTTATAACCTCTACTATGGAGACAGAACCAAAGTATTTGCAAAATTATTCTGTCAATTCCTACTTCCTTATTATGAATGATTCTGTCTCTGTCAATTAGCAACCAATATTTGTCTTCATTAATCTTATTTAAAAATAAACTTAAAAGAAGCTTTTACAATCTTTTATGTTCCTTGCAAGTTTGCTCTTTCATTACATATCTGCTAACTTAATCTTTTAGTCCACTCTTTGCTCCCATTCATGGCTGCTACACTTTCTGGCAATTTTATGCAACCCTGTTTTGGATCTAATACTGTCCTTATTTCATTTGCTTTTCCTTTTGCCTTTTTAAAAAAAATATTTTATTTAATACAAAACCACTAGCAAACATATCACTGCATTTCAAACTTAATCGAAATACATGTGGTATTTTTTTCCTTTTGTCTTTTTGTGTCAGGAAAGAAAGTTGCAGTTCCTTCATTCTTTCATTAAACTTCAGCCTGGCCTTTCCTCTATCAAAGGTTCAAAGGTTCCTTTTATTGTCAAGTAATAACAAATTAAAATGGAATATACATTTAAATTGAAATTTAGACATACATCCTGGTAACAGGCCATTTCGACCCATGAGTATGTGCCACCCAATTTACACCCCATTAACCTACACCCTCAGTACGTTTTGAATGGTGGAGAAAACTGGAGCATACAGACACAGGGAGAATGTACAAATTCCTTACCGACAGCTTGGGATTTGAAACCTGGACCGGTTCCAATCGCTGGCGCTGTAAAGGGGTTGTGCTGTCCGTTACGCCAATCGAGCCGCCCATGATATGCTTCAACTTTTATCTGTCGTAAGGCAGACAGAGTTCCCATGCCCAATGCCCCTAACAGGAGAAAGAGAAGCAAAAGAGAGTCCCTTCAGAGTTACTGAGTGTCCAAGGATTCATCTCCAGCTCTCCTGCAGCCGTGCAGACTCCAGTTCAATCTATTGGCAACTTGAGCTCCAGGTCCAAACCTCTGATACGACCAAGAACCCTCCACCATCTGAGGCCCCTTCCGGAGCCCTTCTTGCCTTCAGCACCATTTCGAATCCCAGTTCTGAGACCTGGTTCCATGAACCAGTTGTGAGCACCCACAGCCTGTGTGGGTCCCTTAGCCACTGAGCTTCCTGATGGTCCACTGCCATCCTGAAGGATTGACCCCTTCGGCTTCTCCTTCTCAACAGGGGTATTCTCCAGATTCTGCAATTCCTTGTGGTACACTGCTGAGTATAGGCACTGCCAATCGTGGGCACAGACCCCGGGTTGCAAGATTTCAATTAAAAACGCCATTAACAAGCAGTTTAAATGGATACTGACTCCTTAATGGAGCTACCAGTATCAGAACCCTTCTGAGCAGCACTGTGTCTCCGCTCACCTGGGTCAGCACAGGCAGCAGCTCCAGCACCATTGTTGTGTCATCTGTAAATCCGATGACATCTTTGGGGCAAAATACTCGTATCTGAGTAGTTGTCTTTATAAGGAACCAATGGATTCTATTTTCTCTCACGGTTACGGACAGTGAATTCCAGATATTAAATAATCTAAAAAGATAATTAGTTTTTCACATCTTATTTTTCTAGTCTTTTACATCTGTGCCCCTTAGTCTTTGCACCATTTGCCCATGGGAACAGTTTCCCTTTAGTTTATCTGCCCCAGACATATTCTTGTACACAACTGTAAACCAAATCTGAACACAAGTCTAAAAGGAAATTTATGCTGCAAATACTTTGAGCATGTGTCAGCCTCTTTTGTGACAAGTTACCATATGCTTATAGCTTCAGTGACTGAACTGAATTATTATTTGATGGTTGAAGTGGCTGAGTAACTTGTACTGTAGGATTCAATCTGACCTTAAGGAGGGTGTCCTTGTGTGACCAGGTGTTCCGAAGTGTCGACGAGGAGAGATTTGGCAGTTCCTGGCTGAGCAGTATAGATTGAGGCATCGATTGGCAGAGAAGCAGCAGCCAGGAGACATCTCGTACAAGGAGCTCCTGAAACAGCTGACCACCCAGCAACATGCGATCCTGGTCGACCTTGGTAAGAGAAATTACTATATGATTGTGTAGAAACACAGTGATACAATTCATCTGATTCAAGGTGGAATTTGAAGGTATATAGTGAGCCATTTTGCTGAATGAAAAAGATAATAAATTCCAGAGTCAACGAAGAGAACCTTCCAGAAATAGAAATGGTTAGTTAAAGTTTCAGGGGCTTCAGGCAGGATATCAAAACTAAAGAACTTAAAGTAGGAAAGGGAGACAACAAGTAGATAAAGAGGGATAAAATGAGAGGGGCAATTGATCTGGAGAGGGGCCAAGGAGTGGAGTGATATTATCTTGGATAGAAAAGGGTGAGAGAAGTGGAGAGGCAGGTCGAAGAATATACCACAGTAGAGAGAGGGGAAGAAGGGTTAGAGACGAAAGTAAGCAGAAGTAGGTAAAGAAGAGATGAAAACAGTGGAACCTTATGGTGATTGGTGGGGGGGGGGGGTGTTACCTAAAATTAGAACATTGAATGTCCTGTTGTTGGGTTTATGGCTAACCAAGAGGAATGTGAACTGTTGTTCCTGAAGGTTTATGTTTGGTGTCACCCTGGCAATGGATGAGGCCAAGGTCAGACATGTCTGCATGGGAATATTGAATGGTAAGCTACCAGGAGTCTGGCTTGGACCTAGGGACAGAGAGCTGGTGCTTGGCAAAACATTTGCCCAATCTACATTGGTTTCACCAATGCAACAAGTTTACACTGTAGGAGATTAGGTTGGATGATGTGCGTGTAAATCTCTGCCTCAGCTGAATGAGCTGACCCTGGATGGAGGTGGGGGGGGGGGGGAACATTGGGGCAAGTTTTGCACTTTCTGTGATTACTGTGGGAAGTGCCTAATATGGTAAAAGAGTGGGTGGGAGGGAAGAGCGGTCTAAGGCATTCCAGAGAGACCAATCCCTGTGAAAAGTAGATAGGCGTGGGGTGGGGAAGATTTGGTTGGTGGTGAGATTGCATTAACATTAGGAAGAGTATTAGAGGATGATAGAACACTACAGCACAGATAACAGGGAATTTGGCCCTTCTAGTCTGTGCCGAAACATCATTCCGTTAGTCCCACTGACCTGTACCCATTCCATAGCCCACCAGACTTCTCCCATCCATGTATCTATCCAATTTATTCTTAAAACTTAACTGTGTACCCATATTTACGATGTCAGATGGCAGCTCGTTCCACACTCCCACCACTCTCTGAGTGAAGAAGTTCCCCCTAAACTTTCCCCTTTCACCCTAAAGCCATGTCCTCTTATATTTATCTCTCCTAATCCAAGTGGAAAGAGCCTACTCGCATTTACTCTGTCTATACCTCTCATAATTTTGTAAACCTCTTTCAAATCTCCCCTCATTCTTATACACTGTAAAGAATAATGTGCTAACCTGTTTAATCTTTCCCTGTTACTCAACTCCTGAAGACCTAGCAACATCTTAGTGAATCTTCTCTGTACTTTTTCAATCTTACTGATATCGTTCCTGTAGTTTGGTGATCAGAACTGGACACAATACTCCAAATTTGGCCTCACCAATGTCTTATATAACCTCACTATAACATCGCAAATCCTGTACTCAGTACTTTGATTTATGAAGGCCAAGATGCCAAATGCTTTCTTTACAACACTTTCTACCTGTGACACCACTTGCAGGGAATTATGTCGCTGTATTCCCAGATCCCTTTGTTCCTCTGCACTCCTTGGTGCCTTACCCAGCTTGGTTTGTCCTTCCAAAATGCAACACCACACTCTTGCCTGCATTAAATTCCATCTGCCATGTTCCAGCCCATTTTTCCAGTTGGTTCAGATCCCTCTGTAAGCTTTGAAAACCTTCTTCACATCCACAACGCCTCCAATCTTAATGTCATCAGCAAACTTGCTGATCCAATTTACCACATTATCATCCAGATCAATGTAATAGATGTCAAGCACCAATCCCTGAGGCACATCACTAACCACAGCCCTCCAGAATGAGAAGCCATCATCCACTACCACTGATGTGCCAAATGAGGAGGCTGGTGGAGTGGAAAGTGAACTCTAAGGGGACCCATCTTTATTCTGCCTGGGGGAAGGTGAGGTAATGTGAGAGCAGAAGGGCAAGAAATGGAGGAGATCAGTGGTAGCTGAGGGAATCCAAGTCTCCCGAAAAAAAGGGTCGTATTGGATGCCCTATTTTTTTTTTCATTTGGGGAACAACAGATCATATTCCTCCTGGACAGCCTTAAACCCAGTGGCATGAAAGTTGAATCTTCTCATTTTAGTTAACGCCACCTCTCCTGGTTCATTGCATCCATTGCTTCTTTACCTATTCCCATTTTTCACATTTATCTCTAACCTGCTCCCCTTTCCCCCAGTGATCTCCCAATGTTTTCTCCATCTCTCTTATCTTTCTCTGTCCAATAATAAATACCCTGTTACGTCTTCACCCCTCCTAAGTCCACCCCCTTCCTTCTTTATATTGCTTGACATCACCCTTTTCTATTTTAGTCTCTATAAAGGGCGCTGATTGGAAATATTGAGTGTTCATTTCTCTCCATGGATGCTGCCTGACCCATGGAATCCCTCCAGCTTCTCTTTGTTCACTCAAGATTAGCATCCGCAGTTTTTTGTGTCCCCAAGATAATAAATTCATTTTCCTACTCGCTAAACTACGTTACTCCTTCAACAAAAGCACTTTAAGCTGGAGCCACACACAACTTAACGGCTGGGCAATGGGTCAGGCCACATCCATGGAAAACAATGTGACAGTCGAGGTTTTGGGGCAACTGAAAGCCGACTGTTGGTCTCCATGGATGCTGCCTGGTCTGCTGACTTCCTCCAGCAGTTTGTATGTTGCTTCAGTTTTTACAGTCTCTGCAGACTTCTTGTTTACCTACTTGAAGTTGGAGCAGATCTTTTTTTCCAATGCAATACTCTGAGATTAGTAGGGGGTGAGCTTGTTCATTATATTTTTATTTTTCAACTTTATTGCAGTGATGAATCCCCACCTCCCTTTCCCTGCCACCCCAGTCACTTGCATTTTGTTAAAATTATTGTATCTTTCTTGTTCAATTATTTTGTACATTTTTCTTCTTCAGTTATTTTTCTTTCCCGTTTCATTGTCTCAGAACACAGTGGGCTAATTTGATTGTCATTTTTTAAAATTAGTTTTCTTTTTTTGAAAAATTTATTTAAAGTTTTAAAGAATACAAAAAATAAAACACAACATAAAACTAAATTTAGCCCCTATTATCTTCCCCCCTCCCAGCTATCCCACCCCTTACAACCATCCCCCCTTGGAGCTTATCAAAAAACATTTACATAAAGTCATAATAGGTTGATGTGCGGAATGTCAAAATTACTATCAAGCAGCACAGTTGAAGTTTATTAATAGATTGTTTGATATTAATCAACCTCCAATGTGGGCTAAAGTGGAAATGGGCCAGATACAGGAAAGATCAATACATCACTTTATATATAAATGGAATCCTTTGCTTTTACAACAATATAAAATACCTGTATTGAATCATTTGATGGGGGTATGGTATAAGTGGAATCAATGTATAGGATCGAAGGATGTGTCCTCAGTTAAAACTCCGTTATATCAGAATCAATTAATTCCATTTTCTATGCATACCCCCTATTTGAAGGACTGGGACTCAAATGGATTAAATTAGTTTTCTGAATTAACTCTGGTGTGATTCTCGATTTGTCATCCATCATTCTTCTGATTCCTGACATGATTATCACTTGCGTTTCTTTGTATTGTCCTCGAGTTCAATCACGTGACATTTAACACCCCACTGAGGTATGAAAAAGAAAGGTTTATATTCACTCATCTTATTTCACCCTCAAAAGTTCCCTGAGCCAATTAAAATTTTTTAGTGTATTTACTGTGGTGGGTGGTCAGAGTAACCAGTGGAATTTCACAAACTGGGATAATAATTGTATTATAGGATTTTAGCAAATAAAATAAGGAAAGGCTGGAAATACTGAGTAGATCTGAGAGCCGCCGCTAGGTGAGAACCTAACTAAAGTTTCAGATCGTCGGCACTTTCTGCGTGTGATGTTGGGGTATTGGGCTGAATGTAAACACCAATGTTACTTCAAATATCCTGGCAGTGGACTCTGGGGGATCTCTCCAGTGGATGATGTGCAGATGGGGTGGGGGGGTGGTGCGCAGCGAATCCCTGCTGTCTGGTAAGCCATGAGCTTAGTACCTTCATTTGATCTTCAAATGCTCTGATCTTTAAACAGCCAAAGGTTGTGGTAGCATATTGAAGGCAAAGTGAGCTTCACCATTAGTGTGTACAGTCTTTGACCAGTGTCTCCTGGGATATGGGAAGCAGCCCTTAGCTTCTAGGGTATCATCATGGAGCTTTGTGGTCAGGGACAGTGGCACGTTTACTGAGGACTGGTGGAATGAATGAATGAATGAGAGTTTATTTTCATATATTGGAGATGCAATGAAAGTCTTACTTGTTGCAGTTTCCCAGTTATGTAAGTTCAGGTTTAAGGTACATAGGTTCAGTGAAAAGGTTTGTTTTTTCATGCTATCCAGCAAGTCAACCCATATTTAAGTACTGGAAATAAAATGGTACATAGTGCAAAGTTACAGAGTGAGGTAAGTTGGAATGGAGCAATGACAACATTATTTCATTCAGGTTCATTCATGAGTGCGACTGCAGCAGGAAAGAAACTGTTCTTGACTCTGGTGGTGCATGATCTCGCACTCTTGGATCTTCTTCCTGACGGAAAGAGGGATGCTAGGGTGGACTAATCTTCTAAGGCAGCTGGATGTGCAGATAGAGGTGGAGGTGCAATGGTCTGAGCTGGATTCGCCCCTCTTTGCAGCTTCTTGCAGCCTTGGGTGGATCAGTTCGCGTACCACGCATGATGTAAATTGACAGATGCGAAGGTTGTGGAAGGATATGGAATTTCCTCAGGCTTCTGAGAAAGTAGAGATGTTGGTGTGTGTGTGTTCTTGGCCATCATGTCGACATGGTTGGAACAGGACAGGTAGTTGTATCCATTTATGTGGACGAAGTTAAATTGTACTATCTCCACCTCATCACCAGTGATGCAGACAGGGCAGTGAGATCCACCACTCTCTGGATGTGTGTGAGTAGCACTGCAGTGGTGACTGCAGTGATAGATCTGCCTAGAACCTTAAAGTTCCAGCTCAGCACTGTTGATACTATCAGGGTCTGCACTGCACCTGGTTCCTCAAGTCGATGATCAGCTCCTTTTATCTGCTGATATTGAGGGAGAGGTTTCAATTTCTTGGCCAAGCCTCCAGCGTGGGACTTGAACCCACAGCTGCTTACGTGACTGGCTGCCGGTTGTGGCACCATATCTCAAAAGCCTTTTGCATACTGCTGTACCCTATTTGGTGTTGGGCATCTGCTCTGGGCATGCCTGGAAGGATCTATGCCATAGACTGAAAAGGGCTTCTGTTCCCTTGACATTGATCAGATAGAAATGTTAAAACAATTCATGGGGAGGAAGCAGGGTCATGGAGACATTATCATAAATGTTTACCCAGGTTTCTGAGCAAGTACCCAGAAGCCTAGAAAATTAATCAAGGGGCGTGGCTTTTGTCCTAGGAGGCGGACCAGATGAAGTTCACCAGGTTGGTTCCAGACATGAGGAGAGGTTAATTTGCCAGGGTCTATGCTCACTGGAGTTTAAAAGAATGAAAGGGGATCTTATAGAGCATGTACAATTATGAATGAAATTGAAGCAGGGAGCCAGGCAGGAAGATTCAAGCAGAGATGAGGAGGAACTGATTCGTTCAGAGACTGGTGAACCTGTGGAATTCTCTGCCCAAGGCAGCAGGAGAGGCAGGAGAGGAACCATGGAATATACAGTATTTAAGAGACAGTTCAGTAGATTTTTGTGAAATGGGAATTGTAGGGAAAAGGCAGGTGAATGGAACTGGGTCCATGGCCAGATCGGCAATGGTCTTGTTGAATGGCTCAATGAGCCAGGTGGCCTCCTCCTGATCCAATTTCTTATATTCTTGTATCTCACCGCAGAATTAGAAGTTAGTGTAGGGAATGATAACCATGAAAACCATCAGATTGTTGTTAAAACCATGTCTGGTTCAGGAAGGAATGCTGCCAGCCTTCTCCTGCGACTCCTCATTCGCAGTAATGGGGTTAATGTTTAACTGATGTTTGAAACAGCCCACTTCATGAGTGAGAAGGAAAGGGTGGTAAATGCTGATCTTGCCTGTGATGCCCACATGTTTTAAAAAAAAGTAATTTACCAGCTACATATTTTATGCAAACAATATATTTTCATTATGAAAAGCGTAAAATAGAAACAGGAAATGCTAGTATGAGTAAACAAGTCTTTCATTTGTTTTTTTTTGTGTTTTCTTCCAGGGCGAACATTTCCCACTCACGCATATTTCTCAGCACAGCTGGGAGCCGGCCAACTATCCCTATTTAATCTCCTCAAGGCCTACTCACTACTGGACAAGGAGGTGGGCTACTGCCAGGGCATCAGCTTTGTGGCTGGTGTCCTTCTTCTGCACACAAGTGAGGAGCAAGCCTTTGAAATGCTGAAGTTCCTGATGTACGACCTAGGCTTCCGCAAGCAGTACAGGCCCGACATGATGTCATTGCAGGTGTGGTGCAAATTGCTCAACTTCACAAAGGACCAATTTTTGGTGATTGATCGATTTCCAAAACACGTTGATTTGAAGCAATGGAGTTCCCTCAAAATAGGATTCCCAATTTAATCCAAGATTGTGTTTCACCAAGCATTATTGGCCCTGTGACTAAATTCTTGCTCGACCCACATATCGATGTATTTCTGAATAGGAAGAGAATCTGGATCCCCAGAGGGAGTACTGGAAAAGGCACCGCGTTAGATCGTTTGCGATCGCAATGTACGGCAGAGCAGGCTCAAAGAGATTAATTGTTTTACTTATAATTTCCATGACTGTTCCTGACCAGTCATGTGTCTCTGCTCTAATCGCATTCCCATGAAAGTGAATGGAACTCCACAGTAGCGACCATAAGCCATGCCAGCAAATGATGTGAGGACAGTCTATAACAGTGCAGCATTTGTGGTAGAAGAATTAATGTTAGCTTGAAGCAAAAGCAAGCAAGAAAATAGGCACTCTCCTATTTTCATTGTTCAACCAGTCACTTCAAGGAAGGAATTGGTTGAACTACGTAGACAGGAGAATATGTATTATTACTACACAATATTTTGTGTTTCCTTATTTATTACCCGGTACATAGCAGAAATAAATCCAATGTGACTTCTGAATAATTTTAGCTATGCTTTGACAACCCATGAGGTGTGAGGTTAATTCGGTTATAAGATGCTCTGTCCAGAATCGTTGTTTTAGGGCAACTCATTCCTTCAGGCTCTACTGAAGACAAGATTTCAAACTGATGGACGCAAATATTAAAAAAAGTTCAATATCAGAAGTATTCAGAACCAGAATTTGTGAACAAGTCATGAAACTCGGTGTTTGCAGCAGCGTCCTCGTGCAAACATTCATATAAAAGGCCTTACAACAATAAATAAAAGAAACTGTGCGAAAAGTGAGGCAGTGTCTTTGGTTCACTGATTATTCAGGAATCTGTTGGCAGCAGGGAAGAAGCTGACCTTGTGCCAATGAGTGCTTGTCTTTAGGCTCCTGTAACTTTTCCCCAAGGGTAGCAGAGTGAAGAGGGCATGGCCTGGGTGGTGGGGTCTTTGGGAATAGAGGCTGCTTTCTTAAGACACTGCCTCTTGTAGATGTCCTCGATCGAGTGTTGTCTGGTGACTGTGATGTCGCAGACCGAGTTAGCAACCCTCTGGAGTTTTTTCTTGTCCTGAGAATTGGTGCCTCCATACCAGGCAGTGATGCAACCAACCAGAATGCTCTCCACGGTACACCTGTAGAAGTTTTCGTGAGTCTTTGGTGATACATCCAATCTCCTCAAGCACCTCACAAAGCATAGCCGCTGGTGAGCCTTCTTCGTGATTGCACCAGCATGGAGGCTCCAGGACAGATCCTCGGAGATGTTGATACCCAGGAATTTGAAGTTCTTGACCCTCTCCACTACTGAGCCCTCGATGAGGACTGGGTCATGTTCCCTTGACTTCCTCCTGAAGTCCACAATCATCTCCTTGGTTTTGCTGATGTTGAGCGCAAGGTTGTTGTTATTACACCATGCATGCAACGAGCTGATCTGTCTCCCTCCTGTTCACTTCCTCATTGCTGTTTGTGATTCTGCCGACAACTGTGGTGTCATCAGCAAACTTGTAGATAGCATTGGAATTGTGCCTGGCCACACCATCACGAGTGTATAATGAGTAGAGCAGTGGGCTAATTACGCATTCTTGGGGTGCGCCGGAGACATTGTTTCAAATTCATACTGGCTGTGGTCTTCCAATGAAGAAGTTGAGGATGAGTTGCAGAGGTCCAGAGTTTGTAGCCTCTTGACCAGCACTGAGGGAACAATGATGTTAAATTTAATTTCCTCTGAAGAAATTCTTTAATTTTAAAACTTTTATTTTTGTTGAAGAATATTGTCATTAAGATATTTGAATCGAGGTTAGGATTGAGAATGTGATAGCAATGCAGTTTTTGATCTGTCCATTATGAAGTCCAGCATTTAGTAAGGAGTATTTGATAAAAGAAAAGGGTACAGCATGTGTTTCACAAAGTCTGCTATTTTCCATCTAGATTCTCCTTCTTTCTGTCACACTAAAGCATGAAGATGCTCAGACAGGTGCAATGTGCAATGATCTCCAAAGGTGTGCACCATGCTCACCTCTTCCATGTATGTGCTAGGGTTAGCCAATGATGGTACTGTCCAGACTGGAATTGCCATCCGTAGAACAAAGAGAACGAAGTGAACGCTGACTTGATATGTGCAAAATTATGAGGTGTTGAACTGGAATGGCCCGCATCCCCAGGAAAAGAAGATGATAACCAGTATATCTAGTAGAGTGAACTGTTGGAAGGATTAGAAAGAGGCGAGGAATGGTTTATTTCATTTGAACTGGTCAGGGTCTGGAGCTCTCTGTTTGAAAGGAGGGTGGGAGCATAAATTCCTGCCATGTTTAAAAAGTATATGGATGAGCTCTTGGAGAGTAATAACCTGCATGGCTGAGGACCAAATGATCAAAACCAGGGAGTAGAGTTGATCTAAATCATCCCAGTTTTGGGTGCCGAATTGCAGACATTTCTATTATTCTGGTGTGTGTGGGTGGGTGGGTGGGCGGGTGTGTGTGTGTGTGTGTGTGTGTGTGTGTGTGTGTGTGTGTGTGTGTGTGTGTGTGTGTGTGTGTGTGTGTGTGTGTGTGTGTGTGTGTGTGTGCACATGCATATATGGGTGGGTGAATGAGACACCAGGATATCTATGTCTGGGATAATCTGCTGAAGTCACAATTCTCTTTGCCCAGATTCAGATGTACCAGTTATCGAGGCTACTGCACGACTATCACCGGGATCTGTACATACACCTGGAGGAAAATGAGGTCAGCCCCAGCCTCTATGCAGCCCCATGGTTTCTCACATTTTATGCCTCACAATTCCCTCTGGGATTTGTTGCCAGAGTCTTTGGTAAGTAATATTTTCATGTTCTGATCTCTAAAGCTGATGATACAAAGCTTTTCCTGGCAACAGTCAGGGTGGTAAACCTATTCCTAGAAATGAAGACACTCACCAGGATGTAGCCATGGCGGGAGGGCTTGAGTTCTAGGGAGAGGTTGATTGGCTGAGCCTTTATTCCCTGGAACAAAGGAGTTGAGGGTAACCGCATAAAGGTTAAAAAAAATCATGAGGGGCATGGATAAAGTGAATGCTCACACCTTTTTCCCTCCCAGGGTAAACAATTCTAGAGCAAGAGGGCATGGGTTAAAGGGGAGAGATTCAGTAGGGACCTGAGGGGTGACATTTTCCACTCAGAGGGTGGTCTGTTTCTGGAATGACCTGTCAGAGGAAAATATAAAAATGGATACAATTATCCAAAATACAGATACAGTAAAAAACAAATACCCCGGTATCTGGCACCTGAGGGGATTGTTAGATGCCAGTTAAGTGAATATGCTGGTTGCTTGAGATTGTGTGTTGGAGACGTGCAGATTGGTAGCTTGATTGGCTGCTGTATATTCGCTGTATATGAGGGGTTGAATTTGTCGCAGAGTTGATAGCACCATGGGGACAGTAAGATAGGACTGGTGTAGGACCAAAAGGCAAATTTCCATGGTACGTGATTCCATAACAAGACTGTTACCCGTGGCAGCACAAAATGTTCACATGTTGTTAATGATCGAAGAAGTCCCAAATCATTCTCACCATCTGCTCATTGTCTGTCAGCAATATTGCAAATGGAACTTCCATATAAATCCTATCTTTCTCAAGGATAATCTGGTTAAGAAGGTATTTGGTATATGATCTTAAAAAGAAATAGTAAATAAAAAGAAACATTATAAGACATTGGCTTTGAAACATTGATTAAACTGGAGAAACAGATGCATTTATAGTAACCACACTAAAGAAAGGATGTGATGGCACAAGATACATGGCTGACGACATTGACCAGAATGTTGTCAGGACTGGAGAGTTAGGTTATATGGAAAAAATTGTTTCCTTTGGATCAAAGGAGGCTGAGGAAAAATTTAAATTATAAAAGGTACAGTCAAGGTGATCAGTGAGGACCTTCTTCTCTCAGCAGAAAGGATAATAATAAAATTAGGAGGGAATTGCCTCAAAGTGCTGTCTTCAACTCACTGCTCGCAAGAGTGGAAGAGACAAAAATCCTCATCATATTTCATTTGTACATCCTTGAAGTGCCATAATTAATGCAGCCCAAGCAATCACACACACCAAATTCCATCCATTAACAACCAATATCTCCTATTGTTGAGAAAGTTGCTTGCAAGATGAGTAGCGTGTAAAATGAAAGTTTCACTGTATCTTGGTGCGTGCCTTGAACCAACTCAATCTGCGGCAAAGCTGCGGAGCAGAATCAGAGACGTAGCATTGTCCCAAATCACTTTCCTTTTGGCAGGCATGGATGCAGTGGGTTAAATAGGCTCTCTCTTTGCCATAGATGAAGTAAAACTGGAATATTTGTCCTTCCCTTCTCCTGGGCTGTCAGAGACACAAAAAAACGATCAGATCCCGAGAGACAAATAATTCAGCACAGCAGCAATCCACGTGAAATGGCACAGCAGTTGGAACTGAGCACTGGAGCAGTTCAGCTTCTATACACTGATCAACATTTCCCCATTTTTGCTGCTCAAAATCTTTGCTGATTTTGAATAACCTTAGGATTGGAGACTTTGCAATGATGTGTTGGCTGACTGCAGTGTTGATAGTCTTAACTGTGAAAGTTCATAATTTTATTCAAGAACGTTTTCAAATGAAAAGCATACTTTGTGTAGCCAACCTATGAGATTTCAAAATAATAAAATGATTGCAGGAATTGTGCATTGACACCAAGTAACACTTTAATCGCTGCATTGAGGAATGATACAGTGGCAAAAAGACATGTGTCCAATCATTGGACTATCTCAGCCAAATCCAATGCACTTGAATGATTAGGCTTGGATGTGTAACCAATCAGCAAACGAGAAAAACATCAGAACAAAAGAGAGATGAGTGCACCTCTTATTTCCTCAAGCTTCGTCTGCCATTCTATAAGGTCATGACTGATCCAGTCGGGTGTCACCTCTCCTCTTGACATTTGACTCCCTTTCGACTTTTAGAAAGATACAAGGCCTGCTCAGTTGAGCAAAGAAGTGGCAAACGGAATCAAATCTGGAGAGGTGTGAGATAATAAGAGGTGTAACAACACAGTGGGCACGTTGACTCAGTGGAAGGATATGGAATGCTGTGGAGCAACATAAGGAACTTGGAAGTGCATGTCTGAAGACCATTAAAGGTAGCAGGACTTGTCGATAAAATGATTAAGAAGAGTTGGGCATGCTGGCTTTTTATTTGCCAAGGCATATTATTTGAGAGCAGGAGGACTTGTGCTGAAGGAAGGGTGTGAGTGCACTTGAGAGGAGATTTTTGAGGATGTTGGCAGGACTGGAAATTGTTAGCTGGGAGACAGAATTGGATAAACTAGGTTTCCTCTTTACCGTTTGAATGAAGAGGGCTTAGAGGAGATTTAATCGGGTTGCTTAACATTGAGGGCTCTGGATAAGGTAAGTAGGAAGAACCTTTTCCTCTGAGCTGAAGGATTAAAAGCCATGGAGATGTCAGTTTAAATTAATTGGTAGAAAAGTTAAAGAGAAGATGAAGAAGTGTTTTTTTTTAAATCCCAGAGTCTGGAACCCATTGCCTGAACAGACGGTGCAGGCAGAAATCCCACTACATTTTAATAAATGCCCAATGTGCTGTTGATGAGCCATGATAAGGAAGCAGACCAAAAACTGAATGGAAGGATTAGGCTACAGAGCTCCTTCTCAACCAGAATAGACATAGGACAAGTTGTCTTGTTTTGAATCATAAAATTATTCTGTGATTCTTTGGCATAAGCAAAAAAATGTATATTTACATCAAGAGGCTAGTAAGATATTTATCAAGTTCCATTGCTATTAAACACTTTACACGCCCTCCATCAGTTCAACAACTTCCAGTTCCTGGAACTTGATCGCCTCACTTTTACCATGGACATCCAATCCCTATACACCTCCATCCCTCATATTGAAGGCCTCAAAGCCCTTCTAGTCTTTCTGGGCAATAGAACCAACCAGTGTCCCTCCACCACCACCCTCCTCTGGTTGTTCTCACCCTCAATAATTTCTCCTGTGATTCATACCACTTTCTCCAGGTTGAAGGGGTAACCATGGGTACCCACATAGCCCCGGCTATACCTGCCTTTTTGCTGGCTACTTGGAGCAATCCATGCAGCAAGCCTACACAGGCAAGGCCCCTCAACTCTTTCTCTGCTACAACGATGATTACTTTGGTCCTGCCAACTTCCACCCCGACTTCAAATTCACTTGGTCATCTCTAGCTACACTCTCTGTTTCCTCGATATTTCTGTCTCCATCTCAGGAGACAAACTCTCGACAGATATCTTCTATAAACCCACCAGCTCCCACATCTACCTTGACTGCACCTCTTCCCATCTTGTCCCCTGTAAGGATTCCATTCTCTCAATTTCTCCATCACATCTGCACCTAGGATTTCTATGCCAGATCATCAGAGATGTCCTCCCTCTTCAAACAACGTAGCTTTCCCTCTACCACCATCAACTCAGCACTCACCCGCATATACTCAATTAGCCTCATATATGCCCTGCCCCACACAAACAAAGATAGGATTCCTCTTGTCCTCACCTCTCACCCCACCAGTCTCTGCATCTAACACATCTCCGCCACCTACTACGTTATCCCACCACTAGACACGTATTCCTCTCTACTCCCCTCTCCACCTTCCGCAGGAACTGCTCCCGCCGTGATTCCCTTGTCCTCTCCTCCCTCCCCACCAATCATTCCCTTGGGACATATGCTTGTGACCACAGGAGATACTCCACTTACACCCATGCCTCCTCCCTCACCATCATGCGGGGCCCCAAACAGTTCTTCCTAGCGAAGCAACATTACACTTGTGAATCTGCAGGGGTCATCTACTGTGGTCCCACTGTGGTCTCCTCTACCTCCTCTCCATCGGAGATTCTGGACACAGACTGGGAGGTCCCTTTGTTGAACACTTTGGCTCTGTCCACCACAATAGCATGGATCTCCCAGTAGCAGGCCACTCATTTCAGTGCTCCATCCCATTCCCTTGGCGACATTTCTGCCAACGGTCTCATGTACTGACAGACTGACATCACCAGTAAATTGGAGGAACAACACCTCATCATCCAACTGGGCACCCTCGAACTTGGTGGCATTGATATTGACTTCGGTGGTTTTTTAACCCCCTCTCCCTTCTTTCCATATCGTCTCTCCATTCCCTGTCGCAGAGACATGATAAATTCTTACCTTCTTCCTTATCATATCCGATTAACACCTTTTGTTGGTCTGGGTTCCTCCCCCATTGTTTGAATTCTGAGACTTATTCTGCTTATTCCTTGATGAAGGCCTCAGTCCTGAAACGCCAGCAATATATCTTTGCCTCTATAGATGCTAAAAAGACCACTTGATTCCTCCAGCATTTTGGTGTGTATGCTACTGTGACAGATTATAGATATGTTTTTGGGAGATAAATTGGGGTAGGTTTTGTTTTAGAGAAGGTCGCATACAAACACTTTAAAACATCTTATTTAAAATACTATTGCTCTGCTCATGCTAGACATGTCGGCCCCAAAGTCTTTGCAAAAGCTTTGGAGAGTGCCCAAGAGACTTCACTAATGGATTGTTGTTTACAAAAAGGCAACAGATGAAAGAACTTGTTGGAGCTACAGATTGTCTGGAGTAGAACTTGCTGTTCTAGGAGGGTCATGTGGTTTTGCAAGCAGAGAGAGTCAAACATGTTTTTCTCAGAGAGAAAGATCAGTTCTACAGTGTTACAGTCAGCAGCAGCAACTGGAACTGGAACAGGACAAGCTGGAAAGCTTGTGGAAACCCCCATTTGGAAGATGGGTTGTGAGTGCTTGGTTCAGCCTGGTCAAAGCCCTTGTGGTTCATGCAAGAGGAGAGGACTGGCTGTCGAATGTTTCACTTGAAATAAGAGAAACAAAAAGGAACTCTGTGGTGACCTGAAAGAAAGAGGTTATCATCTGGAGATCCCTGAGGGAGCAAGTTTCTTCGGCAAGACACTGAAGTGACGGATTAAAAAGGCATCAGTTGTGGGTGTCCAGCATACAACAAATCTCTCTGAAAGCCGACAAGAACCTTCCTGAGCGGTAGCCATTTACCTTTCAAACACCAAAGCCTAGTGAATTTTATAAATATTAAATTCTGTGTACAGTATTAAGAATTGCCTGCAACCAGTGAATTTGGAGGAATGAGAAATGAAAATTGACTGTGAATCAAAGAACTTTTCTGAACTCACACACACACACACACACACACACACACACACACACACACACACACACACACACACACACACAACATACATGTGCGCTTAGAAATAGAAGTGGGCTGATAGGTTAGTTACCATAAATATGCGTGTATAATGCGAAAACTTTTGTACCAAAAATCAAGTTCAAAGTAGGGAGTCGTATTATACACGCATATTTACAGCAGGACGAATCGGGCGGGTGAGGGGGAGAGAGACGGCAGCGCGAATCGGGCGGGCGAGGGGGGAGAGAGACGGCAGCGCAAATCAGGCGGGCGAGAGGGGAGAGAGACGGCAGCGTGAATCGGGCGGGCGAGGGGGAGAGAGACTGCAGTGCAAATCAGGTGGGCGAGGGGAGGAGTGTCGTATTTTTCTCCCTTTTTCCCCTCAAAAATGGGGGTGTCGCTTTATACTCAACGCATTATACACGCAGATTTACGGTAAGTCAATAGTGATAAGTTAAAATGTGATTCTGTTTTTAAGTTTAAAGATAATTAAAAGCAACTTCTGTGAAAGTAACCATTTGTCTTGGTGGATATCTATTCCTGCTGGGTTTTGGGGTCCTCTGAGCTCGTTACAACTACAATCACAGCTTCTGCAGACTTTTATGTTTTACTTGCTGTTAAACACCAAGACCACATGGTGGCACCATTGGTTTATTTGAGTTCAAATTTAATATGTCTGTGAACTAACTGCTCTGTATTGGCAACATTGATTTAAATACTAAATAACAAACAGAACTTTTTTCATTGTGACTTTCCATCCACGTCACCGGCCTCTACGTCTCCATACCCACCCTTAACTGAGGAAGGTGGTTCCAAACTGATTGGCTTGTGGCCTTCTAATCATTTGTAGCAAACCCGCCCACAGAGTTGCTTTGTCAGCTGGGTAAGACACACTACCAGGCTGAAATCAAAAATGTCCAAGAAATTATAACAGTAAATGCTGGAAATACTCCCCAGGCCAGGCCTCTCTGCAGATGCTGCTTGACTTTTCTGAGGAGCAGTGAACAAGAGAAACACAAGAACTGCACATGCTGAAATGTCAGTCAAAGTCCTGACCCCAAAAATAATGATTCTTCATTTCTCTCCATGGATGCTGCCTGACCTGCCGAGTTCTTCCAACGTCCCATTGTTTGCAATTTTAATGTTAGACTATCAAATATTACAAATATTATCAAACATTTAAGATTTCACTTTTTAAAATTAAAGCATCAAAGAAAAAAACATTTCACATATTTAATTAATTGTGGCACTTAATTACATGTATTTAATTATCTTTCGCTTAGCAGTTAGCACAATGCTATTACAGAATCCGGCACTATCTATAATGACATCTGTAATCATCTCTGCATGGATTTCTTCCGGGTACTCTGGCTTACTCCCACCTGTCAAAAACCTGTGGGAAATGGAGGTTAATTGGTGTATCTGTGGGGCAGACTCGTGGGCAGAGAGGGCCTATTACTGTGATGTATGTCTAAATTTTAAAAACTGAATTAAAAGCTGTTATGTTTATCCTTTTCCCTTCAGCATTCCTCCACGTTAAAAGGTTTTTCCAACAGAATGATTGGGAAATTGGGCAGTTCACACTCCACCAATAGGGTTCAGTGCTGATGCCAGTGCAGACGGGTGGGACTTCCATGCTCACACACACTTGCTTGAATTTGCTCGTTACCAGGAGTCCAAATCGCAGGCAAATTTGCGTGAAGTTACCAAGCTTTTAGCAGAAGATTGACGTGGAAGTTGCGACAGTAAAGGATTTTGAAAGGATTAAGACCTCTTCAGCAATTAAAGTTCTGATTACAATGGACGATTCATTACCCTGTAGGTCTTAGTATCTTATGCAAAATGAAATTCCCAATGCTTGCAAGCTTGTGTGGGGTTTTCATGCCTTAATAACAGACAACAGCCAATAGCAAGGGCACTGTTGTAACCTGGGAAACACAGTCATTATGGAATAAGTGAAATACCCAATGCCAAGCTTAACTATGGTTTTGAATCATCTTGATTTTCTCAGTTGCATCTGTATTTGTGATAGAATTCCAACAGAATAATGAAAACCATGGTGACAGAATCCTTACTGCTCTTTTGGAGTGCAGCTCCTGTCTGCTGTTCTGTGTGTTAACTCAACTGGGCTATTGCTTGCTCAGGATGGCAGATTAATATTCCAGCTCTCAGCTCCTGGCAATTGTGAGTCTTGGCCCATAGCCGACTAGGTTACAGGATATTGTTGGATAATGTTTTCGAGTAGTGCCTGAGTGGCACATGGATTGTCATGTTTGACAGTGTTGATGTGAATATAACTGTTGGAAAGCCAACACAGCTAAACAGCATGCAGTTTTTTCATAAATTGCTTTAGCAAGTGGCTCCTGTGAGATCTCCTTGCAGGAATAGGTTTGGCTGGGATCCTAAGGTTTTGTAGCATTGTCGTGTAGTATTTAATTCAAAGGCAAAAAAAAAACTTTTTTTTTTAGTTTCCACTTACAAGTGAATGTATAAGAACTTTAACTTGTTCTGATTAACATGGTTCTTTATTCTCTCATCCAAAAAAAACAGATATAATGTTTCTTCAAGGGACTGACGTGATATTTAAGGTGGCTCTCAGCTTGCTGAGCAGTCATGAAGCATTAATTCTGCAGTGTGACAGCTTTGAGAGCATCGTTGAATTCCTGAAGTCCACCATTCCAAATTTGAGTGACTCACAGATGGAGAAGACGATTACCCAGGTACTGTCGGTATTAGCGAGCTCAGAAAACCAGGGGCAGGATTCACGTTGTTCAGTCCTCTCTGATGATTTTAAAAGGTCAGATACAGAGAGAGGGCGTGGAGGATCTACAGATAAACACAATCTATATGACGATGAACTTGATTATTTACTGGATGAAGTTGCCTCGCCCTGAAAAATTTTAAATTTAGACATACAGCACGTTAACAGGCCATTTCGGCACATGAGTCCGTGCTGCCCAGTTTACACCCAATTAACCTACACCCCCACCCCCCACCCCAGTAAGTTTTGAAGATTGGGTGGAAACCAGGGCTCCTGGGGAAAACTCACGCAGACACGGGGAGAACATGCCAACTCCTTATAGACAGTGTGGGATTCGAACCCAGGTCCCGATCACTGGTGCTGTAAAGGTGTTGCGCTAACTGCTATGCCAACTGTGCTGCCCCCTACACCAACAATGTTCCCTCCCCCACCTCATGAAATTAACTTTTTAATCTTTACATTTCCTCCACTGAAAACTAATGGCCAATTAATAGAGTTTTATTCTTTGGTTCTTTTAAAACTGAAAACATGATCAGGATGGAGATATGAAAATGAAGCATTTTTGCATTTATTTCACCCCCTGTCTTCACCCCCCCCCCCCCCTCCTCAAGGACAACAACTACAATGTATCCTAGAGATATATCAGTTTTAAACTGAACATGCAACTTGAGACAGCAATTTGGCATTTTATTGCCCAAGTGCTTGCTTCTGATATCATAAAGAAACTGTGGCCATAAATTCAGCCTGACCTGGTGTGTGCTGTTCCATAAATCCTGCTGTAGCAGAGTACAAGACCATTAATAGTCAAGCATTACTCAGAGGGTGAAATAAAGCTAATGTTGCTTGCAATTTACAGACTAGCCTTGAAGTGTTTGATCTCTATGAAGTAAATGACCAAGGTTTATGACACTATTGATCACTTAAGTAGTGCTGTTAGTACAATTGTCTTCAACCTGGTCGATATTATTCAGTATGGTTTATTGCTTGTTTAACATGTTTATGTTGTACTGCTGGGCAATACTTTAAGGATTCTTCTCAATGAACATTTTTTAGACATTCATTCATTCATGAGAGATAGGAGTTGCTTTCTAGGTCAGCATTTATTGCCCATCCCCAATTTATCCTTGAGAAAGTGATGGTGAGCTGCCCCCATGTTGCAATGCTTCTGTTGAAGGTATTCACACAGTGCTGTTGGGCAGGGAGTTCAGTTCTGTGACATGGAGGTGGTGGTGTTCCCGTGCACCTGCTTGCTGGTCAGAGTCACAGGACTGGTGGGTGCAACTCGCCAAGTCCCTGCAGTGCATTTTCCATGTGGTGCACGCAACAGTCGCAGCGCACCAGTGGTAGGGGGAATTAATTTTTAGGGTTATTGGTTAAGTGCCATTTAGGTTGGCAGCCTTGGAGTATTTAACTTCCTCAAATGTTGTCAGCACTGCACTCATCCAGGCAAGTGGAGAACATTCCTGACTTGTGCATGAAAAGACTCAGAGAAGTCAAAAGCTGAGTAACATGCCATTAAATGCCTAATCCCAGACTTCTCTTGTGGCTTGAGTATTTATGTGGTTGGTCCAGTTACCACCATGATAACCTCTGCTGTTAAATTTTAATGGGAGGCTGTTGAGAGCAGGTGTTGGGCATAGCCATTTCTGGATATGGTGCAGTGCAAATGATATTTGCCATTATCTTATCAATTGCAAGAGGAATTGAACATTGTTCAACCATATGGAAAAAGCAATTTCTCAGACCTTGTGATGGAAGCATATGCCTGTATCAAAAGCTAACCTGTTAAAGGTTGGCTAGAAATTAGGAATTATTCCTGCTATAGGAACAGGATTCTCTATAGGATCACGCATAAGCAGTTAGCCCCCACCACCACCCTCCCCCAGAGTCTTGATGAAGACTGCTTGAAAAGTTTTTTAAAAAATTTCTAAGTCCACTTTGGACACCTTCATTTAAAAATTCCCATACTATTTTTGCATTCCCTATGTGACCCTTGAGTCTACCCCATGTCTGATCTCTTCACTGAGTCACAATTCTTGTGTGTCCCTGATTTTCAGTCACTTCCTCATGACCACGGCTTAGCTGTTCAATAGACAATAGGAGCTGGAGTAGGCTATTTGGCCCGTCGGGCCAGCACCGCCATTTTAGATCATGGCTGATCATTACCATCAGTACCCCTTTCCAGCCTTATCCCCATAACCCTTAACTCCGTTACCCACAAGAGTCTTATCTAACTCTCTTTTGAACATAGTCAGCGAATCCGCCTCTACCACCCTCTGTGGCAGAGCATTCCACAGATTCACACTTCTCTGGGTAAAAAAATGCTTTCTCATCTCCGTCCTAAAGGGCCTACCCCGTATTCTTAAACTATGCCCTCTAGTCCTCGTCTCCCCCATCATTGGGAACAAGTAATCAGACTTCACCTTGTCTATCCCCCTGATGATTTTGTATACCTCAATCATGTCCCCCCTCATCCTTCCTAACTCCAATGGATACAAGTCCAGTTTTTCTAGCCTTGCTGCATATGACAACCCTGCCATCCCTGGAACTAACCTTGTAAATCTGCGCTGCACACCCTCTATAGCTAGTATGTCCTTCCTCAAGTTTGGAGACCAGAACTGGACGCAATACTCCAGGCGGGGTCTCACCAGGGCCCTGTATAACTGCAGAAGGGCCTATACGCCAATCCCCTCTTTATGAAAGCCAACATAGATTCTCACAATGAAGCTTTCCACTCTCTATCCCTTTCTCCTTAAAGGCACAGCCAAAATCCTACTGCCTTGCACAAGTTTGAGATTGCCCTAGATTAAATTTTATGTCAGGACCACAAATCACATCAGTTCTAACCCTAAGCACCAGGGAGGCAATTCAATCGCACCCACATTTCATAACTGATAGAGGAAGAAAGATGTATTCTCATGTTTTTTGAGGGTGAGTCCAGACTAGGGTGAATCATCGAACAATTATTAGTTACAGTTTTTAGTTTGCAATGTATATGCTCCAGATAATAAATTCCAGGCTAATGATGGAAAGGTGCTATGAACTCCCTGTTGCTCTTCCAGTAACTGGTATTATTTTGCCATCAATGGGATTGATCTTAACTCAATGGTCAGCAGTAGCTTGTATTTAAATGTGGCTGCCAAGCCCCCAGTTTAGTCCCAGTTATTGAACAGCAGCAAACAAGATCCTCAAGCAGCGGTGATAAAACAAGAGGCACCTTCCTCACAGTTTATGGTGAAATCATTTCTGGATGTATTGCAGGTGTTTGAGATGGATATCTCCAAACAGCTCCATGCCTATGAGGTAGAATACCACGTGTTGCAAGATGAGATGGTGGAGGGTGCATCACCGTGTGATGAGGGGGATCGCTTGGAGAAACTGGAGAGAGCAAACAGTCAGCTCAAGAGGCAGAACATGGAGTTACTGGAGAAACTCCAGGTAACAACAGTAACACTTTCAAATTGGTCAATTGTGCATGCTGATGACATTTGGTGATTGTTAATGTCTACCGTGTATTTTCTCCGTTAATCTGTCAAATCAAATTTATTTTTATTCATTGGAATAAGCTCTCAGCCACGATGCTGTTTTTTCTGTTTGCAAGAAAGAAGATGAGTGAATGAATTCATTTTCAGGTGACATGGGCTTTTTATATCCTTGAGAATTCCAAAGGTCTTTCAGACCTTGTGATGTGTATTTTAACAAATGTAACAGTTTGTGTTTGGCAAGATCCCAAAAAGAAGCTGTCAACAGCTTTTCAGGGTAAATGCTGGCAAAGACATGGGGAAAGGTTTGCCTATGGAGTTCTTAATCTCCTGCAAAGACAAAAAAAAGGTCTTGGATTAAATGACCTGTGCAAAAGTTGGCATTTCCAACTTTACAGCTCTCCTGCAGTACTGCGCTGAAGTGGCAGCCTGGATTATGTGCTTAAAGGTGTGAGATTGGATTGAATGCCCTTCCTCCTGGATGCAAGTTTGCCACTGACCAATCATAGGTCAGAATGGAAGCTAGTTTTTGGTGTAGGGGCAAGGCAGAAACGTGCAATCTAATCTCTTGAATCGGTGTCTGCGGCAAAGTCAGCTGGCCCAAATATCACAGTCGATCTGTAAGGTGGTGGCAATGGACACAAAGAACACATCCACTAGCAAGATGTCTTCTGCCTGGCTTCAATCCAATAGCATTGACAGTTAAAACTGATGAGGTGATATGTGGCACCTCAAATGCAAATAAATTGGGCGCACGCAGCTACTTGCCATATATTTGGGACTTGACAGATTGATTCTGTCTGTGGGAGATTTATTTCCTAAATGTGAGGAAACTACTGTTCTTAAAGGAAGGTGATCATTGGTCGTCAGCTGATCTGCTCTATTATAAGGAACAGTGTGCAGAGCAATCTTCCTTTATACCATCTTCCTGTTGTTTCTCTGATGACAGCAGGGTCTGCAGCTAGAAAGACCTCCAAGGCTGTGACATTGAAATCCTGACAAAACACAGCTGTCAGTTGGTTGACTTAACAGTCCTTTGAAACAGTCTACCAAGTGCTTAGTTCAGGAGAAATTGGGTAATGAGTGTCCAGTCTTGCTACTGAAATGCACATCCTGTGAACGAAACAACAGAGTGACTGATTCCAGGAACTCTGCACAGTACATGGAAGCTTCCAAAGTTCCCTGATGGATCAACTGGGGGGCTGTTAGCTGATCACAGCTGGTCATGAGGTTGTTGGTGCAGGAGAAGAAAGTAAATTTCAGGCAGAGTCCCTTTCCTGTGTATCATTCAATGATGAATGGTTTAAGAAAGTACGGGTGTGTGGAAATTTTCTGGAGATCGGATCAGGTGTGCTTTGGGTTGCATTTCCATCCCAACCACTAGGGGTGATCTTCCACCTCAAGGCACTGTTACAGTGCCAGCGACAAGTGTTTGAATCTGGCACTGCCTGTAGGGAGTTCTCCCTAGTATGTTCTCCCTGTGTCTATGTGGGTTTCCTCCGGATGCTCTGGTTATACTGACAATAACCACACCAGCAGTGCGAGTATAAGACAGCTTTAATAAACTAATATGTACACTAAGAGGTCTTGTCTCTCTGCAAGACGAACCTGGAAGGCTAGACTGTAGCTCTGGACTGCTTTATATACAAGGTCACCGGGATAATCCCTGGTGACCTAGTGGTGTAATTACATATTACACATTCACCCCCCCCTTAAAAAAATTGAAATGACCCCCACCCTCCTTCCCTTGTTTGTAAGTTCATAAGTCCAAAATTTTTCATGGCTTCCGTTGCCTTTTGGACCTCCTCGGTAGTGGTATAGGGCTGTGGAGTGCGGTCTGCCTTTCAGGCTTTCTTGGTGGAGGTGTGAGAGTGGGAAGTACTAGATGGCCATGTGACCGTGTGGGCTGAGGATCCTATTGTATGGGATTAGGTCCTGACATCGTCTAGGGTGGTGATATTTTGTGGAGTGGGCGTACCCAGGGTCCTGATTTTCGGGGTGGGTGGTATAGTCCTCTGGGGTGACTCAATGGACTATTTCCAGTGACTGCTGCTGTGCTCCTTGTTGATCCATAGACATCTGTGTTTCCTCTGTGTTCACACATCCAGCCGGCGCGAGATCCCTGGTGGCCACCGAGTCTTCTCTTCCATCTGGGAATGTGACGAAGGCGTACTGAGGGTTCGTGTGCCTCAACTCCACTTGATACACCAGCAGGTCCGTTTTGTGGGGTCTGCAGTGCTTGCAGAGGAGAACAGGTCCCGGTGTCATCATCCATTTAGGCAGCACTGAGCCCGTCGTGGCTTTCCTTGTGAAAGAAAAGATACGGTCATGTGGGGTCATGTTAGTGGCAGTACACAACAAAGAACGTATAGAGTGTAGGGCTTCTGGCAACACTTCTTGCCATCTAGTTACAGGCAGGTCTTTTGCTTTTAAAGTCAAGAGGACCGTTTTCCAGATAGTGGCATTTTCCCTTTCGACTTGTCCATTCCCCCTGGGATTGTAACTTGTAGTGCGGCTGGTAGCAATCCCTCTCTTGCGCAGGTATTGCTGTACTCCTGCGCTCATGAATGCAGCACCCCTGTCTGTGTGTATGTAGTTCGGGTACCCAAATATGCTGAAGATGGGTTGGAGGCATTTTATAACAGTGGCTGCTGATACATCAGAACACGGGATTGTGAAGGGGAAACGAGAATATTCATCTATTATGTTCAGGAAATAGACATTTCTTTTATTGAATGGAAGCGGGCCTTTAAAATTGAGGCTGAGGCGCTCAAAAGGTTTGGTAGCTTTTATCAGGGTGGCTTTGTCTGGCCAGTAAAATTGTGGTTTGCATTCCACACAGATGGGGCAGCTCTTGTTCACTGACCTCACTTCCTCTATCGAAAATGGGAGGTTTTGGGTTTTAACGAAGTGAAACAGTCTAACGACCCCCGGGTGTCCCAGCTCATTGTGCAAGCTCTGCAACTGGGATGTGTGGTTAAGGATGGCCTTCTGGACAGCGCATCTGGGGGCTCGTTGTGTCTCCCGGGGCAGTATAGAATGTCGTAGTTAATTCTCCCACTGTTCTGGTTATCGAACATAAAAACCACATACCGTTGGTCCATGACGAGGGTGAAGTTTTTGCACGCCAGAGCCTTACTGCTTCCACAATGGCTAGGGCCTCCTTCTCTACTGCTGAATGTCTTACCTCTGACCCCTGCAGGGTTCGCGAGAAAAAGGCCACCAGTCATCCGTCTTGGTTTAGCATGGCTACCAGAGCCACACCGGATGCATCCGTTTCTACTTGAAACGGGATCGACTCATCTATGGACCGCATGGTAGCTTTAGCAATATGGTCCCTAATGTCCCTGAATGCTCTGGTGGCTGCTGGGCACAGTGGGAAAACTGAGGCTTTTATAAGTGGGCGGGCCCTTTCGGCATAGTTGGGGACCCATTGGGCATAGTAAGCGAACAGTCCCAAACACCTTTTTAGTGCTTTCAGCATGTGTGGCACTGGGAGGTCTAGGAGAGGGTGCATACAGGCTGGGTCTGGGCTGATTTCCCCGTTCTGCACTATGTAGCCCAGGATTGGCAACTTCCTGGTGCTAAAGACGCAATTGTTCCTGTTGTATGTTAGGTTCCTTTCCTCGGGTGCTTGGAAGAAGCGTTTTAAATTCATGTCTTGATCCTCCTGAGTGAGGCCACTGATTGTCACGTTGTCTAAGTAGGGGAACACCGCTTTCAGTTGGAACTTATCTACTATTCGGTCCATTTCTCTCTGAAACAAGGACACTCCATTGGTGACACCGAAGGGGAGTCCCAGAAATTGATACAGCCTGCCGTCTGCCTCAAATGCCGTGTAAATGCGATTGCTGTTTCTAATGGGCAGTTGGTGGTATGCTGCCTTCAGGTCTATGGTGGAGAACACCTTATACTGCACAATGTTGTTGACCATGTCTGCTATGCGTGGCAGGGGGTAGGCATCTAGTTGTGTAAATTTGTTGATTGTCTGGCTGTAATCCACTACCATGCACAATTTTTCTCCTGTGGGCTGGTGCTCTGCTCTATGATGCCCTCCTGTAGTAAACTGCGGACCTCTGTCCTAATGAAGGCTCTGTCCCTCAGGCTGTACCTCCTGCTCTTGTGGCTATTGGTGTGCATTCTGGGGTCAGGTGTGTGAACAGCGGAGGGGGTTCTATATTCAGGACAGACAGGCTGCAGTGTTGTTTCTTCGTAAGGTGTAGCGGGGGGTGAGGCCCGTTGTGCACTATTGTAATGCTTTCTAACTGGCACTGAAAATCTAACCCCATTAGTACCGGGGCCCAGAGGTGAGGGAGTACTAGTAATTTGAACCCTTCATATTTTGTGCCCTGGATTTCTAGAGTAACCCTGCAAAACTGTTTTACCTCAGTCACAAGGCTGCTGGCTGCTAACAGGATCTGGTGCTCACTCAGACGTGTGGAGAGAGCAAGGCTCTCTCTGAGAGTATAAAGACTCTGGCAGACTCCCCGACGTTGTGATCTGATCATGAGTCTGTACTGGGAGTGGAGTTCGCTATGCCCCTTACTGTAAAGCCTCTGTAAAATGCTCATTGCCTCTTGATAGGACCTGGCATCCTGTATAAGGGAGTAAGGGTGGAGTGGAGTGCGTCAAAAAAACCAAAGACTTACTGATCCAAACCAAGCCTAAAAGACTAAAAGACTGGAGCATATCACAAGTAGGTCGACCAGTCCAGAATGACCTGGTCTGGCTAGGAGCAATCGTTTAAGACCTGCCAGTAGGTGTGGCTATGCTCTCAGCCAATCACAGTCATCCTACACTACAATCTGTACATATACACATTGGTCATAGAATCTGTACTATCACATTCGCCCCTTCTTTGAGAACTGACGCCGGGGTGGATGGAGGTTAGGGGCTGGGGGCCTGACCATCCAGCGTGACGTCGTGGTGCCAGGATTGGGGACACCAGAGTCGTGTCGTCGGCAGGCTCGAAGGGTGCGGCCACTGCTTTGCTCAATTCCTCAACGGCGTGGTCGATAGTCTGGCCTGAGCTGGTGGGGTGGTGCTGGTCCCTCTGTTCAAGCACATGACCTGGGGGAGAAGAAATAGGGGGAGGTTGGGTTAAAGGCACTGTTGCGCCTGATCCGGCTTGGGCTAGGTCCCTTACCGAGACTGTGTCCTCCTGCCCGTCCGGGTACTCAACGTAGGCATAATGCGGGTTCGCATGGAGCAGAGTCACTCGATCAACCAAGGGGTCATTCTTTGAGTACCGGACGTGGCATCACAAGAGGACTGGACTGGGAACCGTGAGCCACGCCGGTATGGTCGTTCCCGTTTCAGGTTTCCTTGGGAAAGAGAACATCCTTTCATGGAGGGTGGCATTGGTCACGGTGCATAGGAGGGAGCAGATGGAATGTAGGGCACTAGTGAGCACGTCCTGCCAGTGAGAGGTGGGGAAACGTTTGGACCGGAGGGCAAGCGTAACCTCTTTCCAGACGGTGGCATTCTCTCTTTCGACTTGCCCATTACCGTGTGGGTTATAGCTGGTGGTCCTGCTTGAAGCAATACCACACTCCAGAAGGTACTGTCGCAACTCTGCGCTCATAAATGAGGACCCCCTGTCACTGTGGATATAACTGGGGTACCTGAAGATGGCGAAGATGCTGTGCAGGGCCTCTATGACTGAGGAGGCAGTCATGTTCGAGCAGGGCACAGCGAACGAGAAGCAGGAGTACTCGTCAATGGCCGTAAGGATGTAGGTGTTATGGTTGGTCGACAGTAGGGGCCCCTTGAAGTCCACACTGAGACGCTCAAAGGGGCGGGTGGCTTTGATGACGAGGGTGTTCGCTGGACGGAAGAAGTGGGGCTTGCACTCAACACACACCGGGCAGGCTCGGGTCATGGAGCGAATCTCCTTGACCGTGTAGTTCAGGTTGCAAGTTTTGACAAAGTGCACGAACCTAGTGACCCCTGGATGACAGAGGTCCTCATGGAGTCTCTGCAGCCTGTCCAGTTGTATGTTGGCGCAAGTCCCCCTGAAGAACGCATCTGGCGGGTCGTTGAGTTTACCAGGCTGATACAGTATGTCATAATTAAAGGTGGAGAGCTCGATTCTCCACCTGGCGATTTTGTCATTCTTGATCTTACCTTGCTGGGTATTGCTAAACATGAAGGAGACCGCGCGTTGGTCAGTCAGCAGTGTAAAGCGCCTGCCAGTGAGGTAGTGTCTCCAATGACTTACTGCTTCGACTATGGCCTGGGCCTCCTTCTCACAGAGGAGTGTCGGCCCTCAGGACCCTGGAGGGTTCTAGAGAAGAAGGCTACCGGCCAATCGGCCTGGTTCAAAGTGGCTGCCAGTGCAAAGTCGGGCGCCTCGCTCTCGACTTGAAACAGGATGGATTCGTCGATAGCGTGCAGCGTTGCAGCAGTGATGTCTGATTTGATGCAGTTGATTTGATGGCTTCGGTTGACGGGGATGGAGGTGGTCTAGATGAGTGGCCGTGCCTTGTCGGCATAGTGTGGAACCCATTGGGTATAGTAGGAGAAAAAGGCCAGGCAGCGTCTGAGTGCTTTCTGGGTGTGGGGTGGGGGCAAGTCCATGAGGGGATGCATGGGATCAGGGTCCAGTATGACCACCCCGTTCTCACCACACAGCCCAGAATTGCGAGCCCAGTGGTCCAGAGGACACACTTGTCGAAATTGTAGGTCAAGTGCAGCCGAGTTGCGGTCTGAAAAATTTTCTCAAGGTTAGCATCATGATTCTCCATGTCATGGCCGCAGATGGTGACATTGTCCAGATATGGGAAAGTAGCAGTCAGCCCATTCTGGTCCACCATCTGGTCCATTTCCCGCTGGAAGACCGCGACGCCATTTGTGACCCCAAAGGGTACCCTGAGGAATTGATACAGCCACCCATTCGCTTCAAAGGCAGTGAAAGGTCAATCTTCTTGGCGGATCGGGAGCTGGTGATAGGCCGAACATGTCAGTGGTGGAAAATACACGGTACTGAGCGATCTGATTCACCACATCTGTGATCCGTGGAAGGGGGTACGCATCCAGAAGCATGAACCACCATCTGCGGCTTCTCCCCGCCTCGTCCAGCAGTCTGTGCACCTCGCTTGTGATAAATTTCTTGTGTTCATAACTATATTGCCAGCTTTTGGTGGCCACAGGCTTCCAGCCAGGGGTGAGGTTTGCGAAAAGCGCTGGCGGAGCAACTCGGAAGGTGGAGAAACAGGTGAGGCCCCGGGGCACGGGAGCGGGTGGCTCAGGCTGCCGCTGGCAGGAGGCTTCCAGGGTGGAGTGGTTACAGACAGAGAGTGGAGCGTGAGGCCCCCCAAAGTGCAGGGAAACGGTTTGAAACTGGCACTGAAAATCCTGTCCCAGCAGTGCAGGGGCACACAATTGGGGAAGGACTAATAGTTTGAAGTCTGTGAACGTGATGCCCTGGACTTTCAGGGTCGCCAAGCAATACCCCTTTACCCCAGTCGAGTGCGATCTGGTCACCAATGAAATTCTCTGTTCAGTGGGGAAAATAGCCAGTCTGGGCGGAAAAAACTGTCAATTGACCCTGAGTCAAAAAGCAATTGGTACAGTGTTCATGCACTTTTAATCAGTTCCATTGCTTTTGTGAGGGGATTGAGGAAGTCCTGGTTGAGGGTTATTGATGCAGAAACTTGTAATGGGGACAGTGGAGTCCTGTGTGATGACATCACGTGACGTGTGGGCGATGACGTCACGCAAACAGTTGGGCCTGAAGAGACAATGTCGAGGAGTTGGTGTTGCTGTCTGCAGCCTGCTGGGGGTGTCGGCTAGCCAACAGTAAGTGTTGGGGGTCGCTGCTTGCTGTCGGCGGCGGCGTCGGTAGATACCGGGTTGGTAGCGTCAGTCGCAGCTGCGGGTACCTGGTCAGCTGCCTTGGTGGTGGTAGGTCCCCAGTCGGTGGCGGTGGCGGGTCCCTGGTCGGCAGCAGCAGCAGTGATGGAGGTGGTGGGCTTTACAGTGATGGTGGTGGCAGGTCCCTGGTCGGCAGCAGTGGCGTCCTTTGAGGTCGGGGCTGGGGCCTGGTCAGATGTTGCTTCATGAGGGAGGGTGAACGTCATTGCGGCGAGGGTGGATTATACCTTCTGCGCTCGGCGTCTGCCCCGTGACATCAGGCGCTGCTGCACAGTGGAGCCCTCGCTCTCATTGGACGAGAGCTCTGGGGAAGAAGTGTTTGAATGGGAGGGTGGCGATTTGGCTTCACACAAGGCACTGTCTTTGACGGTGACCATTTTGGAGCAACAGACTACAGCAAAGTGGCTGTTTTTAAGGCATTTCTGGCACCTGGCTTTTCTCGCCGGGCACTGGGACCTGCTGTACTTGTTCCTCCCGCAAAAATAACACTTCGGGGTTGCATCGGGCAGCTTAGCGGCAGCTGACAGGCCGTTGGTGTGCTGGGGGGTAGTAGGGTAGAGGGAGGGCATCCTACTCACGTCAGAGTGTGGGGTCCAGCCCCAAGAGTACACGTCCATACTCAAGACCGCAGCCTCCATTGTCTCTGCAATCCGGATCACGTCCTCTAGGTTTTCTCCCCCATGGTCTAGCAGGCGCTGCCTCTCCTCATTCGATCGAACCCCGGCCACATAGGCATCCCGAATGAGATCGTCTGTGGTCTCAGCAGCAGTTCTGTCTGTGCAGGTACAGTCCCTGCCCATTGCCCTTAGTGCCTGAATATAAGCTCTACAGGACTCAACGGGCTGTTGCCTCCTTGTAGCAAGTTTGTACCGAGCGTAGATCCTGTTTACTGGTCGCTCGTAGAGCCCTTTCAGCACCTTCATGGCTGTCGCGTAAGTGGTCACGTTCTGGATACTCAGCTAGACTCTTGGGGACACCATAGTCATCAATATTAGTAGTCGATGGCTGTCCTCTATCACGGCAGGGTCAGAGAGATGTAAGCATGTTTTGAACCATCTCACCCAGTGCTTAAAGTCATTTGAGGCTATAGCCGACTGTGAGTCGATGTCAAGGCGTTCCAGCCGTAGCATACGCTCCATCCCTTCAAAACATTTTAGTTAATAAAATTGTAGAGCGCATCAAAAGAACCAAAGACTTGTTGATCCAAACCAAGGCTTTTATTAACTAAAAGACTGGAGCATATCCCAAGTAGGTCGACCAGTCCAGAATGACCTGGTCTGGCTAGGAGCAATCCTTTAAGACCTGCCAGTAGGTATGGCTACCCTCTCAGCCAATCACCGTCATCCTACACTACAATCTGTACATATGTACATTGGTGATAGAATATGTACTATCACAGGTGGTCTCCCAGCTGCGCTAACAACAGCATTAATAGCTCTTTATCCGATGCCTCACCTCCCTCCATGTCATTCAGAAAGCATCACTGCCAGCGGCCGAAGCGCATGCCAGCTCCGGAATTTCTGGGGTTGAGCTCCAGCCTGTCTGGTCACAGCACCTGGCTAAGCTGCAGTCTCTGAGCCCTTAGGTGTAGCAAGGGTGGACCCTGAGGTACTAGGAGCTGCTGGTAGAGCCTCTGTGGGGCTTGTGTCTGCTGGAGGAGTAACCTGGGTGCTTGGGGCTGTTGGCTGAGTCTCTGGCTTTGGGGGGATCCCAGTGGTAGCATCAGGTCTCCGTGGTACTGGGGAAACTGCTGCTGGGGGAGTGACGGTAGCGATGTCTGCTTTCCCTGGGTCTGGAGTGGTCAAGAATTCTGCACATACGTGGCGATCAGGAGCACGACTTGTGGAGATCCTTCCACCCGCGCTTGTAGTGGCCCCTTTCTGATCGGACTGGGGTTTAGGGTCGGCGGCACCTGTACCGGTGAACCCACGGGCAAGCAGGGCTCTTGGCTGTTTCTTACATGCCCTATTGTACTTCTCTGGTCTTCCCCGAATTCCACCGTGATTCCAGTACAGCGGTCCCTCGCTGTCTCTGTCCTCGGATGCAAGTGTGTGCTAGTCATCCCCAGATTCCATTCCTCAGGAAGTGTCTCCAGGTGGTCGGGAATACACATTGGAGCAGAAGCAGCTTCCATCTTAGTAGCTATGATATTAGTTTATTAAATTGTACTGACAATAACCATACCAGCAGTGCGAGTATGACAGCTTTAATAAACTAATATGTACACTAAGAGGTCTTGTCTCTCTGCAAGACGAACCTGGAAGGGCTAGACTGTAGCTATGGACTGCTTTATATACAAGATCACCGGGATGACCCCTGCTGACCTTGTGGTGAAATTACATATCACCACACTGGTATCCTCCCACTCTTCAAAACGTGCTAGGGGTCTAGGTCAATTGAGTGTAATCGGGTGACACAAGCTCGAGGGTTGAAATGGCCTGTTACCCTGCTGTATGTCTAAATTTAAATTTAGACTATGGTTGCACAATCTGCAGTGAAATTATGCTGGAATTATAGGTTCAATTTACAAGGAGGCACCAAAAGGGAATATGAGATGATGGAACTTGAGGGATCGGGATGGGAATGAAACGATCAGAAGGTGGGAGGGTGGAATTAGAGGACAAAGCAAGAAGCAATGAAAGATTTACCAGCCACTGTCAAATGGACAACTGATGTTCTGCCTCCTCTGTTGAATCTTTTCTGACTTCCTTCCACAGGCCACCCGTTTCAAGATACAGAACCTGGAATCCAGCATTGAAAACATTCTGAGCCGAGAGAATAAAATGAAGCTCCTGATCCGCTCTATGGAACAGGAAAAACAGGCTCACCTAAAGACAATAGAACATTTGCGCAAGTACTTGCCCCCAGACATGCTCTCTGATGGGGAACATCAGCCAAGAAAGAACTCGGGGGTTTTCACGTCCAGAAAGCCAGAAGCAATGGAGGAAGAGGAGGATGGTAGCAGAGTCAAAATAGGAAATAATAAGCCACGAGAGGGGGAAGATAAAGAGAAATGCAGCGAGTCGAGGTTCTTTAACCATTAGAATGTCTGTGAGCCCCTGCTTCTCATGGTGAATGGTTCAAACAATGTCATAATGAAGGCCTTTGTATGAATGGGGAATTTAGAAAGCCTGATACCCAAAGTCCCAGGTTTCAGGTGCAAAAGCAACATAATTTTAACTCTCCCATGGCCAGACTGCTCAGTGTTTACTGGAAGTACGGCATCACAGTCGGACATTGAGAAATTTACCCCCATGGCAACTGTAGCTGCTGTGTTATAGATATTCTCTGGTACTACAGCAGTGAGTTTCTTGATCGAAACACAAAAGAACAGGGTGGTGGTTCTGTGGGAACTCTTCTTTTCCTGGATCTATTAGTGACTGGGGTGGGGGGTGCAAGTCAGCTCTCAGAAAATCATGTTGGAAGAAGTATTTTCTCTGCAAGGAAACAGTTTTTCATCTGATCTGCCATGGATAAAAATAATCAGAGCAATTAACTTCTTTATGACTGCAAATGGTTGTCAGTGGTCAAAAAATTGTGAGGGAGCTCCTCTTCAAATGCCTGGGCTTGCACAAGTGCCAAATGCCACTGCTTTCACATCTGTTGATGCTTCAACCTGCCAGTAAACTGGAATCTCTTCCCCAAGCAACATTTACCAGCTAAAGTCTGAAGAAGGACAATATTAAGAGAGGAAATTTTAAAAATCATAACTGCCACTACTGTTTCATCCAACCAGTGAGTTTCACAGTGTTTAATCCTCCACTGTGTGTGTTTGTTATAAATATAACCAAATCATTTAAAATGAAGTCTGTACATTGTTACAGAGCTGTTTCTGTAAAACAAAGTCTATTTTCTCCTTTACAGTGTCTGATGGTGTTTGAAACATCTTCCAACAAGCCAACTGAATGAAATTCAAATAAAAAAAAATATTTTAAATCCCTGGCTCATTGAGCTAATTACACAAAATTGTGTTTATATTTTCGATGGTGTGTGCCACCGAGCTAGTACTGAATAAAGTCATGCAGGATGTCGTGTGTTTGTTATCACCAATCCTGGGCTTGTGGGCATAAGCATTAGTTCGAAGTTTCACAGGTAACCTCATGACGCTTGCAGATCTTCTTCAATTAGGTGTCCTAGCTTATCAGGATGTGCATCACAGGCTACTGAAGATGTGCAGTTCAAAGTCATCAGGACAGCCAAATGCGGTTATTATCTCAATCCCAGAAGAGGACTAGCTTTGTAGAAAGAACCAGGAAGGCAGGAAATTGATATGTCAGTGGTGTAGTCCTCAGCATTATCCTAGGCGAGACCAGAGCTTCACCATCCAGATATTCAGAGTACAAAATCACAAGAATGGATATTGCTGAGTACCCTGCTGCTTGATCAGGTCTATGCCACGCCCTCTGTGCGTATTTTCATTCTGTTTGTCAGTCTCCAAGCCGCCTCCTCTAAATCTTGACTGCACTAACCTGCTAGAGTGGGTGGAATTTTTTAGCCAATTTAAGGATGCTACATAAATGAAAGTTATCATTATAGAGTCACAGAGTTCTACAGCATGGAAAAAAAGGCCCATCTTGTCTATGCTGTCCCAGCTAGTCCCATTCATGTGTCTTTAGCCCCACATCCCTTTCAACATTTCTTATCCATGTACACATCAGTCTTAGGAACTTTACAACTGTCCCCTGCTTCTACCTCTTCCACGTACCCACTACCCTCTGTGTGAAGAAGGTGCCCCTCAGGTCCCTTTCAAATCATTCTCCTCTTACCTCTAGTTTTAGATTCATACTCTGGTGGGGGGGGGGGGGGGGGAGGCTATGACTATTTACCTTATATATATCCCAACAATTCCATAAGAATCGGGGTGAAGTAATGTTCATATCCAACAATTATTGTTCAAATCAATCCTTTCTCAAAAAAAGATAGATCTCATAACCCTATGGCTTAATCAAATTGTGGGAAACCAAGGAATCAAAGTGCCAATGTTTGCATCTTCTCATGTTCCTACCCCACTGAAATCAGGAAAACTTTTCTGTACAGTTTATATTGAAGCATTTTGAAATCCAGCATTGCCCAAACGAAAAATTATAGAGAATTCAGAGCTTGCAGAAACCCTGTTTCTCTTGGCAATTAGACTGATTTCTACAGTAAGTAAACAGGCTTCATTACAATGATGAATTATATTTGGGAGTTAAAGATCCCTTTGCTTGTTTATGGCCAACATTAATAACCTCAAAATGATAGGTTTCAATGTATTAGCTCATTTTATAAGTCTTTAAATTATAGCTATACTTTTCTCTCAAAATCAATCACGTGCATTAAGGAGACTTTAAAAAAACCTTTCAGTTATATGGTATCTGTTGTAATACATGCAAATCAGTGTCAGTGGAATTCTTTACTTCAATTTTAAAAATCTATTGATTTTGTTAGGCTAAGCTGTATCATGAAACTTAACAGCTCTGATATTATCTTGAGGCAAATTTACTGATTCCATGAGGGCGCTTGACACAGGTGTTCATATAAAAGTAAATCAAATCTAGAAATTCAATCCATTGCTGAAAGCAACCCTACTTAAGGTTGCCAAAGAACAACCAACATGAGATTTGACACATGCTTCTAATTATGTGGCACATTTTTATATCATCATATGGCCACTGGCTTATGGTTTTAATGTTAATTTGGCTTTGAACAGACTGCCATACATCTGAGCTCAGTCACATCATTTAGAAGGTTAACCTGTCTCAGAGCTCTCTTTAGTCTGGATTTGTCTCTTTCCTGAATGATAGAATATATTTAGCTCATCAAAAAAGGAACCGTACCAATCTTTCATTCACTTTTCAAACATTTTTTCACTGCAATTTGCTCATGCAGTGAAAAAGCCTTTATAGCGAGAGACTTACTTCTATGAGTGCGCCGTGGCCAGCTCCAAGGTGCCGACTGCAATCCCTCTCGGGAAAGGATCATGGGGAGCGCTGTGCTCTGCCACCTCACGTAAATGTACGTGGCTGGCGAGGGGCAGGCTGATGATGTCATGATGATGCAGTCAACCAGCGACCCATCTCCCCTCTCCCACCCACTCACCCCTCTCCCTCCATGACCCCCTCAGGGCAGGGGCAGCTGGCAGGAGCTGTCAGGTTTGGGGGGGGGGGTGTGGCAGTGGGAGCCATCAGGGCGGAGGTGGCCGTCAGGAGCCATGAAGGCAGGGGCAGTAAGCGGGGGCCGTCAGGGCAGCCAGTAAGGGCTGTGACAGCCCCGCTAGCTGCTTTGGCCTTTGGGGCCACTCATCAGTGGCTCAAAACGTGGCAGAGCAGTGGCCGTCTTCCCTACCCATAATCCCCCATGCAGCTGGAACTCTGGGAAACAGCTGTTCCAGCTGTGTGGGGGATTATGGGATGTGAAGATGGCTATTGCTCTGCTGTGTATTTATGACTGGTGGCGCCTTGGCAACAGTTGCCCCACCTCCATTGGTTCTGGAGGCCACTATGAGGCGCCGCTCAACATGAATGTGACGCAAGAGCAACCTTTTAGGGTTGCTCCATGAACTGTAAGTATATCTTTACCCTCCGCGCTTATAGCCGGCCTCCAGATGGAGGCCTGGCACAAAAAGGCCTATTAACAGTTTGAATATTCAATGTGCATTTGCCATAACTAATTAACTCCTATTTTCTTGTAACTCAGGAGGATCCATTATGCCTATTAACCCTCTAGCACTTAAAGATTTGCGAAACCTGTTGTGTCTCACACACTCATCACTCCCCCTTTCACTCCTCACACCCACCTACACTAGGGATGACTTGCAGTAGCCAAATAAACTGCAGCATGTGGGTGGAAACTGGATTACCTAGGGGAAACCCAAGTGGTCACTGGGATAATGGCAAACTCCATGCAGTCAGCACTAGAAGTTGGACCTGAGTCACGGGGGTTGTGAGATGATGGCTATCCAAATTGTATCACTCTGCCCTTATCCAACCAGAAAACATCACCCAAATAGCAATCCCATAGTTGCTATTGGAAGTAACATTTTCAAGCAACATTAAAAACATTGAAGAAACCAACAAGAAGGATTTTCCAAAAATATTTGGACTGGACTAGTTTCTCTTGAATAAGAGTGTTTTTTTTAATTATTCTTGTAACAACAATAATCTGCACATATATAGTTTCTAAACGAGAGTAAATTATCTAAATGAGCTTCACAAGAGCATTGTCTTCTTGAAATAGACATGATCTCCCCCCCCCCCCACCCCTGAGTGAGATATAGAAACAAATATACAGATGGGTCTCAAATTGGGGAGCGGTGGGGTTTAAGATGCGTCTCAAAAGAGAACAGATTTTATGAAGGAACTCTGGGGCTTGGAGTTTGGCAGTGACAAGCTGTCTTCCAAACCAACAGTGGAATGATTATAAATTTACAGAAACTCCGGATAACAGAATCTTGAATGGATTGGAGGGATTTAAAAACAAGAATGACTATTTAAAAATTGAAGAATGCTGAACCAATGGCCTCTACAGATCAAGGAGCAAAGATGTAAGCTCTCACTGTTCGATTAGCCCTCGGAGGGTTTATTCTTGAACGCAAGCTGTGAAATGGAGAAGTTTATAGATGACATTTGAGTCAAACGGGTACGTAAAACACCAATTCTTCTTAAATGTATTGAACAAGCATTGCATCCGTGTCTTTGTCCATAGCTTGAACTTATTTCTCTCGTGACATAAATGAGATCCTTAACCCATTGAGTTAATGCCATTTCTCAGTTCCACATCTCTAAAGGTTCCCCTGTAACTTGTCCAACAGACCACGAAGAATTATCAGCCTGCGAGCCTATCGTCAGTAGTAGGGAAGTTATTGGAGAAAATACCAAGGGATAGGATTAACTTAGCATGATGTGCTTTAATAGGTCAAGTGAATGAGGTCAGATGGAGTATATGTTGGTAAATGTGAAGTTATCCTTTTTAGAAAGAAAAGTATGAGGTAAGATTATCATTTAAATGGCAAGTGATTGCAGCATGCTGCCAAGCAGAAGGGCTTGTGAAGTACTTGTACAAGAATTACAAAAGATTGGTTTGCAGATGCAACAGGCTATCAAGAAGGCAAATTGAACGTATGGGGGAGACTAGAACTAGGATTCAAGGATAGTATATTTAGGATGGAAATGAGGAGGAACTACTTTTCCCAGAGGGTGATGAATCTGTGGAATTCGCTGCCCATTGAAGCATGATAAGCAACCTCAGTAAATATATTTAAGACCAGGTCGGATAGATTTTTACATAGGAGGGGAATTAAGGGATGTGGGGGAAAAAGCAGCGAGGTGGAGATGAACCGATCATCAGAGCAGCCATGATCTCATTGAATGGTAGAGCAGGCTTGGTGGGCCGGATGGCCTACGCCCGCTCTTATGTTCTTAACCAGAGAAATCTGGCATGATGGTCAAGGGCAGACCCTGTCTGATCAATCTGTTTGATTTTTTTTTAAGACATAGCCAGGTGAGAGCAGAACAGTAAAGCCTTTGAGAAGGCCCCATTTGGATGTCTGGTTCAACAAGTTGCTTATCATGCTTATGGGTTTGAGGGCAATTTGGAAAACTGGATCTAGGAAAATAAAATGGGATGATCGTTGGATTCAAGTAGCGGTACTTGTTGGTTGATGTGAAGAGCCTGTTTCCTTGCTGTATGACTCTGTGAACATATGACTTCTCAGCTTTCCACCCACTCTGGGCTCCTCACTCCGATACCTGCCTATGTGAGCATATACCCATTTTCAGACATCATCACTCGAAGCCATTAGTTTGCTTACCCTTACAATAGGGGGAAAAAGAAACAAATGATTAGTTATTCCCTGCACATTTTTATTACTGTGGAGCAACAAGTCACGGAGCACTATTCTAAATTAGTTCTTAAATGATTAATACATGAATTGTGGTCTCTCAGTAAATGGATAAGTAAATAACAGTTTAATGAGTCACTGAGTCCAAGGGTGCTGCTAGGTAACTCATTCATTATCCTCAGTCCATTTATTTCCGGTCCATCCTATCAGGTTTGTGTTACAACTCCCTGTTAATCTTCGATTTAGTTTTCATAGCAATCTTGTTTGTACGTCCTCAGAGTCCATTCGGCTATCCACTTCTCGTCACCGCCTCTCCACCTCGAAGTGCCACTTGCATTCCAGATTTGGACTCGATCCTGGTCCATCCTTCCATTAGACTTAACCACAAATTGACCCACACATTCTCAGACGATGATTCATTCATGCTTATTATTCACCCCAGGGGATGTTGGCAGAGCAAGCCTATGTTGTCCATATCAAAGCCCCTCCCCACCACACGATTGTGGGAAGAGGGGTGGTTGAGAGTGATAAACTGCCCTTCCATTCCATACATCTGCAGATAGAAGTATATGGATTTGTAAACCAGAGCATTGAAGTATATCAAAAGATGACAGATTCAGATGAATCACACAGAGTAAGGACTTGTTATTTTAGACACCAGTGATCTGATGGTCGATTAATAATTTCACTAATGAAAATCAATTTGGTTGAGTTCTTAGTACTGTGGCTGTCAATTTAATTTTGATTCTTAGTAATCCAATTTATTTTTAAAGGCTGTTTATGTTCCAGAATGTAATGTGTAGATGCAAACAGAATAGTAATGCTTTTAATTTTTTAAAATGTAGTCATACAGCATGGTAACAGGCCATTTCGTCCCATGAGTCTGTCCTGCCCAATTTACAGCCAATTAACTACACCCCTGGTACGTTTTGAAACCCGCGCAGTCATAGGGAGAACGTACAAACTTATGACAGACAATGTGTGATTCGAACCGAGGTCTGGTCCTGATTGCTGGCGCTGTAAAGGTATCGCACTCACCGCTTCGCCATCCATACTGCCCACACGGCTTCTCCTGTTTACACTCACCTCAAGGTGAAATCTCAGTGATTGTTTTATGGGTGCTTGGGTAAAAATTACTTACAAATGTCAGATTAGCAAGCCATCAATAGCACAACAATAGAACAAAGAACACTATAGCACAGTACAGGCCCTTTGTCCCCTGATGTGTGCTGGCCCATATAGTCCGTAAATAAAAAGGACTAAACCTTCCCTATCCCATAACCGTCTATTTTGCTTCCATTCATGTGCCCTGTCTTGGAGTCTCTTAAATGCCCCAAATGCATCAGCCACTACCACCATCCCTGGCAAGGCATTTTGTAACAAAATCTGCCCCTCATTGTTTTCAGTTAATTCCATACTTATTGTTTTGTAAATTTTCTCTTGCAATTTTTGGTTGAACTACTTTTGCTTTGCAGAGTAAACAATGCTGAGATATGATGAGGTTTTCTCAATCTGAAATTGAGTTTTCCTGGAATATGAGGGCCCTTCTAGAATCAGAATGTATTCCCATGAACAAGTCATGATATTTGTTGTTTTGTGGCAACATCAGACATATTATAAAGCACCTCATAAAAACGGTGCACAGAAAGTCAAAGTGAGGCAGGGTTTTTGTTTCACTGATCATTCAGGAATGACAGCGGGGAAGTAGCTGTCCTTGTGCTCCTGAGTGCTCGTCTTCTGGCGCCTGCACCTTTTTCCCCGATGATAGTGGAGTGAAGAGAGCATGGCTTGCGTGGTGGAGGTTCTTGAGGATAGAGGTTGCTTTACTGACTAATGTAGATGTCCCCGATGGAGTGAAGTGTGGAGCCTGCGATGTTGCAGGCCGAGTTAACAACTCTCTGGAGTTTATTCTTGCCCTGAGCATTGGCGCCTCCATGTACATCATTCATGACCAGTGATGCAACCGGACGGAACGTTCTCCACAGTACACCTGAGGAAGTTTTCGAGGGTTTTCGGTGACAAACCGAATCTCCTCACAAAATATAGCTGCTCCTGAGCCTTCTTTGTGAATGCATCGACATGGAGGCTCCAGAACAGATCCTTGGGAATGTAGTCACCCAGGAATTTGAAGTTCTTGATTCTCTCTACTATTGAGCCCTCGATGAAGACTGATTCATGTTCTCCTGACTTCCTCCTAAAGTCCATAATCATCTCCTAACTAAGGTTGAGTGCAAGGTTGTCCATTCAACGAGCTGATCTATCTCCCTCCTGTACGCTTCCTCATTGCCGTTTGTGATCCTGTTGACAACTATGGAGTCATCGAAAAATTTGTAAGTAGCATTGGAATTTTGCCTGGCCACACAGTCATGGGTATATAACGAGTAGAGCAGTGGGCTAAGCATGCATCCTTGAGGTGCTCTTGTGTTGATAATCAGTGAGGAGGAGACTTTACTGACTGTGGTCTTCCAATGAGGAAGTCAAGGATCCAGTTGTGGTGGTGGGTGGGGGTGGTTGTGCAGAGGCCCAGGGTTTGGACCTTGTTGACCAGCACTGAGGGAATAATGGTGTTGACAGCTGAGCTGCAGTCAATAAAGCCGTATTTATGAGTTGTTGTTTTTGAGATGATCCAGTGCTGATCCAGAGCCAGTGATATTGTGTCTGTTGTGGAGCAATTGTGACGATAGGCAAATTGCAACAGGTTCAGATATTTGCTTAGGTTCGTGTTAATTCTGGCCATGACCAGCCTCTCAAAGCATTTCATCACAGTAGAAGTTTGTGTTACTGGGCGGTAGTCATTGAGGCAGCTCGCACCACTCTTCTTGGGTATCGGGATTATTGATGCCTTTCTGACTACAGGAATGAATGAGAGGTTGAAAATGTCTGTGAACACTCTAGCTAGTTGGTTGGCATGGATTTTCAGTACCTGTCAGGCACACCATCGGGGCCTGATGCCTTGTGAGGGTTCACCCTCTTGAATGATGTTCAGACATCGGCTTCAGAGACCGATATAACAGGGTCGTCAGCCTTTGCAGGGATTCTAGTTGGCACTGTGTAGCATGAATAAAAGCTCTCACAACTGGAGGGAGAACAGATGCTTTTATTAGCTTATAACTGAGGGAAGGGTCTTCAGAAGTGTTCTAGGTTCAGGCGGGAAACCAGGATTATATATGGGCAGATGGGAACGGAACTGGGAGGCAGAGCCAGCCATCAGCACAACACACTACCAGTGAAATCCAGTTCACTGTATGTTGTTGGGTTCTCCTTCTCAAAGCAGGCATGGAAGGTGCTCAGCTCATCGGGTAATGAAGTATCATAACCATCTATGGTGTTAACCCTCACTTTGAAGACTGTAATGGCCTGCACTCCCTGCCATAGCAGCTGTCTATCTGTATTGGTCTCTAGCTTCCTGCAGAATTGCCACTTTGTTGCGGAGGTGGCCTCCCGCAAGTCGTACCTGGACGGCTTCCAGCAATGTGTGTCTCACCCATGGCTGTTCACGTCTGTGCTGTGGAATTGGTTTTGTCCTTTAATTCTTGTCAGGAGGAACGTTCATCTTTTCAGTTGCCAGCGTTACCCAGCAATTAAATATTGTATTTAGTGTGTTGTCATATCTTAGCATTAGTTCAAGCAATAGTACCGGTCCTGAAGTGAATCAACTAGTAGAGATGCTGCCCGCAAGCCCAGTTCCATCCTGAAGTCAGGTGTTCTCCGGGTGGAGTTTTCGTATTTTCCCTGTGACTGCGTGGGCTTCCCCTGGGTGATGTAATTTTACTCCCTGATCTCAAGGCATGTTTATCGCAGTTGTTAGAGCAAAGCCTCACTGACAAAAGGCAAAGGAGGAAAAACCCAACACCCAACCCCAACCAACCAATTTTCCCCTGCAGCCACTGCAACCGTGTCTGCCTGTCCCGCATCGGACTTGTCAGCCACAAACGAGCCTGCAGCTGACGTGGACTTTTTACCCCCTCCATAAATCTTCGTCCGCGAAGCCAAGCCAAAGAAGGAAGAAGAATATCTGCCCCGGCAACCCGAGTTTGAATCTGTTGCTGTCTGTAAGTTCTCCTTGTGTCAGTGTGGGTTTCCGCTGGATGCTCCGGTTTCTTCCCGCACACCAAAACGTACGGGGGTTTGTAGTTAATTGGTGTATTTTGAAGGGAGGCACAGGCTCATGGGCCAGAATTGCCTATTACCATGATCTATCTCTAAGTTAAAAAAAAATGTGTGGCCGCTTTAAATTACCAGCTGCATGTGTGCGAGTGGTTTAATCTTGGTACAGTCATTGGAAATGTGGGAAGAATAGGTTACTGAAAATATTAATAGGGAATGTGATTGCTTCATGAGCCAGAGTGGACTTGATGGGCCCAATAGGCTCCATTATGACACAAGGAAAGGAGGCAATTCCCCACCAGTAAATGCTGCAGATGCTGTATGCTCTTGATTTTGTGGCTGTGATCAGGAAGGACACCGTGAATAGACATAATTTCATGGATCACCATGCTGAGCTCCTTGTGGAGGAGGAGAGAGGTCCCCTGAGCCTGTGGGATTGGACTTCAGTAGAGATTGACTCCTTTGAATAAGAAAGATTCTTCATTGCACTGAAGAGAATGAGGAGGGGCTACGAGAAACAAAAGATAATCAGCTTTTTTTCTGAGAAACTCAGTTGCATGGCAAACAAACTTTTGTGTGGCACAATGAAGTTTTAAAGTCTTCCTGTTCAAGCTGTTCCTGTTGAATTTTACTGCAGTGACTTCAGGCAAGACTTCGCGCCAATTGATTTCTCACGTTTAAGTCCAAGATAATGAGTTGTGCTGAAGATATTTGTACTGAGCCAAAACATGTGATACTTGAATTCGTCCAAGCATCTTTTAATTGCCATGACTCATTGATTTGGTTTTGAAACACAGCCCCTGTGTTGGTCGATCTGTTACAAATTTCAGTCCTTTCCTCAGAGTGTGTTATTCAGAAATGTATATAAATAGTTCAAATCTGTATCTGTGACATTTCTCCTGTGGGCATGACATATGAGATAGGTGTGCATGGAAAATGAATTATATGATAACCTTTTATGCATTGCTCCAATTCAATCTGTCATGTCTTGTCAATTAATTGACTTACCTTTCAACAGAAGTAGCTTGCTCTGCATATTACACTTAATATTTATCATTCCTGCAACCTCTCAGATGAATTAATTTAATAGGTCAAGGCTAATAAGACCCTGAACAATGCATCATTTCTCCACACGCAGTACAAGGTGGCAACTGGCAATTGTTCTGCTGTGTTTGACAGCTCGCATTTGGAGACCAACAGTGATAGATACAAAAGGGCCAACACTATGATGTAAAATGCTGCAAAACCTCAGCAAGTCATGCAGAATCCAGGTTAATCATTCAGGTTGACAACAGACTCGCCAAGGCAAATAGCGCCTTTGGAAGACTACACAAAAGAGTCTGGAAAAACAACCAACTGAAAAACCTCACAAAGATAAGTGTATACAGAGCCGTTGTCATACCCACACTCCTGTTCGGCTCCGAATCATGGGTCCTCTACCGGCATCACCTACGGCTCCTAGAACGCTTCCACCAGCGTTGTCTCCGCTCCATACTCAACATTCATTGGAGTGACTTCATCTCCAACATCGAAGTACTCGAGATGGCAGAGGCCGACAGCATCGAATCCACGCTGCTGAAGATCCAACTGCGCTGGGTAGGTCACGTCTCCAGAATGGAGGACCATCGCCTTCCCAAGATCGTGTTATATGGCGAGCTCTCCACTGGCCACCGTGATGGAGGTGCACCAAAGAAGAGGTACAAGGACTGCCTAAAGAAATCTCTTGGTGCCTGCCACATTGACCACCGCCAGTGGGCTGATATCGCCTCAAACCGTACATCTTGGCGCCTCACAGTTCGGCGGGCAGCAACCTCCTTTGAAGAAGACCGCAGAGCCCACCTCACTGACCAAAGACAAAGGAGGAAAAACCCAACACCCAACCCCAACCAACCAATTTTCCCTTGCAACCGCTGCAACCGTGTCTGCCTGTCCCGCATCGGACTTGTCAGCCACAAACGAGCCTGCAGCTGACGTGGACATTTACCCCCTCCATAAATCTTCGTCCGCGAAGCCAAGCCAAAGAAATTAACCTCTATTGGATTTGGTAAAAGCTCCAGACATAGATTATGTTTTAAGTAAGCACAGGATAGGGAAATAATTCAGGGTGAGTAAAAAGGAATGGCCTTATTTAGACTCAAGGTAGAAAGGAATGACTAACAAATAGATGAGAGACCAATGTAAAAATAATACTGTACGTAAAGACAGGAGTGTTGAAAATGGCCTTTTGCTCAACTAGTCTGACCTACGCAGTACTCCCAGATCTAAGTTTTAATTTTGGGCATGCACCAACCATAGTACTTTGCTTTTGTATTTTTGGAACAAGAGTGAGAATTGGTTGAGAGTGGGAGTTGCAGAACATCAAAAATGGTTGATTGCATTGTTAAAGGGATTGAAAAATTAGTTTCAATTGAACAGTATAAGAAGCTGAGAGCTTTTTCCAAACACAAAGTTATCTCAAGACACTTAAGTAGATTTTAAACTAATTAAAAACACTATTGCAAATGCATAATTAATCAAAGATCACTTGCACTGATACATCTTCCCCGTGGCTGTAAAATTCTCATCGATGTACATGGGCTGATTCGGTCATGGCTGGTTAAAGATCAGAGAGCATGTTCTCCATTTGGGTGTGTTCCATCCCTCTTCGTGTCATAGTGGGGAGGTTTGTGCAGAATTAACATCCAGCTGGGAAATCTCAGCTCTGCAAACCAATTTCTGACTGTTGCTATAATGAAGAGATTCTGAATGTGATGGAATTCAAGTTGGTTCCTTGCGGGATAGATGTCAAAATTTAGCAAAATCCAGACCATCATCACAATCTGAAAAATTAAATATTATTGGCTTAATTCTATTTTACAGCTTCCATATCTTCTATTTCTACATTTTTCAATGACAAAGAAGGGCAGTTCAGTTAGCGCAACACAGTTACAATGCCAGAGTCCAGAGCCCACAGGGAGAACATCCAAACTCCGTACAGACAGTGCTGGATACAAACCTAGGTCCCAATTGCTCCTGCTGTTGCGCTAACTGCTATGCCAACCGTGCTGCCCCGATATCTGTTAAAAGGCTTGGGAAAAATGAGAGGGAGGAGTACAGACTAACAGACAAAAGGTGTCAATTGGATATGGTAAGAGGACAGGAGAGGGGCAAGGTGAGAATTGTTTGGCCAAGGGGATGTTTTTGGCTCTGAAAGGAAACAGGTTAAAAGGAATAGAGAGAAAGAGATCTAGCTAGAGGAAAGGAGACATGGGGGGTGGGGGGGGGGTGTCTAATGAAAACTGGAGAATTCACTATTAATGCCATGTGGTTGGAGGGTGTCCTATGGAAGTTCAGGTGCTGTTCTTCCAATTTGCAGTTGGTCTCAGTCTGGCAGTGCATGAGACTATGGACAGACGTGTCAGCAAGGGAGTGGGGTGGGGAATTGAAATGGGTGGCCATTGGGAGATCCACGTTACTACAGCAAACAGCTGAGGTGCTCAATGAAGTGATCTCTCAGTCTGCATCCAGTCTCTCCGATGTCTAGGAGACCGCAATGTGAGCACTGGATACAGTAGATGATCCCTTCAGATTCACAAGTGAAGTGTTGCTTTACTTGGAAGATCTGTTTGGGTCCCCAAATTGTGGTGAGGGAGGCGATGTGGAAACAAGTGGAGGATCTCCTGCAGTCACAGGGGTAAGTAGCATGGAGATGATTTGTGGAGAGGGAGGACTGGACGAGGAAGTCATGCAGGGTCCAGTCTCTTTGGAAGGAGAGGGAAATACGTGACTGCTGGTGGGATCAATTAGTAAGTGATGGAAATGGAGGAGGGTGATATGTTGGATGCAGAGGCTGCTGTGGTGGTAGGTGAGGAAGTAGCTGTGGGAGTTGGTGGGTTTGTAGATGTCTGTTGAGAGTTTATCTCCCAAGGTGGTGACAGAGAGATCGAGAAAAGGGAGAGCATTGCTAGAGATAGACCAAGTCAATTTGACATCAGGGTGGAATTTGACAGCAAAATGGAAAAAGTTGACAAGCTCGTCATAGATGGATGAGGCAGCACCAAAGTAGTTGTTGATGTAGCTGAGAAAGGGTTGAAGGGATTTGCCTATAAAGGCTTGGTAGCAAGGATTGCTCCACATAGTCAACAAAAAGGCTACTCCTTTAACTTGGAGAAAGTGGAATGAGTTAAAGGAGAAGTTATTGAGGGTGAGGACAAGTTCTGCCAGTCAGACAAGGGTGATGGTGGAGGCGGACTGGTTGGCTCTGTTGACAAGGAAGAAAGAAAGGGCTTTGAGGCCTTTGATAAGGGGGATGGAGGTGTATAGTGATTGGATGTCCATGGTAAAGATGAGGCGATCAAGTTCAGGGAACTGGAAGTTGTTGAAATGAGGTTGGTGGGGTGGGTGGGGTGGGTATGTGAAGCATCCCAGTTGTAGGTGAGGAGAGTTCTGGAAATGAAAGCTGACTTTGCATTCGGATTGGCCTTGAGTTGGATTGCAGTTTCATCCTTAACCAACAGATGGTGTTCTGCCCCCATTGCTGCACACTGCAACCAAGGAACGCAATTTCCCTTTGTTTATTCAGGGATGGCAATGTGCAGAAACCATGAATTTAATTTTTTTTTGTAGCTAATGTTCATCCATTCAAACCCAGGTTTGGAGATCATTTCACTGCATCTAATTTCACACTAAATTAACTGCTTTCCAGGCTGCAGATTTTAACACTGCATCGTGCGTTGCTCCAGAGGAATTATTTTCCCTGGAGATCAGAAGATGGCAACAATTGAAAGTGTTGAGAAGTCCAGGGTATCTTTACCGTGAACTCGCAACTTTCTATTGACAGAAACACACACATAAGCATGAGATTATTTAATGTGTGTTCTAATAGCAAAAACAAACTACACAGGCTCCTGGGTAATGTAAGATCTGACATGGAAATCCATCTTTATGTAAATTCTCCCATACATTTTAAAGCTTTTTACAAGACAGTAATAATAATTTGTGGCATTCATTGATGACTGGAAATGTCATATATTCCATTTGTTTAATTATGGGCAGTAGGGTGAATATTCAATGAAATGAAAGAATTGTAGCAAGTGTGTGTGTGGAGAGATACAACACGCACAGCGCAGGAACTAGCCCCTTTGACTCACATTGTCTGCACTGAATGTACTGCTAAAATGAACTAAAACTACTTCCACATGATACATATCCCTCTATTCCCTGCATAGTTGTGTGTTTATCTGGAAGTATCTTGAATGCTACTATAGAAAGCTACTCTGCTTCAACTACGGTCCATGACAACATTCTTCCCTTCCTGGATCTCTGTCTCCATCTCAGGGGACAAGCTTTTCACTGACATATATTACAAGCCCACTAACTCCCACAACTACCTTGATACACTTCCTCACACCCTGCCCCCGCAAGGATTCTATCCCCCTCTCTCAATTTCTCCGTCTCCGCTGCATCTGTTCCCAAGATGATGTCTTACATTCCAGATCTTCTGAAATGTCTGCCTTCTTCCATAAACATGGCTTCTCCTCCACCACCATCAACTCAGCTGTCACCCGCATCTCCTCCATTTCCCGCTCATCTGTTCTGGCCCCCTGCCCCCAGACACAACAAACATAGAGTCACTAGACTCCACATCTAATCCATTATCCTCCAGAATTTACGGCACTTACAACAGGATCCCGCTACGAAACATCTTCCCCTCTCCTCCCCGCTCTGCCTTCTGTAGGGATTACTCCCTCCATGAATCCCTCATACACTCATCCCTCCCCACCACTCTCTCCCTGGCACCTTCCCCTGTGGCTGCATGTGGTGCAACACTGGCACCCACACCTCCTCCCTCACCACAGTCCGAATCCCCAAACAAGTCTTTCAAGTGAAGCAGCACTTCATTTGTGTATCTGCAGGACTGATTTACTGCATCCAGTGCTCCCTTTGTGGCCTTCTCTACATCAGAGAGACTGGGCACAGAATGGGAGATCGCTTTGTTGAACACTTTCACACCATCCGCAATAGTGACAGAGACCTCCCAGTAGCCAACCATTTCTGTCCTGACTCACAATCCCACACTCACATGTCTGTCCATGGCCTTGTGTACTGTCCCACCAAGACCACCCGCAAATTGGAGGAACAACACCTGATTTTCCATTTGGGCACTCTCCAGCCAGATGGCATTAAAATCCAGTTTCTCCTAACCTGCTCTCTTCTTTCCCCTACTTCCTTCTCTTCCCCTTTCTAGTTCTCCTCCCTGCATTCCCCCTCCCTTCACCTATCCACCCCTACCCCCTTGATCGCTGCTGTCCCCTCCCTCCCTTCTCCACCTATCACCTCCCCCCCCACCAACTCTTTTACTCGTATTCCTGCCAACATTTTTCCAAATCTTGATGAAGGGCTCAATCTCAAAATGTTGGTTTGACCTGCTGATCTTCTCCAGGCTTGTGTGTGTTTTTACTTCATCCACAGATTTTCATGTTTTATTACTGCCTGTGACAACCTGTTTCAGGCAACTACCACTCTCTATGTAAAGAAAATCTCCTCTATATCCCCCCCCACTCCCCCCTGAAATACTAGATCTCTAATATATGTCATTTCACCCTGGGAAATATATTCTGACCATCTAGCCCAACTATGCCTGTCATGATATGATAAACTTCTGTTAGGTCTCCACTCAGCTTACAATGCTTCAGGGAAAATCATTCAACTTTGTTCAAACTTTCCCCAAGGCTCATACCTTCTAATCCAGGCAGCATCCTGATAAAGCAATCAGCTGCTAGAGGAACTTAGAGGATCAGGCAGCCATTATCCTAACTTCCTGATGGAAAGACCACAGTGTATCAGGGTCAGTAACAGAATGTTGTGCACAGTCACGTTGAGCCCTGGCGCTCCTCGTGGCTGTGTGCTCAGCCCTGTTCATGCTACCGACCCATGACTGTGTCACCAGATCCAGCTCCAACAGCGTCTCTCTTTAACATTGTTATTAGTTTTACACAAATAAGTACGAAACATTTATGGAATGCACAATACAAGTGACAGATTACACAGCTCAGCAAAATGTAAAGGCACATAGAGCGCATCCATAATACAAAAGCACATCTAATAATTTTATCATGAATTTTGGTCCATGGCTTTTCTCTTTCAAGCCCTATTCAACCTTCTTTTTCAACCTTTGCATGATTTTGCTTTTCATGAATGGCACAGATTGGGTATTGAACGTTTCAAAGGTCTTTTTTATTGATAACAGTTTTGCCTCATTTTACTAGCTTTCTGAAAAATTCAATTTACCAAATATTCATTTTTACAGACACAGATACATGATCCTTTATCCGGAACCCTTGGGGGACAGTGTGTTCCGAATTTTGGATTTTTCCAGATTTTGGAAAACCCACCCGAATCGTGCTGCCGTATCCACCGCCAAGCACTGGCCGCCTCTCCACCCACTTACCGGATTTTGGAGCTTTCCGGATTTTAGATCCGGATAAAGGAGCATGTATTTGTAAATCAGACATTTTCTTAAAACTCAGATACCTGATTTCCATGGGGCACCTGATGCAAACATTGTTGATGTATTTTTTTTTTAGTTGACAGCTTTCTCGCAAAAGTTTAATATCCGTTATCTATGATAAATTGGTAGATTTAAGGCATGCCCCTCTAGTTAAAATTTAAAAATACCTGGGAACAGGATTTAGGCCTTTCATTGTCAGACAAGGTTTGAGATTCCATTTTTAAGTGGGTTAATACTACATCCTTATGTGCCCATCATTGTTTGTACATAGGGCTCACATGTCTGAAGTTAAATGATCTCATATCTATTCAGATGTAATTTCTTCTTGTGATAAATATAAGAGAGGAGAGGCTTCTTTAATTGATATGTTCTGAATGTGTCCTAGCCTTGAAAAATACTGTAAGGATGGGTTTCAAACTTTACTCCATTTTATTTTTTAGCGATACAATGTTGGGGTATGGGGATAGGGTTTAGAGACACGGCTATCCAACAGTTCATCAAGTTTGCAGGTAACCCACTAATATATGGCGTCATCAGCAAAACAATGAATTACAGCACAGAGAAGAGGTGGATAATCTCGTGAAATGGGTGTGAGAGTAACAACCTGAGTCTTGAGGAGTAAAATATGAAAATCTGTAGACACCATGGTTTAAGTCAAAACACAATGTTGGAGAAACTCAGCATGTCAAACAGTGTCCTTTATATAGGAAAGGTAAAAAATGCATAATCGACATTTCAGGCTTGAGCCCTTCCTCAAGGTATCAACATGGACAAGATGAGGAGATGGTTGTGGACTTCAAGAGGACCAGGAACAACTACCCTCTGCTACACACCAACTGCTCTGTAGTAGAGAGAGAGTGGTGAGCACCAGGTTCCTTGGAGTTCACTTAACTAGTGACCTATCGTGGACCACTCAGCATCTCCTCATTTGTCAGGAAGGCGCAACAGCGACTCCATTTCCTGAAAAGATTGAGGCGGGGAAGGCTACTAGCCACCATTAAGTCAATCATCTATCAGAACTCTAACGAGAGCAACCTGGCCAGCTGCATCACAATGTGGTATGGTTGCTACAGAGGAATAGATCGGAGATCAATCCACAGGACCAAAAGAGTGGCAGAGAGGATCACTGGAGTCTCCCTCCTCCCCACCGACGTGATCTACCAGGATCGTTGTCTGTAGAGGACGTACAAAATCATTGAGGAATCTTTCAGCTCTTCCCTTTGGGAAAGAGATACAGGAGTACCAGCACCAACAGGCTGAGGATCAGCTTCTTCCTATGGGCAGTGAGAATGCTGAACGACCAAAGGAACTGCTCATACTGACCATCCAAGGCTCTCGTATTCATGAAACATTTATTTATTTATTTGTATTGATGAAATACTTGTCTTGCATATGCATTGTTTCTCTGTATGTGTATAGTGTCTGGTTGTATTTCTGCGTGTTTTGCACCGAGGACCGGAGAACACTGTTTCATTGGGTCGTACTTGTACAATCAGATGACAATAAACTTGATCTAAGGGTAGAAATGGTCAGAAAATATTTTGAGTCAGGGCTCTCTATTGAGATAAATGTTAGGAATGATGATTGCAATGAATTTCTTGTCATTTTCACTGAACATTGCAGAGAAATACACGGACATTCTTATTTGCTGCAGCCAAACAGGTACTTTGTAAATAAACCAATCGTCCGTAAATTGAAAAGAGATAATACATACATAGAGAGATGGGTGATAAATATTCACAGTTACTAGAGTGTAGGAAGAAAGTGCTGTTACAGTAGTGCAGAAACTCCTCTTGTGTCGGTTTAATTTATAATTAGCGCAACAAGAATGGTTCAGGAGCCTAAAAGCTGTTGGAAAGAGAGTTGCTGGTTTTCAGGCTTCTGTACCTTCTTCCTGAATGTAACAGTGATAAAATGTTGTGAGCAGGGTGATGGGAGTCCTTTAAGGAATTGGAAAGAGCGATATCAAGGAAAAGTAAGCTGGAGAGAGGCTGAGGTGATGGGTTATTAGTCAGGAGCTGAGAGAGATGGGGAGACAGGTCGAGAGAGAGCGACCACTGGGGGAAGGGGGAGAGCTAGGAGAAGGTAAAGAGATGGAAACAATGGAACCAGTTAGAGATGGTGGTTCCCCAAAATTCAGAAACTCAATGTTCATGCCATTGGGTTTGAAGTTGTCTAGGAGGAATATTCTTCAAGTTTATGTTTGTCCTGACCCTAGCATTGGATAAGACTGAGGATGGACGTGTCTGTGTGAGAAGGCTGTGTGAAATTGGAATTCTTGGCTTCAAGCTTAGACCCACAGATGAAGTGCAGGTGTTCAGCAGGACACTCAATAGATTTGCATTTGGTCTCACTGATGTAGAGGAGACCCCACTGAGTACACTGAACGTAGAAGACAAAGCTCCTTCATGTTTCATAAATTCTGCCCTCACCCCACCTGCCCCCAGACAGAACAAGGACAGGATATCTCTCGTCCTCACTTTCCACTTCCCACCTCAACAACAACCACATCCAGCGCATTATCCTCCAACATTTTTCCACCAACTTTGGCACAATCCTATTACGAGCCCTCCTCACCCCTACCCACTTGACACAGGGATACGTGTCACTGAGACTCCCTAGTCTACTCTTCCCTTCTCCCAATACCCCCCCCCCCACCCCAGCACTTCCCACTGTAACCGCAGAAATTGCAAAATGTCCCTACATCTCCTCCCTCACCTCCATCCAAGGTGACAAGCAGACCTTCCAAGTGAGGCAGAGCTTTGTCTGGCACATCAGCCAACCTAATCTGCATTTAGTGCACTTGGTGTAATTTGGTGTAAACAGGTAGTCCTCAACTTACGTCCATGTTCCGTTCTGACCGACCAGTAGTATCTCAGAATTGGCATATAAAAGAGATACAACATGACGGCCACCAGCCAGCACTCAAGAGAGGTTGGCCACCCCTGCCATAGGTGCTATTTTCCATAGACAAGCCCCTATTTTTACCCCAAAAGCATAATTTTTATATTTACATTTTTTTTTAAAAATTGATCATATGTTGATTAGGTTGTAAGTCGGGAACTACCTGTACTCTACATGGACGAGATCAAATGCAACCACTTCATCCAACACCTTTGCTCTGCCTGTGGGTCTGAACTTGAACTCCCAGTTGCCAACCGTTTCAATTCCCCTCAGCATTCCCACACAGGCATGTCTGTCCTCAGCCTCATCAATTGCCTACATGAGGCCAAATGTCAACTTCAGCAGGAGCTCATCATATTCCTACTGGACAGCCTTAAATCCCACAGACTCACAAGGAACCCACGGAGGCAGTGGGCTGCTGGAGACTGCTGTCAGGACATTCGCACTGGGCTGCGGACTGCTGGGGACAGGCTCAAAACTGGCTGAAGGGGTACCAAGTATCGGAACCTGGATGCGAGGGGGTGCCGAAGGTGCTGAAGTGTTTCTGACTGTGTATGAGGATCGGATCTGGAGCTCGGGTGAGGTCCAACGGTTTGGACTGGACTCTGTGTGGCTGCAGAGGCTGCGGAAGCACTGGAGGTGAATCCACGGACACTGGAGGCAATCTCTTTTGATTCTCTTTCTCTGACTGTAAGAGGCACCAGGCAATTTCTGCTGATGGTGAATCTGTCTGCCTTACAGCAGGCAAGACCAATTTCATGTAATTACACGGTTTTATGTCAATGACAAGAAACTGAATCTTGAATCAAATGGTATGAATGTCGATTTTTGCACTTTTAGGTTACCCCCATCTCTGTCTGGTTCCACTCTTCCCATCTCTATTTACCTACCCTTTTCTTTCTTTTCTCTCAAATCCACTCATCCTTCCATCCCCCCCAAGTGGCCTTTCAGTCTACCTGTCACTCCATCTTTCCCTCCTTCTGTCCAATACCTTATCACATCATAGCCCTCCCCAGCTTCTTTTCCCCTTGATAGAGTTCATATCACCCCTTTCCTACTTTAGTCTCAATAATTTCTACCCTTGGATGTTGCCTGACCGATTGAGTTCACCCAGCTTCTCATGGTCTGCTCAAGCTCTGCAATTTTTGTGTTTCATTGGCTTTCTGTTAAATCTCTTCCAAAGCCACCTGATCCTTCCTGTAAAGAGGAGATCAGAATTTAACATAAATATGAGGTTTTATATCGCACCAATGTGGAAATGGGTGTTTCTGACTCATTGAGAAATTGTGGCGGCATGCCACTAGGCAAGTGAACCGGCCCCACTTATAATCCACACGGCTGGGCAGCCGGCCAAAATGGCGCCATCGGGGGATTTCCCCTTCTCACCACCGGGCTCAGAAACCCACGCTGGGGGCCACATGATGCCCAAGTGATGTTGGCACCTCCCAGCACGGTTCTCAGCCAGGTCCGGGCTGGGAGTATAAGTCCAGCCCGGCAGCCAGCAATAAACCACTTTTCTGCTCACTGAGCTCAACCCGTCTGGTTGTGTGTTCTTTCAGTAGCAGTGTAGCTGCCGCTACAATTGGTGACCCCGACTGGTTCAAACATCTTTGAACCCAACATGAGCAAACCTGGGATCAGTGCTATAGCTGTCAAGCTGCCTGACTTCTGGGTTCAGGAGTCGGAGACCTGGTTCGGCCACCCAGAGGCTCAGTTTCACCTCCGCCAGATTTCGTCCGACACGACCAAATTCTGCCATGTGGTCGCCGCCCTGGACCAGGCCACTGCCAAATGTGTGCTGCACCTCGATCAGCACCCGCCCGCCGAAAACAAATATGGGACCATCAAGCGAGTGCTCACCGGATCCCTCGGACTACCCAGGCGTCAGCGTGCTGCTCGGATGCTGCACCTCGACGTCTTGGGGGACAGGTCCCCAGTGGAGCTGATGGTCGAGATGCTCACGCTCATGGGTGATCACACCAACTGCCCACTCTTTGAATGAATTTTTGTCAACCATCTGCCCGATGACATCCAGCCGTTACTGGCCCAAGAGAGCTTTACCAACCCAAGGAAGGTTGCTCAGAAGGCCCAAGTGCTATGGCTCAAGCGATTCCCGGAGGGCTCAGCGGTCTAGCAAATCATGAGGCACTGGCATGACCACACCAAGCCTGCCCCTAGTGCTGGGGTTAACTGTGGATCATTAATATTGATCAGATCACTGAATAAGACCAAAATACCTGAGAAGGATAAAATCCCTTTTTTTAAAATATATTTAAGGGGCTCTTAATTATATTTATTTTCTATTCAACATTAATGTTGGCTATATTATGAGGAATGGATTAACTGCTAACTCGATATAATCATCGAATTTGACGTTTTGAATGGGATGTTAAGTAACTATGGATATACTTCTGATTTACAATTCTCATGTGATCTGTATATGACATTATTTATGTTACTAATTAGATGATGTATAAAGGGTTTTTCTATTAAACCCAATAAAAAGGCAAATATTATACCTACCATGAGAAAAAAATGAACAGTAACGTATTCCTCAGTCATACGAGGATGCTATTCCTATCAACAGCTGAACATTGATCTTGGATAAGAAGGAATTCTGTAGACAGCATTGCTACTGTGGCTGTTTATCTTGGTTTTTTTTAAATTCTAAAGACAAAGATTTCAAACCTTACCCCAGCCAGATCTGATTCTGATGATACCGATGCAGTTCATTTGGAAGTGGTCTCTGACTCAGTTGACACAGCTGACAGAACCGCTGCCTTGCAGCACCCACAGCTGGGAATCAAGCCTGATCTCGGGTGTAGTCTATGCGGAGTTTGCATGTTCTCCCTGTGACCACGTGTTTCCTCTCGGTGCTCTGGTTTCATCCCACATCCCCAATGTTGGTGGGCGAATTGGCGCCTGTAAATTGCCCTAAGTGTGTGGGAAATTGATGAAATCTGGAGGAAATTGATGAGAATCTGAGGAGAGTAAAAATAGGATTGAGTTGGGTTGAGTGTAATTGAACGTTGATGATCAGCAGAAATTGGGTGGACAAAATGGTTGGTTTCTCTCCCATTTTTCTTTGTGCTTTTTAAAATTTTTAGACGTACAGCATGGTAACAGGCCCTTCTAGCCCATGAGCCTGTCCCTCTCTGTCTCTCCCTCACCCCCCCACATTACACCAATTAACCTACAATCCCCTTATGTTTTTGGAGAGTTGAAGGAAATTGGAGCACCTAGAGGAAACCCACGCAGACACAGGGAGAACGTACAAAATCTTGACAGATAGCACTGGATTTGAACGTATATCGCTCGTGTTGTAATAACGTTGCACTAATCACTACGCTAACCATGGCTCTATGTAGCACTGGGAAGGTATAACAGTTAATCTCACCTAACAGTAGCATCTAAAATAAGGTGACGTTGACGCGGGAATTGCTTTTCCAGATGGTTGTGAACAGATCCCTTTGGAAGTGGACCCGGTGAGGATGATAGGGATGGGAAGGAAAGCATCCTGATTCACATTCTGTGTTTGAATAGCTTGTCAAAACTCATAATTGGAGTGGGCATGAGATAGGACAAGACACAGGAGGCTGATCGAAGCCTTGTGAAACCCTGACTGCGGCGAATATATAATCAGTGTGGGAGTTGGAGGGGAGCAAAGAAGGAAATAAAGAAAGGTCAAGACAAAATTGGTTTCCCTGCCTACTAGCTCTCAGCTTATAAAACACTTCTTAATGGCATCATCCAGGAGGATAGAAGTCGAAACAGAAATGCATAGATTTTACAGGGTTCAATGATTGTGATGTGCCAGAAATCTTATGTCCCATTTGTTCTCAAATCAAAATTTTAATTCCTGGATGCCGACCAATCAAATTTTTTATGCTGCTTTATAGAATGCAAAGCAATGCAACTGATCTTATCCTGGCTTTACTGCTTGCTTACAGTCTTGAATAGCTGCAAATGACAATGAATGATTTATTTAATAAAAACACAATGAAGGTTGCACCACATTTCATTCAATTGAGCTCAATTATTAGCTGATTTTATTTTAGCTCTACATGTTCTGTCCTAATGAAGCCAGGAAAAGTACAGAGCTGCCAGATTGGAAGGCACTGTGAGCATAGAAATAAAAAGGAGCCTCTCTCTGCTTCACTCCCTAGGGTCAGGATCTGGTTGCCATGGACACGGTGACTTCAAGCAACTAATGGTTTGGTAACCTGGGGATGGCTAAGGGAGTATAATACACTGCAGAGGCGTGGTTGCACTGAGATGTTATTGTCAGTCAGGTGGGCCATAGAATGTGATGCCTTATTAGCTTTAAAGCGAGTTTTGTTGGTGAAATTTGTCAGTTGCGTTAAGGTATTTGGAGAAGCAGACTTGCTGGGTATTTACTGCTACAATTTATTTCCTTTTGTCATTAAATTGTTTCACACTTCCAATTTTTGGAAGGTGGCCTACTATTTAATATCTAACTGCTGGTTCAGGAATCATTAAGATTGAGTTGAACACTTGACATTTCTCTGATGACTGATAACATCTGATGGGTGTTAAATTTGTAGCTATTGCTTCAGTTGAAAATGAAGTGCAATTTTGAAAAAGGCATGACGATTTGGCTTAGACATCTTTCTTTGAAATAGTTTATACATTTCTGAAATAAATTTATTTGTATCTCCTTTAGCAATTAACATTTCTAATTCAGACTGTCTAGGTAATCTTAAAATTTGGCCTAATTTATCAGATAGAAAAGCTTTAACTTGATAGTAACAAAAAAAGTATTATTCAGGAGATTATATTTTTCCTTCATTTATTGAAAAGAAACAAAATTACCAACTTCAAAACAATCCTCTATTGTTTTAATTCCCATTTGATTCCATATCTTCAAAAACTGATTATTAAGAGAAAAAGGAAAGAGCTTATTTTGTTATAAAGGTGTTTTACAGGAAATTGTACCTTTCCCACCTATCTCATAGTCTATTTTCCATAATGCAAGTAAATGTTTCAATATAGGTGGATCATTATTACCTATTAATAATTTTGAATTCAATTTATAAACAAATTTTTGCATAAATTTTTCATCTATTTTAGCTAATTCTATCTTAGCTTACACTGAAAGTTTATCTAAATCAAACATTCCACTAATAAATTTTATTTGGGCAATTTTATAATAATTTGTAAACTTCCTAATTCAAATTTCCAAGTTAATTTTTCCAAAGATACTCTAACCATTTTCCCTTTCCACAAAAATTTCATAATAATTAAATTTAAATCTTTAAAAAAATTGAGATAATCGACAGGGAATAGATTGAAAAAAAATAGTGAAACCTTGGAAAAACATTCATTTTAATACAATGTATTCTACCTTATAAAGTTATAGGTAAATCATTCCATCTATTTAAATCACCTTTAATTTTACTGAGTAATGATAAATAATTCAATTTAAATAAATTATCCAAATTTGTTTCAATTTTAACACCTAAATATTTAATTTGCATTATCTGATCATCAAAATTGGGAAATCTGTTTACATTGATTATAATCCCTCTCAACCAATGGCATAATTTCAGTTTTGCCCCAGTTAATTTTATAATCTGATATTTCTCCATATTCTTTTAACCTCATATACAATGAGCGCAAATCATTTTCAGGATCTGTTATATAAATCAAAATATCATCAGTAAAAAAATTAATATTAAATTTCTCACTATTAACTTTAATTCCTTTAATATTAATATCTTGTCTTATTGTGTTAAAGGTTCAATTGCCAAAATAAATAATGCTGGAGACAAAGGACATCCTCGTCTAGTTGATCTAGTTAACGAAAATGCAGAAGAAATTTGTCCATTTCAGCAGAAGGATTTTTATATAAAGTTTTAATCTAATTAAGAAATACTGATCCAAATCCAAATGTTTCCAAGACCTTAAATAAATAACAATTCTAATTTTTCAAAAGTCTTTTCAGCATCTAATGATAAAACCAATGCAAAATCTGATTTCTTCTGAGATACATGAGTTAAACTAATTAATTTTAAAATATTATCTGCAGAATATCATTTTCTAACAAATCCAGATTGATCCACATGAGTTAAGTTTGGTAAATATTTAGTCAATCTATTCACTAAAACTTTAGTTATAATTTTATAATCAACTTTTAATAATGAAATTGATCTATAAGATTCAGGTTTTAATAAATCTTTATCTTAGGAATAACCATTATATTTGAAAAAGACTGAGGTAAAGAATGGATTTCCACTGTTTGCTTCAATACCCCCATTAATGGAGGTATTAACAAATGTTTAAATTTCATAAAATTCAAATGGAAAACCATCTTCCCCTGGAAATTTACCATTTTGCATTGAATTAAGAGTATTAATAAGTTCTTTAATTGTAAATGGGGTATCTAAATCTTTATGATCTTGGCAATTTAAAGAAGGAAGACAGACTTATGATTTCAAAAAAACATCAATCTTTACCTTGTGGAGGTACACATCCTCATGGAAAACCAGACCCACTTGTATTGCCACATGGTGGGGCAGCCATGGGGAAATGGCATCATCAGAGGTTTCTCTCTGACTCCAGCATCCCTTCCAGTGTATACCCTGAGCAGTGATTATAATGTCACAATGCACCAGGTGACTGAGCTCATGCTGCCCTTAAAAGGGCATGCTGAATTTGAATAAAAACAATCGTTAATGCCCTTCAACATGGTGGCTGTGTTTCTTCCACTGCTCACACCTCCACAGTGGTGACCCTGATGAGCCCAGACATTTTTCCGGACCCAAAACACTATGGATTCAGCAGAGGTTAATGCTGTCTCCATCAAGTTTCCCCCCTTTTGGACCCACCAACCAAGAACGTGGTTTGGGCAGGCGGAAACACAATTTCAACTTTGCAACATCTCCTCAGATACCCTGATGTTCTATCATGTAGTGAGCACTCTGGATCAAGATACAGCAGCGAGGGTGGACGACATCATCCACCACCCCCCCGGCTACAGTCAAGTATACCGCCTTCAAAGACCTGCTGTTTGGAACTTACGGGCTAACTCCCCAGCAACGGGCTTTCAGGCTCCTTCACCTAGATGGGCTTGGGCACCGTAGTCCATCGGCGCTGATGGATGAAATGCTGGCCCTGCCGGAAGACCACAAGCCTTGTTTTCTCTTCCGCCAGATATTCCTGGAACTGATGCCGGAGCACATCCAGCTGCTCCTCACAGATGAAGACTTCTCAAACCTGAGGAGAGCAGCAGCCCAAGCGGATGCCCTCTGGTGCAAGAAGAGGGAGAACGAAGCAGCCCTCAACCAGGTAGCATGACCAGGAGCCAGCCGACCACAAGCCGCTCCCAAGACCAAGCCAGAGGAGGGCCAATGGACCTGGTGTTTCTACCACCAGCGCTGGGGAACGCAAGCCCGTAAGTGCCGCCAACCCTGTGGGTTTCAGGGAAATGACCAGGCGAGCTGCCGTTGATGGCTGCGATGGCTGGCCACACAAGCTACTTCCTTCATCTGTGATCTGTGACGGACAGATCCACCAGCTGCCGATTCATGGTGGACACAGGGGCTGAGCGCAGCATCCTTCCCCCCATAGCATTAGAGACTCGCACCCGATCTCGAGGTCCAACCCTGTGGGCGGCCAATAGCTCCACCATTAGGACTTACGGCACCCACAGGGCACAGCTCCAGATCGGGAAGGAGAAGTTCCACTATAGGTTTGTCTTAGCCTCCGTGGGCACCACGCTGTTAGGGGCTGACTTCCTCAGAGCTCGTGGCCTATTGGCTAACATGAAGGGCAAAATGCTGGTCAACACCCGAACATTCCATTCCATCTGACTGGACACAGCAGAAGCCCGCAGGCCCGAAATCACCGCCATCGCCAGGGATGAGTTAGATTAGATCCTCCACGAATTCCTCACCAACTAAGAGCCACGGTTCAACGGCGCCCTGCCCCAGCATGGGGTCTTCCACCACATTACCATACAGGACCCCCTGCTGCATGCTAGACCCAGACGGCTGCCACTCGAGAAGCTCCAGCAGGCAAAGGAGGAGTTCTCCAGGCTCCAGGAACTGGGAATTGTCCGGCGCTCGGACAGTGCCTGGGCATCACCATTCCATGTGGTCCTGAAATTGTCCAGGGGCTGGAGACCGTGCAGGGACTACCGTTGGTTGAATGATGCAACCACCCTCAACAGGTACCCGATGCCCCACAAACAGGACTTCTCCGCCAACCTCCACGGCGCACGGGTCTTCTCCAAAGTGGACCTCATGCGGGGATACCATCAAATCCTGGTGCATCCAGACAACGTGGGTAAGATGGTCATTATCACCCCTTTCAGCCTCTTTGAGTTCCTATGTATGCCCTTCGGTCTAAAGAACATGGCCCAAATGTTCCAGCGCCTCACGGATGCGGTTGGAAAAGACCTGGACTTTCTGTTCATTTACCTGGACGATATTCTCATTGCCAGTCGCAACCGTCACAAACACAAAGCCCACCTCCGCACACTCTTTGTCCGGCTGGCGGACATCGGCCTCACGGTCAACGCGGCCAAATGTCAGTTTGGCAAGGAGTCCCTCCAGTTCCTGAGGCACACCATTTCGGCAGCTGGGCCCATGCCGGTGTGTGAGAAGGTAGTGGCTGTTCAACGATTCCACAAACCCTCCACCCTGAAAGGCCTCCAAGAATTCATGGGGATGGTGAACTTTTACCATTTTTTCATTCCCGGAGCCACGTGCACCATATGACCATTGTTTGCACTCATGGCCACCAAAGAAAAGAATTTATCGTGGTTAGAGGAGGCTGACAGGGCTTTCATCATAACAAAGGAGGCTCTAACCAGCGCCACACTGCTGGTGCACCTGCAACCAGAGTCCAACATGGCGCTCTCCATGGATGCCTCAGCTACGACAGTTGGGGGGGGTTCTGGAACAGTAGCTTGATGGACAATGGCACCCACTGGTCTTTTTCAGCAAGCAGCTGCGCCCGCCAGAGCTCAAATACAGTGACTTCGACTGGGAGCTCCTGGCGCTGTATTTGGCCATCTGCCATTTCTGCTACTTCCTCGAGGGCAGGCCGTTCACAGCCTTGGTGGAACACAAGCCACTCACTCAAGAACTGGTGATGACCAAGGATCCGTGGTCTGCCAGACAACAGCGCCACCTCTCGTATGTGTCTGAGTTCACGACCGACATCCAACGCAGGGCCGGCAAGGACAATCTAGTGGCAGATGCACTTTCTCATCCAGCCATCAACACTCTCATGCCCGGCCTGGATTATGAGCAACTAGCTCAGGCACGGAGGAATGATGCGGAGATGCAGGCCTTACGGACCGCCATCTCGGGCCTCAAACTCAAGGATGTCTGGGTGCCCAGCAGCCCGGACACTTTGATCTGTGACATCTCAACAGGCACGCCATGCCCAGTGGTCCCACCGCATTGGAGGTCTTCAGTCTGATCCACGACCACACAAACCCAGCGGTAAACACAACCATGCAGATGGTCGTTCAGCGGTTTGTGTGGCATGGGCTGAAGAAGGAGATGGCGGAACTGGCCAGGAACTGTACCAGGTGCCAGACCTCCAAGGTACAGCGACACACATGAGCCCCCATCCAGAACTTCGACCCAGCAGTTCGCAGATTCCGACACATCCACATTAATGTCGCCGGGCCAGTGTCCAAGGAGGCTTGTTACCTCCTCACGATAGTGGATTGGGCCACAAGGTGGTCAGAGGCCGTCCCGATTAAGGAGGCCTCCGCGGAGACGTGTGCCAGGACTCTGATCAGCCAATGGATCGCCTGTTTCGGAGTCCCGGCACACATCACTAGCGACAGAGGAGCGCAGTTCACGTCTGCCCTGTGGACTCATGGCAAAACTCCTGGGGGGGGGGGGGGTCAAGCTCCACCACTCCACAGCATACCACCCCCAGTCCAATGGGATGATGGAGAGGTTCCACAGGCACCTGAATGCATCGCTTATGGCCAGGCTCTCTGGACCAGACTGGGTGGACAAGCTACCCTGGGTCCTCCTCAGGATTAGGACGGCACCCAAGGAGGACCTGCAGGCTTCAGTCGTGGAGATGGTCTATGGTGCACCACTTTCCCTGCCGGGTGAGTTTTTCGGCAAGGGCCCAGACCACGGCCACCGACAAAAACCTGCTGGCGGATCTACGCAGGCGACTCGCCTCCCTAGCTCGCCAACCACTGGCATGCCATGGCACCTAGCCGTTTGATCTCCCTAAAGAGCTCCACTCGGCCCAGTTCATTTTTGTGCGGAGAGGACCACAAAGTGCACTGCTACAGTGACCGTACGAGGGGCCATTCAAAGTCTTGTGGCACACAGAACAAAAGTTAGAGGGTGAAACGGCAGCTACGGGCTTTGGCTTCAATCATTACAAATCCCCAATTATTTTTCATACAAATCTCCGTAGATGCTCAAAAAAAAAATCCAAGGCTGGCATGCGCATTTGAGCACACTTTTTATAAGTGCACATGTGCACACACACACACACACATGCTGCAGTGGAATAGTGTATGTAAAAATGAAACTGGACAGAAAGACCTGGAGAGGCCACCCTCTTCCACCTTAGGTACCTCCACTGCTATGTCACAGTCTACTTGGGGATTAGCCTCAGCAGCTCCTCGTCCGTCAGGCCATTGACCGCAGTGATGCGGTGCAGCTGCTTCAGGTAACGGGCCTGGTGAAGTGTGGGATGCGCGTGTTCTGCAGGACGGCGCATTTCTTCAGGTGCTCCACAACCTTTCCCAGTGCTGCCAACATCTTGAAGTCAATGGTCTTCCAGTATCGAAGCAGCATCAACACACCATCTAAGTAAACCTGATCCTTACTGAAACAGCTTAGTTGAGAAGTATCCGTTTGCCCTCTCTTGGCTCACATGCATTACTCCCATCGAGTGTTAGGGTCCTCGACGAACTTAGCGATGTCTTCAAAAAGCTGACAAAAGGGCATCTGACTGGCCTGGAAGACGGTGTAGTAAAGCAGAGCCGTTTGCCACAGTAATGGGTACTTGCGGTACAGAACACTGTTTAAGCTAGCCAGCCCTTCTTCGGTTGGGTTACCGGGCTTCGACTTCCTACCTGCCACACTATGCCAGGGTTGGTGGCTTTTGTTGACCCCTCGAATGTAATGCGTTTCTATTTCATGCCGCAGCATCCCCTCCAGCCAGTGCTGGTGAGCCACTGCCAGGTTAATGGTGAGCGTGGGCCAACAGTTCTCCACCATCATCACCACCTGAGACAGCAGGTCATCACTCAGCCGCACCACCACCTCTCCAGAGCATCCTTCTTTGTGCATGTAGCTCTTGATGCCAGTCTGGTGGAATCTTTGCCCTTGATGTTGGGGGGAGAGTGCAGACGGTCACGCCCAAGCACCGAGGCTGGCCGCCAAAGTGACAGGACGCATGGCGAACTGGCCCCGCTTGTATTGCCACATAGCAGGGCAGCCATGGGGAAATGGTGTTGTCAGAGGTTTCTCTCTGACTCCCGCATCCCATCCAGCGGGCACCCTGGGCAGCGATTATGATGTCACAATGCACCAGGTGACTGAGCTCATGCTGCCCTTAAAGGGGCATGCTGAATCTGAATAAAAACTGTCATTAACGACCCTCAACGTGGAGGCTGTGTTTCTTCTACTGATCACACCGCCACAACCTCATCATTATTAGATTGAGATGTAAATAAGTTAGAATGAAAGTCTCTAAAACAATCATTTATATCGAGGTTTATATGTAATTTTTGAATTTCTTTTAATGGCATTAGTAGTTCTAGAAGCCTGTTTCATCTACAATTGCCAAGCCAGGACCTTATGTTCCCTTTCCCCCAATTCATAATACTTCTTAGTTCTTTCAATTAATTTCTCTGTTCTATAAGTTTGTATTGAATTATAATACATTTTCTTATTAGATCTATCTTTTTCCTTCAGATGGATATTTTTCCAAATATTTTTCTAAAGTCTATATTTCTTTTCCAAATTTATCTACTTTTTTAAGATAGACTTTCTTAATTTTAGTAGAATAACTTATTATTTGACCTCTTAAATAGACTTTCAAAGCATCCCATAAAATAAATTTATTATCAACAGAATCAGTATTAATATCTAAATATATCTGAATTTGATTTCTTATATAATTACAAAAATCAACATTTCTCAATAATGAAGAATTAAATCTCCATCTATCAATCGAACTAATTTTTTAAGAACCTAATCATGAAATCAATAAAGGTGAATGATCTGATAAAATTCAAGCTTTATATTTCTGCATGTATAACTCGATCCTATAAATTAGATGAAATTAAGAAAAAATCTATTCTAGAATAAGAATCAAATCTATAAGAATAAAATGAATAATCCTTTGCTTTTGGATTTAATTTCTTCCATATATCAACCAAATTCAAATCCTTCATCAAAGTTAATTTTTTTTTTTTTTTTGCAGTTTTGGTTCTAGTTGATAATTTTTGCCGCTTATCCAGTAGTGGGTCTAAACAATTAAAGTCACCACCAATTATCACGTTATCGTTTGCTTCCGCAAGATAAAAAAAGGAATCCTGAATAAATTTTTCATCATCTACAATAGGTACATAAATATTCATAAGAATCCAAGATTCTGAATACATTTGACAATTTACTAAAACAAACCTTCCCGGAGAATCAATAACAGTAGATTGTAATTTAAAAAAATAATTTCTTATTAATTAAAATAGCAACTCCTCTTACTTTAGAATTAAAAGATGAAGCTATAACTTGACCAACTCATTCCCTTTTTAATTTTTGATGTTCTTTTTCAATTAAATGAGTTTCTTGTAAAAAAAAGCAATATCAACTTTTTAATATGTTAGTCTTTTTTTTCTTAATTGGGTTATTGAGCCTGTTCACAATTCAAGTTACAAAATTCAAATTATTTACAGCGATATTATAAATCTAAAAATGGATAACTTTCGTCACTTACCTCGGCAGACCCCAGCTCCGCAGCAGTTTCTAAAAAATAAGTAATATCTCCTAATGAAAGAAAGCAAGAAACCCCTAAAAAGGAAAAAAAGAGAAAATTCCCCCTCCCCAAAAAAGTACTGATATAGAAAAAAAACAGTACTGCTCCCCTCTATTATGCAGGAAGCGGCCTTCATCACGAAGTGGCACATGACTGTGGAAGGAGAAGACAGTCCGCCTCCACCGGACAGAATATAAAAAGCATATTCATCATTCCATCAAGTATGGTAAGCTTCTTCAAGATCCTTGTTTACTTGATCATCATCCATCTCAATCAATCTCAGCCCTCCATCATCTGAGATCTATCTCACAGTTTATCTGGACTCAATTTAGGTTGTTGAAAAGGATAACTTTGAGTACCAACTTGTTTATTATCAGGCAATGAATTACCAAACTCCAAAGCTTCATCTTCTTCAGTGAAAAAAAAAATGTGATTGATTTTCTCCAAAAAATACTTTAAGTACAGCTGGATATCGAAAAACAGATTTTTATCCCTTTTCCCATAAAACAGATTTCACCTGAATAAATTCTTTTCTTCTCTTTACAATAGACATAATTAAATCTGCATAGAAAAATACTCTGCTATTTCCAATCATTTGAGGACCTTGCTGTTTTCTAGCATTTTGGACTGCTAATCTTAATATCATTTCTTTATCTTGGTAATGCAGACATCTAATAGAGTGTGGAGTCTGTCCCAGAAATGGTCTCTTTCTGATAGCTCTATGAACTCTATCGAGTTCCAGTCCATTCGTAAAATTTTCAGGAATATTTCTTTTAAAAAAAATTTTCTTGGTTAGAACCTTCAAAATCTTCATGCAGTCCAACAATTTTAACATTATTTCTACGTCTATGATTTTCCAATATATCAACTTTCTGTTCCTTCCTTTGAACTTCCCAAGCCATAAAAGAATCTTCCATTTTATTAACTGTATCCTTACATTGTTCTACATCAAGATGATAATCCTGAATATCTTTTTCATTTTTCTGAACTTTAGCTTTAACTTTATCCACAGTTTTAGCATACTTTGCCATATCAACTTTAATGGAACTCATTTCATCTTTAAAATATTCAAATTGTGAATTAGATTCAGTTCTTACAGAAAGAAATTGGTGATTAATTTGAATGCTTTAATTTGTTCTCAAAGCATAGAAAATTGAGCTAGAGAATCTACAGCTTGAAGTATAGTTTGAAAGACTTCAAATTTCCCTTCTTCCATACCTTGCATAGGTTGGGGTCTGTGTCCATGATATATTGATTCTGCTCATTCCATTTCTTGTAAAATCTCCTCCTCTTCTGTTCTTACTTCTTCTTCTTCCTCAGTTGATGTTAAAGTCTATTTCACTTGTCCTCAGGCCTCTTTCTTAGCCCAGGTGTGACTTGCAATGCTAGTTAACATGGGCTTACCAGGCTCCGTTGTTTGATAGATGCCGATTTAGTAATGCACATGCGCAAAGTTTCACTCATGCACACTTGTTCCTGTGACGTCAGTTTAAGAACTCTCTTCGGTACTGCAGTGTCATCTTCGTTGGCTCCCCGAGGAAGTGGCACCGGTGTAACGTTCACCTTGGCCGTCACTTGTCAGGTCATTTTCGGAGGGAGAGGAAGCAAGTTGGCAGGATCGATCAATGAGGCAGGCCCCGTTTCTTCAGACGTACTAACCTCTTTGATAGTCATTTTCTTCGCAGTTTGAGCCTTTGATTTCTTCAGAGCCATTTTAAGTTTTAAAACAAGTTTCAGTATCTCTTTTTTAAAAAGTTTTTCCATTCAGATTTTAATTAATTCTGTTGGGAGAAGCGTATTTTCATGATTCCAATCTCCACCATCATGCCACATCCCTCCACCCCCCACCGCAGCAAAATACATTTGATGCAGATAAACAAAATTTGCTCACAAGTCACAGAACTTCTGCCCTGAATAATAAGTAGGTATCAACATTCAAGCGACAGCCACCATTACCTCAGCTTGGATACAGCTGCCTGCATTACTCAGCCATGCTATCCACATGGGGTATTGTTCCACCATCATTTGGATTTGGATTGGAGTGGATAGGCATGGTTATATTCTTATCTTTTATTTTTCATTTATCCATTTGCACGATTAAGGCATCACAGGTGATATCAGCATTTAATGCCCGACTCTTTTTGTCCCAGTAGATTCATTCATGGTCAATGTTACAAAGACAAATCCTATATTGAAATTCCCAATATAGTCAATGTTTAAATGGCCCATCTGTTGTTACATGATTTAAGTTCTTGTCTCTAGATCAATCATTCAGAATTGAATTTCCCCAGAGTTGTTGGGGTGGGGTTTGCCGTTTTGCCTCTATGAGAGAACACCAGAGAAGCTGAAGGAAATCCACAGGGTCGCTGGAAGAATGTGCAAACTCCACCCAGAGGTTAAGATTTAGTTTCTGATGCCACGAGGTCACAGCTCTACCAACTGCCATGCTGTGCTAATGGCATTAGGCTCGCCAGGCTGGAGATCCCCATTTTCTTCTACCTATTTTAAATAGTGAGTTACATTTGTAACTTTCCAGTCTGCTAGAAGTATTTCAAAATCTATAGAGTTTGGGGAGTTGTCAGCCTGTGCACCCACTGTTGCAATAGCTACCTCCTTTATTACTCTGAGATGCAGTTAATGAGTCCCTGTGGGTTCATGATATTCAATGATATTCAGCACCATATTTTCCACTTCTATGAGTTTCCTTTAACTTTTTCTTTTCATTAGATACTTGGTTCCCCATTTCTGGGAAGTTATTTGTATGTGCATTTTAACTTTCTGTGCTTCATATACAATAATACTCAGATCCCTGTATTCTGGGGTATTCTGTATTCTCTCTCCACATAAACACTGTTTTAAGAACATAAGAAATAGGAGCAGGGATAGGTCATGCGGCCCATCAAGCCTGCTCTGCCATTCATTGAGATCGTGGCTGATCTAATGATAGGCTCAACTCTACCTACCTGCCTTTTTCCTGTATCCTTTAATTCCCCTACTATGTAAAAATCTATCTAGCCTTGTCTTAAATATATTTACTGAGGTCGTCTCCACTGCTTCAATGGGCAGCGAATTCCACAGATTCACTACCCTCTGGGAAAAGCAGTTCCCCCTCATCGCCATCCGAAATCTACCACCTGTACCCTGAATCCTGAGGCTGTGTCCCCTCGTTCTAGTCTCTCCCACTAATAAAAACAGCATACCTAGCTCTTTCTTATCTAAGCCTTCTATAATTTTATGTTTCTATAAGATCCTTTCTAATTCTTCTAAATTCCAGTGACTACAACTCCAGACGACTCATTCTCTCCTCATAGGCTAACACCCTTATCTCTGGAATCAACCCGGTGAACCTCCTCTGGACACCTCCAAAGGCAATACATCCTTCCTCATGTCAGGAGACCATTATTGCATGCGGTACTCCAGGTGTTACCTCGCCAGTATCTTGTACAATTGCAACATAGCCTATGTTCTCTTAAATTCAATCCCTGAAACAATGAAGGTCAACATTCTGTTGGTCTTCTTGATAACCTGCTGTACCTGCAAACCAACCTTTTGTGGTTCATGCACAAGCACTCTCAAGACCTTCTGCACAGCAGCATGACACAATCACTTTCCATTTAAATAATAATCTGATCTTCCATTTTGGTTTCCAAAATGGATAACCTCACATTTACCACACATAGTACTCCATTGCCAGATACTTGCCCACTCACTTAACCTATCTATATCTCTCTGCAGACTCTCCTTATCCTCTGCAGAATTTCCTTTTCCACTCAATTTAATTTAATCAGCAACTTGGATACACTGCACTGCGACCTGTCTTCCAGATCGTTAATGTATATTGTGAACAGTTGAGGGTCCAGCACCAACTCCTACGGCACTCCATTCACCACTGATTGCCAACCTGAAAAATATCCTCTATCCATTCTAATACATCACCCCAACTCTGTGTATCCTTACCTTATATATGTCTTTTATGTGACACCTTATGGAACACCTTTTGGAAATCCAAGTAATCAATATCCATTTGTTCCCCACTATAACCTCCTTGAAGGAGACACCACTGAGCAGTTTCAGCCCCCAAGGGTCTCTTTCACTCCATACCCCTGGTGATCCCTGCGCATCTCCTGATGACTAGAAGTGGTGCATTAAAGGCATGATTAGTGAAGACAGAGGCCCAATTCACCTAGACTGTCTGATTTACCCCCCCCCCCCGGCCAGTGCCAACCCCCTCCCACTCCAGTCAGCGACACCTCCCCCCCAGTCAGTGCCAACCCCCCAACCCCCATGACTACAAGTGGCACATTGAAGAAGATGGAGGCACGATTTGCCTAGACTGTTTGATTACTTCCCCCCATCCCCCCAGCCAGTGCCACCCCCCTCCTGCTCCAGCAAGTGACACCTCCCCCCTGGTCAGTACCAACCGTCCCATAGCCAGCACCATCCCCGCCGACATACAGAGAATACAAACCTCTTCCTTCTCCACTTCATCCTACCATTCGGTCTCAACAAATACAGCATGTTGGGCACCAGGCCAGCTCTTATGATACCTTTTTGAGACCGTTTATTTTGACACATGGAATGTAAAATGTTGGCCACCCTACCATAGGTGCTATTTTCCATAGATACGCCACTCTCCTTTTTTCAATAGAAGTGTGGCATTCACTATCTGCTGTGACCTGTCCAGAATCCAAAGAATTTTGGTAAATTATCACCACAGCTTTGACTATAACTTCTGCCACTTCTTTCTGTACCCTGGGACGCATTCCATCAGGACCAGGGGTCTTTCGACCCTCAAGTTTGCTCAGTACTATCTCTTTAGTGATAGCTGTTGCATTCAGGTCCTCACCTCCCATTACACCCATAACATGGTGGCATGTTTAGTGTAATGGTTAGCACACTGCTGTGACAGCACCAGTGACTGGGTTTCGAATCCCACGCTGTCTAAAAGGAGTTTGTATGTTCTCCATGTGTACGTGTGGGTTTCCTCCAGATATTCTGGGTTCCTACCACCATTCAAAAATGCATCGGGGATTGAAAGCCAATTGGGAGTAATTAGGTGGCATCGGCTCGTGGACTGAAAGGGCCTTTTACTGTGCTGTATGTATGTCTAAATGTCTAAACATTTGTCTTTGGCATGTACATGAAGACTGACAAAATAGTCATTCAAAGACTCAACCACTCCCTCATTACTCAATATCAATTCCTCCTTCTCACCTTCCAAGGGACGAATCTTCACTTTAGCCATCCTTTTCCACAGTATATAGATATTGTAAATACAATATTTATTGTCCATTTTAATATTTTGTGCTAATCATTTTTCTAATCTACCTTTCCTCTCTTTTTTGCTTGCTTCATGGTTCTTTGTTAAACATTTTTAAACATTTCCCAGTCTTCAATTTTTCCCGCTGCTCTTGGTGACTTTGCACGCACGAGCTTTTAGCTTGATGCCTCTCTTTATTTCCTTAGTTTTCCAAGGCTGACTGTCTGCACCCTTACTGCAATAGCTTTTAACTGAAATATACTTTTGACCAGCGCGGTGAAAAATCTCTGAAAGTTTTCCACTGTTCCTCCCCCGTCCCTCCATGTAGCTTACGTTCCCTGTCTACTCTAGCCAACTCCTCCCTCATCCCCTTGTAGTTTGGCTTGTTTAGGCACAATTGATTGGTTTTTGACCAAACTATTGTGCCCTCCATTTGTATGAGAAACTTTATTTTTGGTTGAGAATGCAGTGCACTGCATTATGCTCCATCAACTAAAGTTTTGACCTCTTGCATCCAGACTCTTTGCTTTCCCACTTATTAATGTCTTGTCAGTAAATGCACTAGATGATTAAAAAAAACTATTATTAGTATAAATAGTTAAGGTCCCAGCACTAATCCTTGTGTCAAGCAGAGAAAAAGACCTAATTTTCCTAATTCCGTTGTTTATCAGATGGCCAACCACAGGAATGTGATGCAAATACACATTCTTCTGTTTTGTTTTGTATAGAAAAGGTTTTGTGCAAGTGGCAAATAATTGTTATTAGTTATGTTCTGTTGAAAATGAAATTCTGCCCAACTGCATTAACAAAAATTGAAACATTATTTTTACTCAGAGTTATTTAATCAGCTATTTTTTTCTCTCAGAAAATGAAGGAGACTTTTCAAATCTATGCCAGGTGTCCTGTTCCATCACTGATTACATTGTATGTATCATTCTCTCTTACATCCCCATTTTTTATTACCAAAAATATACTTATTCGTAATAAATTGTTTACAAAGGAAAAACCGTTCAGAGCCCGTTCCTGTCCTTCCTTTCATTGCCGTCACTGTTCATTGTAAAAAATCCATTCTATTTCTGCCATTACCACCAGTGTGACACCTTTCTGCTTCAACCCCCCCACCCCCATCCCCCGACTGTTGTTTGTAGGACTTTCCCTCAGTCTAAGCCCCTCACTGTCTGGTAATGGGAGACTGTATACTATGGTCCTTCCCCACAGCGGCCTCGCACTGGCTGCACTAAGCCTCAGTGTGCCCCTCAGCGTGTACACCTGAACCTGGAATGCGGAGTGTGCCAGTCTGCAGCATTCCCTCACCAACATCTCCATGTGCTAAAAGACCAACAGATTTTGGGTGGACCAAAGGGCCTCTTTCACAGATTTAATGGTCTTCCAGCAGTTCTGGATGTCTGCCACAGTGTGCGTTCCCGGGAACAGCCCGTTGATCCGAGTCCTTTGTCATGTTGCTGCTGGAAATGAACTATGAGAAGGCCCTTGCATTCTTCTCCACACCGTCTTTGTGAATCTCTGAAGATGAGGATGATGATGCCCTTCCTCATGGAGTCTGACATCCCACCTGCTAGGAACATAGAGCTGTATACTTACAGCAGGTCTGGGCCCACCATGGAGACGTGCACAACTCAGCTGGAATGTCATCACTTTCGGGACCCTTCCTCATCCTAAAGGAATGGATGGAGTCCATCAGCTCCCCCAGGGTAACTGGCTGGCCCAGACATTCCTGCTTGCTTTTGTCTAAGACCTCTGAGTGGGAGGCCATTCTATCTGTAGACTTTGTGCCATACAGTTCAGCATAAAAGGATCTGCTGGTCCTCTGTTTGCTCCTCTGCAAGGATGTGACTGAGCTATCCTCTTCCTTAAGCTTGTGGAAGAGAGAGCTCCCTCCTTGAAACATTTGGAAGAAGTGACGTGAGGATGTTCATCCTGTTCTACTGTGCATACTCTGGATCAGAAGATGACATTGGAGAACTCTCAGGTGAATAGCACAGTTTGCCAGCTATTCACCTCTTGGAGTTCCTCCCTCATATCCACCCCCCCCAACCCATCCACTGCAGAAGAGGGAGTTGTTGCATTTTAGTCTGGAGTTGGCTCAGTTCCCTCTGCCTCTGTCTTTCTACCTGTACACCTTTGAAGATAAAGAACCTCTTGAAATTCTCCTTGGTCACCTCCCAACAGGTAACTGGAGTATCAAAAAAGGGCTTCATGGTTGTCCAACCAACGTTCTCCTTCTTTAGTTCCTCTACGTTCTTAGGGGTCAGCAACTTCATGTTCAACTCCATGTTCCCCTGTCTGCCTTCTAGTCTTCCTGTAGGTGACAGGAGGCATTAAGGAGGCAGTCATCAGAGAGAAGAACATTGGTGTGACATTGGTGGTTCTGACCCGTAATGGCCTTCAAAATGAAGACAAAGTCTATCTGAGACCAGGTTGAGCCACCCCAAATCGACAATGTGGGCTGCAGCTCTGCTTAATCTGCAGGGTTGCTGTAGGCATTACCCTGCTTTTCATCCTTTACCATCTCCAGCAGGAGTCTGGAGGAGCAGTCCAGTCTGCTGTCAGCAACGCCGGATCGTCTAGTCGCATCGATGATGTAGTTGAAGTCACTGGCCAGAATGACCGGTTTGGCATCCCCATCAACTAACTCTACCTTGGTTCTCCAACTCTCTAACTATGTTAGAGGCTGATTAACCTACAAACCAACATATTTTTGAGATGTGGGAGGAACCTAGATCACCAAGGGAATGTCAATGTCATCAGGGGAGAATGTACAAATTTCACACAGTTGGAATCATATTGGGTCTCTGTAACTCGGAGGCAGCTATACTATCATGCTTCCGATTGTTGTGTTATTCATTCAAATATTCTTGGGGCTTTTTACCAAAGGCATTGTCCAATCATTTTGTACCTTTGCTAAGGTAGGAACTGCAATATCGTGTTGCTAGTTTTTCCCAATGCTGTTGACAACTTATCACCCAACTTTCAATTCAGTCTAAATATTTTGTTCTTTACTTTTATAGAGAATAATGCCTCAGTTAAGCAGAGCTGTGCAACACGTTTAAAATGGGGAAGCCAGATGTGTAGATCAGTAAGAGAAAGGAGGAAGGAAAAAGATCAGTTGATGCAAAGCAGCTGGTGTCTGGACGATACAATTTCACAGAATTTTGTAAATTAACTCGACAGCGGGAATTATTCTGACTTTCTCAATGGCAGCTTGTTTGATTTATTTGGCTTTCCCACCCTATGATGTCACACAACTTTCTTGGACAGAACTGAGGCCCACTCCCAGCTTTGCACTGATGTTTCTTTATGGCTTCTGGCGAGACGCAGGCACTAGTGACCTGATGTGACCAATTGCCTGAGTTTTCCTGTGTTAGAAAAAGGCTTAACTTTATTGTTGCACAGCTTCCAAGCTGAACTGAATTGTCACTATTAGTTCAAGACCTTTGAAATGCTTCTACAGATTATTTTATTTTACCTAATAATAATATCTCTTGGATACAACATTTCTGAAGCAATTTGACTCTTGGTAACATCATGAAAGTTGACCTCACCCCCCCCCCCCCACCCCACCCCTTCCCTTCCTTCTCCTCTCAGAGCTTCCTTTTCTTCCTCCACCCATCATCTCACTTTTTTCCCTTCTACCATCCCCCCCACTTGTATCCACCCATGACCTCTTCCCTGTTAGATTGTGCTCCTCCCCCACCACTTCCTCCACCCCCCCAACCTCCCACCCACCTTTCTATTCAGGCACTTGCCTTTTTTTCTCTTATACCTGATGAAAGGCCCAGGCCTGGAACTTTGGTTACTCCTAACTTCCTATAGATGCTGCTGCTGAGTTTCTCCAGCCTGTTTGTGCATTGCACTCAATCCCAGCATCCGCAGATGTTCTTGCTTTATTTTAATTTAAGTGGTCCTGTCCTTAAACTAGTGATGCAGCTATTAACTTTTAAAAAAAATTATACCTAATTGATTGTTAGTCAGTGGACTTAAACTACTTTGATGCATAGACCTTGACTTAACAAACTTTATTGGAAAATTTTTTATCAAGTCTGATCTTCAACAGTCTTCAGTATATTGTGTCAGAGACACGAGTCATCACAGGAATTACCCTGAAATTCAATTATGTCGAAGGTTTTGTATGTACAATCTGAATGAATTAATCAGTAAAGATGATTGTTTTACTCAAATGAGACTCTTGACCAGTTGAATATGGGTATATATAATATCTTCTCAAACAATGATGATTTAAATCCTTACACTATGCCAAACATCCGTGCAGATGTCTTTCATAAAAGCACATCAGCCCTTTTCGCATTTGCCAGTGATACCAGGAATCAAACTCCAATCAAAAGTGGGAAGTGTGAAAGCAAAGTCTGCTCAACGCCGGCATCAGATGACATCATCTCTTTGATGGCTGCGACCCCTAGTATAATCCCCGGTGTCTACAGACAACGACGTTGAGATCAGACAAGTGTGAAACGGGCAATCGCTTCTCTCTTTTATTTGCCGCGTCATGCAGGCACTTCCGATTAAAAGTAGAACAGTCCAAACGCTGGGGATAGACCCTTGCAAGTGTGAAAGCGTTCAGTGTCCTGGTTAGGAGTGGTCTAGTGTGAAAGGCCAAACTCCCATTCCTATCCCAGGACACTGAACGGCCGATTTAGTGGGACGCAAGTGTGAAAAGGGCTATAGATTAATGTTAAACTAGCGTGGCTTCTTTCCAACATAAGACTCCTGGGAAGCTTCATAAACTGTTGTATTCCTCATTCCAGGTATTTTCTTTGTTTCATTTTCCCCCTGAATATTTCAATTATAAAATATCTGGGTGGGTTATGGTGGCGGTGGGGAGGTGTCAGGGTGCGGTGGAGCCAGTGGTGGAGAGGTGCTTCCAGGTCATACGCCAAATCTACGTCAAGCAGTTTTTTTTACTTGGATTTTTGTATCTGACGTATAAGTTAACCCCTGATTTTTGAGTGCTTTTAGACTCAATTTGTATGCCAAAATATACAGTAATGATTTGTGGAAATTCTTTGGAGTATTTTTGGGCTATATAACCCTATATGCTCAGTCTATTTTGAAGAAATGCAAAATGATCTTTGTTTTCTTAGGAATTGTTTAATTTGCTAGAATATTGCCACAACCTAATAATTTTTCACTATTAAGTTCTTTCTTTCTGCACAGTCCGATGGGGTGGAGTGAAAAGATGCTTTAGTTTATTTCTTTTGGATTTTAGTTAGTTTTCAATGTTCACTATTCATAAGAGTCCAAGTCCTTTTCGTCAATACATGTTTTATTGGAAAAGTTTCTGGAACTAAACAGATGTTAACCAGTGCACAAAGGGGTTTGAAATTAGTTTGTTTAATGTGTGGAGGAAGTGGAACTCCCTGAAAGGACACAGGCTAGTGGTCCATTTGAAGACCTTCTTAGGCACACTTAATTAGAGATGTATGCCTGGAACTTCACCAAGGTTTCTTTCTAACTGCTGCCATAGCAGCTGTCTGTACCATTTGGTCTGAGGCTTCCACTGATTTTCAACTGAAGTCATGGCCAGCAATTGGAGAAACCTTGGTGAAATTCCTCCTTACATTCTTGGACTACCTCAGTGAGATTCTTGGTGAATTCACCCTTCCTCAAACTGAGTTTTGCATCCCGGAACTGGTCCCAGACCTGTGATGCACTTGAGCCAAGCATGGGATGCTGCAGTCATTTTCAGTCCTCCATTAATATTGAAGGATATCACAAGCTTCCAGCTCTTGATTAGTAACTGATGAAGTCAAATTTTAGTGCCAGTATTTTTCCTGATTGGATGCATTCCAGTGTGTGTAGTGGGATTTCTGCTAAAATGATAGCATCGATCATGGGGACCCGTCATGAAATTCTTCACAATGATGTGAAATGTTGTGAAATGAACATGTGTCATTGCAGAGGACACCATACACCATTTCTATGAAATTTAGCTAGTTAACATGCAGATTAGTTACCTTTTAGAATTTGATTTTTTTTTAGCTGTTTTCCACATAAATTTTAAGTAATATTTAATTTTAAACTTTGAAATCAAAAGCTGGACTTTAATTTGAAGAAAGAAAGTTAAAATCAAAACTGAAGTGAGATTATCAGTTACAGTACAACCTTGATGCAATGAACACGTTATCTTGCTGTTTCTGATGCATCCTGCCAACACCATCCCCACCCCCTCCTGCCCAGATAGAAATTAGGTAAACATTAATTTCATGCAACTAACTTCAAATGCAGGTGCTAAAGTTGTCCTCTGACGCCACATTGTAACATTCATGTACAGCAGGAACCTATTAAAATGAATCCATTTGAATTGCAAATTCACCAGCAATGCTCATGAATATTGATCCTTGCAACTGCTGCAACCGTGTCTGCCTGTCCCGCATCGGACTTGTCAGCCACAAACGAGCCTGCAGCTGACGTGGACATTACCCCTCCATAAATCTTCGTCCGAGAAGCCAAGCCAAAGATTGCTAATGCCTAATTTAACATGATTTCACGCCTTAAAGAAGTGATTGGACAAAATTAAGTTCAATCAGACAAGTATCAACACCTCTGTTTTGACTAAAACTAAGGGAACATGGCAAGATTAGGTTCATCCCTTTGAAAAGAGTTGGAAAACATTTTGCACGAGATAATAGCTCGGATGTGGCGAAGAACTGCTGGCATTTACCTGCTGAAATGCTCCCCCTCTAGGAGCCATTACATTTGGGGATCTCATGCATGGCCAAGTCCCAGCTTACTGACTGCTCTTCGCTACTGTTAAGTTGTAGAGCGAGCGAGGGAGGTATGGGCAAAGGGAATATCTTTGGTGGGTTGAGGCCAAGTTTGTCATGGTGATGTGCAAGTTAGGAAACTGACTGTTTGACAACTTAAAGAGGGCCTTTGGATAGAGAGTGAGTGAGAGAGTGAGAGAGAGAGAAATTAATTAAGGGATCTGTGAAATGTAAATCAGCACATTCTGAAGTTGGAAACCAAAATGAGACTGTTGGTGATGGTAGTCCCAAATATACTGTTGGGTTGGGAGATTTAGCAGAGAGGATGGAGTGATCATAAAGAATTATAATGGATCAGGAAGCCAACTGCTGTTCACCTTCCATGGACAATTGGGGGGGGTGGGGAAGGATAATAATGATGATATTTCACAAAAAGCCATTGAGCTAATATGATTCATAGTCTATCTTATTATTTTGTGGCACAATGCATTTTGGAATATCTCGTTTTTCAATATATTAGTACATGATCTTAAAAATACTTATGACTTTTCTAGCCTCATATGTTTTCATTCTTCTCAGATGATTTACAAAGTATTATTAAGGGTAGCCTTGCCAATACTGATCCACCAAACACAAGATGATCTTTTTTTTAATCCAAAATCTGTGAATTGAATGTAGAACATAGAACATTACCGCACAGTCCAGGCCCTTTGGCCCTCAATGTTGTGCCGACTTATAAATTTGTTTAAAAAAAAGTATTAAACCTCCCTACCCTGTAGCCCTCCACTTTTTCCCTCCATCCAGGGGCCTGTCCAAGAGTCTCTTAAATTACCCTAATGTTTCAGCCTCCACCACCACCCAAGGTGTTCCAGGCACCCACAACTCACTGCGTTTTTTAAAAAAAACAAAACCTGATGTCTCCCCTAAACTTCCCTCTCTTAACTTTGAGCATATGTCCTCTGATGTTTGCTTCTCCTGCCTTAGGAAACAGGCATGGGTGGTCTACCTTATCTATGCCTCTCGTAATCCTGCGCCCCACTGAGGTCCGCCACCTGACCAGGTACATTACCCAGAAACAGGTCGAGTATGGCCTCTCCTCTCGTCAGCTGGCCCACATACTGTGTCAGAAATCCTTCTTGAGCACACCTGACAAATTCAGTCCCATCTATCCCTCTTGCTGTCAAGAGATGCCAGTCAACATTAGGGAAGATTAAATCACCAATAACTACAACCTTGTATTCCCTGCACCATTCTAAAATCTGCCTGCTTATCTGCTCCTCAGTGTCCCAACAGCTATTTTGGGGCCTAAAAATGACTCCCAGCACAGTGATTTCTTATTTCTAACTTCCACCCACATTAACTCAGTAGACACTCCCTCTGTGGAGACCTCCCTTTCTATAGCTGTGATACTATCCCTGACCAGTAATGCTACTTTCCCCAACCACCTCCCATCCTCTTCCTTTTAAAATATCTAAACCCCAGTACCTGCATCAACCAATCCTGCCCTTCCTCCAGCCAAGTTTATATTAATGGCCAAAACATAGTAGTTCCATGTACGGCTCCATGCTCTAAGTTCATCCCTTATTCTGATACACATAGCGTTGAAATAGGCACATTTCAACGCTTCTAACTGCCTATACAGTGTTTTGTCCCCTGCCAGTCCTTCCTCACAAACTTAGAACTTTTGACCTACCCTAATCTCTGCACTCACATTCTGATTCCCCCCCCCCCCCCCCACCCCCACCTGCCAAACTAGTTTAAACCCTGCCTAACGTTTCTAGCCACCTGCTCTCCAGAATATTGGTCCCTTTCCAGTTCAGGTGCAGTCTGTCCTTTTTTGTAGAGGTCTAATCTTCTCCAAGAAAGATCCCAATGAACCACAAATCTGAACCCCTGCCCCCTGCACCAACTCTTCAGCCATGTATTCATCTTCCACAAATTCCTATTCCTACCCTCTCTGGCACATGCATCAATCCCGAAATTACCACCCTTAAGGTCATGTTTTTTAATTTCTTCCCTAACTCCCTATATTCCCTCTTCAGGATTTTGTCCTTACTCTTATCTATGTCATTGGTCTCCACGTGGACCACAACATCTGTCTGCTTGCCATCCCACTCCAGAATGCTGTGAACTCGATCAGAGATGACCCTGACCCTGGCAACTGGGAGGCAACATACGATCTGTGAGCCTCAATCTTGTTCACAGTACCTCCTATCCAGTGGCAAAGCTAAAGGTGGAATGGGGTGGGGGGTGGGGAGGTGGGGTGACTACTCCCCCTGAACGTATTCTTCAACAGATCCCTCCCTTGTGCGATAAAAGTCGAACTACATTTTTTTTAACTTTATCACATGGCCTTGGAAGAACTTTCTGGATTCGTTCATTATTTTATTCAACCAACCTCCCGGTGTTTTGAACTGTGTGCTCTGTCTGCTGTGTGATTCGCTGGTGGCTGCTGGCATCTGGGGAACCAAAACAAACCGTGACACCATCACCTCATCTTGACGCTGGATGATCCAGTGGAACTTCATCTTTTTCATGTCACAAGTCACAATCCCGGATAGATGCAAATTTTATACATAATGACACTATTAGTGAAATGTGAAATTAATGACTGTAGCATACAATAATATATTATAGCTAGATTATGAAATATTTTGCATAATGTAAGAGAAATGAGTGTGCATTTACAAGCTAAAGCGCTTCAAATTTAAAATTTATTTGGTGTGCATTGTGGAACCTTTTTTACGTGTTTGCTTCCCCTAACTTTAGAACCTGGCTATGCCCCTGCTCCTATCTGTTCTTCTTACCAACGAGTTCCCAATTACCATAGCTCTCCTCCCCCTTCCCTTCTGAGCCAAGGGGCCAGCCTCTGCTCCTGATATGTAACCCTCACGGCTTGTCCCGGTTCGATCATCCCCTCCCACAGTATCCACAACAGTATATTTATTGTTGAGGGAACAGCCATACTGATCCTCTGCACTCTCTGCCTATTTCCCTTCCCCTCCTAATAGCCACCCAATTACCTGTCTCCTGACTTTTAGGGGTGACTGTTTCCCTGAAGCTCCTCTCTATCACTGCCTCCTGAATGATCCAGAGTTCATTCAGCTCCACCCCCACTTTCCTAACTTGGTCTCCCAGGAGCTGGATCTGATGCACCTTTTGCAGGTGTAATCATCAGGGACACTTGTGCTCTCCCAGATTTCCCACATCCTGCAATTGGAGCATTCTACTGTCCTAGCTGCTGTCTTCATTAACTCTTCCTAATTTAAATTTCAAAAATCTTACTGGAATCAAACTCGTCCTCAGCCTCTGCTCACCAAAGCCTCTAAGACCCACTCCTCCCCTGAGCCACTCACACACCTGTTGCTCTCCATTGGGTGGAAAGTTTTCCATATCACAACCATGACTACATTTCAGGAATTATTTAAATGTGCATGTAATACTTTTGGACCTTGTCAGATCATAACCCAGTACCTGGGTTATGAATTTTCTTTGTACATTGACTGCCCTGTTGAGTGTGGTTCTGGAAATTGATTAAATTGAAGTGAGTGGAACCAAATGAATGGCATTGATTAAACTAGCAGCCATTCCTTAACTTGTAATGATGGTGATGGAACAATAGCAACAGCAATAATCAAAGTTTGCATTCATCTGGATTATTGTTACTCAACCTGAAATGCCCTTCTCCCCATAAATGCTAGCTGCGGAATATTTCCAGCTTTTTCTGCTTTTGTTTCAGATTTCCAGCATCTGCAGCACTTTGATTTTGCATTTGAAGAGCAGCTTTCGTCTCATAAAAATATCCCAAGGTGCTTTACAGGAACATAATCAAACAAAAAAAAGTAGCTTAGAAACACTTGTGGCAGGACTTGTACATAGAAATAGGTTTCAAGAAGAAGGAAGAGATCGAGACTTGAACTGTTTAAAGAAGGAATGACAGAGTTTATGACCTCAAAAGTTGAAGGCACAGAGTGATTAAATTCAGAAGGTGATTCGTTATCTTGCAGGGTTGCAGAGCTGGATGATGTCACAGAAAGACCAGAGGAAGGATTTGGAAACATTGATGAGAATTTCAAGATTGATGCTTGCTTCACCAAAGATGACTTTCTTTCATAGTTTGCTTATCTTTGAACTAATGTCATAAGCTGTACATCAATGCTAACAGTATAAATTGTTCTGTATTTGGTGTGGCTTGAAATGTAGGTGTTTTAGAGCAGCCATTGTCAATACAGCACATTTAGTGGGGGAGGGGGGCACGGAATGAAATCCTAAATATTTTGAATGATTTTTATTCAGTAGTCAGTAGGGAAGAAGTACGGAATAAATGACTTAAACATTACTACTACATAGGGAAGGGGACCCGTAAACTTGAGCAGTGTCCTCGGGGGGTGGGGGGGGGGTGGGGCAGCCATAGTCAAAAAATGGCTGTTTTAGACCAATTAGTTGCATTATGCACAAAGCTTCAGAGATGCATGTGTTAATTCCCTTTCTCACAGAAACATGCATCGCCTGGAAAGTGAACCATTTTCAGTCCACAGGGCCATTGCAGAATCAGCTCTTGAGGTTTAGTCAGATAAACCAGATTAAATGAGGTATAACTAATGGGCCAGCAGGGTATAAACAAGGGAACACTCTGATATGCATTAGTTGTAAACAGGATGTTGCGGATTAGCATTCTACAAGAAAAGGCAAACAATAGCCCCTTTTCCACTGGCATCCCAGTTTATTGGCTGTGCAGTGTCCTGGGTTAGGAAGCCCTTTGTGCTGTTTCCACTGGGCCACCCTTACCTGCGACACTAATTGCTTTTCCACTGAACACACTCATCCCTGGGGATCAGACTGTTCTACCTTCAACTGGAAACGGGTGACTTTCTGCTGCCCCTTTTCCACTGGTTTTATCAGCACGCTGGCATCAGCAGACTCCGGGGATATGAGCAAGGGTAGAGGCAGTCAATCCCTGGTGTGAAATTATGTCATTTGATGCCAGTGTTTGGATAATGTTCCTTTTCCACTGTACCCTGTCCCAGTAAATTCCCAATTAATTTCTGGGACAGGGTGGCAGTGAAAACGGGGCTAAAATCTATTTGTTCCCAATTCCCTGCATTAATTTCTCTTTCCAAATCCAGTTCACGGTTTATATCTTGATTATAATTTTTAGCATTCCTTTCGATTGAGTGAAAGGATTATGTGTGGTTAATTGAAAATACACTTGGTAATTTGATGCTCAATGGTAACTGATTTCCTGATGGGCTAGATAACAGTTTTAGCTTCCCCCTGGTATTTTCTTGCAGCAGGGACAAGTTTGTTGCCTTCATTTGTTTTGAACGGAAGCAAATGGTCCTGACCCAAAAGGTTGACTCCCCAATTCTCTCCATGGATGCTTGCTGACCCATTGACTCTCTCCACTTTCTTATTGTTTGTTCACAGTTCATGGTACATTGTTAAATTATATGATATGAGAAAAGGAGAGACCTTATTAACTTTCAAGTTCAAGTTTATAGTATTATCCTCTGACTGTACATATATAACCTGGTGAAACACCGTTTATCTGGACCAAAGTGCACACACATACATACACAATACATACTACAAAATAATTACATATACACTGTGTGTGTGTGTGTGTGTGTGTGTGTGTGTGTGTGTGTGTGTGTGTGTGTGTGTGTGTGTGTGTGTGTGTGTGTGTGTGTATACCTATCTATCTATATATCTGTATGTGTATGTATGTATAATATAGTTATGAGTCCAGAGGACCACAAAACCTAGCAGCAGTAGATATGTACCATAACAAAGGGTTACATAAACAAAAGTTGCTTTTAATTATCTTTTATTTATTGTGTTTATTCTGTTATCCATTTATGTTTGCAAATGTTCCTTTCAGTCTTTTTGGTTTTTAATGTCAACATCATATATTGAGTTAGTCAATAGATTTATTTGTTGGGGAACAATTGTTCTCAGAGTTGAGAGACAAATGGATGAAAATAGTTGTGTCTTTGGAGACATTCATTTTAATTATTGTTTCACTATTATAACTACTCTATTTCTGGCTTGGCAGAGTGAGGAAGCTGTGGTGGCATGTCATGCATGATGTCATTACACCACTGTATATAAGCCCGGGGGGGAGGGGGGAGAGATCCCTTCCCCCTCATTCTGGCCTAGGCTTGTACAGAGGCAAGATCAAAGCCTAGCTGTGTACCGGTCTATTGAAACGAGTGTTTTACCTGCACTCTGCCTCGTGTGGTTTGATACTAGTAGCCTATAGAAGCCATAGAGATCACTTGTATTCTTTTTATATTTCATGCAGCGTAATAATATAAATGAAGACTGCCCCTTGGGGTATGAATTTAATTAATATAAAACATTGATGGCTTCATGATAGGGTCTAGTATCTTTTAATGAATTTTCTGAACACATTTAGAATAATATTTTTTATGTGCATGAATTTGAAGATTGAAGAAGTTGGGTCTCAGTTTTGAGTTGACAAATGGAGAATTAAAGTTGACCAGTTACTGAAAAATGTCAAAAGTCTAAATTAATAGGTTTATTTGAGAACCTATTTATGCAAATACGTCAACAGTGGTATTTCACATTAAAATGAATGGATGTGTGACGGAAGGTGCAGTAAGCCACATAATTCATTTTGAAATGGTGTATGTAAGCGATTGCAAGGGATCAATTGAGTTGTTTAGTAATCTTGTGGAGAAGAATCAGAACAATTAAAAAACAGCAAGTACATTTACGCTATGTATTCACTGGAGATTTAATGAAATAAAAATTCAGTTTTATTTTTGATGTTCATGTCTTCATGCTATTCATAAAAGAGCAATTTAGTGATTCACAGTTTCAACTACATTAGAATCAGTCTGATAAATTTGTTAAAAATGTACATTTTCAAAGAAATATGTCATATTATTATTAATTAGTAAGATTTGCAGAGCTAGATATTACAGTTGGAATCAACAAGGCCCAAGAGGACCACTCCAAATGGTCTGTACAGTTCATTTCCATTTCTATATTTATTATATATATTAAAGATAAACCTTCATATTGATACAAATTCTTAGCAGGTTTTCCAAGGAGGAAAACGTTGACAACAGCAAGAATGATGACAGACTATGATAAGATACAGTATGTTCATTTATTGATTTTCTTGGAATGGCCAACTTCCTCACATGTACCTTGCAGGCTATCACGAGCTCAGTGTTTTGTTCTTATTTATCACATACATTTTCCTCTAAGCCAATAAATTGCAAAAGCCAAATTTTAAAGCCCTGTATAATATACCAGTTAATTCTGATATCCCCTTTCTCTGTCACCCATGATCCATGGAGCACTTAGACATTTGAAGTAATGACATCCAAAGGGAAATTTTGAACAGTTTGTTTGCAAGGAGCAAGATGATTCAAGAATAGTTTCACTTAATCCAGAGTTAATTCCTTAACAAGTGAAGAGAATATTTTCTGTTCCTTCATTTCATGCCCTCACAGTGAGTTGGGTTGCCCTGAAATATTGCCCAAAATATTCCAAATTTCTGAAGCTGTGACGACTCTGGTCCACTTTGCAAAACTGGATTCTGCAGGGATATTTCAATATCTGCAGGGTATTTCAATAGGTGACCCAGTGATCAAAATAACATGACTTCTGCTTGCTCTTCTGATGTAGATGGAAGAGTCTTAATAAATCTTTCAGAAGCCCAAACTTTGTGCAAAATCAGATAATCTCCAAGTTCACTGATTATCTCACTCTTCCAATTCTGATCAAGCCATTGATTTGAAAATGAACCCTGTCCTTAATTGTTGCCTGACTTGCAGGAACCTCCAGCATTCTTTATTTTTATTTGACTTATTCAAGTCAATTACAAACCAATATAGCTAACGTTAATTATTTCAACTTAATGTGGTTAGATCAAGGAATCGATCCTTTCAGTACTTTAGAGACTACACTATAAAACTCATAACCAGGAACTCACAAACAGTTTAAGAACAACATTAAGTTATGATAAAAGTGTAATTTGTTTTTCACAGTTAATCTTGAATATGTTTAAACATAATATTGAGCATATTTATAGATAATAATACTTGTTTGTATTAGTTTACAAGAATCTTTACTCAGACTCAGGGATGGCATAGATGTTAATTACACCATTGACTTAATTAAGTTAAAGTAGAGAATGCTTAATTGCCTGTATAAATTAGCATGAAAAAAATTTGCATATTTTTCACTCTGTCCCATCTGTCATTCACCAATTGTAGACTGTCAATAGTCACTGGTATGTGGATACTGTGTCCTATAATATGATATACTATAGATAGATACTCCCTGACATACGTGCGTGTTCCATTCTGGATGACCAGTTGTATCTCAGAATGGACGTATGTTGGAATTTCCCTACCTATGATACTGAACAGTAAAACAATCAATTTACTTCCATTCTCTATCTTCGAATGCTTCTCTTTCTCTCTGTTGTTGCGGACCCTAAGCATTCTGCAGTCTATTGGCTTCTAAAATCTGTCTGATCTTCAGAATATTGAGCAACAGAATAAAAAATAAGGGACACAAGGAGTTAAAATGCAGTGAAATTCTCAACATGGTGGCCACCAAGGCCAGCTCTCATGAGAGGTTGGACATTGCTGCCACTTTTTCGCGAGAGGTGTTATTTTCCATAGATTGGCCTGACTTTCACCTGTAAATGCGTAATTTTTATGTTTTTTCTTGATTAAAAAAAATTCAGTCGTATGTGCGGATGGACGTAAGTCACATAGGTCGCAAGTCGGGGAGTACCTGTATTCATTCATCTGTGTCAATGTGGTCTTTCTGTTAGAACACTTGTTGATGAATTTATTGCAGGTATCAACCCAAACATTTTGGTTTACAATAAGTCCCTGGGTTATGAACGAGATCCATTCCTAGGTCTGTATTTAAGTTTAATTTGTAGGTAAGTCAGAACTTGTTGCAGGTGCAGCTTTTAAATTATTGAAAAGGCTTTGAGCTAACAGGCAATTTATGCTGATTTTGATGGCACCGTGATCTGACTCTAAATGGCAGATGGCATTCTCCTTCTTCAAGTCAATGAACCGCTGAAGCAAAAGTTTGTAAGCAAGAGTTGTCCATAAGTTGGATGTTCGTAACCACGGGGACTGCCTGTACTAATTTCTTCAGGTTGTGAATGGCACAGGTAAGAACGGCATTTATTGCTCATTCAAAGCTGTCTTTGATAAGGTGATGGTGAGAAATCTTTTTGAACTGCTAAACAGTTTGAACTCTTCCAACTACTTGATGGTTACAGTGTAGTAATTAATAATATAAGAATAATACATTTTGAAAGTTATTACATTCGCATTTTTGGGTTTTATTTATGTCTCAGTTTGCCTAGTTATTAGTTGTCTGTAGCCCTGAAACTCTTCAGATGTCAGGCAAGAAACTCTTCAAAATTGTGTTATTATTGGGGCAGTTTAGTCAACAATCCCATTTTCAACCAACTCCCCACGAAGCCCCTTTCTCCATTAATGATATGAAAACCGCAATGGGAATCATTATTCTCTTTCTTTCTTCACGATGAATAATTGGTAACATTTTGATGAAAAATATTTTACAAAACCAGAGAAGGCTTGAGATACTCAGCAGTGCAGCTAGCATGTGTGGAGGGAGAAACCAGGTTAATGTTTCAAGGTGATTACTTTCTATGAGATTTTGTGCTTCTTAAAGATCTAATTTGAGGATCTGCAAAATTTGGAGATATCAATATGCTCAAGACCAGTGTGAGGACAATACAAATGGATGAATTTATTGTGCTTTCCTTGTGCAACACACTTGATTGAATGAGAGTAGGGGGGGAGTCAGTGAATGTCAGCAGTCAACTAAAGTTGATCAACAGCACACTGCCTAACATTGCGCTGCCATATGGTAAGATGGGTATTTCGTTCCTATTGAGCAATAAGGTATAAATAATTTCTCCCACTGGTAGGAAAATACCATAGCATGGAATTATCACTGCACAGAAGGTAATCAGTTGACCCATAAAGTTCATGACAGCACAAAGTGGAATGAGTCAATTTTCTCCAGCCTAATGTGGTAACAGAAATCCCTCATCCCTGGAATCATTCTGATTAATCCCTTCTGCACCTTCTTTAGAATCTTCACTTTCCATGTAGTGATAGGAATTGGAGGCAACTCTCTTCAAGGTGTATCTATGCAAAATAACGCCAATGACAGAGGTGCCAATGTGTCAAAATAAATGACAACAAGGAAGGCTCATGAGAGCTGGCCTTGGTGGCTGCCATGTTGTATTTGGTGCTATATAATTGATAGCAAATGCTAGGATGAGGAAAGAGGATGAGCGTACTAAGAATGGAAGAAACAATTGTCTGTCCAGGGTGCCAGCAGAACTGGAGGGGCACCCTCCACTTCCCTTCAAGTGGCACCTTCCCCTTCAAGTGGTGTCCCCCACCTCATGTGGCTCCCCCCGCCTCAAGTGGCGGCGATCGGCCTCGTGGCACCTCGAGCAAATGCCATGCCTGCCATACCCTAGATACACCCCTGACTCTGTTGTGTCCAAAACAATGTTTGTACAGGTTCAACAAAACCCCTCTGCTTCTATTAATGATGCCCAGGATTTGGTACATATGCCAACTGCTCTCTCGACATAGACTGCTTATTTCAGCAATTTGTACCTGCCTCTGAAGGAAAGTTATCAACCCAAAATGTTAACTGCTTTTCTATACACGGATACTCCTTGGCTTGTTGAGCATTTGATCTTTTCATGAAAATGTTACGAACCCAGATGACCCATAAACCCAGTAGCAATAGATATTCACCAAGACAAATGGTTACTTAGAAAAGTTGCTTTTAATTATCCTTAAACATGAAAACAGAATCACACTTTAACTTAACACTATTGACTTAACTAACCTAACTTAACCCCCCTTCTAATTCTAAGTGCAAGTGTATGTCATGTGTGTGTAAGTTCAGAAAAGTTCTTTGATTCACAGTCCAATCTCACTTCTCATTCCTCCAAGTTTACTAGTTGCAGGAAATTCTTATATTGTGCACAGAATTTAACATTTATAAAGTTCACCAGGCTTTGGTGCTTGAAAGGGAAACGGTTACCACTCAGGAAGGTTCTTCTCTGTTTTCAGAGAGAAATTTGTTGTTCCAGGACAGCCACAGCTGATATACTTCGATCAGCCACTTCAGTGTCTTGCTGACTGAACTTCCCCCTTCACGTTTCTCCAGATGATAACCTCTTTCTTTCAGGTCACCACAGAGTTCCTTTTTGTTTCTCTTATTTTAAGTGAAACATTAAATAGCCAGTCCTCTCCTCTTGCATGAACCACAAGGGCTTTGACCAGGCTGAATCAAGAAGTCACAACCCGTCTTCCAAATGGGATTTTCCACAAGCTTGCCAGCTTGTCCTGTTCCAGTCCCAGATTCTGTTGCTGGCTGTAACACCGTAGAAGTGATATCTCTCTCTCACTCTCACTCTCTCCCTCTCTTGCTCTCATACAGAGAGAAAGCCTGTTTGACTCTCTCTCTGCTTGCAAAACTACATGACCCTCTTAGAACAGCTCCAGATAATCTGTGGCTCCGACAAGCTCTTTCATCTGTTGTCTTTTTATAAACAACAATCTATTAGTGAAGTCTCTTGGGCACTCTCCAAAGCTCTTGCAAAGGCTGTGGAACTGACGTGTCTAGCATCAGCAGAGCTCCAGTATTTCAAATAAGACCTACTCTAACAAACCTTTCCCAATTTATCTCCCAAAATCACATCTATATACTCTGTCACAATACTTAGGTTCCTCTGTTCCTTTACAATCTTTAGATTTGTGCCATTCAATCTATAATGCCCCTTATTGAGTTTATGTTCAAGTTTATTATCATCTGATTGCACAAGTACAACCTGATGAAACAGCATTCTCCAGTCCTTGGTGAAAACAATGCAGACACACAACCAGACATAACACACATTCAGACAAATATATAGGCAGGACAAATATACATACATAAAATAAATAGATAATCATTGTTTGGTGAAAATTAGAGTCTTGGATCTGTAGATAACTTAAAAAAAAAGAGTATTTGGTAGACTTTATTTGACTGAAAGGGTGCACGAGGGGCACCTTGGAATGGAAAAATGCAAGAGGAGGGCCAGAACTGTTGTTTATTGGCCAGGGATAAATGCTGACATTGACAAGATGGTGTCCAGCTTTGAGACCTGTTTGAAACATCACACAAAAACAGGCAAAGGAACCCATGATATTAACTGACTTAGTGGCGGAACCTGGCAGAAAGTTTGGACTGATCTGTTCCACATTTATTCTTGGACAGTCAATATATGAAACCTTACATTTTGATTATAATAACCATGAAGACTGTCCAATATGAAACTCTCTGGAATCTATTTCAGTTACAAAATTTTATCTCATTTCTCTTCTTGGATCTTCACTTCCTATATTTTTAAATAAATTAAATAATAATCTGGTAGTTAAAAATGCTTTAAGGATCTGGATACAATTTAGAAAATATTTTTATTTATTGAGATGTTCTCTTTCTCATCCTATTTTTTCCAATTATTTCTTAAATCTTCCATGATTGATGTAACTTATAATGAATGGTATAGATTGGGCATTAAATGTTTAAAGATTTATTTGTCAAGGGGAGTCTCACTTCCTTTGAACAACTTTCTGTCAAATACAGTCTACCAAATACTCTTTTTTTAAAGTTATCTACAGATTAGAGATTTTTTTTAGGATCTTAATTATATACAGTTCTTAAGAGAACTGATAAGAATTTAATTGATGTAATTTTAAATTTACACCTTTCTATAATGGTTCAATATCTAACATTTATGATATGTTGTTGGAAATAAGCGAGACTTCCTCAGATAAAACTTTTAAAATGTCTTGTAGGGAACAGGACCTACAGCTTTTAATTTCTGAAGAAACTTGGAATGTAATTTTCAATTTGGTTAATATCTTTTCTTTATGTGCCTGCCACTCCCTCCTACAATTTAAAGTAGTCCATAGGGTTCACATGTCCAAAGTCAAACTATTTTGTTTTTAAGTGGATGTATCTCCTCATTGTGATAAATGCAATATTGGAGAAGCTTCATTAATTCATATGTTCTGGTTGGAGAGATGACATAACATTAACGGCATCTGAGCTGCACATACCTGCTTTTATTTCTCTTATGCTAGGCAGGCGGTGTGCTCCGATGGAGGGATGCTACCCTGCCTAATCATGCTCAGTAGCTATGTAGTGTCATGTTTAAATTTAGAAAAGATTAGATGCTCAATTTCAGATTTGAATGTAAATTTCAAACACTGTGGGGACCTTTTTTGAATTAGTTTTATAATCTTTGATTTGTTATGAAAGTAGAACTGTTGACTAATGAAGCAATTAATCACTCTGATAAGAATTCTGTCTTCCTTATTTTTTTTTTCTGGCCAAACAGCTTCTTTCTTGGTAGTGGGTTTATATTTTCTTTTTTTATATAATAAAATAATAAAATATCAAGATCTGATGCACTGAACGGCCGCACAGCTAGACAGGCAGAATCACCACACCAATCGGCCAGGACAGAATGGTGCTGGGTCCCCTTCTTTGCTAAGGTGAAGCCCACATTTGCAGACCTGTGTGGGTTAACAGAGCATGTTATTTCCCTGCTGGCATGTTACCAGAGAGACAATGACCCTTTGTGAGGTGTACTGACATCATTCCCCTTTATGAGGTGCGCTGACATCACTCCCCTTTATGAGGTGCTAACACCACTCCCCTTTATGAGGCGCTGACACCACTCCCCTTTATGAGGCGCTGACACCACTCCCCTTTATGAGGCGCTGACATAACTCCCCTTTATGAAGCATGTTGACTTCACTCCCCTTTGTGAGGTGCACTGACATCAATCCTCTTTATTTTTTTTGCCAACTGTGTTAATGGGAAAGATGATGAAAGTTGTCTATTTGTAACTACTTTAGCTTTAGGACTTCTATGCAAAGCCTTAATCCAGTTAATAAATTTTGACCCAATCTGAAATTTTTGAAAAACTTTAAACGAGTAATTCCATTCCAATCTGTCAAAAGCCTTTTCTGCATCTAAAGACAAAACTAATGTTGGTTCCATTTGTTTTTGAGCATTATGTGTTAAACTAATCAATTTTGCTATATTATCAGCAGAATATCTATTCTTAATAAATCCAGACTGGTCCAAATGAACTAACTCAGGTAATATTGATTTATTCAATTTGCCAAACTTTAGCTACAGAAATATTATGAGTTGGGAGAACAGGCACATAAGGTATTGGCTTGGCAATTGAAAGCAGAGCAAGCATCGAGTGTTATTAATGCTGTTAAGAAGAATTCAAAAATTACTTATAAATCACTCCCCTTTATGAGGTGCACTGACATCACTCCCCTTTATGAGGCACGCGATTGTTTAAAATAAAAACCAGTTGGTAGTTGACTCTTCTCTGGTAAGCTGTGTTTCTTTAGCTCTGCAGTTAGTCCCACTAAAAATACAATATAGTCTGTTTGATTAAAATGTGGGGTACCTTGGATGAAATGATATGATTTAAGTATTACATATCTTTTTGACATAAAATATATCTGTATGTACTCTGTATTTTTTGGATGTGGAATTTCAATGTTAATAAAAATATTGAAAAAGAAAAGATCTGTTCTACATGGATGGAAAGAATTACTTGCTGGTTATTGATTATTTATGGAACTATCCGGAGATTGCGCTGCTTCCTAATCTGTCTGCTGCTTGTTTGATCAAAGATATGAAATCATTCTTTGCAAGTCATTAAATTCCTCAAATTGTCTGCAGTGACAATGGGCCATTCTACAGCTGTAGAAAATTCGAGAACTTTGCAGAAGCGTATAATTTTCGACATGTGACTTCAAATCCTCTGCATCCACAGTCAAGCGGTAAAGCAAAGAAAGAAGTTCACATAGTTATACAGCTGCTCAAAAAAGCACTAGACAGTAGCTCAGATCTATATCTAGCTCTGTTGAGTTACAGAGCTTCACCACTTGAATGTGACATGTCAACCACTGAGCTTCTGATGGGACGTAGACTATGCACCACACTTCCCTACCCTGCAAACCCAAACAAGAACAGAAATGTCAAAGATGATGAACAGAAGCATCTGCAATGGAGGCAATAAGCAAACTATGACAAGTCAGCAAGAGGCTTAGGGGCACTGGCAACACATGACACAGTGAGACTCAGATTCCAACACTTGGGACAAAAGGCCACTGTTCGCGAGGAAGTAAATCCAAGATTCTGCACTGACAGTACAGAGGAGGGTCAAATACTGAGGAGGACTCAAAAGAGCCTGCTGAAAAAGCAAGAAACACTGCAGGAACAGATAAATGCAGAAGATCCAGCCTGCACAACAACAAAGAAAGCACCACCAGTGGTCCAGCAGACCCAACACAAGCACCTGTGTTAAGAAGATCCACACATTATCAAAGCACCTGACAGATTGAATCTCTAAAACACACATGTCAAACTCTGGCCCGCGGGCCAAATTTGTCCCGTGATATAATTATATTTGGCCCGCAAGATCATATTAAATATATATTAGAGTTGGCCCGCTGGCCGCCGCGCCAGTATAGCACATGCACACTGAAGATGAAAATGAAGATGCCGGAGGTGTGGAGGGATCTCAGAATCCCGAATCCTGGGGATCAGAGCGCCGCACTCAGCCCGCCCGCTCCCAGACACACAGACGCGGCTGGAGTTGGGGACCATCCTCACTGGGTCTGCGCTTCAGCGGCGACACCGGACCGAACATCTCGTTGGCGATGCCTTCCCCCTCGCTCCGTGCGCTGCGGACCCTACCTCCCGCTCCTTTTGTTGGAGATGAGCCCGGCGCTGTGAGATCACAGTTTAATCCCTCTCCAACCATGGGAGGGGGTGGGAGCAACACGCTCTTCTCAGCCAATTCCTCCACCGCCCCGGACGCCGGCGTTTCAACGGGGGGTTCGGCTGCCTTCGTCAGGCGACCGACCTGTTGGTCCAAGACAAGGGGAGAGCATACAAACTCCACACAGACAGCACCTGAACTCAGGTGAACGTGGAGCTGCGACACCACATTCCACATCAGGACTGCAATCCGTCACCAGTAATTGGGTGGTAGAGCCAGTTATGCAGTGGCTTATGGGAATGGGCCGCTGGCACCTTGTGCGGCCTGCTTGATTGCCTGTGCTGCGGGCCACTACAGGACCACTGATGCTGCTCTAACTGTTGCGTTCCTCCCGCTGGTTGTTTGTTGCTGCACCATTGGCTTACATATCCAAAAATTAAGTACCCTGAGGGTGCAAAAAGTGTTCAAAGTATTCCACATTTGATGTTACTGAAGAGACATTGAGAGCACAGTGTAGTGGAGGAAAGAGGGGTCTCTGCCTAACACTACAGTCAAAAATATTGGCAAGAGGTGGTTGAGAAGGCGATTGATCTGGTTTCCATAAATAATAGGCAGGGGCCACTTCTGTGGAACACCAGCTGTAAGGAATCAAACACCCTCCTGCCTTTTGACCCCCATTCTCTCCCCTCACACTGGCCACTGATTGGTTAGTTGATGATGGACCTGCTACCATTTCATGAAATGATATCAAAACTATGTTGATGTGTTGCAGGTTGCCAAAGTTTACCAAAGTGATTTTATTTTTTTTAAAACCTCCTACAGAGGTTACTCTCTTCATGGATGCATCACTCGGCAACATCTATGGAATACAACGTGACCGAGAAGGGATAGGCATGTAAATTGAGGTAAGAAGGGGAAGGGGAGGAGCCAAAGTGTTCTGCTTTACACATGATGCATTCAAACTGGCATATGCACAATCACTCTAACCAATATAAGATTTACTGGCTAAAACTGCACACATCACACAAGTTTGATACTGCACTAGCTCCAAATTAGAGCTAATGTGGCATTTCATAGGTTCATAAAATTGTACAGTGCAGAAGCAGGTCATTTGGGCCTCCATGTCCATGCTACCTGTTGGGTCTATTTACATTAGTCTCATTTATCCACACGATGTCTGTATCCTTCCATTACTTGGCAATTCAGTTGCTTGTACTGAACTGTACTGACCTGAGATATTTGGCTTTTTGCTTTCTGACCAAGAATTGATTTGGTTTGAAGGTTGGAATTATATTTGAATTATACATTTATCCATCTGAAGAGGTTGCTTTAACATAGAGAAACTGAGGGAAACTCTCAATTATATCATTCATAACGAGTCTTCCACCATCTCCCATGGCATTTTTTTTGCATGAAATATTCAAACAAGACTCCCTTCTGCCCTTGCAGATGATTGTGAAAGATTCTGTGGCAAAAAAAGTGCATTTATCTCCAGAGTCTTGACCACACTGATTCCTAATTGGCATCATAAAATTGGATTGTCTGGTTGTTATTACATGGAAACTTGCAGTACACATCTGCCCTGTTACAACAGTAGTCATACCTCTGAAGTATTTGACTGGCTGAATTTGTGGAAAAGTGCGGGTTTTTCTTCTATTCATGAAAATGAGGATGAGAAGAGTTAATTTACTGTCCTTGCAGACAATTTTATTCCAAAGTTCAGTGCCAATCAGTGAGGTTTTCTTTTTGCTGTGGAGCGGAACTGCTTCATTGGAATGGAATGAGGTGGCGCAGGGAACAAGCTAATTGTAATAGGATTGCGAGGGAGGAACCACACTAAAATTGTGAACTGGATGTGACATTCCATCCTGCTGTGCTTTGACTGTGATGGTCTGCCAGCTTGAAAAGGAGAATTTCAATTACATCACTGTTTAATTGGAAATGTCTGGAACTGAGAAGTATAACAACGTGCTAAAAAATTACCTCAAAATACTTTGGTTAATAAATACCGAGCTCTGTTTCTGGTAGGAGGCATGAAGAAAAGTTTTACTTGCTGCTATCCTTGAAGACGTTAACCACAGAAACTTACAGGCCTCTGGGGCATTGACTTCACCTTTACCGACATGACTTCACCTATCCTTTCTCTGGGGGTGGGGGGGGTGTGGTCTGTAGCATCCAGGGATAATGAAGTCAGCAACCATGTTACATCAAATACAGGAAATCAATGTGGAGCTATAAAAAAATAATAAGGCACAAAACAATCTGCTGGAGGAAGTCAGTGGGTCGAGCAGCTCTTGTGGGGGAGAGGAAATGTCGTTTGAAACTCTTCATTGACTGATTGTGCAGAGGGAAGATAGCCAGTAAAAGCAGGAAAGAGCAGAAGGCCTATGTTTCATCTTTGCCTGCTTGTTTCTGACTAGTTCCCTTCTCCACAATTAGAATTAAGGCCTTTCATTTAAAACATCACCCACTAGGCTAACCCATGGTTCGTGCAATGCTATTCCAGTGCCAGCAGCCCAGGTTTGAATCTAGCGCTGTCTGTTTTAACATTCTCCCTGTGTCTGTTTGGGTTTCCTCCGGGTGCTCCAGTTTCCTCCCATCTTTCAAAAAATACATTCAGGGATTGTAGGTTAATTGGGGTATTTGGGCTGCACAGGCTCATGGGTCGGAAGGGCCTGTTACTGAGCTGTATGTCTAAATTTTAAAAACATTTAAAATTCATGTCAACAATTTTTCCTCCACTGATGCTGCTCCAACCATCGAGTTCTGACAGCAATTCTCTCACTCCAGATATGAACTTTCACATTCTCTTGCGTCTCTAGTAAAAAGAAGTATCTAATTTTTGAATACATTTTTAGTAATATTATAGAAACCAAACAAAGACCAAGATCTACACATGGCATTGTGGTAGATGATAACTAATCATGATCAGACTGACAGAAATAGGCAGAATTTTAATAAGAAGTTGAACAATGACACTTCTCACCTAAAAAAAAACAATTTTCTGGTCCAGGGATCTTGCTTAGAATTAATTATGATGATTCAAGAGACTGCAGATCCTGGAATCTGGAGTAAATAAAAAACAAGTTGCTGAAGGAAATCAACAGTATCTCTGGAGGCAATGGGGTGATTGACGTTTTGGGTTGAGACTCTGTGACATTGCCAGTGTAAAGACGTGAGAGGGAGAGGTGGCAGGAGATAGATGAAGCAGATGAGGTGGATGATGATGGGCAGGCTCTGTCAAATGTGGAGGGGAAGGGAAAGGTGTGGACAGAAGCTAGAAGGTGATAAGTAAGCTCAGGAAAATATTGAAGCTATTGGGGCAGATGGAATCAGATAGGGGAGAAGATAGGAAAGGTAGGCCAAGGGAGAAGAAACCGAGGTGTACAAGTGTGTATATTGAACCAAGTAAGGGGGACGGGGTTTTAATGAATCCAAGGAATGTACGGTAGGGGATGGTTGAGAGAATGTGGGAATGGAAAAGATGACCAAAGGGAATAAGAATTGATTTGTATCATTAGCAGCAGGCCAGGAAAAGAGAGGGTGTGGGATGTGGAGGAAATGCAAAATGACCCCTCCTTTTCTTGGACATTTACTCTAACTGTCCACCCTCCAGAGAAAAGAGAGATGAAGTTTCCTTGATCCTCACCTTTTACTAGACTAGTACCTTCAGCCAGTAAAGCATTCTTCATCCAGTGTATCATTCTTCTTCTGCAACAGGGGTCCACCACCAGTGGACAGCTCATCTCTCGACGCATACCCTTCCCTGTCCCTTGGTACTTCCCCTAAAACCGTACGAGATGTAAAACTTGTCTTACAATCTCACTGCCAACCTAGACTTAAACATCCTTACTAAGTGAAGCAGAGAGACACATCCATTTTTTTCAATCCAACCTATTGTATCCGGTGCTCTCGAGGTAGCCTCCTATACATCGGTGAAGACCAGGTGACCATTTTGTGGAGTACCTGTGCTCTGTCCATAATGGGAATATTATGCTTCAAATTGCATGTTATTTCCACATGGATCTGTCTGTCCTCAGCTTTCTCCACTACCTGAGGCTAAATGCAATCTAGAAGAACAATGTTCCACTGGGATAGCCTCAATCAAATGGTGTGAACGTGGAATTTTTCCATTTTGCAAAATCTGCGTCCCCTGTATTCTGTTCCACCTGCTACTGGTCCATCTTAAGCATCTAAGAAGTATCTGAACAAGCATAAGAATTGTCAAGATACATGTAATTTAGAGATTCAGCATAGCAATAGCCCTCCAGCTCACCAGCTTGCTCCACCCAAATACACCCATGTGACCATTTTCCCAACTGACCACATATGTCTTTGGAGTGTTGAAGGAAACCAGAGCACATGGAGGAAACTCAGGTGGACATGGGGAGAACATACAGACTCATTACAGACAATGGCGGATTCAAACCTGTGTCGCTGGTGCTGTAATAACATTGTGTTAACCACAAAGCTAACTGTGCTCTTTTTTCTTTTGATCATCCTTTCTCTTCCACTTCCTATCTCTCATCTTGGTCATCTCGATTCATTCCCCTGATCTTTCTGGTTCCACCAGCCCATCTCCCATACATCTATATCCCTTGGCTGAGCTTTCCTTACTCTCTATCATGCTTGATTCCAATTGCCTGTCAACATCCCCTTATCTGGTTCCCCATCAGCCTTTTAATCTAAACCTCCTCCCTCTCTCCCTCCACCAACTGGAGCCAAATGTCCATCACCTCTCTTCTCCCCACCCCTAACCTCTCCTGGTTTCACCTACCACCTTCCAGCCCCTGCCTCAACCTTCTCACTCACCTCTTCATCCTGGTTATCGTCTTCTGCATTCAGTCCTGATGCAGGGATTTAATCCAGGCTATCAACTAACCATCCCTTTGCCTCTACAGATGCTGCCTGATCCACTGGGTTGCTCAAGCAGTTAGTTTTTTGTAACATTGACAATATTGTCCCCCTGCAGATGCCGCTGTCCTTATTATGCAGCAGAAGACTGAGTGCTGATTGCAACCATTGATTTTCAGGCCACAAAGATTGTTCTCGATTAGCCTCATCATATTTGCCTTTTGAGAGAATTTTGAGCATTTAAAAGTTGGATCAGCAAGGTAGGAAAAGAAAGGTTATGTTGGAGTGGCAATCATCTTGAATAATGCAAGAATTTTTTTGGCAGGAAATGTGATTTTGATCAGTTAAATAAATTAATGTCATCTCATTTTGACTGTAAATGTGCCACTGGAAGCCATCAAGTATATAACTGCTTTATCCACTTTTGAGAAGAAACAAAATACTGCTGGTTCAAAAATACATTAAAAACTCTGCTGGGGATTTGGTAACAGATGTTGGAGTTTAAGATTCATCCCTTTCAGTTATTTTTAGTTCTGGAGTTGGTGACAATTCAAATTTTTTTCTTTTCCCTCTTAATGTAATGGTAGATTGGTTCTTATTTTCAAACAACTGATCTCTGAAGCTCAGCAAGCTTAGGGTCAGTTTGGACCTGGATGAGAGATTCACCGAGAACAGTAGAGAGCAGTTGCCATTATCTGAGATGTTGGGTGTAGTCAGGTCGCTCCTTCTGAAAGTCATGGAAAGCAGGTAAAGTCCCAAAAATTGGCAGTGACTTTGGACAATGAAGGATATTGAAAAGTGCATGTGCCTGATATTAATTTGATATGAATGGGTTAGAAATTCAGATTAATCAAAATTGCAGCCAGGGATTAAAGCTTAGAAATATGCATATTAAAAGAGTTGTAGCTGCATGACTGTTTCAGTGTTAATTCAAAAGATTGTAAAATTCTTCTAATTTGTTGACATATGTCACAGGTGGGTGGAGCAGAATCAATCGTTTCTATTTGGGATTGGGAGATTGAATTTAGCTGGTCTGGATATAGACCAAAGATTGGACGAGTATGCTCGTCTTTTCTCGTGGAAAACAGAGTTGGGGAAGGATGAATATCTTGGAATTTTTACATGGCTAATTTTGACTGTGAGATTAAGGTTCTCGGTAGTGAACATTCAACATGGGTTCATGGCAGGAGTTTAATGTACTGAAGAACTTTTACTTATTTCATGCTTTCTTCCTGAATGTCACATTGTTGAAGGACAATTACCCTGAAGAGCACCTTCATTCTCCTCATACCAGGAATATTAGCTGAATGTGGAGATTGTTGCAAGAAGAGGGGTAAAGAAATTCTGGGCGATAGAGGCAAGCTGTTCATTGCAACAAATGAAATGATGTAAGTGAACACAAAGGATAAAATAATTTAAGTAACTGCCTCAAATATAGTAGTACACATGTAAACCGAACAAATAGTGTGACAATTTCACACGCAGGTTCCAAGGATATGCTGTCAGATGCTACAATGCACTAAAATGAACACTCTATTTTGTACTTGCAGTCCTTAACCATAATCTCTGTTGGGGGCAGGAACACACACGTTGGAGTCATATGGTATTTAATCCTATAATTATTTGTGCAATGACTTGCAACTATTAGTGACATTTTAGAGCAGGAGACCTAGGAGGACAAGTACATGGTTCCCTAAAAGAGGTGATACAGGTGGTGAAAACGGAACTTCAAGACACTTATCTTGAGTCATGTTACAACTGAGCAAGACGTTGGTGAGATCACATTTGGAATATTGTGTGTAGTTTTGGTCACCTAGCCTAAGAAAAGATTTACAAGAATGTTACTGCAACTGGAGGGTTTAAGTTGTATGGGGAGTCTGGAGCACCTTTTTTTCCCTCCTTGGACAAGAGGAGATTGAGTGACCTTACAGAGGTACATAAAGAAATGAGGGGGAGAAATAAGTTGGTTGATGATGGTCTTTTTCCCAAAGCAGTGAAGTCTAAAACTGGAGGGGAAATATTTAAAAGTGACTTGAGGGGCAATTTTTTCATGTGGTGGTGGGTATAAGGAATGAACCACCAGAGAAACTGTTAGAGGCGGGTACTGTGACAACCCATTTTGACAGGCGCATGGATAAGAAAGGCTAAGAGCAGTGGTTCCCAACCTTCTTCTTCCAACTCGCATACCACTTTAAGTATTCTCTATATCATTGGTGCTCTGTGATTAGTAAGGGATTGCTTAAGGTGGGATGTGAGTGGGAAGGGAAGGTTGAGAACCACTGCTCCACATCTCCTCCCTCACTACTGTCTGGTGTCCAAAACAGACCTTTCAAGTGAAAACACCACTTCACTTGTATATCCATAGGACAGATTTACTGCATCTAGTGCTCGCTTTGTGGTCTTCTTTACATTGGGAGTTCGCGTCGCTGAGCACCTCTGCTCCCTCCACCACAATAGAAATGGGAGCCAACCATTTCAATTCTGAGTCACTGTCCCATACTCACAAGTCTGTCCATGGCCCTTATGTACTATCCCACCCTGACCACCCACAGATTGGAGGAACAACACTTTATTTTCTGTCTGCGCACCTTCCAGCCAGATGGCATTAACATCGACGTCTCTGCTTTCTCCTAACCTGCTCGCCTTTCTTTCCACCCTCCTTTCCATTTTTTCTAGTTCTCCCCCTCCACCCTCCCATCCATCCCTCCTCCCCGATCGTTGCTGTCCCCTCCCTCCCTTCTCCATCTATCACCTCCTGCCTTTGCCCCTCCCTTACCCCCATCCTTTGGATGCCAACATTCTTCCATACTTTGATGTAGGGCTCAAGCTCAAAACATCAGTTATGTATTTTAACCTTTGCAACATGATTTGACCAGCTGAGTTTCTCCAGAATTTTGTGGTTTTACCTCAACCACGGTGTCTCCAGATTTTCGTGATTTACAAGTGACTTCATCAGCATAGACAAGTTGGGTTGAAAGGATTGTTTCTAGGCAGTGTAATGTCATGTAAAAAGGGATTAAAAATACTTCAGGGTTTCCTACTAGCTCACAGCCTGTGTTCCAACATGTTTGTTTCCATGCGATAGAATTATTGGTCAGTTTTGGCTTACTGTGAGATGTGCTGAAAGTGTATGACTACACACCTCCATGTGAAGTTTGATATTGGACTAGGAGTTTGCAACACTTGCGCCCACATCTCCTCCCTCACCACAGTCCGGTGCCCCAAACAGATCTTTCAAGTGAAAACAACACTTTACCTGTATATCCGTAGATCTGATTTACTGCATCTAGTGCTCGCTTTGTGGTCTTCTTTACATTGGGAGTTCACGTCGCTGAGCACCTCTGCTCCCTCCACCACAATCGAAATGGTAGGCAACCATTTCAATTCTGAGTCATTGTCCCATACTCACATGGTTGTCCAGGATCCTACATCAGTTAACCCACCCAGTGTGCATGAACCCATTCATTTGAACGAGGTTAGAACAAAATATTGTTCATCTTTTGAAAACTACTGGAGAGAAATGTTTAATATCTTTTCAACTATACTCCAGGTGGAGCTACGACCCAATCCAATAACTGCTCTTTTTGGGGTTATTGACCCAGACATAGGGAATTTTTCTGTACCTGTTCAGTGGGTTGTGGCCTTCTCTACATTGTTGGCCTGAAGAGCCATCCTATTCAAATGGAAAGACTCGAGACCCCCAATAGTATTTCAATCCTTTTCTCATATTACGTCCTGTTTAAGTTTAGAAAAAAATAGATATATATTTGATTCATTGGTGAAATGTGAAGATATCTAGTGACCTTTTATGTCTTATTTTCATATGATGTAAATATTTCCTAATGTGATTAGATGTACTCACTGTTCCAGATGAGATATAGTCTTGCCTTTGCTTTTTGATTTACGGTAAGAATCAAAAACTACAAAATACATGTAACCCTCAGGATAAGCTGCTCAGATGTGCTTTGTTAGTTTTTCTTTTTGTTATTATTAGAGTAGGTTTGGTGGGGGATTTTGATGTGATACTTTTGATTTTTTTTTAACCCATTGAGTGGAGGGGAGGCCAAGTTTATACTATTTGAAGTTTTATCTTAATATATATATAATATGTGATATTGTATTTTCAGTTTCGTTCCCTTTTCTTTATTGTATTGTATTTCATAAAAAAACAATTAAAAAAAGATTTAAAAGATTTTTCTTTACAAAAAATGTTTTTGCTTAGATTTATGTTTGATGTTTTTAAGTGTTCTTAGATGATTTTTATTAATTTCCTATTTCTTTCATCCGAAAATAACTTTTGAGTGTCAGTGAATGTCGGGCATATTCAGCTTTGGAAAACCTCACGAGGTTGACAAATGGCAAAGCTGGGGGTGGGGGTGGGGTGGGGGGGGTGGGGTGTGGTTTAGCTGTCTGTCAAAATGTTTGCAAGGGAGCTTTGTGGGTGGATCTCGTACTGGTCCACCCACATGACTTGATTACTTCAGTCAAAACCCATGTACCATGTTGGGCCTGGATACTCAGCTCCAGTTTGGTTTTCCTTGTGAAGGTCAGCTGTATTGATCTAGAGTCAATGAATTTGGGGTAATGTGGGAAGTGACGATGAGTAATGGGGCACTCTCAGTAATGCTCAAGTCCATTTTAAATTTTTCATTCAAATAGAAATTGGAGAAGATCAGCTTTTATTAATTGAAGATAATACAGCAGTGGTGCTTGTGAATTCAAATTTGTAAGGAAGCTGCAGAGCTGATGGAAGATTTCACTGCTTGAAGGGTTAAGAACAAGAAGCAGTGTGTAATGACAATAACCACACCAGCAGTGTGAGTATAAGACAGCTTTAGTAAACTAATATGTACACTAAGAGGTCTTGTCTCTCTGCAAGACGAACCTGGAAGGCTAGACTGTAGTAGCTCTGGACTGCTTCATATACAAGGTCACTGGGATGACCCCTGGTGACCTAGTGGTGTAATTACATATCACCACACAGTGAAAACAGGATGAAATGAAAGAGTTGCCAAATGAAAGACCTAACAAGGTTTTTAGAATTAGAACTAGTTGGCTTTGGTTTCTACTCACCTTCTGCTGATGGAGTAGATCAGAAATGGGAACTGTACTTCCAAATCAGCCTCAAGGTCATTAAGTAAACTGGGAGGCTGATGTTAAAACTCTCCTCTGAACAGTTTGTGCGAGAGACCAGCATAATAATGAGGGCAATCCATTTAAAATTTGTCTCTCAACAAAGATCAGCAGAAATAGATTAACTTGGCATTTGAGGAGAGAAACAAACACTCATTATAGCAATTACCCTTCCGAGCAAAGATATATTGATAATAGGCAGCTCACAAGAAGGAGGAAACTGAGAGAAAGGACAAAGGAAATCTCAAGGTAGTGATAGAAATGAACAATTCCCACGATTATGCTTTGATTTCCAACAAAACAAGTATTTTTGTTTGATTGGCTGCTCTTTTTGGTTCATTGCCATTTTCAGAATATCACTGATTTCAGAGCGACTCTGGTCTTGAGGGATTGATCCATAGACAATTACATGTTTAAATGCAAAATTTTGTGTTTGAATGGCCTTTGGATATTTTATTCCGTATAAATCAATGTAACATTTGAGAGTCTGGCATTTTGATAACCGTTTAGAGAAATTGTATTAAAGACCTTTTGCTCTGGATGATCCAATTGAAGTTGAATCTGTGGTAGGAAAACAATCCTTCGCAGTGTATGGAACTGTTCCTTTCTCTCTCCTGTACCCTCCCAAGATCAGAAGTAAAACACAGAAGTCTGCAGACACTGCAATTGAAGTAAAAACACAATGCTGGAGATACTCTGCAGGTCAAATAGGGTCCTTTATATAGCAAAGATAAAAATACATAACCGATGCTTCAGGTTCGAGCCCTTCATCAAGGTACGGAAAAATGTTGGCAGGCGTCTGAATAAAAAGCTGATTGGAGTCAAAGCCTATCTTGTTCTTTAATGTCCTTGAGTAAATGATTGCCCCAATGTAGAGGAAGGCAAAAGCAGATTGCTGAACACCCATGCTCTGATACAAGTTTATCTCTGGCCTCACCCTCACAATGGATGAGGCTGAGGACTGCCTTATTATTGAAGGAATGGTTGAGGAGTTCAAATGGCTGCAGAAAGTTTAAGCTTAGACTCACAAAACAAAGATGATTATTTTGATTCTGTATGTAAGAGAACAAGGATTAAATTATGTTAAGCTTAAACATGTTAAAAGGTTCAGAAAAACTTCAAAGAGTGTTATAATGTCATACCATGTGACATTAAAGATTTGTGTGGAATATATTATCAAAAACAGTTGAAGAAGACTTGGCCATCCTGGACCGACAAGATTGAGAAAGCAGCAACATTTCCTTTGGAGAAGAAAAGCTGCCTGTGCTCTTCTTAATAAAAGGATGAACTCCAAAAGCGGTGTTTTCAAAGAAATAGGCCATTCGATTGCCTCTAAGCAAAGAGGGCAGCCTCGTGTCCATGAAAAAAAGGCCACTCTTGATTAAAATATCCTTGTCGAAAAAAGACTCTAACTCTTAGGCAAGATAAGAGGGAGTTTGTAAAATCACTCTTATGAAGAAATATCTCTCCGAAAAACAGCTCATCGAGAAATTCATGAGTAAAGAGGTCTGAAGACATGATGTTTCATAATGCTTCATAATTACTTCTGAACTGCAATTTAAAAATCTTCAAGTTCAACAAGTCCAACATGTCCATGTGTGATGAACATGATGTTTGGCGCTGAAATTTAAAATGGACTTTTCACAATTATGCCAAAACTGTAATAATTTGAGATTTGGCCACGCACAAACACATTTTACATTTACGCATAGTGGGGTTAAGGTTATGTTATGTTATTAAAAGTTTAATAAATACTATTATTTTGAATTTACCATTGTCTGGCGAACTTTCCATTGCTGTTCCTTTGTTAGTTCATAACAAAATTTGTTAGTTTGCAACAAACTCAACAGATCAAGCAGTGTGTATAGGAAGCAAATGGAGATAACCAATGTTTCAGGCCTGAACCCTTTGTCAAGGTATGAGCAAAAAGCAGACAGGCTGTTGACTATCCCTTTGCTTCTTAAAGACGCTGCATCACCTTCTGTTTCTCCAGCAATTTTGTGGACAATCGCACACTTTCCCGTTTGTACCCTATCTCTCTTTGTAGACTCTTAATGTCATTGCAGCATTCTTCTGACCTCTTTGTAATCTTCTTTCCTGTCTTAATATAAGTAAACAGTTAACAAAAGAAAAATAAATAAAAACGTATTTTAAGTAGGCACAGTGATGTAGCACTTAGATGCAGCTTCTTCAAGGTTCTAGAGTCTTGGGTTTCATCCGGACCTCTGGTGCTCAATTTGTGGAGCTTGCATGTTATCTATCTAACCCTGAAGATTACCTCCCTCCCCAAAGTACTCAAGATCCCCCCCCTCCCCTCCTGTATCCCATGGATGTGAACATTGGTAGGTGAAGTGCCAGTTGATGAAGTAGACAAAGACGATGTGGTCAAACAATAATCGTGGCTTTTATTAGCAGAAACTCATGGTACAATAATGAAAGACAGTAGGTGCATATGCAGTTATACCCAAGGGGAGTGTCCTTAACAGTAGAGATAATGCACAGCCAATGTTAGTACAGCAAGGCTTGCCAGTGGGGAGACAGGCAGCTTGGCAGACATTCACCACAGTCTCCCACCGGCAGAGGAAGGGTTAAAATCAAAAGGACAGCTGCGAGGAAAGATTGAAGCAAGCGATACTTGGATACCATGTTTGGCATTGAGATACTCTAACAACCAAAATACGCCAGTATCTAGTAAGCAATCGAAATATAATAAGATGTTTTATGAATATGTCAGGCTATCAGGATGTCTACGAATTCTGGTGCTTCTTCTCAAAACCGGTGGCTCCTTTGCAACCTTGGGAACTGGTACAGTTCCTGGGTCTGTCGTATGGGAAGGACTGACCTGGACCCGCTCCAGAATCGCCAGCATGAGGCAGTGGAGCCTCAGCATGGCCATCTGAAAGCTTACTAGGGGTCACAGGCTGGGGGGGGGGGGGTGAGCCCAATCTCTCAGGCTTACTCTGAGTAGGGGTGTGAAGAAGGGGTGAGGCCAGATCTCTTAGGGGTACAGTGTCAGCACTCCCGTCTGGGAACTTAACATGAGCGTAGTTGGGGTTGGTATGCAGTGGCTGAACTGGTTGGACGAGGGGGTCTATTTTATGCACCCGAGCATGACTCTTCAGCAACACGGTTCTAGGCTCAGATAAACAGGCTGGCCAGTCCATCAAAGTTCCTGATTTCCTAAGAAAGGCAAACATACGTTCGAGGTGTTTGATTTGTTGCAGTACACAATAAAGGCCCAATAGAATGTAATGCCTCAGGCAGCACCTCCTGCCACCGGGTAACAGGGTAACCATGTGTTTTTAAAGCAAGATTAACAGTCTTCCAGACTGTATCATTAGCCCTTTCGACCTGCCCATTGCTCTGCGGGTTATAGCTCGTGGTACGGGTGGTGGCAATCCCCTTCCGTAGCAGGGCTCGCCGCAGTTCAGCGCTCATGAATGCTGAGCCCCTATTGGTATGAATGTAATTGGGAAAACCAAAAATGCTGAAAATTCTGTCAAGTGACTTAATGACAGATGCTGACAAGATGTCAGGGCAGGGTATCTCAAAGGGAAACCTGGAATATTCGTCAATTACAGTAAGGAAAAATACATTTTTGTTGTTGGAAGATAACAGTCCTTTAAAATCTAAGCTAATCCTCTCAAAAGGTCGGTTTGCCTTGATGAGAGTGGCCTCCAGAGCTTTGAAGTATTGTGGTTTGCATTCTGCGCAAAAGGGACAGCTTTTAGTCAGTTTCCTGACTTCTTCCAGAGAGTAAGGAGGGTTGTTAGCCCTTATGTAGTGGAAGAACCTCGTGACTCCTGGGTGGCACAGTCTACTATGGATCTCTTTTAGCCCCTCCAGCTGAGCACCAGCAGCAGATCGTGACAATGTGTCAGAGGGATCATTTAACCTGCCTGGTCTGTACTGGATCTCATAATTATAAGTTGAGAGTTTTATTCGCCAGCATGCCATCTTATCATTCTTGATTTTACTTTTGTGTTTAGTACTGAACATGTAGGCTACAGATTTCTGATCAGTGACAAGAGTAAATTTTCTGCCGACTAGAAAGTGTCTCCAGTAGCGAACAGTTTAAATAATAGCCTGGGCTTCTTTTTCAATGGCAGGATGTTTAAGTTCAGGTCCATGTAACGTGCAGGAGTTGAATGCCACAGGTTGCCCTTTTGATTAAAGGTTCCTGCCAAGGCACAATCTGAGGCATCAGTTTCCACCTGGAATGGGACATCCTCGTCAGTGGACGAGAGTGCAGCTTTGGCAATATCATCTTTAATTTTCTCGAAAGCGTTCAAGGCCATTGGAGAGAGAGGAAAAGATTTAGTGTCAAACAGAGGGCGTGCCTTCGTGGCATAGTCCCGAACCCATTTGCAGTAGTAGGAAAAGAATCCCATACACCTTTTAAGGGCTTTTGCTGTAAGAATGGCTCTTAGTGGCAATTGGCTGACACTCAGGGGATAAATCACTGAAAAGGGAAGGAGCTTTGATCTTTAATGAGGACAGACCACAGTAACTAGCGCGGGAGATGTTAAGTATGGGTAGTGGCCCACCGAAATTTAACACTACACTGTTCATCTGAGATTGAATATCTAACCCCAGTAACACGGGCGCAGAGCTCCGGCATAATAAAGAGCCACACATCAGCAAGGCAATGTCCCTGCAAATTTAAAGTAACTTTACACTTGTCCCGCAACAGTTAAAGAACTCAACCTTACATTTAACGAGGGCAAATGTGTGTTCAATGCGACAGAGCTACCCATTTTTGGCTACATTGTCCGCAAGGGCGAAATCCGCCCCGACCCGGAAAGAATTGCCCCCCTTAAGAAGTTATCACCCCCAGACGGGAGTACTTTTCACTTTACACGCTTTAGTGAAATGGCCGAGTTTCCCACAATGGCTGCAGGTAGCAAATCGAGCCAGGCACTTCTGTCTAGGGTATCAGCTCTTATCACAGAAGTAGCATTTTTAAGGAGTTTTCCCTTTTCTTTCCTTCAGGGTTCCAGCACTCCTGGATGTTTCCTTTTTGATTTCCAGCATTTCACTGGACCACATGGGACTTCTCAGTGTTTTGTCTAAAGTGACTGCCCAGTCGTAGGTTAAGGAGTCCATTTCCAGCAGCCTCTGTCGGAACTAACTGGAGTCAATCCCGTTGACAAAAGCATACAGCCTTAAGGCATTGCGGTGTTGTTGCACATTGACTGCCCTGACATCACATTCATTTGCCAGTGAGTCAAGGGCCAGTGCATAGGCAGCATCACTTTCCTCGGGTTTCTGGCGTCTAGTCAGCAACTGGTGTTGAGCGAGCATCACATTCCGTGGCCCTGCATAGTAAGCAGTCAGACGTTCCCGGGCTATAGTCAGAGTGGTAGCTCCTTGAGTTACGGTGAAAGGGACCTCACCCAGCAGAGAGTTCAGGTGGCCCCACTTTATCGCCTCATCGACCACGTTGTTTCGAGCCATGTAGTAATCGAAACAAGCAATCCAGTGGTTGAAGATTTCTCTGGCCCTTGGGGCAGACTGGTCGATTATCAGCCGCTCTGGCTTGAGTGCTACATCCATTTCTGCTAATAAAATCGAAGTGCCAGTTGATGAAGTAGACAAAGATGATGTAGTCAAACAATAATGATGGCTTTTATTAGCAGAAACTCATGGTACAATAATGAAAGACAATAGGTGCATATACAGTTATACCCAAGGGAAGTATCCTTAACAGTAGAGATAATGCACAGCCAATGTTAGTACAGCAAGGCTCACCAGAGGGGAGACAGGCAGCTTGGTAGACATTCACCACAATAGGTTAATTGGGTGCTGTAAAATGCTCCTGGGATGAAAGTGAGTGGAAGATTTGAAGGAAAGCTAAAAGGAGAGGTGGGGGGGGGGGGGGTGGTGAAATAAAATGATATCAGTGCAGGATGAGTGTAAGTGATGTGAACCATTCAGATGGACTTTTCAGCCTGAAACCTTCACTAACCATTTCTCTCCATGGATGCAGCTTCCTCTGCTCGGTCGCTCTGGCTTCTCATCATTCACTCAAGATTCCAACATCTGTAATCCTACTCTCAAAGAAATCTACCATACTGGCCTGGCCAATATGTGAATCCTGGGTCTAACACTGCATGAAAGAAATGGGAAAAACATTAGCATTAGTGAATAAAATCACTCCTCTTTTAAATTCCTTTGCCCCAGTTTGGTCAATAGTACTGATGTCTGAATGAAAGTTAAAAAAATGATTTTTTTCTTTATTATTTAGACTGCTACTAAATTTCACAATTTAGTAGGCTTCTAAATGGTAAAGAGGCATTCCTTTGTATTTAATTTAGTAATCGTCAATAAAGAAAAAAAAAATCTGGAAGGCCAAATAATGAGCCATGTAATATTTTGGTATCTTAGTTTTTTTGTAATAGTTTATTTAAAAATTTTGACCATACATGCAGTCAAATGCAAAATTAAAAATCGCAAGTACAAATGTAAATCCATGATGGTTATGCTCCAACCCCCACCCACCCAAGGAAAAGAGTAGATGGAAGAAAAAGCAAGAAAAGGAGAAAAAGAGGTAAAGAAAGCAGGATAGATTGCTGAAACGTGCCACACACTCCACGGATCATGAATTGATGTTCTATTTAATTTTCTTTGGAGGAGATGATCACAGGCCTTGGGGATTAGGCAGAACACAATTAAAGATTTACATTTGAAAATTGAAATATGTCGCCAAACTTGTAAAAATATTTTGTATTTATTTCTTCAGTTATAGGTAATTTTATCAAGTAGAATACAACTGAATTTCTGCATACCAATGTGCCATACCTGGATGTGAATCGGACTTCCATGCAACTGCTATAAATATTCTAGCCACTGCCAATGCAATTTTAACAAATTCTATTTGATATTTAGATCGTTTCAATTTAGGTCTTATCCCTGCAATATTACCCAGTAAAAATAATTCTGGGTTTTGTGGAAATTTAATTCCTGTAATCTGATCTAAGTAATTTTCTAGATTGAACCAAAAAGGTATAACTTTAGAAGATAACCAGGTTGAATGTAAAAAACGTTCCCACCTCTTCGACACATCTAAAACATCAGTCTGATAAATCTGAATTTAATTTATTTAATTTCTGTGGTGTGAGATATTTGGGATCTCAGTTGAGGATATCAGTTTAAATCTCTGCCATGACAAATACTTGCACTTCAACTTTCCATTAAGGGGTGATTTATTTTCTGCACTGCCAGGGTTATCTACAGGAAGCAGAGCTGAATTTGGTGGACAGCTTAATCTTTTCTGCACCAAGCAAGCCCTGTGATTGACAGACCAAGATGCAGTGTTGAACGGTTCAGTGATGAAAATCTCTGGATGGAATGGGGGAAGATGGGGGAGGGGAAGAGTGAAATGGAAAGGAAATATAAAAGCCAAAGTTTTGCAAATTGCTAATTTTTAATCCAGAAAAACATGCAATTAGTTTCCAGTTAATAAACTGCACCTTAATAGGTATTAAATGAAAATTTTTTAAAAAATGAGTGTAAATACCCATTAGGTCAGGTAGCATCTGTGGAAGTAGATCAGACTAAACATTTCAGGATGATGACTTTTCATCAGAACTCGCTTCAGTGTTGCCTCTTTATGCTTCATGTCATCCCAAGGTATTAAAATCTCAATATGAACCCAAACCTGCTCTGTTCAGATTTGATGTGAGTTCATCTTTATTTCTTGTGTTACAGTAAGATAAACTCACTGGGCATACAATGTGACTTGGCTTTCAGCGGGAAAGGAACAAGTTGAAGTTCTTAAGTCCATTTTCAGAAGTTATCTTTAAAATTCTGAGAAACATTTCCAATTTATGCATATCGCTTATTCTGGCACAAAGGTCAATGGCTTTTGTAATGTAATGATTTTAATCTGGGTACCAAATGGAGATTTTAATTTGACTGTTGGTCTGATTAGATGATAAATCTGGCCTGACAGATCCAATTTCCATGGTCAAATTCCCTCCGGGTGCCTCCAGGAATCTGTGAGGTGGAACTGCAAACAAATGACTTTTAATGTCATCCGAAATTTCTTCCCATATCATGAGAAACCAATTGGTGGGATTGCACCCTGCCATTTTCTCAATCTTGCATTCCTTGTTGGCCTTTCCCTTTAGATTTTGCACAAGGTTGTTAGCTCAGAATAAATTGCTTCCTTGCACCGTGAGCTAATAATAAGCACAAGTGGTAAACTCCTGATTTAATTCAAACTTTTATGTCCTGCACCTTCCAATTTCTTGTTTGAGTTTTCCATGTTTGATATCTGTGGCATCTCTTGTTTTTTTTCACCTTGCTTCCCCTTTCTCTAAGCGGCCACATGAAAACATCCATTCAATGTACTGTAGGAAGTATTTCAACTTGAGTGATGTAATACAGTAGGGCAGCCAATGCTAACCACTCTGTTCGTTGGCAGTGTCCAACAACATCGTACTCTATGGTAATCTCTTAGCAATATATAAAGTGACAAATAGTGGAATACTGGAGAGAGAGGGAATGGTAAGTTATAGCCAACGTTGCTCACCTTGATTTTGAAATAGTGCCTTATGTAAAATCAGAGCTTCTGTCCTCTCATCTTTTTGTCCCACTGCTCCTCAACTGATGATGGTGGCAGTGGTTGCTGCTCTTAGTTGGAAGGTTGGACAGTATGTCACCAAAAATCCTGAGGCAGTGGGAGTAAGCCAGGCAACTATAGGTCACTGGGCCTTGCTCAATGTGAAATGAGCAGAAAAAATTCTGAGAAGCAGGATATATGTACTTTTGGAAAGATAATGGCTGATCAGAAATAGTCTGTGGTTTTGAGTGGGGAAAATCTTGCACGCTAATTTACTGTAAATATTTGTATATAATGCAAAAAAAAAATCCCCTTAAAAATAGGGGAGGTCGCATTATACACGAGAGTAAAATTTTAATTATTTTTCTGCAGGCAAGCGGGCGAGCGGTAGTTGGCAGCGTGACTTGGGCGGCCGGCCTGGTGAGCAGTAGTCGGCAGCGTGACTCGAGTGGCCAGGCAGGCGAGCAGAGAGATGCGTGCGCGACTCAGGAGGGTGGGCGAGCGGGCGATCAAAGAGGCGCGAGCATGACTCAGGCAGGTGAGGGGTGGGGGGGGTCATATTATACACGGGGGTAAAAAAAATTCCCCTTTTTTCCCTCAAAAATGGGGGGGGGGGTCGCATTATACACGGGTCGCATTATACATGAATATTTATGATAATTGAATTTTTTGAACACAGAAAATCAATTAAAGCAGGGCAGTAGAAGTTGACTATGTATATCTAATAAGACATTTAACAGGGTCTCGCATAATAGGCTAGTCCAGAAGATTAAGATATATGGGATTAAAACCTATGTGGCTCATAGGAACCAAAATTGACCTGGTGGTGGGAAGCCGAGGATAGATGTGGAGGGATGTTTTTCTGATTGGAAGTCTGTGACCAGTGCTGTACCAGTACTGCAAGGATGAGTTCTGGGAGCCTGAGTATTTGTGATATATATTGCTGGCTTGGATATGAACGTTGGAGGTAATGATAGGAAAGTTTGCTGATTGCACAACTCTGGGATCAGAGAGTTTAATCCTTACTGTTATCAATAGACTTTTCATTGGCAAAATGATAATGCCCTTGCACTGTTTAAATTGAATGCTATATCTGTAACAAGATACTCCACATTTTATTTCCTTTATTTTGTTATATTCAAGGACAGATTGACCTGACTGCTTAGCACACTAAAGAGGATTTTTGATTATATCTTGTTACATGCGACAATAAACAATTCAATTCAATGACATGAAAACTCGTGGTGTGAAATGCAAGGAAGGTCGGTGAAGGCAGGATGTAGATCAGATGGAAAATTATGTGGGGTATTAGCAGATGGAATTTAATCCAGACAAGTATAAGATAATTGTGTTTTGGAAAGGCATGGAGGGGTGGGATATAATCAGTAAATGATAGAATGCTATTGTAAAGGTTAAAACCTTGTGTTTTTAACTCTTAGTTAATTTTGTGCCTGTTTCTTTAAGAGAACTACTGTTTATAGTGTTACCATAGTGACTATGATGTAATATGTCCAAATATCTGCCCAGACTAACCCCTTTCTCATTCTACAGGATGTCAAGGAAGCATGAGCATGAGAAATTTTTCTTTGATTTAAAATTTGATTAAAATATTGTATGCAGTTTTGGTTGCCACACTGAAGGTTGCACTGGGGAAGGTGCAGGGAGGTTCATCAGGATATTGCCTAGATTGGAAGACTTTCATTATGAGGAGAGGTTGGGCTTATTTTCCCTGGAGCAAAGGAAGCTAAGAGTGAGGGATGACCTGATAGATATGGGTTACAGTATAAGAGAAATGGACAGAGTAAAATAGTCAGAATTTTTTCACATGGTGGAGATACTAAAAATAAGAGGGTATTGGTTTAAGATGAGAGGAAGGAATTTTAAAAGGGATTTATTTCACAGAGAGTGGTTGACATTTGGAACATGCTGCCAAATGAGGAGATGGAATCAGATATAATCACTTGGCTTAAATGGCATTTAGACAGGCACTTGAATTGTAAGGCATAGAAGGATACTATGGCGGCTCGCCCATGCAACAGGCAAAGCGGCACATGGAATTGTGGGCAAGTCCGTGGCAGATCTGACTGTGAAAGCTCCAGGTCCAGGGGAAGCCCACAGCCTAGCGGCTGTTGTCATAAAAGTCCTGGGAGTCACAAGTGTCAATGGGCTCTAAGGTATCTAAGCACACGCGAGAGTTCAAATCACTTTCGACCCTGTGTGTTTCTTTCGCTCACTGCATGTTTAGTATGACCACATTGGCGATTCTGATGGACCAAACAATGACTGACCCAAGCACGCAACTGGAACTGCCGACTTTCTGGACCTAACAGCCCCAGGTCTGGTTTGAACAGGTTGAAGCCCATTTCCAGGTCAGGAAAATCATCTTGGATGCCACAAAGTATTACTATGTGGTCTGTTCACTCGACCAGGAGACAGCAGGCCACATCATTCACTTCCTACACCAGCCACTGGTTATAGACAGGTATGAAACAATCAAGGCACTCCTGATCCATACTTTTGGCCTCTCCTGCCGTAAGGGTGCAGCACGGTTGCTCCACATGGATGTCCTCAAAATGGCCCTCATCGCCCCGTTCGACCTATTTGAGTTCCTGCGGACTCAAGAACATGGCACAGACATTCCAGCAGTTCATGGACTCAGTGGGGTGTGGCTTGGATTTTGTCTTCATCTACTTAGATGATATCCTGATCGTCAACCACTTGCACCAAGAGCATTTGATGCACCTGCACCAATTCTGCTGCCTTTTGAGTGAATATGCCTTGGCCATCAACCCCGTGAAGTGCGAGTTCGGGCTGTTGGCCACTGATTTCCTTGGGCATCGTATCGACCGACATGGAGCAGTTCTCTTGCTGGCAAAATTTGAGGCTATACGCCTGTTTGCCCAGCCCAGTACAGTCAAGGCCCTACAGGAATTCAAGGGCATGATCAACTTTTACCATCAGCGGCCCAAATCATGCAACCCCTGTTTGACCTGATGTTTGCCAAGGCCAAGGAAATTACCTGGACACAGAGTCAGCAGTGGCTTTTGAGCAGGCCAAGGACACCACCCTCCTGCTACTCCCGTGGGTGGACGTGCCCACAGCCCTCATGGTTGCTACTTCCAATTCAGCAGTAGGTGGCATGATGGAACAACTAATCGAGAGTCAGTGGAAACCACTCACTTTCTTCATCTGACATCTGCAACCCCCTGAGCTGAATACAGCACCTTCACCAGGGAGCTGCTAGCCCTCTACCGGCACTTTTGGTGTTTCCTGGAGGGGCAGGAATTCACAGTCTTCATGGACCACAAACCCCTCATCTTCACAGTCGTCAATGTGTCAGATTCATGGTTGGCATGGCAGCAACGCCAGCTGTCATACATCTCGGAGTATACCACCACCATCAAACACATCTCTGGGAAAAACACCGCCGTGGTCGACACACTGTCTTGCATCTCCATTCACTCGGTGCATTCCCTGTCCCCAGGGTTCATCTGTGCAACACTCGCCGAGGCACAGTAGCTGGACAAAAAAATGATGGCCTACCGCACCACAATCTTGGGCCTGCAACTTGAGGACATCCCCATCGGCCCAACTGGCAGCAAGCTCCTCTGTGATGTGTCCACCGGCCAATCCAGGACCATCATTCCAGCTTCTTGGAGGTGTTGAGTTTTTGACGTACTACATGGTTTGGTCCATCCGTCCATTCGGACAACCATCCAACTGGTGGTGGATAAATTCATTTGGCATGGCCCTCGCAAACAGGTCGGACTCTGGGCTGGGATATGCATACACTGCCAGACCTCCAAAGTCCAAGGCACGTGAAGTCCCCCCTTAAACCCTTCCAAATGATGCACAGGAGGTTTGAACATGTGCATGTGAACATCGTCAGTCCAATGCCGGTCTCCTGGGGGGCAAGGTACCTGTTCACCATGGTTGACAGGTTAACTATGTGGCCAGAAGCCGTACCACTCACTGACACATCCACGGAGTCCCTGCGCCAGAGCCCCCATTGCAAACTAGGTTCCATGTTTAGGCCTGCTTGCCATACTCAACTCAGACAGAGGGTTGCAGTTCACATCCAGCCTATGGTCAGTGCTGGCACATCTACTTGGAACCCAGATGCACCACACCATGCAGTCCAACAGCCTGGTAGAGCATTTCCACTGGCACCTCTGAGTCCCGGATTGGGTGGAAGAACTTCCATGGGTGCTTATTGGTATCTGCATGGCATCCAAAGAAGAATTAGCCACATCTTCGGCAGAGTTGTTATGCGGCGCCCCACTGACAGATGGTTCCAGTCTATTTTGTACCAGCAGCCTGTGGTCACAAGACTCTGAGAGAAAATAGGAACACTAGCACCTGTCCCAACCTCGTGCCACAGCCTGACACCTTCCTTTGTCCCCAAGGACCTCCGGGACTGCAACTACGTTTTCGTCTGCAGAGGCATGCACCGGACTCCACTCCAGTGGTCATATGAGGGCTTATACAAGGTGGTGCATCAGAACAGAACCTCAAGTGTCTTCAATGTGAACAGTCATGTTCAGTTGGTTCAACTCACTTTCGTCTCGGTGGTTCTTTCGCTCGCTGCGTGCCTAGTGCGACTACAATTCAGACCTAATGTGGGCAAATGAGATTAATTGAGGTACGTAAAAAGGGTTGTCATATACATGGTGGGCTGAAGGGCCTATTTCTATACTGAATAATTCTGTGATTCTATGAGAGAAACAATAAAGGCAGGCATCATTTGAAATGCTAAAGTGTTGCAATGCCACTTTGGAACATTTTCTTTAAATGGAAATTATGCCTGGATGATGTCAGTTATAAGGGGAATACAATATTCCAGTTAATTCCTAATCAAATTTTAAATTGAGTTTAATAATTACAGTAGCTGTAACCTAATCTGAGGTGGTGTGTTTTACCAGTAACTCCAGCTCTGTTTACACACCTGCCATATATCGTTTAGCTCATGTGGAAATACTGAATTAACTAGAAAACCTGATGTGAAAGAGAAATTGTAAATATTTACATTGGGAGCAGTGATGAGAATCAATGTGGTAATATCTCCTGAGTATTGAAACCCTGTGCCAGAAAGGCAGTTCCATATCCAGGTGAAATAGGATTTACCAAATATGTGAATTCATGCTTAATGGTTAAATCCATTTTTCTCTAAGGAGCAGTTTTTATTTAAACTTTAAACACAAGATTTAGTGAAAATGTTCAATTGTTGTCCACTTCTTCCAAAGGCCTCTTTCAGATTTGATGAAATATTCCCAAAGGTCATCAACACAAGCCGTTACAATGCAGCTAATTCGGAAAGAGTAGCCGCACCCTATTTGCCCACATACTAAGTCAATTTCCAAGATTAGGGTCACTTGGTGAATGAATGGAAAACGTGGTGAAATTAGAATAACATTCATGTCCAAATAGAACTAAGTATGTCAAGAAACTGTAGCCGATTAACGCAAATTGGATTTTAAATTTGGACAGCTTCATTTTTAGCCTTGTGTCCATTATGTTTCCTCACTGGAACAAATGCATTGTTGCGACTTGGAAGTCTGACTCTAGTCTCAGTATTGAACGATGGAACAAGGAAATGCAGAGCTATGTTCCCCTGGAGAAAATAATTTATAACCTAAGAATACAGTACCTTTCATAAGATCTGGCAGCCATACATCCACTACATAGGCGCATGGTGGTGAATGGTTTCCCCGTTCCTTGTTGTGGCTTCCTCTCCCTCGCACTGATCCCAATCAAGGAAAGGCAGGAATGAATATAGGCCCAGAGGCCGCCCACTGAGCTGCAACAACGCCTGCCCTTTATTATTTATTTCCTGGTGTTAAGGTTTTGTTGTTGTTGGTCAAAGTGCGAGTGAGTCATGTAGGCTTGAATATATAGTCATAAAGAGAATGAATATATGTATATTTGAATGTGAACTGCCATTGTTGGCATGTATATGGCTGTACAAACTTGTGTAAAAATAGAAATAAAATATTCAAAAAAAAGATGCAGCTGAATTTACCGACATCATGACATGGCTAACCGTTCTCCCTAGAATAAATAGATGAGTACATTTTTAAAATTTTTTAAGGAGCCCCTAAGCATTGACACAAGCTGTGTCATCACTCTGTGCACCTCAGAGGCAGTTACATTGGCGTTTCACCCAAACATAATTATGGGATTGCATATCTTTTGTTATCTCAAGCAATTGGAAATATCCCAGTCCAACAGCCCAGCTTGTCATGCTGCTCTCTCACAGCATCAGGGGCCTATGTTCAATCTTGACATTGGGTACCGTTGTGTGGAGTCAACACATTCTCCCTGACAGTTTCTTCCCCATCCCAAAATTGTGCAGGTTGGTCCGTTAACTGGCCATTGTAAATTGTCCCTTGTGTGTTGATGAATGTTGAATCTGCGGGGAGTTGATGGAAAAGAAGGGAGAATGAAGTGGAATGAAATTTAGGCTTTTTACTCATACCTTGACAAAGGGCTCAGGCCCAAGACATATACCAGTATATATCTTTACCTTCAATGGATGCTGTGGGACCTGCTGAGTTTCTCCAGTAATTTTATGTATTATATAACTAAGCATGAAATGGGATTAGTTTAAATGAGTGATTGAAGCTAAGTGTGGACTTGGAGGGCAAAGAGGCCTGTTTCCATATAGAATGGCTCTATAATACTGTTATTGATTATATTGATTGTAAATGATGATTATGTTTGGAGAGAGAATTCTGAGCAACATAACATGAGGAAAGATCTTCAGGCACTCATGATGGCAGGAATTTAAGTTTTATTTATTTCCTTTGGTGACATGTTGATATTAAGTCCAGTGAGCTGAGGATTCTTTACTGGATCCAACTCAGTGAGAGACTCTTCCACGACAAAATAGCGATTTTTGTGCCTGTGTGCATTCAGATGGATGTGTGTGCCCACGAGAGGGTAGGAGGGAATCCAGAAAAATCCTTGATGCCAGCTGTCATTGCGATCAGAAATTTTGAAATATTTTTGATATGCATTTGGAAACTTGCAGAAATGATTCCAATTTATTAAAAATAATAACATTTTAGATTAGGAACTAAAACTCATATACACATTAAATTAAACTTAAATAATTGAAAAGAATCAGAAGTAACTAATCATCATCTGGACTAAAATAAAAGGGGAATTTCCCTGTGCCAGGACCCAGTTGTTGGAATTGATCTCCACCATTAATGGTGGGGAATTATTGGAACTTTGGCTCTCGTGGGGGGTCTCCATGAGAATACAGATCTGCCATAATTCAATTAAACAGTCTTTGGGCATAAATTATTTTACGTTAAGTATCAGTTGATAAAGACAGCGATAATAGTTGAGAGCAAGTTTGGGACATTCATGAGGTAATGTTAGTGGTTATTTGAGGAATAGCCTACATTTTCCATCAAGAGTGTAAGCCAGCATCTACACTGAAGCACAGTTGGACTGATTATATCCCAAGAGTCGATTCTTCCATTTGCTAGCTGATCTGCCTTGTCCAACAAAAATCCATCATTCTCCCAATTGAACTTTTCCATTGAACCCTGACCTCGACACTTTTTGAAGGCATTACAGATTTCTGCTACCATTTGGAGAATGAATTGTGTCTGACATCTCATTTGAACTGATTTATGGAGATTTCTTGCACGTTATTCTAGGGTGCATTCTAAAATGGTTTCTAGAATACTAGAGACCATTTAAGATTATGCTAGTCGACGTGGACATTTACCCCCTCCATAAATCTTCGTCCGCGAAGCCAAGCCAAAGAAGAAGAAGTATTCTAGAGACCATTTTAGAATGCACTCTAGAATAGAGTGCAAGAAATCTCTATAAACTCTCTTAATTCCTTTAGTTATTTGCTGCAGTTCAATCTACCAATACCTAATGATAAAAATAAGAAATAACTGGGTATTATTAAATTTAAGTATTCTCTTAACTCACATTGTACTGTCCCTTCAAAGAGCAGTAAAACAGTATACCACATACTACACTTTAAAGTATGTAGACTTAGGACAGGACAAATAAACTGATGGGTTTTTAAGTCTACCAATCCAGTTGCAGAATTGGAATATTGTACATTTCCTAGCAACAGAGCAGTGGAAAATGTAGTAAATAATGCTTTATGGAGGTTGGGAGTTCCGCACATTGTTGTCATGTAGAACAAGAGCTTTGCTCATGTAAAATACTCATAAGCAACATGGTTAATATTGCAATTCATGCAACCTTATTACAACACCAGCTACCTGGATTTAAATTCTGCGTTGTGTGTAAGGAGTTTGTACATTTTCCTTGAGTCTGCATGGATCTCCTCTGGTACTCCAGTTTCCTTTGTAACAGCATATAGATATGTTTTTGGGAGATATATTGGGGCAGGTTTTAGTGTAGGTCACATACAAACACTTTAAAACAGATCTTTTTTAAAATACTGGAGCTCTTCCCCATGCTAGACATGTTGGGGCCAATAGTCTTTGCAAAACTTTGGATGTGCCAAAGATACTTCACTAATGGATTGCTGTTTAAAAAGGCAACAGATGAAAGAGCTTGTTGAAGTCACAGATTTTCTGGAGTGGAACTTGCTGTTCTAAGAGTGTCATGTGGTTTTGCAAACAGAGAGAGTAAAACAGGCTTTGTGTGTGTGTGTGTGTGTGTGTGTGTGTGTGTGTGTGTGTGTGTGTGTGTGTGTGTGTGTGTGTGTGTGTGTGTGAGAGAGAGAGAGAGAGAGAGAGAGAGAGAGAGAGAGAGATCAGTTCTATAGTTTAACAGTCAAATGGAACAGGACAAGCTGGCAAGCTTGTGGAAAACCCCATTTGGAAGACGGGTTGTGAATGCTTTGTTCAGCCTGGTCAAAGAACTTGTGGTTCATGCAAGAGGAGAGGACTGGCTGTCTAATGTTTCACTTGAAAAAGCAGAATCAAAAAGGCACTCTGTGGTGACCTGAAAGAAAGAGGTTATCATCTGGAAAACCCTGAGTGGGCAAGTTTCTTCAGCAAGACACTGAAGTGACTGATGGAAGTAAATCAGTTGTGGGTGTTCTGGAACAACAAATCTCTCTAAACTGACAAGAACCTTCCTGAGCGATAACCATTTACCTTTCAAGCACCAAAGCCTGGTGAATAATATAAATGTTAAATTCTGTGCACAGTATAAGAATTGCCTGCAACCAGTGAACTTGGAGGAATGAGAAGTGAAATTGGACTGTGAATCAAAGAACCTTTCTGAACTTAAATACATGTGCACTTAGAATTAGAAGGGGGTTAAGTTAGGTTAGTTAAGTCAATAGTGATAAGTTAAAGTGTGATTCTGTTTTCATGTTTAAAGATAATTAAAAGCAACTTTTGTTTAAGTAACCATTTGTCTTGGTGAATATCTATTGCTGCTAGGTTTTGAGATCCTCTGGGCTCGTAGCACCTTCCATGTTGCAAAGATTTACAGGGTTAATAGATTAATTGGTCACATAGGTGTATTTGAGAGTTTGGGATTATGGGATGGAAAGGCCCTTTACCATACTTACCTCCGTTATATTGGGAATTATAACCTTTCCAGTTCAATGGCCTGGATTCTCCTTCCTGAATAAAGATGGGTGTGGTGAGGATAAGGCATTGAGTATGACAGAAAATACTGCTCTTCTGTCATGCCAAGGTTGCCATTCTATTCCTTCCCACCCACTCCTGCTCCATGGAACTGTTGTAGGATGAGTAAAATGGGATCTGTTTCTTTCATGCCTATATTTCCAAACAACAGTCTTCTTGAGCAGAGAGGTGTTCCACATTCTTTGGTTTAATTCCTCAAAAAAAAATCTATGTTCACCTCTGATGACTGTGAACAACTGGCTTCCCAATTAAGCAATGCACGATTATAAAATTCTCATTCTTAGGATTTGAGATAATTACATCATAATTTCCCCCATCTTCCTAACTCTCTCTAGCCCTATGACCCTCTGTGATAGCTTGATAGCTGCCCTCTCTCAATTCTCCTTTTAAACATCCTGATTTTAGTTGCTCCACTTGGTCTACCAAAATCTCAGCTCTGGTATTACGGTTGAAACCTCCATGTTACTTTAAGATACCCATCAAAACCTAACTCATCGATAAGGTTTTTACTTACGTACTTATTATTACTTATGTATTCAAGTGTTTGGCAAGTCTTCTGAAATGCATCTTGAGGTGACTAAAAACACTAAAGATTGTTGTTCCTCAATGGACATTCATATCATGGTCTCCTTTTGAGCTTCACCTCTTACCTTCTTGTGGAGGCTTCTTGGTCAGGGAATGTCAATGGGAATACCAAGGCATAGAGACCCAGCAAGGAATCCTAACTCGATGAAACAACCTGCGTTTGGGAAAGTTTCAGAGAATTTCCTAACATTAAAAAATTCTTCCCCAATAATTCCTGCTGAATCTAAAAACTTGGCAGAATCTGCATAAAATTAGATTAAAAATGGGCTTGTTGCCTAGGGGTTCAGTTGAAATGACAGAGCCATATTCTTCTGATAATCAGATAAACATAACATTGTTTGGGAAAATCAATGCTCCACAGGTTTGGGTAACTCTTCTGATCTCAAATCAACTTTGTGTGGGTGCATTATCACAAATGTTGCTGTACTCTTATTTTCTTTGGCAAGTTTTACATGATAATTTCCATGAATTTATGAGAAAGACCATGAAATGAAGCAGCTCAAAATTAGCCCATTTAGCCTAACATGCTTGTGTCAGCCCCTTGACAGAGTTCTCTGTAGTGTATGGTAGCCTGAACTCATTGTTATCTCATGATATAACTGATTTACAACCACCAATAAAATTTATTCTGTTAATAGTTCCATTACTGTTTATTTACTTAGCCGTGGAACAACTTTAATTATGTCACATTTTCCAATCTACTCTTCCTCTATAGCTCTGCAATTACCTTCCTTTTAAAATGTCCTCACTAATTTGCTTGTAAACTTGTCTCATCCCATTTCTGCATTGCATTCCAGATTTTAATGACCCTTAATACTGAAATTCACATTATACTGACCCTTCTTCCAAGTGAAAACAAGCCTCCCCATCTCTGAAAGTCACTGTTACTTTGGAATTAAACAGTAAAGTTTCCAAACTCTCTGATGGTAGTGAAAGTATCTGGTCCTGACAGAGTACTCAGCCAATTATTAAATATCTATGCTGACCAATTTACCAGTGTATTCCTGGATATCTGCTACATCTCACTCCGACAGGGTGTGGCACCCGCCTGTTTCAAATAGCCGTCAATCGTACCACTGCCAAAGACGAGTGTGGTAATTTGCCTAAATGACTATTGACCAGTGCCACTCACGTCAACAATGATGAAGTGTTTTTAAAGTCTGGAAGCCTGGTATCAGCTATTGTCTGAGTGGCACCATGGATCTGTTCCAATTCGCCTATTGTAGCAACAGATTTACAGTGGATGCCATCTCAGTGGTTCTTCACAAAGCTCTGGAACACCTAGACAGCAAAGATGCACACATCAGGATGCTCTTTATCGACAACAGTTTGGCATTTAAAACCATCATCACCTCAAAATTGATCATCAAACTCCAGGACTTGGGACTCAACACCCCACTGTGTAGTTGGATTTGCTCACCTCCAGACCACAATCAATGAGGAATGGTAAGAACATCCTCTCCACAAATTTCAGATTCATATTTCAGATGTAATGTCAGGGTACATACATGACATCACATACAACCCTGAGATTCCTATGTGATGTCAGAATTACCACTTATTAGCAGTTCAAAAAAAGGACTCAACATATACATATAAACAAATAAAGAAATGTAATCAACCTGATTGTGCAATACAGAGAGAGGAAAAAAAACCCAATAAATGGCAAAAGTAAGAGTCCTTAAATCAGTACATGGGGATTCATGTGATGCGTTAGATTCAGGAGGCAGGAACTCAACCATCCCGGGAAGTTAATTGAAAAGAGTTATTTAAGCAAAGTTTTAAAAGTCAACTGTAAAGAAAAACTATATTTAAACACATCAAAAATGTCACCAAAGAAAAATAATCTGCTCTAGGATCATCCAGAGTACAGCAAGCAGAAGATTGGAAACATAGGACTCTTGAACAATGGAAGCCTTGGGCTGGAGTTTAATCTGCATCCCTGTGGTGTGAGTGGTCCACCCACCAGGCAGCTGGAGGTGCCTATTCACCGCTGGGATGGGGAGATGGTGTCAAGGAAGAAGAAGACCATTTGGGCATGCGCAGAAAAGCGCACAGGTGTGAAATCGATGAGCCCTCAACGGCAATCAGCATATCTAGCTCTTTTGCTAGCGCTGGGAAATTCCAGCTGTTGCAACAGGACTCAGAGGAGGAGAAAGAAAACAGAGCAGACACTCAAGACAGGAATAGTGATGAAGAAAAGGAACAAGAAGTTATATAGAAGAAAGTTTTAATATCTGCTAAAGGTAAAAAGGCAAAAGAATCAAAAGAAAGAGGTATACTGTTACAAGTTCAGTGAACCTCATATACCACACCAAAGCAATGGTTCCTTAAACAAAATTAGTTTAATTCTCTGAGGATAGAACAAGATCAACACTCAATTTATCAACACTAAGTTATTTACACAATCCCTCCCTTCCCCCCAACCTAATCTAAACACAAGTGTGTGTATGATGTGTTTTCAGGAAAGTCCTTTTTATGGGCCAATTTTCCACTGTCCATGTTTCCAAGGCTATATTTTCCAGTAATCTTCAATTCTGGCTACAGAATCAAACAGTCATTACATTCAAGCAAATTTCAGTGCTTTACCAGGCAGGAAAGTTGTGGAGGGTTACAGAGAGATGGTTGTTGCTTTTTGGACACCGCAAACAGGAGTGTCTTCCAGAAGAAACTTGTCTTCTTTCCAGGTTCTTCTCCTGTTCGCCACACTAGGAAGATGATCCGCCATTTCCATGGAGGGTACACTCAGGCTTTTTCAGCCTTTGGAGCGACTTCATCTCCAACATCGAAGTACTTGAGATGGCAGAGGCCGACAGCATCGAATCCACGCTGCTGAAGAACAAACTGCGCTGGGTGGGTCACGTCTCCAGAATGGAGGACCATTGCCTTCCCAAGATCGTGTTATATGGCGAGCTCTCCACTGGCCACCGAGACAGAGGTGCACCAAAGAAGAGGTACAAGGACTGCCTAAAGAAAGCTCTTGGTGCCTGCAACATTGACCACCGCCAGTGGGCTGATATCGCCCCAAACCGTGCATCTTGGCGCCTCACAGTTCGGCAGACAGCAATCTCCTTTGAAGAAGATCGCAGAGCCCACCTCACTGACAAAACACAAAGGAGGAAAAACCCAACACCCAACCCCAACCAACCAATTTTCCCTTGCAACCGCTGCAACCGTGTCTGCCTGTCCTGCATCGGACTTGTCAGCCACAAACGAGCCTGCAACTGACGTGGACACTGCCCCATAAATCTTCGTCCACGAAGCCAAGCCAAAGAAGAAGACACTCAGGCTATCATATCAGAACTCTGCCCAGTCTTGAAAAAGTAGCCTTTTCAGCAGACTCCTCTTCTGTCCAGCCTTTCTCAGACTCCCTCTTGCTAACTTCTTCTCTGCCCCTCCCCTCCTGATGTTCCAGGTACTGTTAATATTTTTTTGGTTTCAGTTTGCAAATATTGCAATTTCCAGGCTTTACAAAAAACATATGGCCCCAACTCTCTGCAAATGTTTCAGTTTCTGGGATTGTTGCTGAAGCCAAGAACCTTCTGTTTGCACTTGCCCTTGGAACTTTACAAGTTCTGTCTGTAAAATGCATGCAAACTCACAGCTAACCCAATTCTAATCCCTTTTATAAGCATATATTTAATCAACCCACTGTGTCACATTTATCAATGAAGATTTAATGAGGGAATTGAAGAAGACAAATAAAAGAATTAGAAAATAATTTACCATTGTGAATTATTTGCAAGTTGCTATGGGCAACTTGGATGAAAGAGTTAAGACTAGATGATGAAGTGTAGGATGTAAAGGAAAGAGTGGGAAAAGTAGAGATTGACACAGACACATTGGCTGTTGAGAGGATCAAAATGTAGGAAAAATTGGATATATTTTAAAACTTCAGCAGAAGAAACCATATTAAAATTGTTGGACTTGAGGAAGGCACTGAAAGTCAAGATCCTATTTGTTTTTTCCACGATTAGATACCTAATGTTCCAGGATTGGAGAAGGTTGCACAAAATGTTGAAATTGGAAGGGCAAATAGAGCCTTTATACTACAACCAACATCAGATCAAAAACCACATTCTATATTGATTAAGTGCCTAAGACATCAAGACAGGGAAAAGATACAGATCGCAGCAGCGGAAGGGAGCAAAAGAAAGAGATACCCTGCTTGATTTCAAAGAAAGCAGAGAATTGTTTTATCCGGATATAAGTGCGGCATTATTGAAGCCTGGAAGAGACTTTTATCTGGTTAAAAACTCCCTTTGGCGGAAAAGATTAAAAAATTGTGTTGCACATCCAGCAGCTTTGAATATTATTCTTCTAGATCGAGAAAGAAAATTCTTTTCATACTATAGGGCATCAGCAGAGTTTGTGGAAATATTGCTGAATATTACACCGGTGGAGTGATTATTTCAAGATAATATGTGTTTTCTTTTTTTAGATTCAAATCCATATCTTATATATGAAGAATGATTAACACTTATATGGTGAATATTCTGGGGTGAAGGATGAGTTGGGGGGGGGGGTGGTTAGGGATAATAGGAGCTGATTTATGATGTACCATGTGTTCTTACTTTGGCTTGGCTTCGCGGACAAAAATTTATGGAGGGGTAATGTCCACGTCAGCTGCAGGCTCGTTTGTGGCTGACAAGTCCGATGCGGGACAGGCAGACACGGTTGCAGCAGTTGCAGGGGAAAATTGGTTGGTTGGGGTTGGGTGTTGGGTTTTTTCTCCTTTGTCTTTTGTCAGTGAGGTGGGCTCTGCGGTCTTCTTCAAAGGAGGTTGCTGCCCGCCGAACTGTGAGGCGCCAATATGCACGGTTTGAGGCGATATCAGCCCACTGGCGGTGGTCAATGTGGCAGGCACCAAGAGCTTTCTTAAGGCAGTCCTTGTACCTCTTCTTTGGTGCACCTCTGTCTCGGTGACCAGTGGAGAGCTTGCCATATAACACGATCTTGGGAAGGCGATGGTCCTCCATTCTGGAGACGTGACCTACCAAGCGCAGTTGGATCTTCAGAAGCGTGGATTCGATGCTGTCGGCCTCTGGCATCTCGAGTACTTCAATGCTGGAGATGAAGTCGCTCCAATGAATGTTGAGGATGGAGCGGAGACAACACTGGTGGAAGCGTTCTAGGAGCCGTAGGTGATGCCGGTAGAGGACCCATGATTCGGAGCCGAACAAGAGTGTGGGTGTGACAACGGCTCTGTATACGCTAATCTTTGTGAGGTTTTTCTGTTGGTTGTTTTTCCAGACTCTTTTGTGTAGTCTTCCAAAGGCGCTATTTGCCCTGGCGAGTCTGTTGTCTATCTCATTGTCGATCCTTGCATCCGATGAAATGGTGCAGCTGAGATAGGTAAACTGGTTGACCGTTTTGAGTTTTGTGTGCCCGATGGAGATGTGGGGGTGCTGGTAGTCATGGTGGGGAGTTGGCTGATGGAGGACCTCAGTTTTCTTCAGGCTGACTTCCAGGCCAAACATTTTGGCAGTTTCCGCAAAACAGGACATCAAGCGTTGAAGAGCTGGCTCTGAATGGGCAACTAAAGCGGCATCGTCTGCAAAGAGTAGTTCACGGACAAGTTGCTCTTGTGTCTTGGTGTGAGCTTGCAGGCGCCTCAGATTGAAGAGACTGCCATCCGTGCGGTACCGGATGTAAACAGCATCTTCATTGTTGAGGTCTTTCATGGCTTGTTTCAGCATCATGCTGAAGAAGATTGAAAAGAGGGTTGGTGCGAGAACACAGCCTTGCTTCATGCCATTGTTAATGGAGAAGGGTTCAGAGGGCTCATTGCTGTATCTGACCCGACCTTGTTGGTTTTCGTGCAGTTGGATAACCATGTTGAGGAACTTTGGGGGGCATCCGAGGTGCTCTAGTATTTGCCAAAGCCCTTTCCTACTCACGGTGACAAAGGCTTTGGTGAGGTCAACAAAGGTGATGTAGAGTCCTTTGTTTTGTTCTCTGCACTTTTCTTGGAGCTGTCTGAGGGCAAAGACCATGTCAGTGGTTCCTCTGTTTGCGCGAAAGCCGCACTGTGATTCTGGAAGAACATTTTCGGCGACACTAGGTATTATTCTATTTAGGAGAATCCTAGCGAAGATTTTGCTTGCAATGGAGAGCAGCGTGATTCCCCTGTAGTTTGAGCAGTCTGATTTCTCGCCTTTGTTTTTGTACAGGGTGATGATGATGGCATCACGAAGGTCCTAAGGCAGCTTTCCTTTATCCCAGCAGAGCTTGAAAAACTCATGCCGTTTGGGATGCAGTGTTTTGCTGCCAGCCTTCCAGACTTCTGGGGTGATTCCATCCATACCTGCTGCTTTGCCACTTTTCAGTTGTTCAATTGCCTTATATGTCTCTTCCCGGGTGAGGACCTCATCCAGCTCTAGCCTTCGGGGCTGTTGAGGGAGCTGGAGCAGGGCGGAATCTTGGACTGAGCGGTTGGCACTGAAAAGAGATTGGAAGTGTTCTGACCATCGGTTGAGGATGGAGATCTTGTCGCTGAGGAGGACTTTGCCGTCTGAGTTGCGCAGCGGGCTTTGGACTTGGGGTGAGGGGCCGTACACAGCCTTTAGAGCCTCGTAAAGACCCCTGAAGTCTCCAATGTCCGCGCTGAGCTGGGTTCGTTTGGCGAGGCTAGTCCACCACTCATTTTGGATCTCCCGGAGTTTGCGCTGAAGATGGCTGCATGCGCGAGGGAAGGCTCATTTCTTCTCCGGCCAGGACGGCTTTGCAAGGTGAGCCTGGTGGGCTGCTCGCTTCTTTGCCAGCAGCTCCTGGATTTCCTGGTTGTTTTTGTCGAACCAGTCCTTGTTTTTCCTGGAGGAGAAGCCCAGTACCTCTTCAGTAGATTGCAGTATGGCAGTCTTCAGCTGATCCCAGAGGGTTTCAGGGGACGAGTCCGTGAGGCGGATTGCATCTTCGAGCTTTGTTTAGGTTGAGCTTGCAGTGAACCAGCCGGTGGTCAGTGTGGCATTCCACACTGGGCATGACCCTGGTGTGGAGCACATCTCGTTTGTCTCTTTCTCGCACCAGGACGTAGTCCAGGAGGTGCCAGTGTTTGGATCGGGGATGCATCCAGGTAGTCTTCAGGCTGTCCCTCTGCTGAAAAAGGGTGTTTGTAATGACAAGCCGCTGTTCTGCGCAGAGCTCCAACAGGAGGCGCCCATTGTCGTTGCACTTGCCGACGCCATGCTTGCCCAGGATTCCTGGCCAGATTTCAGAGTCTTTGCGACGCGAGCGTTGAAGTTGCCAAGGATGACAACCTTTTCGGCTGTAGGGGTGCGTTGAATCAGTGTAGAACTTGTCCTTTTCTGCTGGTTCCACCTGGAGGGTTGGAGCTTAGACACTGATGAGGGCGGTGCGACGCTTGTTTTGAAGGGGGAGTCACATGGACTTGATCTGGTCTGAGTGGCCTGTTGGGAGGTTTTTGAGTTTGTAGGCAATGGAGTTCTTGACCATGAAGCCTACACCAGATAGGCGTCATTCATCCATAGGCTTGCCAGACCAGTAGAGTGTGTAGACCTCGCCGCGTTCTTGGAGGCTGCCTACATCTGCAAGGCGGACTTTACTGAGAGCGGCTATGTCGATGTCAAGTCTGAGGAATTCATGTGCGATGAGGGCAGACCGACATTCAGGTTGGTGGCTGTCAGCCTTGTCTAGCATGGTTCTGATGTTCCAGCATGCTAGCTTGAGTTTGTGAGCATCTTTTGAGGGGGAGGATGTGAAGGGTGAGGACGTGGACATATCCTCGGGCCTGCGCAAAGGAGCTTTTAGGTGGAGTGCAGTGTGCGCAGTATGGCCCCACCCTTTACACCCATGGTTCGTGTGCCGTGGCCAAGCAAGCTGGGACGTGGCAGCGAGGTCCTTGGGTTGTAGGTTTTATATCGGAATGGCCTTCTCCTATGCAGGTTTCTTACACGGGCTGGAGGGGCCTGCCTCCCCTCCTAAGTACCATGTGTACTTTTGTGGCAATCACCACAGCCCATACAATGGAGGAGGATAGTGCTGTATATTATATTAACAATGCTAGAAGAGGGAGTTTACTAATTTTAATGAATGTTATATATGCTATTTTATATATACTAATTTTTTTCTGCTTGGACTGCTGGAGGGTGTGTGCCCCATTATGGAGGATAAAGTTTGAGCAATTTTGGAGGAGACACACGGAGAGAGGTGAAGGGGGAACATTAGATATTGTGATTAACTTCTGGAAAGATGAATAACATAGTGAAAATATAAGTTTTAATGTTAATGGGCTAAATGGAACAGTGAAGAGAAAGAGAATATTGTCACATATTAAAAAAAAATGACAGAGGACCTGGCCTCAAAAATTAAAAAGGGAGTGGGTGGGGCAGGTCTTCATTGAATTCAAAAGCAAGAGGAGTGGCAATCTTGAGCCATAAAAATCTTCCAGTTAGAGTTCAGGAGATGGTAATAGGCCCTGCAGGTAGATCTGTTACAGTGCTCTGTCGAATATACTCATAATTTTGGATTTTTAATAATGCAATCTTTTACTTTTTTCAAATAATAGCGTATCTAAGGGACAAATTGGGCTCAACAATGTTTGTTACCAAACTGTAGTGATGTGGAGATTCTGGTTTGAAAGGGAATCACAAAAAATTTACTTCAGTAATGTACCTCTTACTTCAAATGGGAATCCCCAAACATGGGATTCGTAAATCTTGACAGAGATGGGAATCAGACTTAAATGTAAGAATTGGTGAGCAAAATTGGTCTGAATTATGTTGGAACACAATAAATGTAAAATATAGATTAGTACAATATAATTTTTTGCATCAATTATATCTCAAGTCACAGAAACTAAAATTAAAATCAGACCTATCAGACTGATGTTTTAGATGTGGTGAAGAGGTAGGAAACTTTTTACGTTCAACTTGGTCATGTTCTAAAGTGAGGCCTTTTCGGGTAGATTAAGGAAATTTCTTAGAGCAGGTTACAGAAATTCAATTCTGTAAAACCTAGAATTATTTTCACTGAGGAATATTATAAGGATAGGACCTAAACAGAAATTATCCAAATATCAATCAGAATTTGTTGAAAATTACATTGGCAGTGGCCAGAAAATGTATAGCAGTTACTTGTCAATCTGATTCAAATCTGGGTATGGTACATTGGAATGCAGAGATGCATAGCTGTAATCCCCTTGAGAAGATTACCTATAACTTAAGAAATAACTATGACACATTTTTATAAGTTTGGCATCCATATTTAAAAATCTCAGAAGTAAATCTTGAGTTGTGTTCTTCCTAGCCCTTGAGACCTATGTTGATCTTCTCCATGGAGTGTCTGGCACTTTTCAGCAATCCACTCTGCTTTTTTCTTTCTTTTCTAATTCTTTATCTTTTTCTTGCTTTCTTTTTATGTATCTACATCATTTTCTTTGGGGTCTTTTCTTGGGTGGGTGGAGGTTGAGGGGTTTGGGGTATAATCATCATGGTTGTACTCTTCAACTTTGTAATTGACTGCATGATTGGTCAAAATTAAATAAAATAATAAAAATACTAAATACATGGTTTTGTCATTGAGGATTCTGATGGCGGAGGGGTAGCAGCTGTTCTTGAACCTGATGGTGTGAGTCTTGTGGTACCTATACCTCTTTCCTGATGGTAGCAGCGAGAACAGAGCATGTGCTGAGTGGTTGAGATCCTTGATGATTGCTGCTGCTCTCCAATGGCATCATTTTCTGTAAGCATTCTCGATGGTGGGGAGGGTTTTAACCATGATATCCTGGGCTGTGCCCACTACATTTTTCAGGGCTGTACACTCAGGGGCATTGGGTGTCCCCAAACCAGACCATGATGCAACCAGTCAGCACTCGTTCCACCACACATCTGTAGAAATTTGCCAGGGTTTATGATGTGATGGCAAACATCTGCAAACTCCTGAGGAAGTAGAGATGAAGATGTGCTTTCTTCAGGATTCAATTTGGGTCCTGGGAAGATCCACCGAGTTGGTGATTCCCAAGAACTTAAATTTGCTCATCCTCTCCACCGCTGACCCCCCCAATGATCAGTGGATCATACACTTCTGTTTTTTTCTTCCTGAAATCAACAATCAGTTCCTTGGTATTGGTGTTATTGAGAGCAAAGTTGTTGTTGGTGCACCATTCAGCCAAGTGTTCAAAAATAAAACACATAAGTCTGCAGGCACTGTGGTCGAAGTAAAGTCAAAATGCTGGAGAAATTCAGCTGGTCAGTGTTCTTTATATAGCAAAGACCAATGAAACCAATGTTTCAGGCTTGAGCCCTTCATCAAGGTATGAAAATCATTCTCCCTCCCCTTACCCTTTGTCTTCTTTCCTCCAGCTCTCCACTCCCTTCCCTCTCTAGTCACAGAGCCATCCCTCCTCCACCTGCTTGCTGGTGTGCCCTTTGTCCCTTATCCACCTATTACCTTCTGCCTTTGGGATTGAGCTTTTGCTCTTGCCCCTCTCTCCCACCATTTTGTTCGGGTGCCTGCCGACATTTTTTCATACATTGATAAAGGCCTCAATCCCGAAACTTTAATTATGTATCTTTATCTTTGCCATATAAAGTATACAGTTTGACCAGCCTTATTTTCTATCTCCCTCCTGTATGCTGATTCATTATCCACCACAATGCCATCACTACTGGAGCAGCACAGGACTGCCTTATTAGCCCCCTGCTCTGAACCTATGACTGTGCATGACCAGCACCATCTACAAATTTGTTGATGATTCCACGGTAGTAGGTTGTATAAAAAGAGGTGATGAGTCAGGATACAGGAGGGAGATTGAAAACTTGGCACCAACAGCAAACCTTGCACTTAATATCGGCAAAATCAAGGAGCTGATTGTTGACTTCAGGAAGGGAAAACTAGAGGTGTATGATCCAGTGATCATTGGAGATCAGAGGTGGAGAGGACGAGCAAATTTAAGTTCTTCAGAGTCACAATATTGGAGGATCTTTCCTGGACCCAACACACTAATAATATTGTGAAGAAAGCACGTCAGCACCTCTACTTCCCCAGGTTGGGTATGACATTGGAAACCCTGGCAAATTTCTACAGATGTGTAGTAGAAAAAGTGTTAACTGACTGCATCTTGGTCTGGTATAGGGACACCGATACCCCCGAGCGTAAATCCCTGCAAAAGGTAGTGGACACAGCTCTTACTTGTGCACTTTATTGAGTTTTTTTCTTCCTCTTTCTATTGAACAGTTTGTTTACAATTCTTTATTTGTTTACATATGTACATTGTGTACAGTCTTTTTTTTGCACTTCCAAAAAGTGGCCATTCAGATTTGCCGGCAGGGAAAAGAATCTCAGGGTTGTAAGTGATGTCATGTATGTACTCTGACAATAAATCTGAAAGACATGCAAGTGCTGGAGAAATTCAATGGATCATGCAATATCTATAGGAGGGAGATTACATTTTGCTTCCTATAGTGTAGATGCTACATGATTTACAGAGTTTCTTCAGCACTTATCTGTTCTATTTTTACTTTGGAGCGTTTCTTTATTCTAAGTGTGGCCACATGCGAGCCATGAAGCTCCCGTGTCTTTGCCTTTAGACATTGTGGAAGCAGCCACAAAGTATGCTCTATATACAGCTGTAGCAACTGGACAAAAAACTGCCCAGCAGAGAAGAACAAATGCTGGGGAGAAGGGGACATGTTTCTACATGGTGTCTGGCCATACGTTTTCCCTACCTTACTGTGAACCGTTCAGAAAGTCATGAGACATGGGATCCATGGAATCTTGGCTGTGTGGATAAAAAAAAATTGGCTTGCAAGTGCAAAGCAGAGTTGTAGTAGAAGGAAACTATTCTGCTGGAGTTCAGTGATGAGTGGAGTACCGCAAGGATCTGTTCTGGGACCCCTGCTCTTTGTGATTTTTATAAATGACCTGGATGAAGAGACAGAAGGATGGGTCAGTAAGTTTGTGGATGATGCAAAAGTTAGAGGAGTTGTGGATGGAGCTGAAGTTTGTCAAAGATTACAAAAGGATACAGACAGGATGTAGAGTTGGGTGGAAATGTAGCAAATGGAGTTCAATCCAGAAAGTGTGGGGTGATGCATTTTGGATGGACAAACCAAAAGGCTGAGTACAGGGTTAATGGTTGGTTACTTACCAGTGTCGATGAAAAGAGGGACCTTGTGGTCCAAATCCATACATTCCTCAAGGTTGCCGTACAGGTTTTAAAAAAAATTTAATTTAGTAATTTTTAATCCACAACAGTAAACACAGTTCATTCAATAAAGAACTTTCAAAAATAATACATGTAGTATATTAAATCTCCCTCCCTCCACAGCTCGCCTCCAAAAAAAAAGAGAAAAAAAGAAAGAAAAAAGGTTGAGAAAAAGACTGGAGAATGTCAAGAGAATAAACTATTTATATCATAATTTTTTAAATAGTGGAGGATACCAATAAATGATGTTGTCATAAAGTCTATTAAACATTCATATCCATAATTTTCAAATATGAGCACCATATTTTCCAAAATACCTCATTATTTCGTAGACTATAAATAATCTATGAAGTTCCACATGCCATCTCTCCATCCCTAAGTCTGTGTCCGATTTCCAAGTTATTGCAATACACTTCCAAGAAATTCAATTTGATACATAGTTAGTTTCAATTTAGGTCTTATAAAAATAGCACAGATCCTTTGGGAACTTAACCCACATTATTCATTCCAAAAATATCCAACTTCAAACCAAAAATGTTTAACGTAAAGACACTCACAAGTAGATAGAGTGCAAAAATAATCCAATCTCTTGTCCACATCTAAAACATATATCTAATAATATAGGGTTCAATGTTTTTTTAATTTTTAAGGAGTCAAAAATAACTGATGCAAAAAATTATAACCTATATCTAACATCAATAATTTTTATCATATTATCTCTACATAATTCCCTCCAATCTTTCTCATCTATTTGTCCTTTTAAATCTACATCTCATCTTAATGTCAAATTATGCACCCCTATTTTGGGGGCTTTCTTTTGAAGTAAATTATACATTATACATTACTATTACAAACTAATAATTTCAATTCACTCTTGCTAGGTAACATCAAACTTGGACCTATTTTATCAGTCAAAAAAGCTTCAACTTGATAATAGCAAAATAAACTATTATTTGGCATATTAAATTTATTCTTCATTCATTCAAATGTTATAAATCTTCCAGCTTCAAAACAATCTTCTATCCTCTCAATACCCATCCACATCCAAGTCCTCAAAAACTGATTATCCATGGAAAATGGAATGTCTATTTTGACATAAAGGTATTTTTCCTGAAATTAAACTTCTCGCACCTATTTAATAATTAACTTTACTCCATAATTAAATTAGACATTTCAAAACTTCCCACCAACAATTTTGAATTCTATTTATAAATAAAATCCTGTATATTAATTTGTCCTATTTTACTAAGTTCTTTATTAACTCAAGCAGGAATTTTATTTAACACCAAACGATGCATTAATAAACCTCAATTGGACAACGTTATAATAGGTCTTAAAATGGGGAAGTTATACACCTCCCAATTCAAACATCCAAGTCAATTTTTCTAAAGAAACCCTTGTTATTTTTCCTTTTCATAAAAACTTTCTAACACTCGTTAGAGTCCTTGAAAATTTTTGAGGAAATGAGATTGGGATTGACTGAAAAAAATAATGAATTCTAGGGAAAATATTAATCTAATACAATTGACTCTACCTCAGTGGTTCTCAACCTATTTTTTTCCACTCACATACCACCTTAAGCAATCCCAATGCCATCAGTGTTCTGCAATTATTAAGGGATTGCTTTAGGTGGTATGTGAGTGGGAAGGGAAGGTTGAGAATCACTGCTTTAGACCCAATTATTACTGAAATATTTTGCTTGAGAAAATTGTCATTGGCCCATTTCCTTTGGAGTTATGAAACTGTGCACATCACAAGTCAATTAGGGATGATTAAAACAGTGGTTTTCAAACTTTTTCTTTCCACCCACATACCACCTTAAGCAGACCCTTACTTATCACAGAGCAGCTATGGTGTAGGGAATACTTAAAGTGGTAGATAAGTGGAAAGAAAAAGATTGAGAACCACTGCTCCACCATTTAAAGTTATAGGTAAGTTATTCCACTTATTCAAATCCTCAATAATTTTATTAAGTAATGGTAAATAATTTAGTTTATATAAATTATTGAAATCATTAGCAAACTTAATACCTAAATATTTTGTTCCAGCATCTGGCCACCTAAATTGAGTGACCTTTCTACATTGGGAATAGTTACCCTTGACTAATTGCAATATTTCCCAATTAATCTTATACCCAGATACTTCACCATATTCTTCCAGTCTTGTATGTAATTGACAGAAAGAATTCATAAGGTCTGTCAGGAAAACCAAAACATCATCAGCAAACAAATTTATTTTATATTCTTCTTGATTGACCTTTATACCCTTGTTACGACCCATGCATAACGAGTAGCAATGGACAATGATGCAGATAGTGTGTAATATTAAAACAATAATTTTATTTCTAACTCTTAACTCTTAAGCTATCCTTCACACTAATTCGATACCCAGCAATTTGATGCCCAGTGTAATGATAGTGATCATAGTTACTGTTTGATTAGACTTAGCTGCCAGCAGGGGGCTGACACACAGTATGTAGTATCTGTAATGGAGATTTGCAGCCTCATGGCCTGCCTCATGGTACTGTTTACACCAACTTTAAAGTAAAGAACCTTTTCCTTCATCCATGTGTTGTCTAAGAACTCACACGTACGAATACAAAATGTAATGCCCAGAATTAATGATGAGCTGATGTGAAGAATGGAGTTTTGCATTCCGTTTGCATTGCTTTTGAAGAAATATCCATCGACATGAGCTGTGGTCATGACACTCCTAGTCCTTTTGTAGCAAGACTTGAACTGGGCGGCCTCCAAGTAATCATCTTGAATTCTTTTTAATAGTATTAATTGTTATAGAAGCTCTTCCTGTTTCAACTACCAAGCAAAAACTTTATGAGCCCTTTCACCTAATTCATAATACCTTTGCTTAGTTCTCTCAATTAATTTTTTTAATTCTGCAAGTCTGAATCGTTTTAATGGTTTTTTGTTACTAATTTCTTCCTTTTCTCATCAGAAGCCTTTCTTTGTAAATCCTTCTCCAAACCTTCTATTTCCTTTACCAATTGATCAACCTCTTTCATATAATTATCTTAAATTTCGCTGTATAACTTATTATCTGATCTCTCAAATATGCCTTCAAAATGTCCCAAAGAATAAACTTATCATCCAATGAATTAGAATTTCTTTCTAAAAAATATTGAATTTGTTTCCTTATAAAGTCACAAAACTCCACCCACTTCAACAATGTAGAATTAAATCTCCACCTATAAACCATTTTTTTCTTTCTTAAGAATTAAGCATGTTATTAGAAGTGGTGAATGATCAGATAAAATTCTGGTCTTATACTCTACATGCAAAATTCTTCCTTGCAATTGCAATGATAGTAAAAATAAATCTAGTCTCAAATAAGAGTCATCCCCATATGACTAAAAGGAATAATCACTTTTCTTCAGCTTTAACCTTCTCCAAATATATATTAAATTCAAGTCTTTCATCAAACTCAAAGTCATCTTTGCCACTTTTATTCTTGTAACTGATCTTGCTGACTTATCCAATACAGCAATTAAAATCTCTTCCTATCTAAACTTTTTCATAAGCTTCAGCTAAAAACATAAAGGTACCCTGAATAAATACTTCATCATCATCTACATTTGGTGCATAGATATTCATTCGTGTCCACATTTTAGAATAAATTTGACAATGTATCAAAACAAATCTCCCCACAAGATCTGTAACCCCCTTTTGAATTTTAATAGATAAAGTCTTCTTAATCAATATCACAACTCCTCTTGCTTGATAGTTAAATGTTGAAGCTTCCACTTGACCTACCCAATCTCTTTTTAATTTCTGGTGTTCCTTCTCTGTTAAATGAGTTTCTTGCAAAAAAGCAACATCAACTTTCATTTTCTTCATATAAGATAACACACATTTTTACTTAATCTGATTATTAATCCCATTTATATTAAAACTTACTCAATTTAATACCCTACTAACAGCCATTTTTCTACTTCCAAAAAATTCAAAAACTCCCTTTGCCTCTCCTCTTGGATTTCCTGGACCTCCAGCATCTTAAAACTAACAATCACATGTGACATCTCTGTCCAAAAGAAAAGAAAATAGAGAAAAAGAGGAAAATGCTAGAAAAAAACCCCAAAAGAAAAGTTTCTGCCAAAAAATGCCAGTACTTCCCCCCCCCCCCCCCCCACCATTGCACAAGGTGGCACAAAACAGTTACGGACGGAAAAGGAAAATCTCCACCCACTGGTGAGAGCAATCATTATATAAATTTTAATTAAAAAAAATTAATTTGTAGGTGAAGGCAGCCACTTCAAGATCCCTATGCTCTTGTTGGTTCTCATGATCTTCCTCTTGTTGGTTCTCAATATCTTCAACTTCTTGGTGCGTCAATACTCTCCCTGCAGCTTGTATCTCTGATAAAAACTTGTTGAATACCCATGTTTTGTACATCAATTTGGTGATCCTGTTTAATATTTGGAGGAGAATTTGCAATTGTGCTTGATTTTCCCCTAGAAACTCCATAAGTGTAGCTGGATAATGAAAATAGATCTTGTATCCTTTTTTCCACCAAACCGATTTAGCAGGATTAAACTCCTTTCTTCTTTTCACAAATGCTGCACTGAAATCCACATAGAAAAATACTTTCCTCTGAGCCACTATTAATGGGCCCTGCTGTTTTCGGGCATTCTGGACAGCCACTCGCAATATCGTCTCTTTATCCTGATAACCTAAGTATTTAATCAAAACAGAATGTGGAGCTTGTTCCGGTAATGGCTTCTTTCTATTAGCCCTCAATTCAATTCCATTCTATTCCATTTGGAAAATTCTCAGAACCCAAAACTTTTGGAATCCATTTTTGAAAAAAATGTACAGTATTAGAGCCTTCAAAATCGTCAACTACATTGTTTCTTCGTACTGATTTTCCAGTACATCAATTTTTTCAAAAATTTGTTCCTCAGCAAATCCTGTACCGTAACTGAATCTTCCATTTTATTAACTGCTTATTTGCATGTTCCACCTCAACATGATACTCTTGCATACTTTCTTCAATTTTCTGAATATTTTTCATCTCTCCTTTGACATACTTAAGTTGTGTATTAATATTATATCTTACAGATACAAATTGCATATCAATCTTCTGACTTATTATCTGCAATTGATTCATTAATACAGAAGTTTGCTCTTGTCTGTCCATACCTTGACTTCTAGCCTCAGGAATTGTTATCTACATGCTTCTATACCTTGTACTAGTTGGGCTTCTTCATCTCCATGCATGTTTCTTCTTCTTTCTCCTCTTCTTTGTCTTCGTCTTCTTCTTCTTGTCCTTCCAAATCACTGGAAACCTGAGCTTCAGATTCTGCCTCCGACTTCACAGAAGCAAAGCCTTCAGGGCAACGCTACTGACAGCAGCTTCAGTTATCTGCTGTAGGGAAGCAGCTTATTCCATTTTGTGCATGTGCGAACCCTTGCGCATGTGCACTTGTTCCTGAGGTAATTGTAAGTCGAAGGTTCTCTTCTGCCATCTCCAGCTCGTTGGAGGAATGATGCTGGTGTCACCTGCACCTGGGCCACTGCAGCTCTAGTCAAACGAGGAGGAGGAGGAGGAACTTCAGCCCAAGGCTCCAGCATCAAGGTAGGTCCAACTTGTTTGATTTTCTGACTTCTTTTCCAACTATTTTCTTTCTTGTCTGTGTCTTCCCCTTCCATGAAGCCATAATGAAAACTTTGCAGGTAAGTTCCTAAAGCTTTATTAATCTTTTAAAATTAAAAAAAATTAAAGTCAGTTATTAATTAGTTCTCCCCGGAGAGGCGTATCTTCACATCTTCCACTCATGCCATCACACCATGCCCCATCGCCGCAGAGGTTGATAGGTTAGTTAAGAAGGCTGATGGAATACTGGGCTTCATTAATAGGGGGATTGAGTTCAAGAATAGAGAGGTCATGCTGCAACTCGACAAATATCTGTTCTGGTCACCTCATTATAGCAAGGATGTGGAAGCTATGGAGAGGGTGCAGAAGAGATTTACCAGGATGTTACCTGGATTGGACAATAAGTTTTATGAGGCAAGGTTAACAGAGCCAGGACTTTTCTCTTTGGAACATAAATGGATGAGAGGAGACTTAATAGAAGTCTACAAGATTATGAGGCATAGCTAGTAGGTGGACATCCAGCACCTGTTCCCAGAGGACATGTACAAAGTGAAGGAAGGTAAGTTTAGGGAAGACATCAGGGGTAACTTTTTTTTTTTACACAGAGAGTTGTGGGTGCCTGGAATGCCTTGTCAGGGATAGTAGTGGAAGTTGAAACATTAGGGGGATTCAAGAGTCCGTGGCACATGGATGGAAGAAAAATAGAGGGTTACGGGGTAGGGATGGTTTAGTAATTTTGTTCAAGGAGTTTTGTGATGTGTATTGGCCTATGTGTTGTGTGGTTTTATGTTAAAAGGTGACAGTTTGCCTTTAAGAGCCAAGGTGAAGGTGGACTGCTGAGAGAGTGGGAGACAGACTGGGCATGTGCAGAAAATGATCTAAAAATTTCTGAACTTGGAAGACAAACCACCACTGAGTGGTGCTGTGGAGTGGAAAGGCCCAAAACATGAGTTGTCTGGAAGACAGTTTAGAATGTTGGGCATTTTAAAGGGGATGAACATTCTGAATGCAGCCAGAAGGATCCGGACCAAGCCATTGTTCTGCTCTCTGCAAACAACACAAGAAGACAACTTCGAATTTTGTGCTCTCTCTCAAAGATCTTTTGGCTTCCGTTTACCAAACAAACTGAATTTTGTTTATGATCTTTGCTTTGGTTGAGATCGAAGTTTTGTGAATCCTGCATGTATCGTGTCTAAGTTTTTCTGTGGCCTGGTTGGAAATATAACTTAGACTTTAATTACATATGTTATATTTAGGAATTTATTAGTTTTACACTGTTATAGAAATTTGCATAGTAACCAGTGGGCATTGTTATAAAAGGGGGGATTTTGAATTAAAGTTTGAAGGTGATTTTTTAAAAATAAAGTAATTGTTCATCTTTACCCCTGTGTGATATGCCTTCTTTGTGGTTGTTGGTTTGATCTTGTAACATATGGGATGGCACAATATCAAGAACCAAATGGCCTATACTGCGCTGTAATGCTTTATGTTCTATGTTAACCTCTCTGTAGTTATTCGATTTTCTGATGGATTCCAAGCCACTCAACTCATTTTGTAATGCAGGCAGTGATGAGGACAGAGTGACCAGTTATCAGGCTGCATTTCACAAAAGAGAAGGAAAACATTTATATCCCAGCAGGGGAAATTTAAGTCATTCATGGATGGTGATCTGGATGGTATTTACTCCTATTTTATGAGAATGAATAATGCAGGTAGTGGGTTGGATAGTTTTAAATGCAAGTGAAAAATCAGCATTATACACATTGATAACAGCATGTGCATGAATAATGCTGAAGTAATAACACCTACACTAAAGTGAATCACTTCCGGCAATGATCTGTCTAATTTATCAGTGGGATTTCCTCCAATGGCAAGCTCTGATCCAGTAAGCCATATGCAAATCAACTTCAATGCAAGCACAAGTCACTTCTGAATGTGTGATGATGTGATGGTCACTTTGGGGGAAAGAGGAAAGCAAAGCAAATAAGAGTTTCCATCATTTCGGAGATGCAAAGGAGAAGGAGGGAGAGGTAATGGAATTGAACAGTTTATTTTTGACTCTTTGTTCCTATTACTCAGTGCTCTTTCATACAAGATGCTTTTGTCATATTTCTTATTCCAAAGCCCAGTGTAGAAGAAGGCTAACCCCATAATGTTGATGTGGTGGCTAACTTTAGTTTTGTGTCTCCATTCCTCATATTAGGAGCCTCTTTAAGGTCGATCAGTGAGGTGGAAGGAAGAACAGCAATCGGCATGAAATAAGGAAAGATTAGCTGGGAGCCAGAGAAGTAGAGAGTGATTGAGAAGAAAGTCAGGTTGGTTACTGGTTAATAAATTGTAACAATTTGAACAATTCAGAGTTCATTTTAATTCCAGTGTTCTGGAAGGCTGATATGTATTTAGTGCATTGCACAATATCACAGGATGCTTTACAGTCAATTAAATACTTATGAAGAATGGGCCCTATTGCAACACGGCAGCCAATGTACATATGTTGTGCTACATATGTTATCACTGGATTTTTTAAAGGAATTTAGTTTCCTCAGGTCATGGGGCAATTTCATGGTCTTTTTTTTAAACTTTATTTATTCATTCAAAAAACAAATAATATATGACATGCAGCAGTTAAACATGAACATGAACTTTTTTTTTATATATAAAGAAAAGGACCCCCCCCCCTTCAGCCATCCTTCCTAAGGAGAGCCAGAAAAAAAGAAAGAATATTAAAGAAAAAGTTAAATATACATATTGAAATCTAGTCAATATAAATTGAAATGTAAATATTCCGAGTATAACAGCCACTTATTAATAAAAAAATTATAATGATCATGTGAAACATATGTAATTTTTTCCATTATTAAACAATATTTCATCTCATTATGCCATCTATTAATATCAATCATATTTGTATCTTTCCACATACTAGCAATACATTTTTTCGCTACGGATAAAGCTAAATATACAAAAGCAAGCTGGAACTTATCTAATCCCAAACCTTTCAGAGGTTTCAAACTACCCAATAAAAATACTGTTGGATCTAAAACTATTTTAATCTTATACAGGTATTCTAAAAACGATTGAATTTTCTTCCAAAAAGATTGTATATGTATACATAAACAAACAGCATGTAAAAAGTTCCAACCATATCACCACATCTAAAACACAAATCTGATTCATTAAAACCATATTTAAAAAATTTTTTCAGGTGTCAAATATAATTGATGTCGTCGTGTTATACTTGTCTGTTTCAGCTGTGGAGCTTTACTCCTCAGCTGGTCCCCCCTCCCTTCAGTGTTGTTTTTGTCATGCGCGATTGCGCACTTTTGTTTGGCTCTGTGAGCCATCTTTGTTTGGTGTTCGGGGTTTCCACTGACCTCAGGGAGTGGGCTTCTCTCTCCACAGCAAGCCTCCTCATACAGGTAAGGCCTTCACTTTTCTCTTCCGACGTCTTTCCTTCTTAATTTCTTCCCATTGTTTTTGGTTTTTCTTTCTTTGCTGCCATTTTCTCCACACTTTTATTTTTAATTTGTTATGGTTTCTGTGTTTGTGGCTTTGCTTTTTCTTTACTTTTTTTTACTTTTCTGGAGAGGGCTGGTATTTTCTTACCGGTCACTACTCCATCATGTGACTTCCTCCCTCCAGGAAGAATCCCAACAGGAAAACATAGAAAATAACGGGAACAAGAAGGAAGAGAATAAAAAAAGGAAATCAGAGAAACAACAGATGACCAACCCAGAGGAAGAAGACCAACACCAAGATTCCTTTTAATAAAGATAATAAAAACAAAAATACCCAACAAAATAAAATAAACAACCCAACAAGAAGATCAGAAGAGACAGAGGTAAAGGACACAGATCCTGGAGTGGACTCAGAAAAGAAGAGGGAGAACATCAAACTCTACACAGAGAAATGGAAGATGAAGGGAAAGGACAGTACATGGATAAATTTTTTTAAAGAATATATGGAAACAGTAAAAGAATGGCTGATGCAAGAATTCAGTGAAATAAAGAGAATAAAAAGTACAGAAGAAAAAGTGAATAGATTAGAGATGATCATGACAGAAATAGGAAAAAGAGTAGACAAGGTGGAAGAACGAGAAACAGCCATAGAAATGGAGGTAGATGACTTAAAAAAGAAATTAGAAGAATCTGATAAAAAAGTTAAAGAAACAGAGGAGCTGTTAGCTCAGAAGATAGATATAATGGAAAATTATAATAGGAGAAACAATATAAAGATAGTGGGCCTTAAGGAAGATGAAGAGGGCAAAAATATGAAAGAATTTATAAAAGAATGGATCCCCAGAGTCCTAGGAATGCCAGAATTACAGGAAGAAATGGAAATAGAAAGGGGATACAGAACATTAGCCCCTAAACCACAACCACAACAAAAACCAAGATCCATTTTAGTAAAATTCCTAAGATGTACAACAAGAGAAAATATATTGGAGAAGGCAATGAAAAAAACAAGAGAAGACAAAAAATCACTGGAATACAAAGGTCAAAAAATTTTTTTCTATCCAGACATAAGTTTTGAACTCCTGAAGAAGAGGAAGGAGTTTAACGCAGCAAAAACGACCCTATGGAAAAAAGGTTATAAATTTATGTTAAAATATCCAGCGGTGCTTAAAATTGTTATCCCAGAGCAGCAAAGCAAACTGTTCTCAGATCCAGAAAAATCACGAAAATTTGCAGAACGCCTACAAAACAGACAGAGAGATGAAGAGATATAACAAGAACAAAAATGACAACAAACTATATATAAAGAAGAATAAAGTACAAGTAAGAGCTAAGAAGAGAAAAAAAAGGAAGTAAGGAGGGAATTAAGAGAGTGAGCTTTGTTATATATGAAGATTAAAATCTTTTCTGGAGGGGGCTGGGTGGGGAAGAATAACAGTCACTGCGAAATCAGTTGATGCTTGCGAGCGGGTTCACAAATCCAAATGAAAAGGGGAGATGTGGTTGCACGACAAGGGACAAAGGGCAATTCAGAGAGGGGAGGGACTATTGGGGTTAAAGGAATTTTAGATATGGGAATAGTGGAAATACTTTATGTTTTAGAAATGTTGTCTTACAATGTGTTCAAAAAAAGAAAACAGAAATGGATAAGAAGGGAAGGTGGTGATGAGGAAGCAGAAAGGAAAGGTAAACAAAGTATGAAATGGCCATGGTGAACTATGACTTTAAATATTAACGGAATACATAACCAAATCAAAAGGAAGAAGCTGTTAAATTTACTGAAGAAAGAAAAAATTGACATAGCATTCGTGCAAGAAACACATCTAACTGAAGTGGAACACAAGAAAGTAAAGAGAGTTTGGATAGGACATGTAACAGCAGCATCATATAATTCAAAAGCCAGAGGAGTAGCTATATTAATGAATAAAAATGTACCAATCAAAATAGAAGAGGAAATAATAGATCCAGCAGGGAGATATGTAATGATAAAATGTCAGATATATTCAGAATTTTGGAATTTACTCAATGTATACGCACCGAATGAAGAAGATCAAAAATTTATGCAAGATATATTTTTGAAGATCGCAGATATGCAAGGTAATATACTAATAGGAGGGGATTTTAACCTTAATTTGGACTCAAAGATGGATAAAACTGGAAAAAAGACTAACGGAAAGAACAAAGTAATCAAATTTATAATTAAATCAATGCAGGAAATGCAACTTTTGGATATATGGAGGAAACAACACCAAAAGGAAAAGGAATATTCATATTATTTGGGTAGACATAAAACATACTCAAGGATAGACCTATTCCTGTTATCAGCCCACATTCAAGGAAGAGTTAAGAAAATGGAATATAAAGCTAGATTGTTATCAGATCACTCACCCCTGTTATTGGCAATAGAGCTAGAGGACATCCCACCAAGAATATATAGATGGAGATTAAACTCCATGCTACTTAAAAGACAGGATTTTAGAGAATTAATTGAGAGACAAATTGAAATGTACTTTGAAATAAATACGGAATCAGTGAAAAATAAATTTATATTATGGGACGCAATGAAAACATTCATCAGAGGACAGATAATAAAAATAAATTTATATTATGGGACGCAATGAAAACATTCATCAGAGGAGAGATAATAAGTTATGTAACTAAGATGAAGAAGGACTACAATCAGAAATAGAACAGTTGGAAAGGGAAATAACAAATACAGAAAAAGAATTAGCAATAAAGGAAGATACCACTAAAAGTCGAGAATTGACAGACAAGAAAATTAAATATGAAATACTACAAACATATAAGATAGAGAAGAACATAATGAAGACAAAACAGAAATATTATGAGCTAGGAGAAAAAACACATAAAATACTAGCGTGGCAGCTTAAGACAGAACAAACTAAAAGAACGGTATTGGCATCAAGGAAAAAGGACAAACAAATAACATATAACCCAACGGAGAGCAATGAAAATTTCAGGGAATTCTACAAACAACTATATCAAACTGAAATGAAGGGAAAGAAGACAAAATAGATGAATTTCTAACTAAATTTGAACTACTGAAATTACAAACAGAGGAGCAAAATAAATTAATAAAATGATTTGAATAGAAGAAATACAGGAGATATTATGAAAACTACCGAGCAATAAAACACCGGGAGAGGATGGACTCCCAATAGAATTCTATAAAACATTTAAAGACTTATTAATTCCTCCTCTCCTGGAAGTAATTAACCAGCTTGAAAAAACACAAAACATGCCAGATTCATGCAAAACAGCAATAATTACAGTAATACCAATGTGGGGGAAAGATCCACTAACACCACCATCATATAGACCAATATCTCTACTTAACACAGATCATAAGTTAATAGCTAAACTATTAGCAAACAGATTGGCCGACTGTGTACCAAAAATTGTAAAACTAGACCAAACTGGATTTATTTAAAAAAGACGATCAACGGACAATATCTGTAAATTCATTAACTTAATCCATGCAGTACAAGGAAACAAAACTCCAACAGTAGCGGTTGCTTTAGACGCAGAAAAAACCTTTGACAGAGTAGAATGGAATTATTTATTCAAAGTACTACGAAAATTCAACCTACCAGAGAAATATATTAATTGGATTAAAGCATTACATAAGGGACCATTGGCGAAAGTGACAGTAAATGGATATATATCAAACCAATTTAAATTAAGCAGATCAACAAGGCAGGGATGTCCACTATCTCCCTCACTGTTCGCGTTAGCTATAGAACCACTAGCAGAACTGATAAGAACAGAAAATAAAATAAGAGGGATAAAAATAAAAGAGAAGGAATATAAAATCAGTCTATTTGCAGATGACGTTATAATATACTTAACAGAACCAGAACTACCAATAAAAGAATTACATAAGAAATTGAAGGATTATGGAGAAGTATCGGTAGATCAACCCAAATAAAAGTGAAGCAATGCCAATGAATAATGCGAATTTCACAAAGTTTAAGAAAGAATCACCATTTAGATGGCAAACACAAGCAATTCGATACCTAGGTATACAACTAACTAATAATCTCGGCCATCTATATAAACTAAATTATGAGCCATTAATGAAAAAATTACAAGACGACTTAGAGCACTGGAAAGACTTACCACTAACACTGATAGGAAGGATAAACTGTATTAAAATGAACATCTTCCCAAGGATACAATATCTATTTCAATCATTACCAATTCACCTAACAGAGAAATTCTTCAAGGAGCTAAAGAAAATAATAAGGAAATTCTTATTGAAAGGGGGGAAACTGAGGATAGCACTAGAGAAATTAACAGAATGGTACAAACAAGGAGGCTTACAACAACCAAACTTTAAGAATTATTATAGAGCATCACAATTAAGATACCTATCAGATTTTTATGAAACAAGGGAAAAACCAGATTGGACCAGATTAGAGCTAGATAAAATAGAGAAGAAGATACCTGAACATATACTATATAAGTGGGATGAAAAATTGGTGCATTTTAGGAATTCACCAGCATTGCACCATCTTTTGCAAGAAGATTCACGTAGAAAAGAATAAAATAAATTATCAACTACCAAAATTAATATTGACACAAAATCAACTAATCCCTTTCACAATAAATAACCTTTCCTTCAGAGAATGGGAGAGAAAAGGGATCAAAAGAATAGAAAATTATTTTTCAGGAAATAAGTTATTATCTTTTGAACAAATGAAGGACAAATATAATATAACTCATGATACAAGGTTTGCATACCACCAACTGAAAACCTACTTGAAGGACAAATTGGGAAACAGTCTGAGGTTACCAGAAGGAAGCAATTTTGAATATGTGATTACAGACACAATGATAATAAAAAAAATTATAACAAACATGTACATCAAACTGGAAGAAAAGGAGAATGAGGAAACAAACTGTAAACCTAAACAAAAATGGGAACAAGATCTAAACATAAAGAATGAAACATGGGAAAAGCTATGCTCCGGAACTATGAGAAATACAATAAACATGAGGTTACGCATGATGCAATATAATTGATTACACAGGCTATACACCACGGCCCAAAAGTTAAATAAATGGGACCCAACAGTATCAGATAGATGTTTTCGCTGTAAGAGGGAAACGGGAACAAGAGTACATACAATTTGGACATGTGAGAAAGTGAAAAAATTTTGGGAAGATCTAAACCAGATATTAAATAAAATCACAAAAAGCAATATACCAAAAAACCCAGAGATCTTTCTTCCAAAATATATAAGAAATAAAGAATTTGGACTCGATTGGGATGAAGCACAAAAAAAGATTTATTATGATAGCCCTAGCTGTGGCAAAAAAATGGATTATGTCAACCTGAAAATTAGAAGACAACTTGAGAATACAACAATGGTACATAGAAATAAATAAATGTATTCCATTAGAAAAAATAACATATAATTTAAGAAATAACATAACAATATTCGAACAAATATGGGAATCATACATGAAATACAATAGAGAAATCCTACCATGAACCTCCACCACCTAAAATGACAGAAGGAGAAGACAACAAAATGAACTGACCCAGTGTGTAAAAGTTAAAGACAAAAATGTCTTGTTTATTTTTATTAAGTGACGACATTGTTTAACGGGTTTAATGTATCATATAGATTGATCTTTGAGAGAGGGAGGGAAGGGAGGGGGGAAAAAGGGGAGAAAATGACACTCTATATATTCAAGAGGAAAATGTCTGTATGTATTTTGGTCAGTATGGTTTATAGTGTGAAAAATAAAACATTTAAAAAAAATATATAATTGATGTAAAAAATTGTAATTAATCATTGCATAACTTGCATTTATCAATCTAGTTACACTATCATAACAGATATCTAACCAATCATCTTCAGAAAAAATAAAACAAATATCCACTTCCCATTTAATTTTAGATCTATCCCAACACTTTTTATCCAGAACATCCTATAATATTTGATACATAAATGAAATATAACCCATCTCTGGTACCTTCATAAGAAAAGTCTCAAATTTAGTCATTTTAGGTAAAATCATATCTCTAACAGGACTTGTGATCAGGTATGGTCCGACCTAGGAGGGGAGGCAGGCCCCTCCAGCCCGGGTAAGAAACCTGCATAGGAGAAGGCCACTCCGATATAAAACCTATGACCCAAGGACCTCGCTGCCATGTCCCAGCTTGCTTGGCCATGGCACACGAACCATGGGTGTAAAGGGTGGGGCCAGTACTGCGCACACTGCACTCCACCTAAAAGCTCCTTTGCGCAGGAGCGAGGACGTGTCCACATCCTCCTCCTCCACGTCCTCCCCCTCAAAGGATGCTCACAAACTCAAGCTAGCATGCTGGAACATCAGAACCATGCTAGACAAGGCTGACAGTCACCGACCTGAACGTCGGGCTGCCCTCATCGCACATGAACTCCTCAGACTTGATATCGACATAGCCGCTCTCAGTGAAGTCCGCCTTCCAGATGTAGGAAGCCTCCAAGAACACGGCACGGGCTACACACTCTACTGGTCTGGCAAGTCTATGGATGAATGATGCCTATCTGGTGTAGGCTTCATGGTCAAGAACTCCATTGCCTCCAAACTCGAAAACCTCCCGACAGGCCACTCGGACCGGATCATGTCCATGCGACTCCCCCTTCAAAACAAGCGTCGCATCACCCTTATCAGTGTCTAAGCTCCAACCCTCCAGGCGGAACCAGCAGAAAAGGACAAGTTCTACAGTAATCTGCGCGACCTCATTCAACACACCCCTACAGCCGACAAGGTTGTCATCCTTGGCGACTTCAATGCTTGCGTCGGCAAAGACTCAGAAACCTGGCCAGGAATCCTGGGCAAGCATGGTGTCGGCAAGTGCAACGACAACGGGTGCCTCATGTTGGAGCTCTGCGCAGAACAGTGGCTTGTCATTACAAACACCCTTTTTCAGCAGAGGGACAGCCTGAAGACTACCTGGATGCATCCCCGATCCAAACACTGGCACCTCTTGGTCTACGTTCTGGTGAGAGGAAGAGACAAACGAGATGTGCTCCACACCAGGGTCATGCCCAGCGCGGAATGCCACACTGACCACTGGCTGGTTCGCTGCAAGCTCAACCTTCACTTCAAGCCAAAGTCCAGGAACAGTAAAGCCCCCAGAAAGTGGTTCAATGTTGGAAACTTGCAGTCAGACGAAGTGAGAGGAAACTTCCAGGCAAACCTCTAAACAAAGCTCGAAGATGCAATCCGCCTCACGGACTCGTCCCCTGAAACCCTCCGGGATCAGCTGAAGACTGCCATACTGCAATCCACTGAAGAGGTACTGGGCTTCTCCTCCAGGAAAAACAAGGACTGGTTTGACAAAAACAACCAGGAAATCCAGGAGCTGCTGGCAAAGAAGTGAGCTGCCCACCAGGCTCACCTTGCAAAGCCGTCCTGGCCAGAGAAGAAATGAGCCTTCCGTCGCACATGCAGCCATCTTCAGCGCAAACTCTGGGAGATCCAAAATGAGTGGTGAACTAGTCTCGCCAAACGAACCCAGCTCAGCGCGGACATTGGCAACTTCAGGGGTTTTTAACGAGGCTCTAAAGGCAGTGTATGGCCCCTCACCCCAAGTCCAAAGCCCGCTGCGCAGCTCAGACGGCAAAGTCCTCCTCAGCGACAAGATCTCCATTCTCAACTGATGGTCAGAACACTTCCAATCTCTTTTCAGTGCCAACCGCTCTGTCCAAGAATCCACCCTGCTCCAGCTCCCTCAACAGCCCTTAAGGCTAGAGCTGGATGAGTTCCTCACCCGGGAAGACATATAAGGCAATTGAACAACTGAAAAGTGGCAAAGCAGCAGGTATGGATGGAATCACCCCAGAGGTCTGGAAGGCTGGCGGCAAAACTCTGCATGCCAAATTGCATGAGTTTTTCAAGCTCTGCTGGGACAAGGAAAGCTGCCTCAGGACTTTCGTGATGCCATCATCATCGCCCTGTACAAAAACAAAGACGAGAAATCAGACTGCTCAAACAACAGGGGAATCACGCTGCTTTCCATTGCAAGCAAAATCTTCGCTAGGATTCTCCTAAATAGAATAATACCTAGTGTCACCGAAAATGTTCTCCCAGAATCACAGTGCGGCTTTGGCGCAAACAGAGGAACTACTGACATGGTCTTTGCCCTCAGACAGCTCCAAGAAAAGTGCAGAGAACAAAACAAAGGAGTCTACATCACCTTTGTTGACCTCACCAAAGCCTTCGACAACGTGAGTAGGAAAGGGCTTTGGCAAATACTAGAGTACCTCGGATGCCCCCCAAAGTTCCTCAACATGGTTATCCAACTGCACGAACACCAACAAGGTCGGGTCAGATACAGCAATGAGCTCTCTGAACCCTTCTCCATTAACAATGGCGTGAAGCAAGGCTGTGTTCTCGCACCAACCCTCTTTTCAATCTTCTTCAGCATGATGTTGAAACAAGCCATGAAAGACCTCAACAATGAAGACGCTGTTTACATCCGGTACCGCACGGATGGCAGTCTCTTCAATCTGAGGCGCCTGCAAGCTCACACCAAGACACAAGAGCAATTTGTCCGTGAACTACTCTTTGCAGACGATGTCGCTTTAGTTGCCCATTCAGAGCCAGTTCTTCAGCGCTTGACGTCCTGTTTTGCAGAAACTGCCAAAATGTTTGGCCTGGAAGTCAGCCTGAAGAAAACTGAGGTCCTCCATCAGCCAGCTCCCCACCATGACTATCAGCCACCCCACATCTCCATCGGGCACACAAAACTCAAAACAGTCAACCAGTTTACCTATCTCGGCTGCACCATTTCATCGGATGCAAGGATCGACAACGAGATAGAAAACAGACTCGCCAAGGCAAATAGCGCCTTTGGAAGACTACACAAAAGAGTCTGGAAATACAACCAACTGAAAAACCTCACAAAGATTAGTGTATACAGAGCCGTTGTCATACCCACACTCCTGTTCGGCTCCGAATCATGGGTCCTCTACCAGCATCACCTACGGCTCTAGAATGCTTCCACCAGTGTTGTCTCCGCTCCATCCTCAACATTCATTGGAGCGACTTCATCTCCAACATCGAAGTACTCGAGATGGCAGAGGCCGACAGCATCGAATCCACACTGCTGAAGATCAAACTGCGCTGGGTTGGTCACGTCTCCAGAATGGAAGACCATCGCCTTCCCAAGATCATGTTATATGGTGAGCTCTCCACTGGTCACCGAGACAGAGGTGCACCAAAAAAGAGGTACAAGGACTGCCTAAAGAAAGCTCTTGGTGCCTGCCACATTGACCACCGCCAGTGGGCTGATATCACCTCAAACCGTGCATCTTGGCGCCTCACAGTTCAGCGGGCAGCAACCTCCTGTGAAGAAGACCGCAGAGCCCACCTCACTGACAAAAGACAAAGGAGGAAAAACCCAACACCCAACCCCAACCAACCAATTTTCCCTTGCAACATCTGCAACTGTGTCTGCCTGTCGCTCATCGGACTTGTCAGCCACAAACGAGCCTGCAGCTGACGTGGACATTACCCCTCCATAAATCTTCGTCCGTGAAGCCAAGCCAAAGATATCTCTACCAAACATACATTATACCAAAGATTGAATTTGATAATAAAGAAATAAAGAGTTCTTATCAATACCAAAATCTTCCCTCAATTGATTAAAAGATAAAAACTTACCCTCTTTAAAACAATCTCCCAAATTTTTTACACCTTTAAATCTCCAATGCAATAAACTTTGATTATGTATTGAAAAAGAAATAAGTTGATTATTATATAACAGAGTCAAAGCCAATAATTTACCCCTGGAGCCTATCATTTTATTTTTCTTTATCCATAACTTCATTAAATGTTTTAGTATAGGCACATTATATTGTTATAACAAATTTATATTCCACCTAAACAAAAATTGATGTATTTCAAATTCAGAAATACTTGCCATCTCAATTTTAGCCCAACTAGGAGGCCGTACCAAATCCATCAATGAACTAATAAATTTAAGTTGGGCTGCTTCATAATAATTTTGAAAATGTGGTAAACGTAGTCCCCCTAACTCATATTTCCAAGTTAATTTATTCAAAGCTACTCTCGAAAATTTACCCCTCCTTAAAAACTCCCTAACCATTTTATTCAAATCTTGAAAAAATATTTTATCAAGGAAATACGGAATAGATTGAAGCAAATATTGTATACGCGGAAATATATTCATCTTAATTGTATTTATCCTTTCCATTAAATTAATAGGTAAATCTTTCCATTTAATCAAATCAGTTTTAATTTTTTTCATTAACGGAGCATAATTTAACTTATATAAAATTTATAATTTACACTCAAAATTATACCCAGATATTTAATTCAATCAATCCACTTCAAATTAATAATATTCTTATAAACTGAATAATCTCCTTCACCTACCGGTAATATTTCATTTTTTTCCCAATTAACTTTATATCCAGAAAGACATCCATATTGTATTAAACATTCCTTCAAATGCAAAAGTGCCTGAGCTGGGTTTGTTAAATACACCAATACATCATCAGCAAATAAATTAATGTTATACTCCTCATCTAAAACTTTCATACCTTGTATCTGTGTATTTTGTCTTATCAACTGTGCTAAAGGTTCAATCACTAACACAAACAAAGCTGGTGATAAAGGACAACCTTGATGAGTTGATCGAGTTAACTTAAAAGATTCCAAAATCAAACCATTTGTCAATACTCTAGCTACCAGTTTACTATATAGAGCCCTACTCCAAGCAATAAAAGAAGGACCAAACTTATATTTCTCCAAAACTTTAAACAAAAAATTCCATTCAACTCTATCAAATGCATTTTCTGCATCTAAGGATATCATCATCAAGTGATCTAAAGATTTTCAAAATCTATTAATCAAACTAATCACATGCAAAATGTTATCTGAAGCATATCTATTCTTTATAAAAACCTGTTTGATCAATACGAATCAACTTTGGTAAAAATTTAGCCAATCTATTTGCTAATATTTTAGCTATTATTTTATAATCTACATTTAACAATAAAATTGGTCTAAATGAAGATACTTTCAAATGATCTCTATCTTTTTTTAGGAATTATTGTAATTAAAGCACTAGAACAAGACTCAGGTAATTCATAATGTTCTCCAACTTGATGTAATACATCCCCAAACACTGTAGATAAATCACTATAAAAAAATTTATAAAATTCAACCGAAAATCCATCATCACCAGGCGATTTACCGTTTGGCATTTCCAGCATAGCCATCTTAATTTCCAAATCAGTAAATGGTTCTTCTAACTCCTGTATATCTCCATCCTCTAATATCAGTAAATTCAACTCTGATAAAAAAAATCAATCAATCCAGTTTCTTGTTTTCCTTCAGATGTATATAACTTTTTATAAAATAAATAAAATTCATCATTAATCTCACGAGGTTTATAAGTAATAAGAGAATTCCGTCTAACAGCATTAATAGTCCTCGATATCTGTTCTTTCTTTAATTGCCACGCCAATACTTTATGTACTTTCTCTCCCCATTCGAAATACCGTTGCTTAGTCCTATTAATCACACATTCAAATTGATAAGATTGCAAAGTATTATATTTCAAATTCAGCCTAGATAATTCTATTTTCTAATCTTCTGTAGTATCTTTCTGAAATTCCTTTTCTAACTCATTGATCTGTTTCTCTAATTCAAGACTGATTTAATCGATTCTTTTTTATTTTAGAAGTATAACTAATTATTTATCCTCTTTATTTATACAAGGATCTTGTCCTTGTATACCTTCTGGCAAACCAACAATTTTCTCTTTATTCCTTCTGCTTTGATTCTCCAAGTAATTTATTTTTCTTTCTAGCTCCTTCTCACATTCTCCTAGTTCTATGATTGATTTTTCCACCTTCAACACTTTTTCTGTGTTAGAAGTCACTTGTTGTTTACAGTCCAAAAAAGCAGTCTGAAATGTTTTTAATTCTTCATAAGATGCATCCACACGTACCTTAAACATATTTAATTCTGAACTCATACCAGCATTCATTTGAACCATTTCATTCATTTGAGATGTCAACAAATCCATTCTAGGTTTTATAACAACTTGAACCATAGCATTCAATTGCATACATTGTGATTCAGTAAAGCTCAGCTCTGCTCTCTCTGACATAGTGGCAGAACAAGGTGACTGCAGCTCCTGCTGCAACTCAACAGAAGGCATTTTAAAAGTTTTACTGCGGGTCTGGACTCCCAGTGACGGCACCCCGACTTCCTCAGGGGGTCGCCGCTGGTCTCCCCCCGCATCTCATTGTTTTTTCATCAATTCACGAAGAAAAACGATTTCTTCTGATTGAAATGCTACCTGATGCATTTCCAATAATGGAGTCGTCTTCCTACGTGCTCCCTCCGTTGAAATCGAAAGGCTTTCCAAATCGGGGTCCACTTCTTGGGAACACGCACCTTCTTCCGGAGAATGGGTAATTCCAGCACCATCCTTCATTTGGTGAGCAATAGATTTTTTTTTTTCAGCCCCCACAGGAAATCTTTGGGGTTTAGACAATGAAGAGATTGAGCCTGGGGCTGTATCAAGTCGTCTAGGCCCCAAATCTTCAGCACTTCGAAAATGTAACTTCTTCTGAATTTGAGGTTCAGTCTTTTTACCATTATTGGCCATAATAATTCCTTAATACTTTTAACTAAAATTTAAATTAAAATTTGAAAACAAAGGATTAAAAAACAGGTATTTAAAAGTCTGGCCAGAGAGGTCGAGATTACATGTCTAGACTCTACGCCATCTTGCCACGCCCCCGCAATTTCATGGTCATTCTCCAATGTAGTGTGATGGGACCTTTCATCCAATGAGTGAGCTTTCACATCTGATGGACAACTACAAACATGAGACCAAGTACTGAGGTGCAGCTTGAAACCACTGTCTTCAGAGACAATTCCTCCAGATGATCCACATTCAATGCCAGCAATTGAAACACTGTCAGACTTCACATTACATAAAACTTCACATTAAGATTTATAGCAGGAAAAATAGGCCATTCAGCAAAAAAGTCAATACTGGCATGTATTCTCCACTTGAACCTCTCCTCCTTCATCCAAATCTGAGTATAATTGTCCCTCTCCTTTACCCTTGTCTGGGTGCCCAGCTGAACTCTACTCATCTTAACCACTTCATGTGGAAGCGATTTCCATATTTGCAGATGTTTTTGATTGGAGACATTTTCCTGAATTTCCACAATTAGATTTATTGGTGGTTTGTCTTAGATTGACTGTTATTTTTTAAACCAAGCAATGTCCAATACATTACACTTCAAACACAGTAAAAATATCTTAAGACACATCAGTAGAGCTTCCACCAACAAAAATTGCATGGGTTTCCTCTGAATGCTCCAACTTCCTCCCAGCTTATGGATTGACAAGTGAATTGGCTCTGTAAATTGATCCAAGTGTGTGAGTAAATGATAGAATCTGGGGAGCTGATGAGAATGTAGGGAGGATACAATGGGATTAGTGTTGGATTGGTCAAAATGTGTGTTGGATTGAGCATAAGCCTTGTTTCTGTGTTGTATTTTTCGATGATTCTGTGCTACCATGATTCTGGAGGAGGTAACAAAATATTGCTCAAAAATACTGATTTTAAGTACTCTAAAGAAGGGAAGAGGCATAAAAAGATGGAGAGGTTATGGATAACTTTTCAGGTTCCAAAGGTTGAGGGAATGACTGCCAATAGTGGAGTAAATTAATTCTGGCTTCTTGAATTTCCCTAACTTTGAGGCGTGTAGATTTTTAAATATTTACACTGCTATATCATTTCCCTTTTGAAGGCCAAATTCTCACCACCCTTCCAGGATGTGAATTCTAAAAACTAACTACTCATCAAGTTGGTGCTTCTTTACCACAGCCACCTTGAATTTTTGGCACCGTTTTATGTCTTTGGAATCTACTTCCTTAAATTTGCCATCTCTAAGCACATTATGAGAGTGATCTGACCATCTCATTGGAGAGCTGGAATAGATGTCTGAATTGTGTGTTGTGGAACGTTTGGGAAGACGGATTAAAAATCTGAAGGTTGCTATTGAGGAGCCGGTTTAACAATACTATTCCTACACAGTGCCCAAAAATGACAGGTAAATGTGTATATATATTTTTGTTGCCACTGTTATTTCTGGAAATTTTTTCAAGGGGCTGCTGCGTAATGCATCAGTTTAGCACCCAGAAAATCTGGTCAAATTTGCAATGATAAACACATCTAATTAGCACGATGATAACATTATAAAATCCAATGCACAAAATCTTAATTTACAGATGGTTGTAAACAATCTTAGCCAACAGTAATAATCATTATTAATTTCTTTCACAAGTTAGGAATGGGGCTATGCAATTGCTTATAATTAAATAACACCTGAAGAACAAATTTTGGGTCTCAGTCAAACAAATGAACATGTTGGTATGCACAGGACTTTTGTAGTGTTTGGAACTGGCACCAGAATTGGAATTGGCAGAGTATAAATTAACATAATTTGGCAAGAGTGAAGGAAATCACAATGTGGTGGTGAAGGGACAGAATAGAATGTGTTTAACCAGCCAGGAAAGCTATGGGGAAATAATCACCTGTATGGGCTGCCTGCAGCCAGGCAGATCCTCAGCCTAGAATGAGTGGAGAATAAAGAAGACAAGGTGTGAGGCTCAGATCCAGATTAGGCCTTACCTCCCATTTGTTTTGGTCTTGTGGAACTTTGTGTTATTTATAGGGAGAGGAATAAAATGCTCCAACTAACACAAGGCAGCATTTCTGGAGGGAAATGGATGGTCAATGTTTTGTGTCGATACCCTTCTAGCTGACCCACCTTTTGTGTCCAAAAACTGAATTATCTCAGTGTTGAATGCACTCAACATTTATGGATGCCCAACCACCTGAATTCAAAAATTGACTTCAGGAGAGAGAATTTATTCTTAGTCCTAAATTGTCAACACCTTTTTCAGAGACCATGTTCCCAATACAACCAGAGGAAGCAGGACCTCATCATTGATGTGCCAATCCCTCTTAAATGTAACCTACTGCTGTCTCTTAGATATATTCCATTCAATTTTCCCATTTCAATCAATAGAGGTTTGGACCTCGCACCACCTCTGACCTGACATTAGATCCAAGTGGCCTGCAGACTGATCTGTAGGTTATCATACTGATCAAAGCTTCACCCACCTACTCTAGAGACATTTCCAATGGAATGGTTCATTCAGCTGGTCTATACAATGCCACCAGTTCCTCATGAAAAAATTTGTGCAGATTTACAGCTTGAGACTTCATGGGTTTCAGTGCTCTGATCACGTCCCACAATGGGCAGAGGTGGGTTTCTTTGCACATACGTGTGTGTGTGGGGCGAATTGTGAGACACTACCCAGTTTCATTGGTATCAATAGTGACATGGTTCCTTCTCAGACAAGGCAGGAGAAGGAAAGGGATTTAGAAAAGCTATAAATGATTAGAAAACATTACAAAGTTGTAAACTCCAAGCAAGTGAGTTAATGGTGACTCAGTAGCACAAGTATGGAGAGTGCACCCTGGCTCTAGTGACTGAGGCTTACTCCTAATCCTCCAGTGATGTCTGTATGAAGTCTGCATATTTTCTGTGTCCTCAAGCGTGTTCTCGTTTCTTTCCACATCTCAATGATCTGCTGGTTGGTTAATTGGCCATAGCAGGAAACTCTAGCATAGGTGGGTGAAGATTTGATGGGACAGTGAGGAAGAATATGTGACAGGGATTGACATGGGGGTGTGGCATTGCTGTGAGAGCCAGCATAGACTTGTTGGGCAAAATGCCCTCATTTTACATTATAAGGAAATATGAGTGAAAAACAAATGTGGAGTGTGTTGTGAACAAAGTAATAATAAAATAAAACCCATCAAATCTACAGAAGCGGATGAGTTCCTGAATATATTGACCTTCCATTTTAACACTAAATGTGTGCAGAAGATATCAGTAAGTGGCATCTATTAAGGGAAATCATCCATAAATGGCTCTTATTTCTGAAGGTGCTATTTATCAATTGAATTCAATCATTTGGATTCTTAGTGCATTATTTTTGAACACATCACTACAGAAATAAAAAGCCATTTCATCTGGGACAAAATTTGTGAATGTACTCTGGAGCCTCAGAAGTTGAGTTACAAATCTACTTCAGACTGAGGTTCAATTAAAGGTGGAGGTCAACATGTCCGCCCAGGTTTTTGGCTTTCCTGTAAAATTTAGAATTTTCAAAACCCAAAAGACTGATGGTATTTTTTAAAAAACATTTTCCCTTTTCTCCACTGTTCTTAAAGCATTTTTTTTTCAGCACAAGGTTTAACACCATATGGTTATAACCACGCAATTTATAAGAGTTCTTTTGGCGATCATTTGCAGTGGGTGCCCATCATTGGTAATGGGATTCTCCAAACTAGGTCCAACATGACCAGGTTATTTATGCCCAGAAGTAACTGGTGAAATTTTGGACTTTCTTGTTAAGTGCCTCACTTCTCTATAACCATTGGGCATCTTCTGAATATACCTAATGGAGAATTTTGGCTGTTTCAAAACAATCACCATTTTTAGTTATTGAATCATTCTGTCAACCAGTTCTACGAGAGATTCTCATATTTAAGAGGACCCAATAGAAACATGTGGTCAGTAACTAGAGTGCAGAATGTGGGAATGGAAATTCGGGTGCTTTGTTAAGTTGCTGTGAATGGAGAAATGAGATGGAAAATGCAATCGTAAAGGGACTTGAAGAACTGAATTTCAGGGAAAGGTTAAACAGGTTAAGGCTTTACTTCCTGGAGTGTAGAAGAATGAGGGGAGAGTTGACAGAGTTGTACAAAATTATGATAGAGTAATTGCAAGTAGGTTTTTCCACTGAGGTTAGATGAAATACAAGTCAGAGGACATGAGTTAAGGGTGAAAGTGGAGATGATTAGGGGGTAACATTAGGGATACCTCTTCACACAGAGAGAGATGGGAGTACGGAATGAGCTGCCAGATAAACTGGTGAACACGCTCAATATTAACATTTTTAAAAAAAAATATGGGGAGGGATATTGGAATGGGTGCAGGGGGGATTCGGCAAAATAATAGCTTGGCACAGACTACAAGGGCCGAAGGGTCTGTTGTTTTGTGCTGTTATGTTCTATAGTTAATAGAATGTGCAAGGAGAATGATAGAAGTTATGTGCAGCATAAAAAGACTAAGAACAGGATTAATACCTTGGAAAGCCTTAATACATCACCCTGTGTGTGTTCTCTGGAAGACTATAGGGTTCTGTTACTGGGAAAAGAGACCTCCATTGTAATTTTATTAATGAAGCTCCTTAAGTGACATTTAAGAAGGATTAACATGAATAAAAAATGAATTAGTTCTTAGATCAGAACTGGATGACTCATGTCTTTTGTTACCACCAATGTGACAGCAGAGGATGGAATGCACAGAGATGTAGAAGAGAAGCAGCTCCAATCTTCAACAGTGACTGGAGGTAGTGTGGTTTCATAAGCTGTTGAATATATTCAACAGCTGTCTTAATGGCTGGATTCAATATCAAAGGCTGATGGCTATGTGGTGGTTTTAAATGGATGGAGAGGCGTTCCATGTTGACAAAAATAAAACAAATGTCTAATGATTTTCAAATGTATTGTTCAATGGTTTGAGGCAAATTATCTGCCCACAGCTGCATGAGATATAATAGATTGCCATCTGAGGTTGTTACATATATTAATAACATGGTGGAATAAATGTGATACAATTCACACAAAGATCAGAGGGATTTTATAACCATATAACCACTTACAGCACAGAACAGGCCAGTTCGGCCCTACTAGTCCATGCCGTAACAAATCCCCACCCTCCTAGTCCCACTGACCAGCACCCGGTCCATACCCCTCCAGTCCTCTCCTATCCATGTAACTATCCAGTCTTTCCTTAAATGTAACCAATGATCCCGCCTCGACCACGTCTGTCGGAACCTCATTCCACATCCCTACCACCCTTTGCGTAAAGAAATTTCCCCTCATGTTCCCCTGATAATTTCCCCTTACAATAGTGATGTGGGTCCAAATGTGATGACTGCAATAATGATACAGAAATAAAGGAACAAAGTCAGTTGAACTGACCCTAAGGGTTAAAGTTGGAAAGGAGAAGACAATTCTTTAAGTTCAATTGGATTTGGCATGCTGAAAGTTAAAACTGAATCCGAATCCATATATGATGGTAATGTGTGTGAGATGAGCAATGGAATGGTTGAGATAAATAAATGCTAGAATTGTCTCATATTCAGTGGTAAACATGTGTGTCCAAATTGGTGGATAGCATGAAGATGAGAAATTAAATTTATGAAAAGATTTTTTTTAAAATGTGCATGTTGGAAATCTGATAAAAACTGATGTTTTGGGCCTGAGCCCTTCTTCCACATATGCTACAGACCAAAGGACAAAAAGTGATAATTGGATATGGAGAAGAGGCCAGGAGAGAAAGATGAGAATTAGAATTGATTGAGCTGAGATAAGGGAAGAGAGGGAGAAGGGACTTTCAACCAGGGAAAACACCCATCTGTAAAGGCGGAGGTTCTTCGCTCTTATGGCTAAAGACATAACTCTCTGAATGCACTGTGGCTGGCTCTGAGACGCCGATTCCAACCCTTCTCAGGAAAAGATAATCAGTGGAGCGCTGCGCTCCGCCACCTGAACTGAATGTACAGGTGCAGCAAGTGGCTGGTTAGGGGCGGGCTATCAGCCCACAACCCATCTCCCACCTTACCCCTCTCCCTCCATGAACCCCTCAAGGCAGTGGGCAGGGGCCATCGGGGCAGCAGGAGCCATCAGCGGGGGGTCAGCAGGGCAGCAGGAGCTGTGGGAGCCGTAACAGCCATACTGGGCCGCTCTCTGCAGCTCAAAACGCAGCAGAGCAATGGGCATCTTCCCTACCAATAATCCCCCATGAACTATGGCACCAGTTGTCTGAACTCCATTGGCTTTGGAGGGCACTACGAGGCACCTCTGGAATGAATGGGACAGTGAAGCAGCCTTGTTTCATCTTGTATTCGTATGTGTGAGTTTTTAGACAACACATGGATGAAGGAAAAGGTTCTTTACTTTAAAGTTGTTGTAAACAACACCATGAGGCATGCCATGAGGTGGCATGCCATGAGGCTGCAAGCCTCCATTACAGATCCACATACTGTGTCTTGCTCTGTGGCAGCCAAGTCTAATCAAACAGTAAGGCATTGCTAGTTGCATTGCAACCATGATCTCTATCATTAGGGCTGTTGCCTGAAAAGTTAAGTTTTAAGTTTTCGATCCACTCTCGTAGCCAGTCTCCAGGCGGAAGCTTGACATGAACTGGCCAAGAGAGGGAGAAGCTCCTTTTATACTGCAAAGCCATGGTATTCCCATAGACATGATCTGTCTTTGGAAGCTGGCTTGCATGTACAACCACAACCAAAAAAAGCCGGTTCCATGACTCAAATATGCTCCAACAGTGAGACTACTTACCTAGGTGGATCGAAGATGGGTAAGACTAGACCCCCCACAATCCACCTTGAGATTCTTTCACACAGCGCTTGAACGGCGAATAATACCTAGCTTTCAAGCTCTGTGTAAAAGGAGTGGGTGAGAGAGAGAGAGAAAGAGAGAGAGAGAGAGAGAGAGAGAGAGAGAGAGAGAGAGAGAGAGAGAGAGAGAGAGAGGACGTGGTGAGATGCCATAGGGAGAAGACATAGAAAATGCCTCTCCTGGCAGAATTAATTAGTTCCTGACCTTTACATTTTTTGAAATCTTAACTGGTTTTAAAAATTTCTTAGAGCTCTCAGAAGGTGGCTACAAAAAAAAATCCAGAACTCAAATTACAAAAAAAAAAAATCGGCTGCAACTGAAGAATTAGGGTCTGTCTCGAAGACTCAGCCTACAATCCTAGCCCCAAATGACGAAGGCTCCATGGGTGCAAATTCAAGCTCCAGCACCACCTTCTTAGGGAGGTGGAGAAGATGGTGCTGGAACACGGGAAAAAAAACTATGGAGGTGATGGTGGAGACAACGTTCATGCGCACCACAGAAGCGATTGAGTCTGTGGATCCAACTCCAACAACGGTCGTGCGTCAAACAAGGGCTAAATAAAAAGCCTGTTTACAGTTTCAGCCCTTGGCAACCTCAACGGAGGAGGAAGAAGATGATCCTGGAGTAGAAGAAAATTTGATAACCACAGTCACAAGGAGAGGAAACAGAAGAAGAGGAGGAGATCAATATATTCAAGGTAAAATGAGTGCCTAATATGCCAGAACCTCTTGACCCACAGATTTTTGAAAAAATGGATTTAATTAGTCACAAGTTGATTTTACTAATCATTTAGGAGCTATTAAAGAAGAAATGACTAATGAAGACAGATATGGCAAAATGTAATAAAACTATTGACAAAATTAAAATTAAAGTTCAAAAATTTGAAGAAAACTTCCAGGAATGTCATATGGAGGTGGAAGAATGTAAAGATACAGTTAATAAGATAGAAGATTCTTTTACGGCATGGGAAGTTCAGAAGAAAGGATTATTACAAAAAGTTGTTATGTTGGAAAATCAGAAGAAGAAATAATGTGAAAATTGTTGGTCTGCCTGAAGATTTTGAAGGCAATAATCCAGTGAATTTTTTTCAAAATTAGCTTCCTGAAATTTTGGGACCAGAGAATTTTCCAAGTGGCTTGGAGCTCGATGGAGCACATAGCTCTAAGGAAAAAAACTGTATCTGGGACAACCACCACGCTCTATTTTGATTAAATGTTTCCGTTACCAGGATAGGGAAACGATTTTAAGAATGGCAGTTCAAAAAGCGAGAGACAACAAAATCCTTTAGTGATTCACAATAACAGAGTATTTTTAATGCAGATTTGAGTAATGTAATTGTTAAAAGAAGAAAATAATTTAATCCAGCAAAATCAGTTTTGATATATATGAGGGATATAAATTTGCTTTTGGATACCCAGTAGTCCTTAAAGTTTTTAATGGACAATATCAAGCTCAATTTTTTGCTAATGAGTTTGAAGACTTGGAATTTGCCAATTCATTGACCAATATTATGCAGAATAGAAGGCAATCTTCTGTACCTCAACAAATCAAAGGGGATCAAGAAAAATCGAAAGGAGGGATTTCACCTGGAAGACAAGCGAATGAAGCTCAAGTTGAAATTGATGACGATCAAGTTAATAGAGACCTTGAAGAAGCTTATCATACTTGACTGATTGAAATTTAATTTTGATATTCTGTCTGGGGAAGGCAAGTTCATTTTTTTCTCCACTTTCATCTTCTGAGGCCTTGTGCCACTAGTGGTGAGGGCCACTTTTCGTTATTAAGGGAGTTAGCACTGACCTAATCGGTGCTTTTGGAGGGCTTTTTTCTTTTTTTTTTTAACTTTTGGGGTTTCTTTCTTCCTATCTTTGTAGATGGCATGTTTTAAAAATTGGCTGTTGAGCTGGGACAACCTGGGGTGGAGAGGAGAGTTGAGTATTTTTAAAATTAAATTATCGTAACATAAGGTTTGAACTATGTGAGTAGGCTCAATAATACAATTAAAAGGAAGAGAGTTTTAGCTCATTAAAAAGTTGAAACTCATTAAACAGAGAAAGAACACCTAAAGTTAAAAAGGGAATGGGTGGGGCAGGTTATAGCTTCATCTTTTAATTCTAAAGCGTGAGGAGTAGCCATTTTAATTAATAAAAAAATCTCCATTTAAATTACAATCAACAACTATTGACTCTTTTGGTAGATTTATATTAGGAAATTGTCAGATTTATTCAGCATCTTGGATTTTTATGAATATTTATGCTCCTAATATAGATGAAAAATGTATTCAATATGCTTTTTTAAATTTGGTACAAGTAGATGGAAATATAATAATTGGTGGAGATTTTAATTGTTGTTTAGATCCAATTTTAGCTAAATTTACAAAATCTTCTGTTAAAATAAATGGCTAAAAGGATATTGATATTAATGGAAGAGTTAAATTTGGTAGATATTTGGATAAAATTGAATCCTAGAAGGCGAGGTTATTCATGTTATTCTTATCGGTTTGATTCTTATTCTACAATTGATTTTTTTTCTTAATTTCGACCCATTTACAAGGAAGAATTGAAAATGTACAATATAAACCTAGAATTGTATAAAATTTTTGTTATTCACATCATGTTTAAATTCTGATAGAACAGTTTATAGATGGAGATTTAATTAATCATTATTAAGAAATGTAGATTTTTCTGATTTTATAAGTCAAATACAGATGTATTTAGATACAAATGCGAATTCAGTTGATAATAAATTTGTTTTATGGGATGCATTAAAAGCTTATTTGAGAGGTCAAATAATGTTTTTCGACTACAATTAAGAAAAATTATCTTAAGGGAGTAGATCAATTACAGAAATAAATTATTATTTTGGAAAAAAAATTTACAAAAAACCCTTCTGGGGAAAAAAGGGTAGAATTGATAAATTTTAAAAATGCATTATAATTCAATTCAGACATAGAATTGAGAAATTAATTGATAGAAATAAACAAAAATATTATGGGAGAGCGATTACATAAGGTTTTAGCTTGGCAATTGAAAATAGAGCAAGCATCAAGGGTTATTAATGCTGTTAAAAAGAATTTAAAAATTATAAACCACAGGATATAAACAATTCTTTTGGAGAGTATTATACCAAGTTATATTCATCTCAATCATTGAATAATGAAGAAGAGATTGATTTTTTTTTTACAAAAGCTTCAATTACCATCTTTGAACTGCCAAGCTCAGAAAGATTTAGGTTCCCTGTTTATGTTGAAAGAAGTTATTAAACCTTTAAATTCTATGCAAAATGGGAAATCTCCTGGTGAAAATGGATTTATGCACGAATTTTATTTAAAAATTAAAGATTTATTGATGCCTTTATTAATAAAAGTATTAAAAAAACAACTGTATTTTGTTCTTTACCTGAATCTTTTCCAAATGCTTTGATAACAGTAATACATAAAAAAGATAAAGATTTATTAAAACCTGATTTAAGGCCTATATCATTAAATGTTGATTATAAAATTGTTGCTGAAGTTTTGGCTAATAGAGTAAATGAATATTTACCTGAGTTGGTCCACTTAGATCAATCTGGATTTATTAAGAAAAGATAGTCTGCTGATAATATAGCTAAATTAATTAGTTTAATACATAGCTCTCAGAGACAATTGGATCTAGCATTAGTCTTGTCATTAGATAGATTAGAATGGAATTATTTATTTAAGGTTTTACAAAAATTTCAATTTGGGTCAGGTTTTATTAATCGGATTAAAGCTTTATATAGGAATCCTATGGCTAAAGTAGTCACTAATGGGCAACTCTCTCCTTTTTCACTAACACGATCGGCTAGACCACATTGACCTTTATCTCCTGCATTGTTTGTTTTAGCAATTGAACTGTTGGCACAATCAATAAGACAAGATGTTGGTATTAAATGAATTAAAGTGAATAAAGAGGGATATAAAATTAGTTTGTTTGGAGATGATGTATTGATTTATATAACAGATCCTGAAAATTTTTTTAATATAAAAAGTTACAAGACTATGGAAAAATATCTGGTTATAAAATTAATTGGGATAAAAGTGAAGTTATGCCATTAGCAGAAGGAGATTATGATCATTGTAAATGTGTAGTTCAATTTAGGTGGACAAATAATCTGATTAAATATTTAGGTATTAGAATTGATAAAAATTAAGATAACTTGTATAAGTTAAATTATGTTCCATTATTTAATGAAATTAAAGATGATTTAAATAGATGAAATGATTTACCTATTACTTTAATAGGGAGAGTGAACTGTATCAAATTGAATATTTTTCCGATGACCCAATATTTTTTTTCAATCTATTCTTTGTTTAGTATCCCAAAAATTTTTTAAAGACCTTAATTTAATTGTTAGAAAATTTTTATGGAAGGGGAAAATGAATAGGGTACCTTGGAGAAATTAACTTGGAAATTTGAATTAGGTGGTCTATAACTTCCTCATTTTCAGAATTATTATAAAGCTGCACTATTGAAATTTATTAATTTGATATAAATAAATCTTCGATTTGGGGCAATAAAATTTATGAAAAATTTATGGCTGAATATATTTATAAGTAGAATTCAAAATTGTTAACTGGTCCACCAATTTTGAAACATTTAATTGAAATATGGAGTAAAATTGATTGTCAGATAAGTGGGAAGGGAAAGATTTCAGCAAAAATACCTTTGTATCAGAATAAATGTTTTCCCTTTACTGTTAATAATCAGTTTTTGAAAATATGGAATCAACTGGGGATTTAAAAAGTTGAAGATCGTTTTGAAGCAGGGAAGTTTTTATCTTTCAATCAAACGAAGAAGAAGTTTCAAGTTCCTAATAATACTTGTTTCTATTATTATCAGGTTAAAACATTTTTGTTGGAGAAATTGTGCCATAGTTTAAAATTATCTAGGCAATCTGCTTTAGAATTATTGCTCACGAAGGAAGAATCAAATAAATTTATTTTTGAGATGTATGTTATTACAAAATAAAATGCCTAAGTTGAATATTCATAAATCAAGAATGAAATGAGAACTTGATTTAAATAGAAATATAAATAAATATGCTGGTAGAAATTTGTAAGATACTATGACTAAAGTTAAAAAATGTAAGATATAGATAAGTACAATATTTTTTGCATCAATTATATTTAACCACTCAGAAATTCAAGAAATTTGAATTAATTTCTTCAGATTTATGTTTTAGATGGGGAAATGAAGTAGGTTCTTTTTTTTCCCCACTCATCTTGGACTTCTTCCAAGTTTAAGAATTTTTGGTTACAAGTTAAATTGCTTTTGGAGCAAGTATTAAAAGTAAGTTTACTGCTTGACCCAATGTTGTTTTGATTAGGGGATATTAAGTCGATTGCTTTAGGGTTGAGGTTGACTATGTACCAAATTGAATTTTTATTATTGGCTTTGGCTGTTTCTAAAAAATATTTGGCTATTACTTGGAAATCTGATTTAGTTTTAGGAATGCAAAGATGGCATACTGAAATGAAATCCTGTATTCATTTAGAAAGGATAATGTATAATTTGAGGGATAAATATCATTTTTTGTAAAAGTATGGAGCCCATATTTAAAAACTCTTGGTATGAAGATTTAATCTCATGGTTGCTCCAGTGGATGTCTCCGTCTCTGTGGCTAAAAAGTTGAATATTGTGTTGTCCTTTGTGATGATCTCCTTTCTTTCTTTGTAGGTGGGTAGGGGAGGAGTGAGGGAGTTAGAGGGGTGGATGAGGGAGGTTGGGGAGGGATTATTCAATTATATAATGTTTGTATCGATATATTACAACTAATGTCATATGATTTAAAAATGTAAATAAAATATTTTAAAAAAGAGAGAGTGTTACAGGAAAGGAGACATGAGGTGGTGATGGGGGTTGGCTAATGGAAACTGCAGAAGTCAGTGTTAATGCCATCAGGCTGGAGATTGTCTGGGCAGAATATGAGGTTCCAGACTGAGACCACCTGGAAATTGGAGTAACAACACCTCATATTTCATCTGGGTACCCTACAATTGGTTGGCATTAACATTAGCCCCCTTCACACTGCCAAACCCTTCTAGGAAGCGTGTAAACTTACCGGGCATGTTGCACGTCGGGAGCTTTTACTGGTAAATCAGCAACTGGGATTTTAAGGAGGGGGAACCTGTCTCCAGTGGTGGCATCACGAGTAACTTATTACATACTTGTAGGGCAGTGAAATCATAGTAGGAATAAAGCACATATGGACTCGTGTTTAAAAGGTGGTTGGATAAAACATGCACAGTTTACTAAGATGTATATGGTCAATGTTTAAAAGACCATGGGAAAACCTACAGGTACATGCTAACAGCCACACAGACTGCACACTGACCTTACCGCCAACTATGCTCTGACACAAGCACACAGGCACTAACGATACCAGGTAATTTAAGTAGACCATTCACATTGCCAGAAGGTGATTAGTGAGTTAACTTGGCCAGGCTCTGATTCTTACCCCCACCGAGTCAGAGCCTGGTTGAATTTAACTCTCCCTGCCCGATTGGGACATTTCACACCCTACGATTACCAGGAACAGACCCGTTAAATTAGCCAGTTAATCGGTAGTGTGAAGGGGGGCTATTAACTTCTCCAGTTTTCTGTTAGCCAACCACCCCCCCCCCCCCACCTTTCCCCATGTCTCTTTTGCATAGCTCTGTCTTTGTCTCTCTAGCCCTTTTCACACTGGCTTATCAGTAGATTGGCTGTTCAGTAAACTGGTTCAAGAAGCCATTTTTTTTCTTTCACACTGGATCACTGTTAACTGGTTCTCTGTGTCCTTTCACTCTCATCACAAAGTACCCCCAGGGGATAGGGGATTCTATCCTCCTTTAGTGACATCTAAGTGACCCATCGAGCGATGGTGGACCTGCCTTAAATCCTGATCAATGTATTATGATCTTGTATTTAAACAAAATTAATTATGCCTAGTTATAAGATAATTAAGCATTATGTACAGCACAGTATGAGCCCTTCAGCCCCTGTTGTTGTGCTGACTTATATAAACTTTTATAAATTTATAAAGGACTGTTGTAAAGTTGAATAAAACACATCGCTGCAGGATTTATAAAGACCATGGGAAAGAACGATGGTGGACCTGCCCTCCCAGAATTCCATGCAGCAGAAAAAGGGCAATATGCAAGGAACACTCATGGAAAAGTTTCTCTACTGCATGGAATTCTGGGAGGGCAGATCTGCTTTCTCGCTTTCTCGCTTCTCTCTCTCTCTCTCTCCTTCTCACAGTCCTTTAGACATTTATAAAGGTTTATATAGGTCAGCAAACTTTATATCTTTTTAATCTTTTGTTTCCTTCACATTCCTGCATTCATGCAAAATTGTAATCAACATGTCATTACTTTATCCCAGGATACCCTATATTCCTTTCATACTGGGCTGATCGGCATACAGGCGTCATCAGTTGCCGGGGCCTGACCTAGGCCGTATCATGCCCGACAGCTGATGACGCCTGCGTGCCAATAAAGAGCTTTTACACTCGAACCTTAACTGGTAGGTTGGCCGTCAATTACTGGAACGAGGTGTCAATGCGAAAAGGGCTTCTATCTCTCTGTCTGTATGTCTCTCTCTCCACTTTTCCCTCTTGTCTCCATTACCTCAGCTCTGCATTTACAGAGCCAACTGCTTCCCCAACACCAGTCAATTCAAACCTTTCCTCTCTCCTGGCTTCATTTTCGTGTTGAATTATCACCTGTTCATCTGTGCTCCTCCCTCTATTTCTTTTACTCAGGCACTGCCTGCTTCTTCCCATACCTTGAGGAAGGACTTGGCCTGAAATTTCGATGATATATCTTTACTCCTCATAATGCTGCAAGGCCTGTTTACATTTCTGCAGTTTTTTTAACCTCAATCAGAGTGTTCGCAGACTTCGTGTTTCACTCTCTTCACACAGATGCTGCCTATAAATAAGATTTATGTTCCCCTTCCAACATGAATACAAACCATATTTAATTATGGCTTGATTTTTTAAAAACTTTTTATCTTCTGGGTTTAATTTTACCTTTTGAGTAAATTCCTGAGGTTTATGGGGGGGGTGGGGATGGGGGAATTACTTGAGAGCTATTTCAATGTTTGTCTTCTGTAAAATCGAACTATTGTATATTTTGGCATACGAATTGAGTTGTGAAACCCCCAAAAAATGTGTCATCTTATACACCGAATATACTTTTGAGAACTTAAATTCAGCTCAAAATCCAATCCACGGAGAGTCGGCGTATAAGCCAAGCTTTGAAAAACAAAAAAAAACGACTGCGACAGATTTCCATTGAGATTTTTATTCAAAACAATTAGCTCCAAAAATCACTAACATTGTCTGAATGTTAGCAACACATTCAAATTCACTGAAGCAAAGATGGTAGCAAGCACATCAATACTCTCACTGTTTAAACACTCATCATGAGTCCCAGTCTGTATCTAATGAGGCAGTTTCAGCTTCTTTGTCAGTGTCCCATAACAAATAATCTTCCGTGGCATCAATTGCACGAGAGATACCGCATTTTTTAACTATCTTATCAGCGTCTCAACTTTAACTTTGTCCCATGGCTTAAGCACTGTTACACAGCACATCAAGTGATGCAGCAGGCATTGCCCTGCCTTTTGTAAATGACTTTTCTGCACCAACATCCAAGTATTCCATTCCTCGTGCTCATGGTCTTTGAACGGCTTGTTCAAGCAGGCATCGAGATGTTGCAATGCAGATGTCAAACAACCCAGGATAACAACCATCTAAGTATTATTTAGTGCTAATCTATTTTTAGTGTTCTCAGTTAAGTGGCTACGAAATATATCCTAGACCAGCAAACTTTGTTCTTTGTATAAACCCCTGTTCCACACATTGTTTATCCAGATTTTTACCTCATTTTCATCTACCCATCCTTTCTCATGAAAATGTACAAAAATACCTGCAGGGAATTTTATCTTCAGTTTAATTTTGCATTTGAAAATTACTGTGGCTCTTAACTTTGACCCGCCGGCCATGCACAATTACACCACGGTAAACCTGGTCCTTTTATGGCCTGTACTTCTCGTTTGCACAATTTTAACACCTTTCCATTCTACTGTTCCATTGACTATCATGTTGAAATTCTTGGGGGTTTCATCCGTGTTTCTGATATTTGCCAATATGCAAACTGGTGTTTCTACCAGTTACATATAATAAACTGGTGAAAACTTGCAACTTTATGATCAAGATCTTTTGGTAGTTTCTGTGTAATTTTTGTTTTTCGGTGTAATACCAGATTTTTCCTGTTCATGAAAGGGTTGCACCAGCCTCAAAAATCCTCACTGAAGTTTGGGTGCGACTTGGCCCTCTGCAGTGCAAATGTTCTTTTATTTTGGGTGACTATGTAGCAATCTTGCCTCTGTTCACGTACCCATTCTACAGCATGATTTTCCAACTCTGGCCAATGAGTGATTCCTTTTCTCAAAGAACATGGCCTTTTTGGTATTTTTCTTAAAGTCTCTTCTTTCTTCCTCCAATCTCATATACATCAAATTTTCTTGCAATGGTGCAGTTGTTGGTTTTCTTGACCATTTCTATCACTTTTAACTTAAAACTTGCTTCATACTTTTGTCGCGAGTTGTGTGGCGTCAATGGACCCTCTAGGATGGCAGTCACCTCCAGCCAACACCCATCAGATCAATCTGCGTGATCTTCGGGGGTCAACATATTTGCTGGTCAACAGCCCCTCTCAGGCATAACAGTCTTTTGGGGTTGACTTGTATGCTAATCAATGGGCCTCCTCAGGCATCCAGAAAATTGAGGTCAAATTGTACGACAGAAATACCATAAATCCCTTAAAATGAAGCTGAAAAATGGGGGTCAGCTTGTATACTGGTCAACTTGTACGCTGAAACATACAGTATATTCAAATTGGTTAAAAACAGCAAATATGAATTTGTTCAGAATTTATCTCAATTATTTCTGGAAAGTAGTCTTAATTTTTTCCTGCTTAAATCTGCAAATTTACAGTGTCACCCGTTTCCACCCATATTTTCACTATTCATCAACTTTGTGCCCTTGACCAGCTAGCTCTCCCAGGAATAACTAAGGGGCTGTAGGAGGGACTCAGTGGGTCAGATGCCATTATTAGTAGAAAAGATCAGTCTATGCTTTGGATCATGGCCCTTTGTTGAGTATCAAATTTAAATTGCCCAGTTGCCATCGTGGGATTCCACCTAATTTCTCCAGAAGTATAGTTTCGTAACATAATAAGTATCTTGAAAATGGAAATTCTACATGCTGGCTCAGAGATTTATTAGTGAAAGATGATAAAATCTGGTCTCTAGGTGTGTCTGCAGATGCTGTGATGGTAGTTGATAGGCCGGCAAGAGACTGCTGGCCCGGGTCCAGGCTAGGAAAATGAACGGGAAGGAGAGGGGACTCGACCTTTATGGCCCGGGGTCACATGGGTAGGATCAAGGGAGGAACTAAGTCAGGGAGACACCTGAAGAGCGGGCCACCCAGTCTCTGGCTCAATAATGCCTATCTTTCCCCTCAGTCTTCTGTCTGCGTCATTATTGGGGCTACCGATAACACCCAACACTGTGCCTTGAGAGTGTAGGTGTCATACACACTGGAATGACTCCTGCTCTCACAACTCTTAAGCACAGGAGTGTCAATTCTGTTCTCCATTGAATAGGATGGAAATGCACAATTGGTATTAAGAAATAAATGATAACTCTGGCACAGCCTCTCACATTTTTGGGAGTGCTAAATGAACTCTTATGGTTTATTATTTGCAATCAGAAGCTGTTATTTGTTGACTTATGGCTTCCACTGTTAGTGTGAGATAGGCAAGACAAGTGTGTGTGTGTGTGTGTGTGTGTGTGTGTGTGTGTGTGTGTGTGTGTGTGTGTGTGTGTGTGTGTGTGTGTGTGTGTGTGTGTGTGTGTGTGTGTGTGTGTGTGTGAGAGAGAGAAAATTCAATCTGTTTATTGGTCTTTCTAAACATTGGATGGATTTTGTGTTTGGTGCATTTTTACAACATCAAAGAGTGAGTGATTACTTTGGTGAATTAATGAGACTCCACCATGCCTCTACACTTCTGAGGATGACTTTAATGTAAGCATCATTCTCACAGATTGACTCCAATGTCAATAGTAATTAGGCATTGTTGGCAGGAAGATTATTAAGCATCTAAATCTCTTGATATCGTCTGAAACAAATTTGAGTTGGTGTGCATGAGTCAGTGCTTTTATAGCAAGCTTTAATGGGAGTAATTCATAAATTTGCAATTTTGCAGCTACCTTTGTCTTTCCTATTTGTTCAAACATTAGTTAGAATAAGATCAATAACCATAATATAAACTTTTACTCATGAATTTTATCAAATACTAGGTCTGCTTGATACCGTGTTAAGATAGATATTCGCATGTATATGGATGTACAACTGATTAACTGTAATATCTGTGAATGGAGCATTAGTTGGGTAATGCATTAGAACATAAAGTGCCCATTGTGAAATACTGTATATGTTTAAACTATTGTGTAGAAAGGGGCACCATGGAAAGAGGATAGCAGATGTTGGTGACTTTTAATAATTACTAGTTATTAAGTGTGGAAACTTAATAATCTAAACTTGTCTGGCCATTCACTGCAACAGAACTTACCCCAGCTGTCTCTGACCTCACCATGTGTGATAGTACAGATCTATCACCAATGTACATAGTGTATATAGTTACTGTATCTAGACTGTGCTTACAGCGATTGGCTGAGAGCTAAGCCACGCCTATTGTCTGGGCCTTAAAGGGTTGTGTCCCTAGCCAGGTCGGATCATTCTGGACTGGTCGGCCACCTGTGAAGAGCTCCTGTCTTTTGCTAATAAAAGCCTTGGTTTGCATCAACAAGTCTTTGGTTCTTTCGACGAGCTCTACACCATGCCACTGGATTTGGGAGGGATGTCAAGAGAGTGGGTCTGGACCTGTGCAACCTCTACTCACGTAAATCAATTCATGCACATGCTGTTCCTTTCTGAAGAGTGGGTATTCTCATGTCAAACCCCACAAATTGACTGAAGGAACCATCGTCATCCTATGGGATGGATAGCCAGAAGTTATTAAGAGCATAAAATCAGCCTGCCTTTCCTTTATGAAAGAATCTTTCTTCAAAGCATTTTTCTCTCTCTAATTCCAGTAAAATAGTTCATCAATAGCCTGCACAGAGATATATTAATGAACTCAACAAGTGAGAACAGAGGTCATGAGGCACCCCCAGAGAGGTCAGCACCAACTAAACTTCTGCAATGAGAACATCCTTTCCATTTCTAAATCTTAATCCACAACAGTTAACCTTAACATTGCCTGGAATTTTGCAGAGAATAAATTAATTAGAAAGTGAAGGCATTGCTTGAGATTTCCATCCACAAATTAAAATAATTAAATATGTTCATTCTTTAGCAAAAATTCATTGACGACACTCCAGAGGTGAAACAGCCTTCTTTGAACCTGAACTGCTCCTTGGATTGTGGCACTTGGGTATAGACAATCTCCGGTCAGATGGCGGTTTATGATGAACTGAGTGCCTGAGAAATACCGTGCATCAAAATTGCTTCTCTTCGGAGATACTCCACATTGAACTCTGAACTTATTTTTTTAGTTATTCATTTTATTTATTTTTATCTGCTGGGATGTAGTAACCTTTCATTATCCAACTCTATTATTGTTTCCACAGTATCAGAAAATAATTCATGTGGTCGCGTAAATAATTTCAGTGAAGCACTGGAGAACTAATTTGTCAAATCTTAATGAGTTCACTAACAACCAAGTGAGGACCTTGTCTCTGTGAAGTGTGCTTTTGCGCTGGAAAAGGTGCAGAGGGGATTCACCATGATGTTGCCTGGATCGAAGAATGTGAGGAGAGGCTGGGTTTGTTTTCCTTGGAGCAGAAGCTGTGGGGTGACATGATAGAACCACATGAAATAATGAGGGGTGAGATAAATAGATAGTGTACACAAAAATTCTCATGGTGCAGGTGTTCATGTCAAAAGGACTTGGGTTAACAATAAGAGGAGGTAGGTTTAAAGGGCATCTGAATAGATAGATTTTTCTACACAAAATGGCTAGAGTCTGGATTGTAGAAGTGGTGAAGGCAGGCACTATCAAAACATTAAGAAGTATCTAGACAAGCACTGAATTACTAGCTATGGAAGACTGGACATACTGTAATACAGGTAAATGTATTAAATATTTCAACTGATGCTATGGCCATAATGGGCCAAAGGGCCTGTTTCTGAGCTGTGCAACTGTACATATTGAAAAACGGTGACTCAGTGATCCTATTCTTTAGCCCCTTTCACACTTGCATATGGTCCCAGGAATTAATGGCCAATCGGCTGAAAAAGGGTCAAGGTTGAAAGCAAAATCGTCTGAACGCCAGCTTGAGGTGATGTCGTCTCACGCCACGGATAGAATGCCTCGACCCCGACTGCAATCCCTGGCATCGGCAGACGCCGGTGTTGCAATCAGCCAAGTGTGAAACTGAGAATTGCATTTGGACACTTCTGATTGAAGGTAGAACAGTCCTATCCCCGGGAATGGCTCCTTGTAAATGTGAAAGCGTGCAGTGTCCCGGTTAAGAGTGGCCAAGTATGAACAGCAAAAATGTCATTCCTATGGTTGATTTACTGGGACACAATTGTAAAAGGGACTTTTCAGTCAAATGGTTCTTAGTTCAAGTCTCCATCTAGGAACCAGTGTATGTAATCTCAGCTGATGTGCAGTGCTGAGGGAATGTTGCATTGCCAAAAATGCAGTCATTTAGGATTAAGGTCTGTTAAACTTTATTATGTGCAATATTATGGAATCAAAGATCTCAAGTATGTTAGTCCACCTGGGAAGGCAGCCAAGTGTGACTTCTCCTAGTTTGAAGAAGTAACTTAATCTCTCTATATGTCTGTCTATTGCTTCACTGATTTTGAAACCTCTCAGGCTGTGATGTTCTCCCGTTTTTCAGTTCATTTTATTTGTGTGGGACTGTCCCTTTAAGAGACCAGACTTAGCAAACTCCTGCAGGTTTTGGAAGGTGACTGAACTAGCATCAGGCTTCGAAGACAGCATGTTCCAAAAAGTTGATACATTTGCAAAGTGAAGGGGAGGAGCGCTGGAGAAGCCAGGGGCAGGGGTTATGTAGCAAGTTTCTTAAAAAAAGACAGTCCCCATTTTATTCACAAGGCTCTTTTGTTTATATAAAGCTGCACAAGAGAAACATTTCTCTTTAGCCTCCTTTGTGGGATTGAGAAACTCACTTGGCCTCATTGTGTGGTTATTGACAGAATTGTCAGATTTCCTCTTTTCTGCATACCAAGGGATGAAAAATCATTTCGACTGTGTTGTATAGTCAGGATAATATGAACTATTTTGTAACTGCGTAAGAATGCACCTTTCTCACTCTAGTAACTGTAGTGCACAGCTATGAGGCATATGTACATATATCAGCAAGTAAAGTCTCTTCTGTTATTTAAGAAGCCTCCCAAGTAACACAGAAACATAACATGGTGGCAGCAGTATGAGAAAACAAGAATAAAGCCATACAATTGAATGCAAGTCACTAAAATAAGAAGGGAAAGAAGATTTTTAAAAAATTGCTGAAAAAAAAAATGGCTGGTGCAACAGCAGTTCACCCAGTGATGGATGGGGAGGCTGAAGACATTGTTGAATCATTTAAAAAGTTTCAGCAGAACTGAAATTTAGTATTCAAAAGCTTTTTAAAAATGCAACAGCAGAGAAGGTCCATTATATACTTCTCTGGGCAGGGGAGCAAGGCCTTGACTTATTTACTAGTTGGGAGCTTACGAGGTGGAGAAAAATGATCCAGAGCTGATATTTACTTGAACCCAGGTCTAATCATAGAATTAAATGCTATGAATTTCAAGGTTTAATGCAAGAGACAGATGAAACTGTTGATAACTTCCTCACTAGACTAAAATTTTTTCTGCAAAATGCAATTTTAGGGATATAGAGGAAAAATTAGTTAATCAACTAATATAGGGGAGTGCCCATCTTGAAGTGCAGAAGTCTCTCATAGGGAAAGATAGCTTGAAGCTGGCTGAAGGTATAGACACAGCCAGAGCCTTCAAAGCCATGAGGATGCAAATGAAATCCCTATCTAGGCAGACCCACCTACAGCAAAGAGAAGGAAGGGTTGATGCGATAAAGAACACAATCAAAAAAGTGCAATCCCCCAAGACCTGCAGGAAAAGCAGCAGGCAACACCCCTCCGATGTAGAGCCTGTCGTAAAGCAAACCACTGGGCAAAGATGTGCAAGTCTGGTATGAAGAAAACTAATACCAGTGAAGAAAAAGGACAAGAAGATCTACCACATAAAGGGGAACAACAGTGAGGACTCCGACACCCAGACACTGGACATAGAATCCATACACCTTCACGAGATGTCGGGTGAGATGAAGGAAGGAAGCGAGTTACACACAAGGATCCAAATACAGAGGACAATCCAGAACAAGCCTATGATATTTAATCTAAAGGTGAAGCTGGATACTGGATCACAAAGCAACGTCCTTCCACTCAGAATCTACTGCCAGATGTTCCCAGAGAACATAATAAAAGGGGATCCAAAAGACGGTGCATTGGAAACAGCAAATGTCACATTAATGACCTATGGTGGACCCATGATCAAGCAGCAAGGGACAGCCAAGATCGATGGCTGCCATCAGGGAAAGAACATCCTCTGTACATTCTATGTGGTAGACGCAGATGGACCAGCAATTCTCTGTCTGGATAGCTGCCAGGAGTTGCAGTTGATCTCTGTCCATTATTGGATCCAGGCTAAGAAGTTATCCAAAAAGATCAACAGAAACACACAACAAAAAGAGGAAATGATTTCACAGAAGTACCTGCCAGGCCATGGCACACAATGGGAGCAGACCTGTTCACCAAGAATCAAGAGTGGTATTTAATAGTAGCCTGTTACTACTCTGTTTCCATTTGTCAAAAGGGTAAAAGACCTGAAAGCATCAACTATCACCTCAAAAATGCGAGTGCTCCTTGCTGAACAAGGAATACCCGAGCAAGTAATATGTGACAATGGAACACAGTTCACGTCACAAGAATTCAGAAAGCTGGCTGAAGTGTATGTGTTTGTTATCACTACATCATCCCCTCACTACCCCAAAGGTCATAGGTTCATTGAAAGACAAGTGCAAACTGTGAAACACACATTAGTTAAGTGTCGCGAAACAAAAGAAGACCCAGACCTAGCTCTTCTATCATTACGAGTAACACCTTTAAGGGTGGCAGGAGATATAAAACAATTCTGCCAAGCAAAATACACCCTCCAGAAGACCAGGAGGAAACCAGAAGAAGACTGGCTGACGTGCGAGAAGAAGGACATCAGCATTATAACAAACTTTGCCAGAACTCTTCAGAGGGCAGCGTGTGCATATTCAAGAGTCAAATTTGAAAAAATGGATCCCAGTAAAGTTCATCAGAGAAGCTGAGTCACCAAGATCAGATATTGTCGAGACAGACTCTGGCAATCAGCTGAGGAGGAACAGAATTCATACCCGGCCGACACAAGATGTGATGAAGCAGAAAGCTTTAATACCAGCAAAGCCTGCAACAGCAGTAGCAAGTGAAGAAACCACAACCACTAATACTGAAACATCAACACATCAGTTGTCAGGTGAAGGACAACAAGTTACATTACCTACACGTACACCAGCAAAACAGACCCCAACGGTCGCAGCCAAATCCACAAGATGGTGAAGCAACATACTGCCACCAGTGCGATATCGATAAGAACAATTTAAAAATAGTTGTATAAGTAAACTAGTGTACAAGTTCAGTTACTTAAGTTGCTCTGGAAAGAAAATGATAAAGAACACTAAATTTTTCTTTATCTTGAGAAGGAGGGATGTTATATAGTCAGGATAATGTGAACTATTTTGTAACTGTAAGAATATATCCTCCTCTCTGGAGTAACTGTAGTGCACCACTGTCGGGCATATGTATATGAGTGTGTGAACAGTTTCCTAAGATGGTGGAAGGCTTCAGTAAGTAAGGTCTCTTTTGTTATATGAATCTTTTATCTAAGTTATTTGAGAAGCCTTTCAAGTAACACAGAGATAAAAGACTGACCCCTGAAAAGGATCTTTGTTTCAGAAAAAATATTACACTCTACTCAACTGACATGTGAAAATCGTTCTCTATTGGTAGAAGAAATACTGCACTCCACTTTGACTGACCTGAAAAAGGGGTTCTAATAGCTGAAGAAGGCCCTCGTCTAAAAATGACATCTATCTCATTTACCAAAGCAAGGGTTTTCGTGAGTTAATCAACTTCTGTCCCACCCACCCTGAGGCCCGTGTGTCCCTCCCATTCTCAGGCCTACATGTCATCACTGAATTTCTGAACTTTGAGGTGTAGTGGCTTGGTGTATTCCACACACACACAAATATACTCGCTCATAGTTAAAGTTAGATACTTAATAATCAAAAATATAATTTTAAATATGACACCATCTGGGCTAATTTTTATTGCTGCTGTCTGGTACATAACACAGCCACTGAACTGAATGATTTTTAGGCCTCTCTTTTAACTCTGAAAACATTCTCTTTCAACGAAAGATAGAGATTAAAGAAAGCTGTTGACAACTATGTTTCTTTTGAATATCCACTCACTACCAGAGTATGGTCCAGTGCAACAAAATAAATTAAATTTACTGCCCACTCTACAGTTTTTAAAATTTTTTAAATTTTTCACACTATAAACCATACTGACCAAAATACATACAGACATTTTTCTCTTGAATATATACAGTCATTTTCTCCCCTTTTTTCCCCCTCCCTTCCCTCCCTCTCTCAAAGTTCAATCTATATGATACATTAAACCCGTTAAACAATGTCGTCACTTAATAAAAATAAACAAGACATTTTTATCTTTAACTTTTACACACTGGGTCAGTTCATTTTGTTGTCTTCTCCTTCTGTCATTTTAGGTGGTGGAGGTTCATGGTAGGATTTTTCTATTGTATTTCATGTATGATTCCCATATTTGTTCGAATATTGTTATGTTATTTCTTAAATTATATGTTATTTTTTTCTAATGGAATACATTTATTTATTTCTATGTACCATTGTTGTATTCTCAAGTTGTCTTCTAATTTCCAGGTTGACATAATCCATTTTTTTGCCACAGCTAGGGCTATCATAATAAATCTTTTTTGTGCTTCATCCCAATCGAGTCCAAATTCTTTATTTCTTATATATTTTGGAAGAAAGATCTCTGGGTTTTTTGGTATATTGCTTTTTGTGATTTTATTTAATATCTGGTTTAGATCTTCCCAAAATTTTTTCACTTTCTCACATGTCCAAATTGTATGTACTCTTGTTCCCGTTTCCCTCTTACAGCGAAAACATCTATCTGATACTGTTGGGTCCCATTTATTTAACTTTTGGGCCGTGGTGTATAGCCTGTGTAATCAATTATATTGCATCATGCGTAACCTCATGTTTATTGTATTTCTCATAGTTCCGGAGCATAGCTTTTCCCATGTTTCATTCTTTATGTTTAGATCTTGTTCCCATTTTTGTTTAGGTTTACAGTTTGTTTCCTCATTCTCCTTTTCTTCCAGTTTGATGTACATGTTTGTTATAAATTTTTTAATTATCATTGTGTCTGTAATCACATATTCAAAATTGCTTCCTTCTGGTAACCTCAGACTGTTTCCCAATTTGTCCTTCAAGTAGGTTTTCAGTTGGTGGTATGCAAACCTTGTATCATGAGTTATATTATATTTGCCCTTCATTTGTTCAAAAGATAATAATTTATTTCCCGAAAAACAATGTTCTGTTCTTTTGATCCCTTTTCTCTCCTATTCTCTGAAGGAAAGGTTATTTATTGTGAAAGGGATTAGTTGATTTTGTGTCAATATTAATTTTGGTAGTTGATAATTTATTTTATTCCTTTCTACGAGAACCTGAACATATACTATATAAGAGGGATGAAAAATTGGTGCAACGTAGGAATTCACCAGTATTGCACCATCTGCTCAACATTTGGAAGAAGATTCATGTAGAAAGGAATAAAATAAATGATCAACTACCCACTCTACAGTTGATGTGATGAGCAACTGCTGAAGGACTGCTAACTCAGCTGGAGTTGAAATTGAGGCACTTATTTTCTGGAAAAGTATAAATTAAATCTGCTATACACCAATTTTCTCTTTTGCATGAAGGACATGAAAATTGATGAGGAGGAAAACAAACATGTCGTGAATGCACTCACACAATTAAACTCGGAGATGTGATGCTTTCTCATCCTTTACTTCTATTAGACTAACCTGGCTACTGACACTCAGGGTTATATATGGAAGGGTAACATCATGGTGTCCAGCAGAATGCAGGCTTATACCCAACCCCCTTTTCTCCCCCCACCCATGTGATAAATACTGACTGGGCCCCTTCGAACTAATAAGATTACATCGGGCCCAGGACTACAAGTGAGAATTAGAATACATCTCATGAATAATTTTAAAAGGGAAAGTATTTAATAATAATCAGGGCACATAGTCCTTAAAGCGTTCAGGTGGTCGACTTTCTTTTTTGGATTATCTCAGCGAGGTTTGCTGTGCTGGTCTTTGCTTGGGACCCGTAGATAGTCGGATCAGCGGTTGAGTCTTTGCTGACCTTCGGGGCAACTGCCTGTCTTTGCTGCCCTCCTGGCTGCATGTCTCAGTTACTGGACTCCTCACTGGCTACAACAGGTTAATATATGATTATGAAAGGACATATGTGTCTTCATGCACCCCTCAGTAACATACCTTGGGTTTACAATTGACAACGAAGGGGTGCAAATGAATCCAGCAGGAACAGAATACCCAATCAACAAATCGGAATTACAGTCCTTCCGGACTTGTTAATCACTACGGAAAACGTATCCCTAAAATGTCTACACTATGCAGCTCTCTGAACCAATTACTCAAGAAATGTGGTATTGGAACACAGAAATTAAAAACAGTCAGTCAACTAAAGGAAAGTCTAACGTCAACAAATAAGGTGCTGTTACGAGCCCAGAGGATCCCAAAACCCAGCAGCAATAGATATTCACCAAGAGAAATGATTACTTAAACAAAAGTTGCTTTTAGTTATCTTTAAACATGAAAACAGAATCACACTTTAACTTATTACTAACTTACTTAACCCCCTTCTAATTCTAAGCGCACGTGTATGTAATATGTGTGTAAGTTCTTTGGTTCATAGTCTCACATCTCATTCCTCCAAGTTCGCTGGTTGCAGGCAATTCTTATACTGTGCACAGAATTTAATATTTATAAATGCACCAGGCTTTGGTGCTTGAAAGGTGTAGAGCTCGTCGAAAGAATCAAAGACTTGTTGATCCAAACCAAGGCTTTTATTAGCAAAAGACAGGAGCTCTTCACAGGTGGCCGATCAGTCCGGTATGATCCGACCTGGCTAGGGACACAACCCTTTAAGGCCCAGACAGTAGGCGTGGCTAAGCTTTCAGCCAATCTAGATACTGTAACTATATACACTATATACATTGGTCATAGATCTGTACTATCACAAAAGGTAAATGGTTACCGCTCAGGAAGGTTCTTGTTGATTTTCAGAGAGAGATTTGTTGTTCCTTTTACTTCCATCACTTCAGTGTCTTGCTGATGAAACCTGCCCCAGATGCACAGAGTTCCTTTTTGTTTTTCTTACTCCATGTGAAACATTAGACAGCCAGTCCACTCCTCTTGCATGAATCACAAGGGCTTTGAACAGACTGTCTTCTAAATGGGCTTGCCAGCTTGTCCTGTTTCAGTCTCATCTACTTCTGCTGTCTGTAGCACTGTCTCTCTCTCTCTCTCTCTCTCTCTCTCTCTCTCTCTCTCTCTCTCTCTATCTCTCTCTCTAAACAACAATCCATTAGTGAACTCTCTTGAGCACTCTTCAAAACTCTTGCAAAAGCTGTCTGGCATGAGCAGAGCTCCAGTATTTCAAATAAGATCTGTATTAAAGTGTTTGTATGTAATCTACTCCAATAAACCTTTCACAATTTATCTCCCAAAAATATATCTATATACTCTGTCACAGTGCTGATCCACTACAACCCTATTGAAGAAGTTACACCAGCTGTGGATGCTTCACCAGTGGATCTAGGAATGGTACTATCTCAAATCACAGAAAAAGGTGAGCACCCAGTAGTGTATGCTTCACAAACATTAACCACAAGCAAGCACAATTATGCCCAATGAGAAAAAGAAGGATTTGCAATAATTTTTGGTGATTTAAAAAAAAATTCCACCAATAACTTTACAGATGAAAATTCATCATTAATGGGTGGCCCAAATTTGAAGTCATTCCAGAAGATCTAAAACCACCACACACACCACCATGAACTATCAGTCAAAGAGGGATGTTTACTATGGGGTACCCATACAATTATTCCAGCCAAATGGCAAACTACCATGTTATCAGAATTACACCACAACCATCCAGGAATGGTACAAATGAAAGCACAATCCTGGATTCATGTCTGGTGGCCTTCCATAGACAGAGACATTGAAACAACAGTAAGAGAATGCAAAGTATGTCAGTCAATGCAGCCAAAGATGCCGCAAGCCAAAGCTAACCCATGGAAGTGGCCATCCAAAACCTGGCATCGGATTCATGTAGACTTCACTGGACCATTCATGGGTGAGACTTTCCTAATAGCTCTGGATGCACTCTCCAAATGGCCAGTAGTTTCACAACTGAAAAATACCAAAGCAGATCCCACAATTAACTGTCAACAAGCTAGCTTTGCCACTTATGGATTGCCTCATGAATTAGTTACTGGATTCCTCAGCTCCACAACCATCTCTGCTCTCTCCTCACTCACCCTGAGGGGTGGGATGGACGGAGTAGGCCATGGGAGGTTTGGCTCCACCTCCTCCAGTTCATGGACCTTAGTGTTGATCAATGTTCGTAATTGGTCAATGTGTCGTTTCCACAATCTGTCCCCCATTAGAAAAGAGAATGAGCAGAGGCTTAATTTTTGTAAGATTACTACCACCACCCATAGTCTTTATATTGTCTATAATCTTGTACCAGAGCTCTCTCGTTGTACCAGAACTCTCTCGCCCACTTCCAATGTTCGAGGTGAGTTCTGTGGCGATGTTGTTTTTTTTTTTGCAATCAGCGACCCAGATTTGGATGAACCATGGACTGCCTGGTCTGCAGGTTGTGGCCAAATATTAGTTCTGAGGTGCGTTTTGTGGTAGAATGCAGTGTGTTTCTGTACCTTAATAGGAAATCTACAATTTTGTGTGTCCAGGAAGCATTTAGAAGTTTTGTGGTTTTCATTGCTTTTTTGAATATTTGTACAAAATGTTCTGCCTCCCATTAGTATTTGGGTGATAGGGTTCAGACAAAATGTCTTCATCCCTGGATCCTCCAGGGCCAGCAAGTTCTTAAGGAGGTCAAATGTTTTGCTGCCCATTATTCTGAGGAAGAGGGCACATTTGTGGTTTACTGGACCTTCCACAATATTGTGGTTAAACCGTTCTACATAGTTCTTCCATTTTTCCTCTACTTCCTTGAATTCCCCAAACTTTCCCTCCACCATCTTGGCACATTTTCACCTTAATCTTTTGGCAAGAATTTGTTGGTGTTGTTAGGTAGTTCTACCTTCTGTTGTTTTACTTCTTGCGGTTGGTGCATGGAGTATGTGTCAGGTTTGTTTTGTTCCTCGTCACCACTGTTGTGTATGCACTCACACAATTAAGTCTCTGAGATGTGATGCTTTCTCATCCTTTACTTCTATTAGACTAACATGGCTACTGACATTCATGGAGGGGGAGAGAGAGAGATATGTGGAAGGGTGGCATCATGATGTGGGCATCATGATGTCCAACAGGGGGCGGGCTTATACCGAACAAAATGGGTAATGTGGATGATGATGTTTGGCAAGCTTTATCTTCATTGGTCAGGGCATTGAATATAGGAGCTGGTGCTAGCATTCTATCTATATAAGTCGTTATTGAGGCCAACCTTGGAGAATGGTTTTGGTTGCCCAGCTATAAGAAATATCTCAATAAGGTGAAATGCTGGACAAAAATAAAATCATGTTACTTGGACTGGGGACTTGAGTTACAAGGAAAAAATGGAACAGGAGAATCTTACAGAGGTATCTAAAATCATGAGGGGCTCAGATAAAATAAATGGTCACTGTATTTTTTTTTCCAGTGTAGGAGAGTCTAAACCTAGAGGGGATCAATTTAAGGTATGAGTGGAACATTTAGGGGCCTAAGGAGCACCTTTTTACACCAAGGTATATAGGTATCTGTAACAAGCTGCCAAAGGAAGTGGTAGAGGTTTGTACGATTCCAATGGTTTAAAGATATTTAAACAGTAGGAAAGATTTTGAGGGACATGTGCCGAACACAGGTAAATGGGACTGGGCTCTGGTAGACACCTTAGTCAATTATAAAACTCATTGCCTTTATGACTCCACACCCAAATTAAAATAGGTCAAAGAATTGATGTGGAGAATAATTTCATATTTCCTGTGTACTTACTGCTTTTAGAATCATTATATCAGAATGCCAAGTCTAAAAATAGTGAATAGCAACTATACAGAATGGTGAGAGGTTGAATCCAACTCAAAATTTCTCTCACAGAAATGAATTATTCTTTGAATTTAATTAAAACCAAAATGAGATATAGTTAAGAATTACAGTAATTAAACATAAATTGAGTGAAAGTCCAATCTAGCGGAAAATCAAGTTGTAGTTTGTTCCAATTTGAATGATGTTAAAACTTGATCTCAATAAATTAATTATTTAAGAACATAGATTGTGATAAAGTAATATGAATATAACCAATTATATTTTCAATAAATTTTAAGAGACTGCAAATTCACAATCAATCTTTAAATTAATTTTAGCTTATTTTATGTACTTTTACGGTGCCTTTTTAGACCAAACAACTTTTATCTGCTGCAGTAAAACCAGAAAATGCTGGAAATTGGAAATGATGGTCAGACATCTTCTGTGGACAAGAGAAACCTCAATCACTTCACGTTCAAGACGATTGTCGGAACTGGCAATGTGAGAGAACGGGTTATTTTTCATGAGCAGAGAATGTGGAAGAGCGATGTGTGGCATGAAGTGCATAACTCTGGTAGGGTGAGACCAAACTGCTTACTGTGGCTGCTAGAATCAGATTATGCTTTTATTTTGTAATGTTGCCAACAGCAGGGCTGTGGGACAGCACGTCAGACCATACTAATGGAGAGAGAAAGACAAAAACATAATTATAGAATGGTGACGTGTGGAAATGGTTACTTCTGATACAGACAAAAGTGCAGTTTTTAAGTAGTTTCTTTCATTTCAGTGGATGCAACAGAAACTCTAAGATAAACTGTAGTTCAGTTGACAGTTGTTGTCACGTGTACCCAGGTGCAGTGAAAACAGTTCATTTTGTGTGCTATCAACAAGTTCACTCGCACACAAGTGCGACAAGTAAAACCTTGTATTGATTGCAGAATTACTGAGAGAGAGCAGTTTGAATGGAGGAAGGTCAACATTATTTTAGTAATGTCAGATTTGTTCAGAAGTCTGGTCGCAGTCAGAAAGAAACTGTCCTTGGATCTGTAGGTGCATGAGGAGTCTTTTTCCCAATGGAAGGACGAAGAAGGGGATGTGGCTGAGCCCTTTATTATCTTGAGTGCTTTTCTGAGGTGGTGGGGACATGAAGTGGAGTCAAATAAAGACAGGAGGTTTGTTTGATGGTTTGAACTGCATTCACCACTCTCTCCAGTTTCTTGCACTCTTAACCAGACTAGTTCCTGTATATCACACATGATCTATCTTGACATAATACTTTTGATGATGCAGCCATGTCCATTTTTTGAGGGACACAGGGGACATGCCAACTATGCTTCGCCTTCTGATTAAAAATCTATTGGTACTTGTTTGGGCTGTCATGCTGATGTGGTTGGACCAGGACAGGTTAAGGTAAAGAACTTGAAGCTGTCTACTATCTCCACTTCAGCACCGTTTATGACAGGGGAGGGAGCGTCCACCCTCTTCTGGAAGCCCATGGCCAGTTCCTTTGTCTTGCTGACAATGAGGGAGAGGTTGTTATTTTGGCATCAAGCCACTGGAAAAGGATAAAATTAGTGGACGATGTTGAAGACAGTCCCTGCAGCAGTCTCTCATACTGCATTGAAGGAACAGCCGTGATTTGCACTAATCTTTCCAAACTACCAATAATGTTTCTCCTCCTCTCTACTTCTGCAGCCATAAAGCAATAGCAACTCATGATAAAATTGATACTGCCCCTAATTCCCTTGAATAAATATTTTCACATGGAATATTCAGATTTTGAAAGCAATATGCCATGTGGCAACAAATAAACTGCTTGAGGAAATCTGTGGGTTCGAGCAGCATCAGTTGGATAAATGAATTGTTGACATTTTGTGTTGAAACCCTTCATCAATTTAATTTATTTTTCAATTTAGGGAGGCAGCATGGTAACTGGCCCTCTGGCCCAGGAGCCTGCACCTTCTAATACAGCCAATTAACTCCATGTGTTTTTGGAGGGTGGGAGGAACCCGGAGCACCCAGAGCAAACCCATGCAGTCACTGGGAGAGTGTACAAACTCCAATTCAAGTTGCTGGCACTGTAATCGCATTATGCTAACTGTTACACTAACCATGCCATCAACAAATTCTGAAGGGATTTCACCCAATTAATTTATTTCATTACCCCCATTAGTTCTTCCAGTAGATTAATATTTGCTCCAGATTTGAGCATCTGCTGTCTGTTTCTCCAATATCCCAAAGCAATCTTATTTATATCGTAGCGCACGATACAAGGAAGTTTGATTCTTAATCTCTATCTTTCCAATGCACTCAAATCTACAAATCTCCGTGATGTCGTAGTGTTATCGTTGCAAACTTAGAGAAGCAGGAGTCAAGTGGGGAGACTAGTTTTATGATAGCAAAGAAATTTTCTCCAAACATGTATGCACAAAAAAATGAATGCAATGCTGTCAATTTGTCTTCAGAATGATCTTTTCTGAGTAGACCCTTTGAAAGAGTTGCCTCGGTTCTGCAGAAGGCATTGTGCTGGATTCACCTTCAGTCACCAGTGGAGAGGTGTGATTTCTGCTTCCTGTCGCCTTGTTCAAATTCCCAAGTTGAGTTTTTGGCAGGTTTCCAATTCATGAGGAGTTGGCTGCCGATTTGAAGCAAATCGGATTTTGGTCCGGCACTTGTAGGCTCAAAGTCCAGAACCCCTGAGGAAAGGGTATTGAAAAAGGGAGGAGTGGAAATCTGATGGTTCATTGAGGGGCAACATTAGTAATTTTCAGATGATTCAGTATCATTCTTTTGGCAGAGGCCATACTCTTTGTTGAAGGAATACTAGATCTGCAGCAAGCAGTTTTGCAAATCACAAGAAGAAAAGGCCATCCTAATTATTTATTATTGCACTACTTGCTGCATCAGTTAAAGTGCCTGCATAATACACAAAACAAAGCTTTTAGTTGCATTTCACTACACATGACAACGTAACAATTCAACATTTGCCATCTTTTCAACTCGTCTTCCTACTTTCCCTGAAACCAGAGCAAATACAATGCTCGCCCTTTCATCGCCTCCCTTCCCACCGTCCGCGAATCCAAGCAATCCTTCCACGTGAAGCAGCAGTTAACCTAGACTTCTCCTAGCTTGCACCTTTTGAATTATCCAGACTCTTGATTTTTATCCTATTCCAAACATGCAGTTTCTCGAACCCTCTTTTCCACTCTACTTCCCCACCCAATCTTTGTAATTTACAACTTTTGATTTCCGACTCTTACTAATTTCAAGGAAACCTAAAACATGAACTCTGCTGTTCACTTTGCATTTGTAGTCTGGCCCACTAGACATTTCCCGAATTTTTGGTTTATAAACATGAACAGTTAACTCTGTTTTACACCCTCATCTGTGTGCTGCCTGATCAATGTACTCTTCTTATTTTCTTTGTAACATTGAAAGAAAATAAATTATATACATGATAGCTTGAAGCAGGAAGGACAGGTACTGAAGGCACAAAGTTGGTCTTGCATTCAGGAAGGCTTTGGGACCAACTTCACACTGTTTTCCTCCTGTAAAAATTTAAGTGTGGGAAGCCCTTGCAATGACACAAGAACAGGAGCAGCATCTGTCCTGTTGAGTCTGCTCATGGCTGATCTGGCCATGAACTCAACTCCACCTCCCTGGCTTTACTCCCCAACCCTTAATTCTCCAACATTGCAAAGATCTATCCCTCTGTAGCTTAAAATATCTTTAATGACGCAGCCTTGACTGCTTCCTTGGGCAGAGAATTTTACTATTCTCTTGGAAAGCAGTGCCTCCTCATCCCTCTCTATTGCCCCGAATTTTGGCACTCTGTCATTTAGTTCTAATCTCATCTACCAGTGGAAACAAATTTCTTGCCTCTATATTATTTATTCCTTTTATATCTTTATGAATTTCAGTAAGATCCCCTCTCATCCTTCTAAATTCCAGTGAGTTTAGTCCTAGGTGATTTAATCTCCCCTCATAGGCTCACCCCTTCATCTCCAGAATCAACCTGGTGAACTGTCTCCAAAGTCAGTATATTCTATACAATATTTCACCACTTGCATTTGTAGAACTACCATCCATGACTTCAGGATATTTTGAGATACTTTTCCGTGAGGCCAATTGAATTTTGGTCAATTTTGCAGATCAGTAGAGAAAAGTACAAAACAGAAACAGGTCCTTTGACCCTTGATTTGTCTGTGCCAACCATGATGCTTACTTAAATGGTCCTGAGAACACAATCCAAGATGGATTCCTGCTCCGAATGCAACAGCGTCAATTAACCTGCGTCAGTAGCCAGTGGTCAACCTCAAACAGTATATGACTCAAGGTCTCTGATTCTTTCACATGCAGACAATTTTCTGTGGCTGGGTTATGTAAAGGTGAAGACAGACTTAATGCTGGCAAAAGATCAATGCTATTCTCTGTAGATTTGACTAATGATACTGCAGTAATGATAATGAAGCTGAACATGTGCAAATGCATTGACGAGGAAAATATTCGGCAAATTAATCATTCTTGAAGAGGCAGCTTGCAGGTCAAAGTATTCACCAGGACCTTGAAACTTTACAGTCATTTTTTTCAGAGCATGACCATTCAATAAGGTGTTACAATATTAAAAATGCAAGAAATAGGGAGTCCTCCAAAACAAATCTGATAGAAAGAAATTAAAATAGAGAGTTCTGGAACTGCTCAGCAGATCAGGCGGCATCTATTGTGAGATAACAGTTCATTTAGTTGAAATACCACATTACAAACTGTCCTAAAAACTTAGAAATTAAAGATGTTTCGGGCAAGGGAATGTGTGCATTAATTAAACATTCCTTCAACTGTCTTAACTACCCAACAGACCTAAGTATAAAAGAGAACCATGATAGGCTGCAGACACTGTGATTATAGTAAAAACACCAAAATGGTGGAGGAGCTCAGCTGGTTTATTCAGCATCTAGGATCTTTTTTGACAAAAATATATTGCTGACATTTCAGGCCTGAGCCCTTCTTCAAGGAAAAGGCAGAAGCAGGATATGTAACAGAAAAGCCGCTTTCAGGTGCTCGGATGTAGATAATGTGGCGGCAGTGCAGCTGGGACGTTCAGGTAACCGCAGAGAAGACGCCTTTGTCACCTGAACGTGCTGGCTGAAGGAGAGCTGTGTCTGAGTGAACGCTGGCTCCTGTGGACGTAATCCCACTGCTGCTTTCAGGTGCAAAGGGGAATTCTCTGAGCCGGAGATATGCCTACAGGAGGAGGGTTGGGTAAGTGCTCCTCCTGGCTGGGTTCTCCACTTTCAGGTGGCCTCCTGACAGCCGCATAGGGGTAGAATATGCGGCTTTACATCGGGGTATTTTGACAACCTGAAAGTGCCTAAAGACTCAGAATTCAAACAACAAAAGGTTTTAATTGGATGTGTGATGCATTGTGGTAGCTGCAAGCAGGCACAAAACACAAAAGACTACTGTAGGCTTTATTCTGCTAAAAATCTGTACATACCAGTTTCAGCTGTGGTGGCTCCCAAGTGATTGGCTCAGGAGGGGCAGGCTCAGGTTTATATTCGGGTCAGTGACAGCTGGCTAGGTCAAGTCAGCCCCAGGTAGCCCCCTGCAGGTACAGAGATTGCCCCCTGCATTAGGCTAGTAGTCGTATCGCCACAGGATGCAATAAATGTTTGGTGGAATTTATCATGCTTGTGCACAATGAGACAGGCAATGGAGAGACAACAAGGTGGGTGGGGGGGGGGGGGGAAGGGAGGGGTTGAAAGCCAGGGAGTGGAGTGGGGGGAACTTTTAATGAAAGCCAGAGAAGTTGATATTAATGCCATCTGGTTGGAGGGTGTCCAATCTGAAGATGAGGTGGTGTTTCTCCAATTTACGGATGATCTCGGTCTGGTAGTACATGAGACATTGGGGAGACATGTTGGCAAAAGAGTGGGATGGAGATTTGAAATGGGTGACCACTGGGAGATCCACATTATTTGCAGTGAACAGAATGTATGTGCTCAACAAAGCAATCTTCCAGTGTGGTTTAGTCTCTCCGATTTTGAGGAGACCACAGTGGGAGCACTGGATGCAATAGATGACTCCTCCAGATTCACAAGTGAACTGTTGCTTCACTTGGAAGGACTGTTTAAGGGCACTGAATGGTGCTGAGAGAGGAGGTGGGGATGCAAGTGGAGCATCTCCTGTGGGCCCAGGATTAGGTCCCAAGGGGACGATTGGTGGGGAGGGAGGAGTGGACAAGGGAGTCATGAAGGAGCAGTCCCTGCGGAAGGCAAAGAGGGGAGGAGAGGGGAATATGTGTCTTGTGGTGGAATCATGTGGTAGGAGGTGGAAATGGTGAAGGAGGCTGTGTTGGGTGCGGTGGCTGGTGGGGTGGTAGGTGAAGACGAGAAATTTTATCCTTGTTGCATGTGGGGGTGGAGGATGCCAGGGCAGATGTGCGGGTAAAGGAGGATATGCGGGTGAGTGCTGAGTTGATGGTGGTAGAGGGAAAGCCACATTGTTTGAAGAAGGAGGAGATCTCTGATGATCTGACGTGGAAATCCTCATCCTGGGTACAGATGCGATGGAGACAGAGGAATTGAGAGAATGGAATGGAATCCTTACAGAGGACAAGGAGAGAAGAGGTGTAGTCGAGGTAGCTGTATGAGTTGGTGGGTTTATAGAAGATGTCTGTCGAGAGTTTATCTCCTAGGATGGAGACAGTGAGGATTGAAAAAGGGAGAGTGTTGCTAGTGATGGACCAAGTAAGTTTGAGGTCAGGTGGAAGGTGGCAGCAAAGTGAATGAAGTCAACGAGCTCATCATGGGTACATGAGGCAGCACCAAAGTACTCATCGAAGTAGTGGAGGTTGAGGGTTTTTTTCTGTGTTTTAGGCTTGTAGCATGGATTGCTCCACATAGACAACAAAAAGGGAGGCATAGCTGGAGCCCAAGTGGGTACCTATGGTTACCCCTTTAACCTGGAGAAAGTGTGATGTGTCAAAGAAGAAATTTCTGAGGGTGAGAACAGGTTTTTCCAGCCAGAGGAGGGTGGTGGTGGAGGGACACTGGTTGGTTCTAATGTCCAGAAAGAAACAAAGGGCTTTGAAACCTTCACTATGGGGAAGGGAGGTGCATAGGGAAAGATCTAAATCTAATACTGGCTGTTGCAATTTCAAATGCCAAAATGTAAACTTGAGAAGCCCCTTCCATCTGTATCTTGTTTATTTTACGTCTTCTAACATTTCTTTATACCATCTTCTATTATCACCTCTTTTGGGTCATTGTGTAGGTCCTATATGGAACAATCTCCAATTTTATTCCATACTGTGTTGGTGAATTTTTATGCCTTCTTAGATAGAAACTAAATCCATTTTGATGTACTTACACATGAATGTTCCACTTAATGGGCTAGGCCTGGAACCTGTACTCTAATGAGGTCCTGTGTCTTGACCACATAAAGGAGGTCACGTCAGGAGCATTGAATGCTGGCAAGGTTGGAGAAGGTGCATGTGGATCTTTGCCTCACCTGGAAGAATTGTTCAGATCCCTGGATAGTGGTGAAGAAGGAGATGTTTGATCAAGTATTGTATCTCCTATGGCTGCAAGCAAAATTGCAAGGGGTCAGGGAGGGATAGATGGGAGAGATGAGCTGATCAGGGAGTCACAGCGAGAATGGTCCTTGTGAAAGGCAGAAAGGCAATATATGACAATGGGGGGGGGGGGGAAATCCCAATGCAGCAGATGGAAATGATGAAGGATGATGTGCTTGTGATGATGTAATGGCGGCAGGGGTGGTGGGGGGGTAGTATTATACTGAATGCTTGCTATTGGCTATGGTCTTAGAGATCCTCCACCCTACTGGTATTACAGATAGAGATGTTTTCCTACTGAGCAGTTTAATGGTAGTTATCTTCTTTCTTCTTCTTCTTTTCAATCTTCTTCAGCATGATGCTGAACCAAGCCATGAAAGACCCCAACAATGAAGACGCTGTTTACATCCGGTACCGCACGGATGGCAGTCTCTTCAATCTGAGGCGCCTGCAAGCTCACACCAAGACACAAGAGAAACTTGTCCGTGAACTACTCTTTGCAGATGATGCCGCTTTAGTTGCCCATTCAGAGCCAGCTCTTCAGCGCTTGACGTCCTGCTTTGCGGAAACTGCCAAAATGTTTGGCCTGGAAGTCAGCCTGAAGAAAACTGAGGTCCTCCATCAGCCAGCTCCCCACCATGACTACCAGCCCCCCCACATCTCCATCGGGCACACAAAACTCAAAACGGTCAACCAGTTTACCTATCTCGGCTGCACCATTTCATCAGATGCTTCCACCAGCGTTGTCTCCGCTCCATCCTCAACATCCATTGGAGCGCTCACACCCCTAACGTCGAGGTACTCGAGATGGCAGAGGTCGACAGCATCGAGTCCACGCTGCTGAAGATCCAGCTGCGCTGGATGGGTCACGTCTCCAGAATGGAGGACCATCGCCTTCCCAAGATCGTATTATATGGCGAGCTCTCCACTGGCCACCGTGACAGAGGTGCACCAAAGAAAAGGTACAAGGACTGCCTAAAGAAATCTCTTGGTGCCTGCCACATTGACCACCGCCAGTGGGCTGATAACGCCTCAAACCGTGCATCTTGGCGCCTCACAGTTTGGCGGGCAGCAGCCTCCTTTGAAGAAGACCGCAGAGCCTACCTCACTGACAAAAGGCAAAGGAGGAAAAACCCAACACCCAACCCCAACCAACCAATTTTCCCTTGCAACCGCTGCAATCGTGTCTGCCTGTCCCGCATCGGACTGGTCAGCCACAAACGAGCCTGCAGCTGACGTGGACTTTTTACCCCCTCCATAAATCTTCGTCCGCGAAGCCAAGCCAAAGAAAGAAAGAAGAGTGGTAGTTATAGTTTGTTAATAAAAGCCCTGTATTAGTACAACCCTTGTCTGGTCCATGTCTATGGCATATCAATAAGTGCAAATGGTTGGCCACCTGGAGAAATTTTTGTAAATTCCGATTGTGATCATTTAAGTCTCTGCCACATATAGTGACATTGTCCAGATAAGGGTAGTTGGCTTGCAAGTAATGAGCATCTACTAGCTTATCTATCTCCCTTTGGAAAATGAATACACTGTTGATAACTCCAAAGGGGACTCTTAAACTGGAAAAAGTTTGCCATCTGCCTCAAAAGCGGTAAACTATCTTTCATCTTTATAAATAGGCACCTGATTTCAGATCATTTGTGGAATATATTTTGTATTGTGCAATCTGGTTTACCATGTCTGAGATATGAGGCAGGGATAAGCATCTAGTTGCGTAAACCTGTTTGTAGTTTGGCTGTAGTCCATGACCATTCTAGGTTTTGCTCCATTTTTGATGACAACAACTTGTGCGCGCCAAGGACTTGTACTGGGTTTGATGATTTTTTTCCTTTCAATAAACATCTAACCTCGTCCTTAATAAAGAGTCTGTCCTCTTTGCTGTAGCGCCTACGTTTTGTAACTATAGGCTTATAATCCGAGGTTAGATTGGTAAAAAGATGTGGAGGTTTAATCTTTAGAGTCAATAACCCACAAACAGCTTCTTGGGGTACCGTGATCGATGGTAATGGGACATTAAATGCCAATATGATACTTTTCATTTAGCTTTAGAAATCTAATCCTAAAAGCATTGGAGCACACAGACCAGGAAACACGTGCAATTTGAAGTCCGTCTATTCATTTCCCTGTTCCTTCAGGGTTATTTTACAGCAACTTGTAATGTCTCATTTTAGTCCAGAACAAGCCATAGAAATTATGCGCTTAGATGGATACAAGATAAGATTCAGGGCGCTAGTGGTCATAGGGTGAATATAGCTGCCCGAATTGAACAAACAGTCAATAGGCTCCCCGCTTACCTCCACCTTCATGGTGGAATGCTTCAGGTCATGGGGTTCATCCTGATTAATTGTCATGGACGCTAGTATAGGGTCTCTTCACGGCAGCGATCTGTTGGAGTTCTCCACGTTGCTGGCAGTTCCACTTACGATTTCAGAAGTAGAAGGAGAAGAGCTGGATGAATCATTGCTTTCCAGTTCAACATAGCAGTGTTGCGGTGGTGCCCCTGCTTCTTCTTCTTCTTCTTACTCTTCAACTCACAATGTGAGCTAGGCGAGGACTCTCACACATGGCTGGCTCTGGCCCAGTGCCCTTGCTTTCCGCAGTTGGCAGAATTGGCTTGCCGCATGGGGCACTGAGAGCGAACGTGCAGTGCCAAACTGCAGAAGTAGCATCTTCTTTAGCAACTTTTATGCTGCAGTTTAGTGGCGCTCAGCAGTGGATCATTGCTGCAGGCGGGCCTTGGGGGTGCCGCTTCAGCACCTCTTTCGTTCTTGAGGGCTTTAGCACTCTGTAGTGCAGACTTAAGGATCTTCGCTTGTTGTTGAGCAGCATGAATGTGTGGCCCATGGGAGGAGGGCCAGTGGGTTGCTATTAGGAGGATGAAAGAGAAAGGTCAGGCTCCCGAGAGAGCATCTGAGCCTGAAATCCTCAGAAACCGCTACTCCTCCTTGATTACTGAGGAAGGGGATAGTCAGGCTAAGGTAGGCAGATGTGTAGGGTCAGCCTTTGTAACCCAGAAAGGAAGTAATAGGAAGAATGGGGTGATAGTTATAGAGGACTCGCTGGTGAGGCGGACAGACAGAGGATTTTGTTGACGAGATAAAGAAAACTAGATGGTGGTTTGCTTCCCTGGTGCGAGGGTCCGGGGATGTAGCTACATGAGTCTAGAACATCCTGAAGGGGGGAAGGGAAAGAGCCTGAGGTCGTGGTTCACTTCGGTACCAACGACATTGGTAGGAAGGAAGAAGTGGTCCTGCAAAATGAATATAAGGAGTTAGGCAGGGAGCTCAGAAGAATGACCATTAAGGGTGTAATCTCTGGATTACTTCTTGTGTCACACAATCGTGAGGGTAAAAATAGAGTCAGGTGGAGACTGAATGTGTGGCTGAAGGGGTGGAGTAAAAGACAGAGTTTTAAGTTCTTGGACCACTGGGACCGTTTCTAGGGGAGATGGGACCTATACTATAAGGATGAGTTACAACTAAATCCCAGAGGTATCAGACTCCTGGCAAGGGCGTTTGCTAAGGCTTTAAACAGTTTGGCGGGCAGCAACCTCCTTTGAAGAAGACCGCAGAGCCCACCTCACTGACAAAAGGCAAAGGAGGAAAAACCCAACACCCAACCCCAACCAACCAATTTTCCCCTGCAACCGCTGCAACCGTGTCTGCCTGTCCCGCATCGGACTTGTCAGCCACAAACGAGCCTGCAGCTGACGTGGACATTTACCCCCTCCATAAATCTTCGTCCGCGAAGCCAAGCCAAAGAAGAACTAGTAAGGTTGGGGACAAGGGTTCATGTCAGGGAGGAGAGGAAGAACAGAGTCTTTAGGCAAAGAAAAAAGTTTTTTTGCACAATCTGGAGGTGGAACAGCAGCAGGTAATAAATAGTGGCCATAGTAACAATTGTAGAGAGGGTGAGAGGAAGAAAGTTAAATGTGGAAGATCTCTGAGATGCATTTATTTCAATGCAAGGAGTGTGGTAAACAAGGTGGATGAACTAATGGTGTGGATTGACATACCATTAGTTATGATGTGATAGCAATTTGTGAGACATGGTTGAAGGAAGGTTGTGACTGGCAGCTGAATATTCCAGGATTTCGCTGTTTTAGACATGACAGAATTGGCGGGGTACAAGGGAGAGGTGTGGCGTGGCTTGTCAGGAAAGATATTACAGTGGTGCTGAGGCAAGATAGACTGGAGGAGTCTTTGGGGGAGGCTCTGTGGGTTGAACTAAAAAATAAGAAGAAATACAAATATAGGGGTATATTATAGGCCGCCAAAAGAGGATAGGGAACTGGAAGAGCAAATGTGCAGGGAAATAGCTGAGATGTGTAATAGAAACAGGGTTGTGATAGTTGGGGATTTCAATTTTCCAACATTGATTGGGAAACACAATCATTGAGAGGGCAGGATGACTTAGTCTTTGTACAATGTGTTTAGGATTGCTTTTTACAGCAGTATGTTGAGGTGCCTACTAGAGGGGAGGCAGTGTTAGATCTATTGTTAGGGAATGGAATAGGGCAGGAGATGGAAGTGTGCGTTGGTGAGAACTTTGGATCCAGTGATCATGGGTCCATTAGTTTCAACTTAAATATGGAAATGGATAGGTCAGGTCCGAGGTTGAAGGTCTTCAAGTGGGGGAAGGCCAGATTTGAAGAAATGAGAAGGGATTTGCAGAAAATTATATGGGCTGCTCTTTTTTCTGGAAAGGATGTAGAGGAGATTTGGAGGGTATTTAAAGAAGAGAAATTGAGAGTACAGGATCTTTACGTGCCAGTCAGATTGAAAGGCAAGACCAAAAGCCAAAGGGAACCGTGGTTTTCTGGAAAAATAAGGAAGTTGGTTCAGGCTAAGAGGGGGACATTTACTAAATTTAAGAAGCAAAAAATGGGTAAGATGTATGATTATTACATAGATTGCAGAAAAAACCTGAAGAAGGAAATTAGAAAGGCAAAAAGAAGGTATGAGGTGTCAATAGCTGATAACGTAAAAGTGAATCCTAAGGGTTTTTACAGATATGTGAATACTAAAAGGAGGGTTAAGTATAGAATAGGCCGCTGGAAAATGAGAGCGGTGAACTGTGCGAGGAACCATATCAGATGGGAGAGATATTAAATGATTTTTCTCATCTGTGTTCATGAAGGAAAAGGACATTGGACTATGTGAGATGTGAGGCAAATGGCTTAGTTATGGAAAAGATAGGGATTAGTAAAGAGAGGATTTTGTAGCTTCTAGGGTCAGTAAAAGTGGATAAGTCTCCTGGTCCTGATGGGAGTTTCCCCAGGACGTTAAGGGAGGTCAGGGAGCAAATAGCAGAGGCACTGTCAGTGATTTTTTGACGATCACTGGAGGAGGGTGTGGTGCTGTGGGATTGGAGGGTTGCTAATGTAGTTCCATTGTATAAAAAAGGCACAAGGTTTCGGCCTAGTGATTATAGGCCTGTAAGCTTAACTTCGGTGGCCGGGATGCATTTGGGCAGCATGGGCTTCTGAGCCGGAAGGGCTTGTTACCATGCTTTATGTCCAAATTTAAAAAAATAAAAAGGGTGAGAGGTGTTGGAAATGCCCAAGTGAATTTGAAAGCAGAGTGAAAGTTATCAGGAAAGAGGATAAAACTGAGGAGTTTGACATTACTGCAGGAAACTAGAGCAATGCCATCATCCATGTCATGGAGAAAGATTTGCAGACTGGTACCTGAATAGGCTTGGAACAAGGACTGTTCCTAGTAACCAAGGAAAAGAAAGGTGTAGCTCAGGGCTGCATGACTAGACCTTTGACTTGTAGAGAAGTCAAATGAGAAGTTGTTCAGGATAACAGCAATGAGAGCGAATGAATGGGAGTGGTTGGTGGAGGGGAATTGATTGGATCTTTGTTGCAGAAAGATGTAGAGGAGTTTAAGACCTTGTTGATGGAGGAGTATAAAAATCAGACATCCATTGTGAAGATGAGGTAGTGGGCACCAGGTAACTGGAAGTTGTCAAAATAGTGGAGGCATGGGAAATGTTCTAGACGTTCATGGGAAGGGATTAGATAAGGGTATACAAATGGGGTCAAAGTATAAGGAAGTAAGTTCAGAGGGGCAGGAGCAGGCAAAAACAATGGGCCTACCAACACATTTCTGTTTGTATATCATAAATAGAGCAGGAATTGTGAGGTTGGTGCACTGTCAAGTTGGGGGCTGTGAAGGGGCGATTTCCTGATGTGATGAGACCATGACAGTGTAGCAGACAAGTGCCTGGTGTTCATTTGTGGAGTTGTGGTCCAGGTGTAGATATAAGGTACTATCCAAAAGCTATGGTCTCCCTTCTTCAAGGCAGAGGTTAATCTACCAGTTCACATCAGCACAGCCATTGTTTCTTGTAGTGCACAACCAGTAACCACCTAGACTAGGCAGAGGGAACAATAGGCTTTAATGTACAGAAGAACCTTGCTGGCCGATCCAGGTATAAGGAATGATGGGAAGGGAGAGGTGGTTCGACCTTTATGGCCCAGGACCACGGGGCCATATAGTATGAGTCATCAGTGGGCGGGCCAGCTCCATTTCTACAGCAGTCAACCATAACTATTTAGAATGGAGGAAACATCTTACCACATCTGTGGAATTGATAACTAGGTTAAGACTGGTGCAAAGTGAAATCTCTTGCAAGATTTACTGCATTTCTTGTCAAAAATTAAAACCCACTCTTGAAAAATGTTATAAGCATCTTCTAACAACTTTTTGACACCAGTTACAATAGCATTGTCATTTGATTTGAATAATGTCGGCAATTATTTGATAGTTCCCCACACAATCTCGAACATTGTCCTTGTATGCCCAGCTGTGGCCACAGGTCATGCTTTCAAAACATGACAAAGCATACCGATGCGGCCTGACCTGCTGAGTTCTTCCACTGAAAGAGAATAGGACTCCAGGTAACAAGGGTGGTGAGGTATTATTAGCCGGTCCTCTCTGTGTAATCTGTGACACTGTGGTATTGGAGAACTGGTTGGTTGGAAATGAAGTGTGTGGCCTTTTTCATTTCACAGTGCGGAAGGCTGCTTTTCACTCACAAGCTTCTGGAAGCTCTTGTATGGCATGCAGCAATTAGGTTGTGCACTGCAAGGCAGCTTTAGGAAAGCTTCTCCTCAGTCATGTGATTGATGCTGTTCACAAGGTCACATTTGCCTTTAACTTTTATGCTGTAGGCTCATTCCAAGCTGCATCTAGGTAGATAAGGCAGCCTAAGCTAACCTGCTGCCAATCGATAGATTGCTGGCTGAAAGAAGTGTTTCTTCATGTTTCTTGAGGGGAACTGGCAGCAGCAAGGTCATTGTATGACCGTGGCAGGATTCCCAAAGTCCCAGATGGTTGTAAATTGCACCTATCTCAACTCGTACTCCCTTTGTATTGTGTCAATATGTCCATAAATTAGAAAAGCTTTCCTCTATGTGAATTTGTAGCTTGCCTGCAATTTATCAGCAATGTATTTATGCAAATTGTTCCTGGTTTCCAGGCAGCTGTTATTTGAAAGCAATCCTAGATGCCAAATAGTACTGGATTACAAAGGAGAATATTGCAGGTGTCCTGGGCAATCAAAGTTTGAAGCTGTGATTCACATGAGCTCCATGGTAACTGGTAAGCATCAGCTAGAATCAGGTATAGCAGTGCATACAACCCCTGGGCCACAAGATTAATATAGTAAAGCAATACTGAGGATTTCTTGGACTGAGGCACCCTGGTAAAGCTTCCTGTCCCACAAATAAGGCTTGTAAATGTCACCATCACAGAAGTTAAGAACTATCAATTTCCACTGTACACGCGAAAGTAAGAAGTTGCAAAGGCAAGCATGATAACCTGGTGGAGCTTTGGGAGAGAAATCATTGTTTGGTTGCATACCGCCTGAAATTTGTAAACTTGGAAAGGCCATCTGGATTTTTAAAACTTCCCTTTGCCATCCTTCCACCACAAGCTTTCAGCTTTCTGTTTATATAATGGTTTCTATTTACTGTGACACAGTGTTACAATCTAATGCCCACATGGAGCAAACTAAAGCAAACACCCCCATCTCCCTGATATCTCACTGCAGATAGTGGCAAGTAAGTATAGTATGGTAAAGTCATAGAGTAGCACAGCACAGAAATAGACTTTTTAGTCTGTCATATCCGTCAACCATTAAGTATCCATCAAAATTAATCCCAATTATCGGCACTTGGTCCATCGCTTTCTGATAGATATTCTTGATTTCACTCATGGCAGAAAGGACATAGAACATACAACAGCAAGTCAGAGGATCAAACCCTATGGCCGTTACATCTGTGCCAAACCTGATGTCCAAATCAAGCTAAAAATCTACAGTTGGCTCCTATTAGGTGTTCCTCCATCCATTTCCTATTCATATGTCCATCTCAAATCCCCTTAAATGACACAAATGTAGCTGCTTCCACCACTACTTCATGCAGCCCATTCCTACAATTCTCCACATAAAATATTTGTCCTGTACATCTTCTTTAAACTTCTTGGCCTTCACCTTAAATGCATGTCCTTTAGTGTATGATGCTTTTGCTTCGAGGAAAAGATTCTGATTGTCCACTCTATTGACCCCTCTCATGATTTTATACACCTCTATCAGGTTGTCCCTCAGTGTTGTACATTCCAGAGTAAACAACCCAAATTTGTCCAATTTCTCCCCACAACTCGCACCTTTTAATCCAGACAGCATCCTGGTAAATCCCTTCTGTACCCTTTTCAAAGACTCAACATCCTGGGGTGACCAGAAATACACATGGTATTCCAAGTGTGGCTTAACCAAAGTTTTATATCACTGCAACATGCTCTTCAATCTTTTATATTCAATGCCCTGCCCATTGAAACAAGCATCCAATATGCCTTATTTTCCACCCTACCAATTTGCATGTCTACTTTTAATGAGTGATGGTCCTGGAGCCCAGTTCCCTCTGCGCATCAATACTTTTAAGAGTCTTATTATTAATTGAACACATTCTCCTTACATTTGAGCTTCCAAAGTGCCACACCTCACACTGTCTGGATCAAATTCCATCAGCCATTTCTCTGCACATGTCTGTAACTAACCTCTATCATGCTTTATTATTTGATATCCCTCCACACTGTCCAGAGCTCCACTGATCATCTGCAAACCTACCATCCAAACATTGGCCTTTTTAAACCCAAATAAGAGAGAGAGAGAGAGAGAGAAAACGAACACACACACACACACACACACACACACACACACACACACACACACACACACACACACACACACACACACACACACACACACACACACACACACACACACACACACACACACAGGGGTCCAGCACCAATCCATAGAGAGAGAGAATGCACACGTCGGGGTCACAGGCCTCCAGCCAAAATATCAGCCTTCCATCCTGATCCTCTGCTTTCCTTGGGCCAGCCAATTGCAAGTTTTTCTTTTGTAAAACATCAATTGCTTTTCAGAGGAAAAGCAAAATTTTAGCTTTATTTTGCAAAAATCTGTAAGTTAACAAAATGGTATTTTAAAATTGATCAATATTACAAATGAGCAAATGAATACACAAAAAATAATATTAATTCTGTGAATATGCTGTGATATAAGGCTATGATACAATATTTGGCTGGTATTGAGGTTATTAGGAAGGCTGAAAAATTCATTCAGTGATGGAGATGGGTAGGAGGAATTCATTAGTAAATGTTGCACATAGAATATGAGATGCGTACAAGGTAACTGGACATGAGAATGGGACAGTACGATTGGAGTTACAACCCCCCACCCCCACCCCCACCCCCACCATGAAAAGCAAAATAAACATAATATGGATGAGAGGGAGATTGGCTTGCATTGGTCAGCAATTTGAATTTATTTTGGAAACCATTGGGAAAAAAATTCTGCAGATGCTGGAATAAATAAAATGAAAATACACAAATTCTGTAAGAACACAGCAGGCCAGGCAGTATCTAGTAGATGCAGTGAGTCGACGTTTTGGCCGGAACCCTTTGTCAAGACTGGTGAAAGAAAGGAATGTTCAGATATTTGAAAAAGGGGGTGGGGGAGACCAGTGACTGACTAGAGGGAGAGAATTGGGGGGCGGGATCCGTGATAGGCTGAAGGGAGACAAATATAATAGGAAGGAATGCATGGAGTGCCTAGGAAAAATTGAGGGGGAAGGAAGGTTAGGAGGTATATGGAGAATAGGTAAGGAGAGATGGGGAAAAAAAGAGGGATGGGGTGTTAATGGAGGGGTTAATGGAAGTTGGAGAAATCAATGTTCATGCCATCAGGTTGGAGGCTACCAAGACGGAATATAAGGTGTTGTTCCTCCAACCTGAGTGTGGCCCCATCTCAACAGAAGAGAAGGCTGTGGATGGGCGTATCAGACTGGGAATGGGATGTAGAATTCAACTGTGTGGCCACTGGGAGATCCTGCTTCCTTATGTGGACAGAGCTCAACAAAATAGTCTCCTAATCTGCATCGGGTCTCACTAATGTACAGAAGGCCACACCGGGAGCACTGGATGCAGTATACCAACCCAGGAGACTCATAGGTGAAGTGTCGTCTCACCTGGAAGGGCTGTCTGGGGCCCCAAATGGTGGTGAGAGAGGAAGTGTAAGGGCAGGTGTAGCACTTTCTCTGTTTACAAGAATAAGTGCCAGGAGGGAGATCGATGGGAAGCAATTTTGGGGGGGATGAATGGACAAGGGAGTCACGTAGGGAGAAGTCTCTGCAGTAAGTGGTGGAGAGGGAAAGATACGCTTGGTGTAGGATCTCGCTGGAGATGGCGAAAGTTGTGGAGAATTATATGTTGGACGTGGAGGCCAGTGGGTACTAGGTGAGGACAAGGCAAACTCTATCCCTAGTGGGGTGGTGGGTGGATGGGATGAGAGCAGATATGTGTGAAATAAGGGAGGTGTGTGTGAAATATGGGAGGTGCGTGTGAGGGCAGAGTTGATGGTGGAAGAAGGGAAGCCCCTTTCTTTGATAAAGGAAGACATCTCCTTTGTCCTGGAATGAAAAACTTCATACTGAGTGCAGATGCGGCAGAGACTGACAAACTGAGAGAGGAATGGCATTTCTGAAAATGACTGGGTGGGAAGAAGAATAGTCCAGGTAATTGTGAGATATTGGTAGCTAAGCCGTCTCCAGAAATGGAGACTGAGAGATCAAGGAAGGGGAGGGAGGTGTCAGAAATGTACCAGATAAATTTGAGGGCAGGGTGAAAGCTGGAGGCAAAATTGATGAAGTCATCGAGCTCAGCATGTGTTCAGTAAGCAGTGCCAATGCAGTTATCGATGTAACAAAGGAAAAGAGGGGGAAAGATGCCAGTATAGGTACGAAACATAGACTGCTACACTTAGCCAACAGAAAGGTATGCATAGTTGGGACCCATACGGGTGCCCATAGCTACACCTTTAGTTTGAAGGAAGTGGGAAGAGGCAGAGGAGAAATTATTGAAGATAAGGACCAATTCCACCAGACAGAGATGAGTGGTAGTGGAGGGGAACTAGTTAGATCTGGAATCTAAGAAGAAGCTGAAGGCTTTGAGACCTTCCTCATAGGGGATGGAAGTATCTAGGGACTGGACGTCCATGGTGAAAGTAAGATAATGGGGGCCAGGGAACTTGAAATCATTGAAAATCTCGGTCAAGGTTCAGTGTATGGGAAGTGTCACAAACATAGATGGGAAAGGACTGAACAATGGGGGATGTGTCGAGGTATACAGAAATAAGTTCTGTAGGGCAGGAGTAGGCTGAACCAATGGGTCTGCCCGGACAGGCAGATTTGTGGATCTTGGGTTGGAGGGAGAAATGGGAAGTGTGGGGTGTGGGAACTGAGCTTAGTAGCAGTAGATGGGAGATTCCCAGAGCCGATAAGATTGGTGATAGTGTGGGAGGCAATGGCTTGTTGCTCCTTAGTGAGGTCATGTTGGAGGGATAGATAAGAGGAGATATCTGTGAGTTGTCACTGCCTCTCAGCCAGGTAGAGGTCAGTATGCTAGACTACTACTGCACCTCATTTATCAGTGGATTTAATAGTAAGGTCAGGATTGGTGCTGAGGGAGTGGAGAGCAGAGCATTTGAAAGGGGTGAGGTGGAATTGGAACAAGATGTGGTGAAGTCAAGATGGTCAATGTCCCATTGGCAGTGAGCAATGAAAAGGTCCAGAGCAGGCAGGAGACCAGGGCTAGGTGTCCATGAAGAGGGGGGTTGAAGACGGAAGAAGGGGTCATCGGTGGGGGAGGGGGAGTCCTTGTCAAAGCAGTAAGTTCGAAGACGGAGCTGGTGGAAGAACAGTTCAGTGTCATAGCGAATGCGAAACTCCCTGAGGTGAGGATGTCGGGGGACAAAGGTGAGGCCCTTACAAAGAACAGAGTGCTCTGTCTTGGAGAGTGGAAGATTGGAGGGGATGATGAAGACACGGCATGGATGAGAGCTGGGATTAGAGAGGGGAGGGGGATAGGTAGGATTCGTGGAAAAGGGAGGGTTGGGTGAGAGGAAGATGACCCCCTGAGGGCCCAGGAGCTGGCGACAGGATGTGAGGGAGAATGGATTGTCGACTGGTGGTGGGGCAGGGGGAGATGGGAGTAGGCATGGTAGCACATGGGGATCCGCCCTGGAGTTCGAGGCTGGAGTTGTGGTTGGAGGTAGCACCATCATTTGGAAGATGTCCATGGTTTTTAGGAACCCTTATAGATGTTGATGGAGTCTGGGTTGTGCATGTGCTTTGGGTTGGAGGAGCTGTTGAGATCATGAACATAGATTTCTTCAACTTCTGTTAACCCCCCACCCCATTTTTCCCCCATCCTCCCCCTCCCCTACTCCTCTCACTATTTCTCCTTACCTATTCTCCATATACATCCTAACCTCCCCTCCCCTCCATTCCTCCGAGGCACTCAATGCATTCCTTCCAATTATACTTGCCTCCCTTCAGCCTATCACGGATCCCCCCCCATTCTCTCCCTCTAGACAGTCACTGATCTCCCCCTCCCCCACCCACTTTTTCAAATCTCTGAACATTCTTTTCTTTTACCCATGTTGACGAAGGGTTCCGTCTTCTATTAGGTGTTGCCTGGCCTGCTGCATTCTTCCAACATTTGTGTATTTCCATGTATGAGTTGACTAGCTGGATTGCATGCAAATTGAACATTCTTGCTGTTCATCGGCACTGCAGACATATCAATGAACTTGAAGATGCGAGTGGTGGAAAGCTGTCAGCTATGCTAAAATTAGGAGACTTTATGTTAAATGGTAAACCCTACAGAAAATTGGGCTTTGTTGTTCTCACATGAAGGATTTGGCAAGGAGTTTGTCCATGCGGCACTGATTTTCACCTAAGAATTGAGCACATTGTGAACCAATATCCCCTCCCCACCCCACTTTTTATAAACATAGTTATTATCAGGTATATCAACGAAGTCAATTTTTAAATAATTGGATATGATCACTTTTGATTCAACCACTGCCTGTGTTCACCGAATGAACTGTTCCCATCTCTACACTATTTGCAACCATGCAGGTTTGACCATTCGATCCAACCAAGTGCAATGTCTATCCTTTGTGCAATGGATCAGCCGTGAGTGGTAACTCGGTTTCAGGCAGAAGACACCTCCTAGAGTGCCCTGATTGTCTCTCGACCGGTCATTGCTGTCAAATGTCTCTGAACTGCTTTGAAAAATTTGGGAGCTGACAAAACTTTAGGGTTTTGATTATTTTGTGGGGCTGGAGCTTGTTCTGGACACCTACTTGGCAGCATTGTGTTGGACAATCCCTTCGTGCATGTGTATAACTTCTGCAAGCAAATCCACATGGTGGCTGAGCAAATAGTACTAAAAGCGTAGATCAGTGGCAGTAGTAATTTCTGGCCCTGTATTGCCAACTGGGGTTGTTGTTTTAAGCTGATTCCAATGTTCTATATTGGGGTTGAATAAGCATCTGTAAAAATCAATGTCCTTGCCTGACATCTGCTGATTGTGAATGGGGACCAATTGGGTTGGGTGTCACAGGGCAGAAAAGTGTCATATTTGTTAAGGCTATATATCTTCTAGCTCTTCAGTGACACTTAAGAGACCACTATTATATGATATCCTAATTAGGGCTGGTTATAATACCCCAGCAGCCTTGCTGACATTCAAAGCTCACACACGAAGAGCAAATTATTTGGACAGATTAATAAAGAACAGCAGATGGAAAGAAAATTAGAAGGCAAGTGTTTAAAAAAACCACTTGACTAAGTACTTTTTTAGTTTATAATCAATTTTAATTTGCAGCCGAGATCCAAACAATTACATCCTTCACTTTGCATGCTGTCTTCTCCTTTATAAACTGCCTCTTATTGTCACATGAATTAATTACTTTGCTCCATTAATGCTAGACTAGCCTGAATCCTATTGTTAATTAGTAGAGTGTTAGCCTACCTCTGACTGATCGGCAAGTTGGTTCTCTGGGCTAAATTAACAATTGGTCTTTTCTTTAATTTCCAGAGCAGCCTTATGAGAAGGTCAATCAGCTGCAGCGGTGTGCAGGAGTTTCAGTGAGAGTGGCTTTGATGTGCTATGTTGACTTGAAGTAGCTCATTTCCCCATTAAACTGAATTAAGTCCTTACAAAATGAATGCTGAGAACTTGATACTGACAGCAAGCAATTTGTATGAAAGGGAGTATCACTAATGTTGAAACAAACAGACTGGAAAACTTGGAATGAAATGCAAAAAAAAGCCAGAAATTCACATAACCACTGCAGATAATATTCCATCAAATAATACAAATGCTGAAAACTCTTTAGATTTCAGGTCAGGAGCTGATGCCATGGTTTCAAATGGCATGGTGGCAGCCAACTGCATGTGGTTGTGTGAACTGTTGGGAGGGTCCCAGACCATCATAGCTTGTATGCTCTTAATGGCAGGTTGGTTTAGGTGGAACAGTCTGACAGACACACTGGTGCAGCAGTTAGTGCTGCATTTGCATAGCTCCAGCAACCCTGGATTTATTCTGACTGTGCCAACTGCATGTGGTTTGCAGATTAGTCCTGCTATCTCACCTGTTCATTTCATCAGGTGTTTCAATTTTCTCCTGCATCCAAGTGACATGCAGGGCAGTTGCTTGAGTGACCACTGCAAATTGTCTGTGACATAGTGAATGGTGTTGTGAAAAATAATCAGTTACACGGAAATAAAATGCCTTCCATAATATTTGGGACGAAGATGCTTTTTTTTAACTTTATTTGTACCCGTGCTCCACAGTTTTAAATTTGTAATCAAACAATTCACATGATTAAAGTGCATATTCCAGATTTTATTCAAGGTTATTTGTATACATTTTGGCTTAACTATGTAGAAAATACAGCAATTTTTATACACAATCCCCTCGTATCAGGGGTCCATAATGTTTGGGACATAGCAATGGTATGTATATTAAAATAGTCATGTTTAGTACTTTGTTGCATATCCCTTGCATGCAATGACTACTTGAAGTCTGTGATTCATAGACATCACCAGGTGCTGAGTATCTTCTCTGGTGATGCTCTGCCAGGCCTCTACTGCAGCCATCTACAGCTCCTACTTGTTTTGGGGGCTTGTCCTCTTAAGTCTTAATTGGATTTAGATTGGGTGACTGACTTCGCCATTCAAGAATTTTCCAGGTTTTTGCTTTGAAAAACTCCTTTGTTGCTTTAGCAGTATGTTTGGGATCATTATCTTGCTGTAGGATGAAGCACCATCCAATGAATTTTGAGGTATTTGCTTGAACAGATTAGATGTTTCTATACATCTCAGAATTCATTTTTCTGCTGCCATCAATAGTGACATGGTCAATGAAGATAAATGCACCAGTACCTGTGTCAGCCATACATGCCCAGGCTGCAACCCTCCTACCACCATGTTTCACAGATGAGGTGGTAAGGTTTGGATCTTGGGCAGTTCCTTCATGGCTCCACACTTTTCTGCTCTTGCCATTACTCTGATACAGCCCGCCTCTTCTCCCTCACAAGGGGACCAGGAGACCCAAGGCTAACCACCCCCAGTGCTAAGGCTCTCCACCAGAATCTCCAGACACTCGGTCCACTTAAATCTGTAAATTTCTAAATAACTATATTTTTCAACTTTTTTTTCTGAACCCATGTTCTCTGTCTTCATTCATTCATAGACCCTAAATTCTACAGGAAGGGGTGAATGCAGTGAACTGGGATTCACTGGTAGTGTGTTGTGCTGATGGGTGGCTCTGCCCCCATCTGCTCACATATAACCCTGGTTCCCTGCCTAAACCTAGATGACTACTGTGAGACCCTACCCATGGTTATAAGCTAATAAAAGTGTTTGTTCTCCCTCCAGTCATGAGAGCTTTTATTTGCGCTACACCTTCTAACCCCTATGTCTTTGTAATGTGGGGAAAAAAACTGGAGCTCCTGGAGGAAACCTGCATGGACATGGAAAGAGATTACAAACTCCCTATTGATAGCGGATGATTCAACCCTGGGTCGATGGAGCTGTAATAGCATTGCGCTAACAGCTACACTAACTAATTCTTGATCAGCAAGGGGTTGGTAGATTACTGTGAGTTAGGAGGAATGATAGGTTAGGCCTGGTGAGCCAAGTGACTTACGGCTGATCCTAATTCGTATGTTTCCGTGCAGAGGAATTCCAAGCTGCAGAGAGGGGTTTGTTCTCAGCAACCAACCCTTTGAATTAACCCTGTGTAAATTATCATCAACTAACTGCACAGAGAAATTGGCTTTACTTCTATTTTCTCACTGAAAACCGGTCCAGTGTGGTTCTTACAATTCATTCTTGATTGCTTAAGCACAGAAGCTGGCCGAGGAAGAAACAAAAGCACAGAGTTTACTGCTGTACTAGTTGATAACCCCAGTGCTATGCTTCCATATGTGGAGAAAGGAACATTATCTTTCATAGATTTGCCTATTCATTAACCTTTGAATTAAATTACTCCTGATAACAATTTTCTCAGTGACAAACATGTCAAGAATGAAACACAACTGTAATTTATGATTCCACAAAGCATACTAATGTGCAGCATGTATCTACATTATTAATTAGCTCTTAATATGCAAAGTAAGGATTCTTTTTAATGTCATAAATTTGACTGTGTGGCATTAGTCTGCATGAATAATCCATTACTCTCAACACAGAATTTGCTCATAATGGATGGATTAACTTTGAACACTTTGGGAACTAAATTGACATTTATTCCGACAACTTCTTACTTTTAAGAATACATTCCACCCGCATATTCCTAGGAAACCACATCATGATTTTCCATAACGTGAATCCCTCCCTGGCAAAAATTTACAAAACTTGCACTTCTGCAGTTTCTGTTTACTTAATTATCTTTTCCTCACACAGGGTGAATTTATATTCTGTATTGCAAACATTTTTATACTGAATGTGAATTCTGCAGGGGCAAATTTCTATTACCCTTACTGCTGTGGTAGAGAGGTTTGCAGTAGTTTTCATCAGCTTCATTTCTTCAATGGCCTTCATTCCTTGCCCATCCAACTCTCCTGCACCAAATAACTTTTCCATCACACTAACTGATTATGCATTGGTTTCCTGTCCTGCAATGCCCATGTAAAAATTCAAATGCACATTGATGCTTTCATTCAGTGAAAATTCATTTGTTTTTGTATAAAGCCAAAATGACTATTCCTGGAACATTTCCTGTTGCTTTGGAAATGTCAACAGGCATTTCTGGATGAGTATGCCAACTAGGGAATTTCCTTGCTGTGATGCCTTGCTCCACTTTTAATCGACAGAGCAAGATTCCAATGACCCTTCCCTACCCCATTGATTCAGACGGGCGATCACATATGTGAATAGGAAGGCCCTATGTAAAATTCTGTTGAGTAGTATCAAAATATGAGTGGCATTGCTTGTCTGGGAGCCTGTCAGATAATTGCATAAAACAATTTATGCAGGCTAGGGTAGAATTTATTTTATCTGAGAAAAAGATAACAAGATCTCAAACGTATCCATGAATGTAACACGAGCTTAATTCCTTCTCAATAGGCCCACATCAATTAAATGCCCAGCATTCTCTTTATTTCAAATTTCTAGCAGCTGCTGGGTTCTACATCTCACAGTTCCAGCTTTTTCATATTTCCCTCATTCGCCTTCCTTGAGTTTCATGCCTCCAGACATATCAGCTGTGATCATGTGTTCTATTCCCTCAGATGGAAGGAAAATAGTCACCTGACCATCTTATCATCCTATCACAGATTCTGTTTGATCCCTTCAGCCCTGCCCTGTTTTACTACATGAGGCATGCTTGTTTTCTCACAGATGGAGAATCTCATCCCAAAATATCAATGATCCATTTCAACATCTTCCATTGATGATGATGTTAGGAATAAGAGAGACTCCCTCAAATAAAAATTAAAAAGCCTGGGAACAGGACTTGCAGCTTTTAATTTTTTTTTAAATTTTAATTTCATTTGCATCAATACATACATATAAATTCTTCATCATATATCAATACAAAGTAGTGAAAACAATACAAAATGATAAATAATTTTTATTATTTTTATCCCCACCCCCTCCTCCAAAGAAAAAGAAAAAAAAAGAGAAAGCACTTGAATTTATTTATCATTCACTATTCATATATTTTTAACATATTATTCTATCCTGTCCATAGTAATTGGGAATATATGGATGGACTCTTACTGATGAAATCCACATATGGTTTTCAAATCATATAAAAATTCTCAGGTTGATTCCTTCAATTATAAGTAACCTTTTCTAATGATATGCAATTTTGAATTTCCGTATGCCATCTATAACATTATCTGACTTCCATGTTACTGCTATTGCTACACTCAAAAATTTTCATTGATATTTGTCTAACTTCAATTTAATATCAATGTCATATAAATCACCAAGCAAAAATATTCTGGGATCTTTTGGCATCCGTATCTTCATAATTTGTCCCAATAATCAAGTCTTCCCAAAATTTTCCCACTTTTTCACAAGACCAAACTGCACGTAATAAGGTTCCTGTTTCTTTGTTACATCTGAAACATTTGTCAGAACAATTTGAATCAAGTCCATATAATTTATACGGAGTGACCGTTTAATTTCTGAAGAAACTTGGAACGTAATTTTCAAATTGGTTAATACCTTTTCTTTATGTATCCACCACTCCCTCCTACAAGTTAAAGTAGTCCATAGGGCTCACATGTCCAAAGTCAAACAAGCTTGTTTTTAAAAAAATGTTGTGCTAAATGCAACAATGGAGATGCTTCATTAATTCATTTGTTCTGGACCTGCCAGATTCTTACGAAATATTGGAACGAAGTATTTTAAACTTTCTCTGCAATTTTTAAAGTTAATCCCTTAACTGCCTTATTTGGTATTGTTGGAGAGTCCCATAACTTTAACGGCATCTGAGCTCATGCATTTGCTTTTATTTCTCTTATGGCGAGGCAGGCGATGTTGCTCAGATGGAGGGATGTTACTCTGTATTTTTGGATATTAAACTTCAATGTTGATAATAAAAATATTGAAAAAAAAATCAATTTCCGTCCATAGATGCTGCATGAATAGTAAAAGTTTAGATAGATCTTGGCCAAACACAGGCAAGTGGGACTAACTCAGATAGGCCAGTTGGCTGGCATGGACATTGGACCAAAGGACCTGTTTCTGTGCTGTGTGACTCAAAGAATAGCTCATACTTTACTTCAATAGTGGATATTAACTAACTGCCTAAGGTTTCTTGCCTTCTTTCTCCTCACTTTTTTTAATGAAGGAGTTGCATCTGCTTCGTTAAGGAATAGGTTTTAAGTAATGTCTTAAAGGAGGAGATAGTCTGAAAAATTAAATTTCAGTGTTTTAAACTTGAGCAATTGGAAGCTTCATTTCTTTATTTGCAAAACATTTATCATCCCTCATTTTCCCTTAAGGGAATAAGCAGCTGAGTCAATCTCAGTGCTGGATCTGAAGTCACATCCATACTAGACCAGGTGAGGATGGCAGATCAGCAGTGAAGCTTTTAATGTTTCTAGTAATTCAATAGTTTCTATTTGAGTAACTAAATTTCTAGTTTTAATCCAAACATATTTAATTGCTTGAATTTAAATTCTTCAGCTGTTGGGATTCATACTTGTCTTTGGATCAATAATCCACAATGAGTCCAATAACTTGACCATTATGTTACCAGACCAAAGGTATGAATATTCATCAAGTAGTGCCTAACTACAGAGCTGCGCACGAGACCAGAACTGGAGGAGTATGGATACCTCAAATGAGAAAAAAGATGTAATGAGATCATGGAGGTACTTGTAAATGAGGATGAGAACTTTAAAATCAAGGCCTTGTTTAGTGGGAACCAAATGTGCACCCCAAGAGGTGCATGTTACTTGAAGTTGTGCCGCAGAATTTAGGATGGCCTGAAATTCATGGAGGTAAAAAAGCAGAACCTAATAAGGGGCAATAATGTATGGGAGCAGTTTAAGTACAAGATTACTAATTTCAAATTCCATTATGGGGAATGAGAAATTTAAATTAATAATCTAGAATTATTTAAAAAAAACTGCTGGTTGATACAAGAACCTATGTAGTTCACTGATGTTTTAGAGGAAAGGAAATCTGCTGTCCTTAAAAGTTTTCTGAAGAGATGAGGAAAACTTAGGGTAAGTAAAGATGGGCAATAAATGTAGGTCTTGTCCATGAGGTCATATCCTGAAAATAAACATGGATCTCTGGTACCTGATTGTAAACAGTGACTTTCCAATCCCTCAATGGGCTAAGGTTGGTGATTTAATTTACAGATCTAACAAAAGAATTCCTGTAGCATTAATCAATGCTGTTCAAGATTTTTTTTATGCCAGTCCCTGGCAATACATTTTTGGGTTTGATAGTGGGTGGTCTCTGCTAATGGCCTTTGTGGTTCTATTTTGTCTGGATTAGTTTACTTTGTCCACATGTGGACATCATTCATGTGACTTTGGCAGCCTTCCCCTCTGGTTTTGATGTGAAAGGTTACATTTATTTTCTCAGCACTTTCCTCCCAGCTGTTTTTCCTCTCATTGAAACTTGAACATTTTTGGCTGACTCTCTGAGAGTTAATGTTTATTTTACAAGACTTCCTTCAGTTAATGTACCTCTCCATTCTGAAAGTATTATGTTTTGCATGACTCTATTCACAAAATCGTATTCACACTGACCATCAACACCCATTTACACTAATTCTATATTTTTTTCTCCCCACATTCCCATCATCTTGCTCTTAGATTACAGCACCCACCAACATAATAGTCGAACAAACCAATTAACCTCAAAACCTATATGTTTTATGGATATAGGAGGGAAAGGGTGAAAATTCCAAATAGACACTCAGCAGGAATGAACCCTGGTCTCTGGCACCATGAGATAACAGTTCTACTAGTTACACCACTGTGCCATCAAATGCAGTGAATTGTTCATATCTGCAGTGTACCTTTCTCTTAAATGTTATAATTCAGCAAATACAGGTGCAGCAAGTAACAACAATGTAAAAATAAAAAAAAGTATTACATAAATTTAAAAAAGGAACATGCACTGCAAATAACAAACAGAGTCACGAGATTCCTACAAGATATTGTAGCGGTGCTATGGTGGCACTACAACTCCCAGGAGACATTGAACCAGCCATGTGATGTCAGTGCGTGATGACATCAGCGCAGGATGATTGCGTGATTTGGGCTTTTAAAAGGTTGTGTAGGTGATGAAGAGTAAATCCATTTGATTTACTCTAGAAATGCCTTGTGTGGTTATTTCGTTGTATCCACTGTGATTCCAGTGGCCACAATTAGTGACCCGACAAGTCCAAAAACATATTTTTGGACAAACATGGACTCTGGAGCTGTCACTGTGAAGCTGCCACCTTTCTGGACAGCGGAGCCTGAACTGTGGTTCCAACAAGAAGAAGCACAATTTCATCTTCACAAAGTTGAGTTGGACACCAGTCGTTATTATCATCTCATCAGTGCCCGGGACCAGGTCGTCGCTAAGAGGGATGGTGACTTCCTATGGGTTCCAGCACATACCAGCAAGTATGACACTTTAAAAGCACTTTTATTACGTGTATATGATATGTCCCGTAGAGAAAGGGCAGCCAAACTATTACACCTCAATGGATTGGGAGATCTTGCCCCTTGAGAACTAACGGATGAAATGCTGTTCCTGGCAGCTGACAAAAGGCCCAATATGTTATTTGTGCAGCTCTTTTTAGAGTGAATGCCAGATGATATTAGGCTCTTGTTATCCAAGTGTTCATTTGAAGAACCAAAGGCTGTAGCGGATGAGGCAAACATTCTATGGCTGGCTAAAAAAACACAGCAAGGAAAGACAAGTCTACACAAGCAACCCCTCCGATATTGACCTTGTGTCACACTCTAGCTCTCTTAGCACCTAAGCACTACAAGCAGGAAACGCTTTAAGACAAGCAAGCAGTCTTGGTTTTATTATCACAGGTGTTCGGGAGTAAATGCCCGAAAGTGCTTTCCACCCTGTCCGTTTGCAGGAAATGCCCAGGCCAACCACCAGTAAGGGGTGTGGCAGTTGGCGAGAAACCTGCAAGTCTACTGTATGTATGGGACCAGTGGTCACAACGAAAATTTCTGGTGGACACTGGTTCAAAAATTAGTGTATTTCCACCCAACAGTTTTGACACATGCTGTCCTTCCCCGAACCTGCAACTACCAGCAATGAACAGTTCCAACATTCTGACCTTCAGCACCAGGAAGATGAATGTCAAGTTTGAGAATTATCTCTACACTTGGCCATTTATTACAGCCGCAGTATCTCGACCTTTGCTTGGTGCAGATTTTATTCGGTTTCATTCATTTCTTGTCAACTTAAAAGGGCGTCGGCTAATAGTTGAAACTATTTTCAGATCATTCCTCTGGCAGGCTCCGAAACCCCTGCTCTGTACCTCCAAACATTAAGTAAACCAGTAGATGAATTTTCCAAGCTGTTGGAAGATTTCCATGAGATTACTACTATACAATTTTCTGTCTCCACTGAAAAGCTTGGTTTTACTCATCGCATTGGCACTAAGGGCCTTCCAACCCATGCTAAAGTGTGTCGCTTTCCTTCAGAGTAGCTGCATTTAGCTAACGAAGAGTTTGCCAAGATGGAGGAACTAGGCATAATTCGTAGGTCCAACAGTCCCTTGGCATCTTCATATGGTCCCAAAACGCAGTGGAGGTTGATGACCTTGTGGAGATTACAGGCGGCCTAACGACGCCACCATCCCAGATCGTTATCCAATACCTCATATTCAGGATTTCTCAGATAATTTGCATGGAGCGAAGATCTTCTCCAAAATAGACTTGGTTTGTGGCCATCACCAACTATCATTAGAGCCAGACAACATTCCAAAAAACAACAATAATCACCCCATTTGGGTTGTTTGAATTTTTGCAAATGCCATTTGGATTTAAGAATGCCACTCAATCATTTAAATGGGTGTTGGACGCTTTAGGACGTGGTATGACCAACATCTTCATTTACCTCGATGACATTTTAGTGGCCAGTGGGACTAAGAAAGAACGTTTGGAACATCCTCATACACTTTTTATTCGTCTTCAAAAGTTTGGACTGACCATTGATCTAGATAAATGTTTTTTGGACAAGAAATTATAGATTTCATGGGGCATAGGATTAGTTCGGAAGGCGTAACCCTGGTGCCATCCAAAGTTGAGGCCATTACTATTACTCAAGACCTGCTATGGTTAAAAGCCTGCTGGAATTCTTGGGAATGGTAAATTTTTACCATCGGTTTCTTCCAGGAGCAGCTCAAGCCATGAAGCCTCTTTTTGATTTACTGTCCACAATCACCACAACCATCCATTGGACTGAAGAGGGAACCAATCCCTTCTTGAAGATGAAAGATTTGCTGACTCATGCCACAATGCTCAGGTGCTTCTGGTATGGCCGTAGGAGGTGCACTTCATCAATATGTCAATGGGTAATGGAAGCAGAGAAGAAATACAGTGCTTTTGATAAGGAGCTTTTAGCCATTCACTTGTCTATTCAATACTGTTATTCTTTTGGAGGGCAAAGATTTTACTATGTACACTGACCAGCTGGCCTTAACATTTGCATTTTCCAAGGTTGCAGAGCTCTGGTCAGCTGGACAACAACAGCAATTATAATTCATTACAGAATTTTCCACAAAAATGCTATATATTTCTGGAAAAGACAATGTCGTAGTTGATGCACTTTCCCACTCTGCTCCACTCGAGGTTTCGTCTGTGGATCAAGGTATTGACTATACAGGTTTGGCCGTTGCCCAAGAACATGACCATGAGGCGAATGCTTATTGGACTGCAATCACAAGCCTGCAATTGAAAGATGTTCACTCTGGAGTTGATAGCAAACTACTTCTCTGTGATATATCAATGGGACACCCATGCCCAGTAGTTCTGGCATCATGGAAACGTTGAGTATTCAAATCTGTGCATGGTCTCTCACATCCATCAATTAGATCAAATGTTCATATGGTTTCCGACGGGTTCGTGCGGCATGGTTTTAAAAAAGAAGTTACACAGATGACGAGATCCTGCATTGCCTGGCAGAAAGCAAACCTTCAGCTACATACTAAGGCACCACTACAGTCCTTCCCAGCAGTTACTTGTCATTTTGCTCATGCCCACATGGACATTGTTGGTCTACTTCTTGTTTCAAGAGGATACAGTTATATTTTTACAGTAATAGACAGATTTATGTGGTGGCCCGAGGCTGTGCCTATGGTAGATGCTACAACAGACACTTGTGCTCGGGCATTCCTCAGTTCCTGGGTGTCTTGTTTTAGTTTTTGGGCACATGTTACTTCAGATAGAGGACCAGAATTGACTTCCTCGCTGACCCATCAAATGGTGGAAAAATTTCATCGACATCTCCAGTTGGCCTTGATGGCTCAGTTAGAGGGCCCGAAATGGGCTAATGAGCTGCCCTGGGTATTACTGGGCATTAGAACAACTCCAGAGGAGGACCTCCAAGCTTCATCTACAGATCTCATGTATGGCACATCATTGGTGGTCCCAGGGGAGTTTTTCCCTTACCATTCCAACTCCAGCAATGATCCTAAGGAACTGTTTAGCAGGTTAAGGAAGACTGTAGGAAAATTAATTCCTATACCACCATTGTCACATGGAGAACACTCTTCAATTGTGCCTGAAGACCTCAAAAACTGTGAATATTTCTTCGTCCGAAGGGGGACACTTGGTCAACCTTTACAGATGCCTTATGAAGAACCTTATTGGAAACTCATCCAAACTAGGTCGACCTATATTTTGGACATTGGAGGGAAGCCACAGTCTTTCAGTATTGACAGGCTTAAACCAGCTTATGTGGGCAAGTTTTCTCTTCCACTGCAGCAGCCAACAGTCTGTTGCAGGGTTCAACCACCTAAAAGACAGACAAAGCTTTCTGCTGGTTTGAGGGAGGGGGGGGGGGGGTGGGTGCACCATGTTGTGGCACTATGGCGATACTACAACACCCAGAAGACATCGAATCGGCCAAGTGATTCAGTGTGTGATGATGTCAGCGTGAGTTGAGCGTGTGCTTCGGGCTTTTAAAAGGTTGTGCAGGTGATGAAGAGTAAATCCATTTGATTCACTCTAGAAATGGCTTGTGTGGTTATTTCTATTCCAGTGGCCACAGTATAATGAATAAGATGTCCACATCAGTGGACCAGTGAGAGTCTCAGTGGCTGAAGGGCCCACACAGACTGCGAGTGACTTGTGGTCAGGGGACTTGCTCATGGGAAGCAGGTATTGGAGTCAGGATTCGAGAGGGTTCTGAGGGCAAGAAGGGCTCCTGAAGGACAGGCGCTGAAGGCTTCCTGATTGTGTCAAAGATTTGGATCAAGAACTCGGGTTGCCAATAAATCAAACAGGAGGCTGTGTGGCTGCAGAGGCTGAGGGAGCCCTGGAGGTAAATCCATGGGCACGCAGTGACTCTGAAGGGGCTCTCTTTTGCTTATTTTTCTCTGGTATTTTAAGGGGTGCTGGATGACACTAAAGGTAACTTATTGCAACAGAAGGCAATTCTGTGTAACATTGCATGTTATGTATTATTACATGTCAATAAAGAAATCTTGAAATAATTCATCCATAGTTGAGACATAATAATTAGTCCATAGTTAAGACATAATGGGTGAAGTCATTTGCTCATCCAATTTACTGAGGGGACAGAATTGAAAATCATGCCCCCCAAAAATGTGAAAACTTAAAATAGTGTTAGAAAAGTTCATATTTCTGATTGACACCAAAATTTGAACCATTCTGTTTGCTCAATTTCCAAGGGATACATCAAGGATGTGAACAAATTTGAACTGATATCAAGAGACAAATGATCCTTGTAATCTTTGCACTGTATGAAAGAAAGCACTGGGAGCTCCTTGTTGTCATTAATTATTCTTGAATTTGAGTCCATAAATTGATTTAGAAAGGCAATGAAGTAGTCATTACGTCAACAAGCTGTATGTTTTGCTGTAAGCTGATTTTTTTTCTTAGACGGCTGAATTCAACATCCTTTTCTGAAATATATTTTGGAGCAGAAACTGTTTTTAGGGTGTGCCACATGTTTTTGGCACATGCATTGTTTCATTAATACATTTTTGTGGCCTAGGCTTTGCTGGGTTGTTGAGGAAGAAGGCATCACTATTCAACTCTGTTGAGCCTGCCCTAAACCTTGTGAATCCTCAGAAGTGCCTGAAATGGAAACGATCCCATTCCCCAGTAATCAGTGTCATAACAGAACAAAAGGTAAATATAGGGAAAGACATCAAAAATAGCCCCTTTTCCACTGGCATCCCAGTTAATTGGCTGTGCAGTGTCCTGGGATAGGAAGCCCTTTGTGCCGTTCCTACGGGGCCACCCTTAACTAGGCCACTAATGGGGTTTCCACTGAATACACTCATCCCCGGGGATCAGAGTTCTACCTTCCAATGGAAACAGGTGACTTTCTGCTGCCCCTTTCCCACTGGTTTTATCTGCACATTGGCATCAGCAAATGCTGGGAATATGAATAGGGGTGGAGGCGGTTAATGCCCGGCGTGAAATGACATTATTTGATGCTGGCATTCGGACAGTGTTCTTTTTCCATTGGATCCTGTCCTAGTAAATTCCCAGTTAATTCTTGGGACAGGGAGCCAGTGGAAAAGGGACAAATGATGCCTCCCCCCTGAGCATCATCATGAATCTCACTTAGACAATTTATCCCATTTGTACCCTTTGTAGGGACTGTTCATTACCTCATTCACCCCCCTCATGCTTTTAAAGAATTTATCCAATTCATTTTTGAAAGTTATTTATGAATTTACTCTCATACTTGGAAAAGCAATAGTGTTGTACTATTGCAAGGTTTTACCTTTCTTAATATTGACCTGTAAGGGGCCTAGATAGGGTGGAATTTGTGGACTGTGGCCAGGAATAATTTTTAAAGCAGTTTGTAGAGTGCCCATCTGGGGAAGGAGCTAGATTCAACCTTATTTTAGGTAATGACAACCTGGAAGTGTCTGTGGAGGAATCCTTGCCAAACTGTGACAATATGTGAGCATTTAAGTAGTCATGAAAAAAAGATATGATTGGACCAAGGGTTAAGATCTAAAATGGGGGAAAAGACTGACTTCAGTGGCAGAAGGCAGGAGCTGGTGAAAATAGACTGGGAGCAGCTGCTGGAGGTTACAATAACATTTGATAAGTTGGAAGCTTTTCAGAGCGAAATGCTAAGAGTTCAGATTTAGCGTGCCCCTGTCACAGTAAAAAAAATAAAATAAAGATAGTTATATTCACAAAGAAAATTGAGGATTTGATCAGGAAAAAGAAAGGAATGAATGTTAGGTATCAGAGAAATTTATCAAGTGAGTCCTTAGAGGTTTAGAACATATTGGAAAGATCTTAAGAAAACAGGAAGGAAAAAAGGGACATGAAATGGTCCTGGCCGAATGAAAGGTCTTTGTATGAGCCAGGCGAGACTTGCAGTGTCCTGAATGAATATTTTACATGAGTGTTCACTGGGAAGATGTATGCATCAGGAAAGAGGAAGATAATGATGCAGATTAAGGTGTAGAAATACATGGGTCCTGATGAAATCTATCCCAGGGTGTTGAGGAAAGTAAGGCAGGAAATGACTGGGCTTTTGATAGAGAATTTTGAATGATCTTTTGCCAAGGATAAGGTCCTGGTAAGCGAGGGGGTAGCTAATACTTTTCCCATATGCAAGAAGGGCAGAAGGGATAAGCCAGGAAATTGCAAGCCAGTGAGCCTTTTGGGAATGGGGCGAGTGATGAATGTGTGCCAGCATGATTTTGTGAAGAGGAAATGTTGCCTCACAAATCACTTTTTTAAGGATTGAGGAGGACATAAGTTGAAAATAAATGGAGAAATATTTAAAGGAGATCTGAGGGGTAAATCTTTCTCACAGAAGGTCATGTTTATTGCAGCTGGGAATGAGCAACAGTAAGATGGAGTTGCGGATGAAATCACATCATTTTATTGAGAGTAGAGGAAGGGTCTCAACCCAAAATGTCTGTTCTCCATTTCTATCCACAGATGCTGCTTGACCTATTGAGTTCCACCAACAATTATTTTTTTTTAAATTACCTGTGTTCTATTTTGAGTTACAAATCAAATGGGATCTGTGTCCCACATTTGAGACGCATTGCTGTTGTATATATTTGAATTGTTCTTATGCAGGCATAAATATTAGCAAGAATGTCTTAGGTTTTTGCAATATAAACTGTTGCTATGGGATTGCTGGAACTGTTATTACAAGAACAGGATGAAACCTAGTGTCAACCTTTATACACTGAAATCAGCTGCTAGTGCTTGGATGCCCCGCCTTACACAGGAAAAGGTTTTTTATGGTACCCATTCACCTAACCTGAATTAAGAAGGAGTCACTGAGAGAAGTAACAACTAATTTGACATTGTGTGAACAAAGAACCCTGGAGGACTTCAGGGTTCAGCCAATATACATGCATCGATAAGGTAGTCAATATTTTGTGTCGGGACCCTTTATTTAAGACTAAAGTAGGAAGGGGTGAAAGTAAATATATCAGGGGGGAGGGGGAAGAGGGTGAGGGAGGTTAGGAGAAGCTCTGAGGGGATAGGATATTAGACTGACGATGGATTATGGGGAGAGATCACTTTTAAGGTGGTGAAAGCATGAGTTAGGAAAGTATGGACAGGGAATAGGTGAAGAGCTGAAAGCAGTGGAATCAGAAGGTGGCAGTGGCTACTTAAAATTAGTAAATTCGATGTTCATACTGCTGAGTTAAAGTGTCCCGAGGAGGAATATAATGTGAAGTTCCTCTCATTAGTTTACCTGCAACTTGCATTGATGAGGCTGGGGATAGACGTGCCTGCATGGGAATGGTAAGGGGAATTAAAATGGTTCACAACCGGGAGTTCTAGCAAAGATCCGCATCGTGCAGATGTTCAGAAAAATAATCGCTCAATCTATGTTTGGTTTCTCTAACAGAGAGGAGGCCACACTGCACAACAAATGCAAGAGATTAAGTTGAAAGATGTGTGTAACGCGACCGATTGCCCTCAGAGACTTGTGAGGAGTACAACTCGCTTTTAATAGCTTACAATCAAATGGCCGGTAGATACAATGGCCCTCAGGTGCATCTGAGGTGAGGTGGGAAAACCAGGGTTTATATTGGGATATATGAGGGTGGAACCAAGGGAGGAGCCAGCCATCCAAACAACACACAGACAGTGAATTTCAGTTCACTGCATTCACCCCTTCCTTCAGAATAGAGCCTGTGAGTGAAAAACAGAGACCATTCATTAAACAAAAATAAACAATACTTCCAAATATTTACAAGTTATGCCTGTCAGGGGTCCGGTAATTCTGGTCGAGCTCCGCAGTACTGGAGGACTTTTGGTCTCCCTGAACTCCCTATGGTACAGGGTCAATGGGTCTTGAGGGCTCCGGCTCAGATGGTGGGGTGAATTGGTCCACTTCCCATTTCCTGAGCAGTGTCCTCCGGGACCATGAGTGGGGTAATCAGTAGTTCGTGGAACATGAGGCATCTGATCCTCCATTTCGGTGGGTAACAGGTCTCTGATCGAGATGGTATTCTCTGCTATCAGGGTATGCCATGTAGGCATACGTAGGATTGGAGTGCATCAGGTCTATCAGGGGGTCTGTCTTGCTCCTCCTCATGTGCTTTCTTAGCAGGACTGGCCCCAGTGCCATTAGCCAAGCTGGGAGAGTAGTCCCAGATGTGGATTTCCGCTCAAAAGTAAACATAGGCTTATGAGGAGTTGCATTGGTTGCCATATAGAGGAGCGACATTATGGAGTGAAGTACAGTGTGTAGGACTTCTTGCCAAAGTGAGTCTGGAATGCTTTTGGACCAGAGAGCCAATTTCATGGGCTTCCATACCATCTCATTCTCTTTTTCGACTCATCCGTTCCCCCAGGAATTGTAGCAATGCTTCTTATGAGCAGGTACTGGCATAGCTCTTTGCTCATAAATGATGAGACCTGGTCGCTATGGATATAGCTGGGATACCCGAACAGAGTGAAAATAGTGTGCAAGGTCCTGATGACCGTGGTGGTAGTCATGTCTGGGGAGGGGATGGCGAACGGAAAACATGAGTACTTGTAGATAATGTTGAGAAAGTACACGTTTCCGTTGGTGGAAGGGAGGGGACCCTTGAAAATGACACTGAGTCGTTCGAAGGGGCGGGATGCCTTTATCAGGTATGCTTTGTCGGGGCGGTAGAAGTGCTGACCTGGTCATCTCCCTGATATCCTTAACGGAGTAGGGCAAGATGCGTGCCTTGATGAAATGAGCCATATGAGTGATGCCCAGGTGGCAAAGCTCATTGTGCAGTGACTGCAACTGGCCGGTGTGTGCAGAGGCACAGCTTCCTCTTGACGGGGCATCTAGAGGCTCATTGAGAGTACCTGGCCTGTATGCTATATCATAATAATAGGTGGAGAGTTCGATCCTCCACCTAGCGATCTTATTCTTTATTTTTCCCCTTTTTGCATTCTTAAGCAAATGATCACTGGTCGGTGAGCAGTGTAAATTTTCTGCCAGCCAGGTAATGCCTCCAGTGGCTAATGACCTCTACAGTGGCTTGAGCCTCTTTCTCCACTGATGGGTTCCGAAGCTCGTGGCCTTGTAGGGTGCAGGAGAAAACCATTTGCCTGCCTGGAAGAATACGTTCTCGTTCACTGCATACATGGTGACCTTTGTGATGTAGCTCCAAACGTAGTTGAATGCTGCCTGGGCTTCGGCCGACAATGGGAAGGAGGTGGACTTTAAGAGGGGGCGACCTTATCCGTATAGTGAGGGACCCACTGAGCGTAATAGGAAAAGAAGCCCAGGGACCTCCTTAAGGCTTTCATGGCCTTGGCAATGGGGAGGTCTAACAGGGAACACGTTCGATTGGGATCAGAGCCAATGATGCCATTCTTCACCACAGAGCCAGGAATTGCCAAACGTTTAGTCCAGAACACGTATTTTCTCGAGTTGTACGTGAGGTTCAGGGCCTTGGCCATGTGCAGACACCTCTGGAGGTTGGCATCTTGGTCTTCCAGAGAGTGTCCACAAATGGTGACATGGTTGAGATAAGGTAAGAACCATTTTGTCTATCTGTCTCTGGAAGACCAAGATCCCATTGGTGATACCAAAAGTGACCCTCCGGAACTGATAGAGCCATCCATCTGCCTCAGATGCAGTGTAGGGAGGAATGGATCAGTAACTGATGGTATGCAGCTTTCAGGTCGATGTTTGAATAGACCCAATACTGCACAATATCGTTTACCATGTCCGAATTCGATGGGAGGGTGTTATGTGTCCAGGAGTGTGAAACACTAATTGTTTGGCTGTAGTCAATCACCAGCCTGGATTTTTCTTCCCCTTTAACAACTACCATCTGAACCCTCCATGGTCTGTTGCTAGGCTCAATTATATTTTCTTTGAGCAGCCAGTGTGTCTCAGCTCTGATAAATTCCCAATCCACCACACCGTATCGGCTGCTCTTTGTGACTATTGGTTTGCAATTGAGAGTCAGGTTAGGAAACGGGGGTGGGGTGGGGGGGGGGGGAGATCAATATTTAGGGTGGTGAGACTGCATGTGGTGTCTGGCTTTTGGGACCTTACATTCTGCACCGTGATTGGAGGAAGTGGGCCAGAGTACTCCATGGTCATGCTTTTAAGGTGACACAGGAAGTCCAGGCCCAGCAACACAGAGCACACAAACCCTTCAATACATGCAATCAGAACTTACAATATTCGCCCCCCCCACCTTACAGTTAGATGTACTATACAATACCCTGGATGGTCGCAGAGTGTGAGTGCGAATCTAGGAAAATAATATAATCTGTCGGGTACACTCTTAAGTTGTACCGCAGAGCTGTCTCAGAGTTTATAAAGCTCTCCATGGAGCCAGTGTCTACCAAGCAATCAGTCAAGTGTCAGTTTACCCTCACTACCATAGTCGAGTTATTAAATTGGTGAGGTATTGCCTGATCCAGGACGACTGATGCCAGTGCTCCAGAATCCCTGTCACTCCCCATGTTGATGTTGACTCTCTCCTCTTGGTCCAAGAGCAGACAGGATGGTGTTGACCATGTGGCACTGCAAAATGGATGCCCTCCAACTTGATCCAACGACAGACTAGGTGGTGCTGACCTCAAGGCATGTCAAGATGGCCACCGTGGCTTCCCAAAATGCGTCACTTCTGGTGGCAGGTCCCGCCATGAGGTGCAGCAAGAAGACGCTGGCGGCGAACAGTACAGCGAGGTGGGGCCCTGTCCTTCGGGACTTGGGCATGGGTCAAACGATGATCCGGGGTTACAGACACCCCAATGACCTGGGGCTCTGAAAGCAATTGCATTTTCATCTGTGAGGTCGTCAGTTCCCAGTTGAGCCTGTTTGACCGCTTTTGCCAGCTCCAGGGTGCTGGCCAAGTCTTTCTCCCCCAATTCCAGCAGTCGCTGCCTCACGTATCACGACCTCACTCCTGCCACGAGGGTTTCTTGGATTTGTTCCTCCTCTCTCACTCAGGCTTTGGTCGCTTCGTAGTGGCATTTTCTGGTCAGGGCCCATAGTTCAAGAATATAGTTGTCCAGCGACTCACCTGGACTCTGCCAACGTTGAGAGAGCTGGAGCCTCACCAGCACGTCATTCTGGGGCCTCATGTAGTGGGCCTTCATGCCTTCTATGGCCGACTCTTGGGTAGCACAGTCTCTGATGATAGCGAACTCTTGGGGCCGACTCGAGAGAGAAAAATGTCGATATTTGGAGACCATCCGAGTTGAAGATGTCCTGTGTGGCTGTCTGGTAGGACTGGAAGCACTCCAGCCAGTAGATGAATTCCTCTGGGGCCTCAGGGGACAGAGGGTTGATCTGGAGCATGCCTGGGTTCAACAGGGCTTCCATCCAGTTTCAAAGTTAAACTATTAAAATTGTAAAGCGACAGTGAGGAGTACAAACACGCTTTTAATAGCTTATAATCAATGGCCGGTAGACAAAATAGTCCTCAGGTGAATCTGAGGTAAGGTGGGAAAATCAGGGTTTATATTGGGGTAGGTGAGGGTGGAGCCAAGGGAGGAGCCAGCCATCAGAACAATACATAGACAGTGAATTCCAGTTCACTGCAATGTGCATGTAAAATTCTGCCTCACTGGGAAGGTTTGTTCATGCACTGGATGGAGATGCGGAGGGAGGTGGAGGGACCACTTTGCACTTTCTGCGATGTGGCTAGGGGGGGTGGTGGGTGGTGGTGAAGAGTGGGCAGGAGACTCCGAGAGATTGATCCCTGTGAAAAGCAGACAGGGTTGGAGCAGGGAAGGTGTGGGATCATGTTGAAGCTGGCAGAAGTGTCAGAGGATCTTGTGTTGGATGAAGAGGCAAGTGGGGTTCAGGTTGAGGACCCAAGTCCGTATTCTGCCTAGAGGTGGTGGTGTGAGTTGAAATACAAGAAATGGAGGAGATGCAGCTAAGGGCTTCATGAATGGTAGTGGGAAGAAGCCATTTCTTGAAAAAAAGAGGACATTTTAGATATTTTTTGATATTGTCATTTTAGGACCTCATGTTTCAGGAGATGAAGGAAGGTTTGAAATAATTGGAGAAATAATATACCTTTATAAAACCTGATTTTTTTTTCTTTGTTACATTATTACTATTTTAAATTTCTTGACCACTCCCAATGTTACCCGGCCCTTTAAGTTGGGAGTGGGTGTGTGCAAAGCCACTGGCTCTTTGGTCGTCCCACCCTTTCTCTAAGGAGTTACATCATTGCCACATGGCACTTCCTAGCAGCAGCAGAGCAGGATTTGAGAAGGATATTAAAATTCACGAGCAACTGCAATTGCGTTTTGGAGTGTAATTGTTGCACAATGTTTTGGACAATTGTATGTAGTTTCACAGATTTGTTGCATGTGGATCAACATAAGAACTTGGAATCATGGAGATTTAAAACATAGAAATGGCCCTTTCAGCTCAACTCATCCATGCTGGCTGTTGCCTTTCTGAACTCATTTCATTTGACTGCATTCAAATCATGTCCCTCTAAATGTTCCCCATCCTCATAAGTATATTTTAAATGCCCTAATTGAAACCACTCACAGAACTTTCTCAAGCAACTCATTCCATTTCCCCACCATCCTCTTTGTGAAAAATGTTACCCCTTAGGACCCTTTAAATATTTCCCTTTCAATTTAAACCTCTGGCCTGTCGTTTTCGATTCTCTTACCCTGTGGAAAAGACTATGACTATTCACCTCCACTTTTCCCCTTATAATTTTATGTAGCGCTATAAAGTCTCTTCGGGGAAAAAGTCCTTGCCTATTTCTTTATAATGCAAGCTCTTTAGTCCTAGTAACATTCTCAAATCTTTCTTGCACTCATCCTGGCTTAACCAGCTGTACATAACTGAATTATTTTTCCCCTTTGTTCCTGGGTCTGATTCAGGCATCAGATTAATATTTTTGGCCCATTTCACTGGTAGAAGTAGCATCAAAGTCAGCACTACTGAAACATTACTTTTTTTTATTGCACTAACTAGACATTTGATATTTATTATTGATTTTTCTTCCTTGCATTTGTGCATCTTGCATAACTTTGGCTGCTGCCAGTCAGAAATTGGTCTTGGCCAGAATGAACACGTACCTATGTAAAGATCTGGACCGCTACCATCACAATCACTCTGCAACAAATGCAATATCACTGGCTCTCCACTCAACCCTGGATCACCTAGACAACAGAAATATATGCATCTGGCTACTCTTCATCTTCTAGAGCTCAGCCTTCAACACCACCATCCCCTTAAGGGGGATCCCGCCTCCACGATGCCACGATGATTGACACGTCACACATTCACTAAAAGTACTGCTGGTAGATAAGAATCAAAATCCAAATGGCGAACGGGTAGGATGTTCAGATGCTGGCTGCCGTGGTGACACATGCACGCAAGTGTTAGTGTCACCGGAATAAGCGAGTCGGACATTTTTGTTTACAAATCAGCTATGAACGAAACCTAGGTAAGTTTTACTGGGTTTCCTGACTACCCCTGAGGTAGGTCAGGGACCTGGTTGTGTTCCAACAGGGTTGTCCTGGTTGGACCCTTTGAAACTGCCGTGAAAGTGGAGCGCTAACCGTGCAAATTGCCCAGTTAACCACATTTTACATGGCAGTTTGAAAAGGCCTTCTGTCTGATATGGAGGCATCCATGCACAGGACAGGAAATAAACTCCAGAGAGTTGATAATTCAGCCAGCGCCATCACAGGCATCAGTCTTCTCTCCGTCGAGGACATCTATAAGAGGCAGTGCCTTAAGAAAGCAAACTCCATCTTCACGGACACCCACCACCCAGGCCATGCCCTCTTCACATTAGGAAAAAAGTTCAGGAGCATGAAGAGAGTACCCAGCGGTAGAAGTTTTGCTTCTTCCTTCAGATTTCTGAATGGTCAGTGAACCACAGACACTACCTCACTTAACGATATAACCATATAACCATTTACTTCTTGCACTATTTATTTACTTTTGAAATGTAATTTATAGCAATATTTGCAGTGTAATGATACTGAAAAACAAGTTTTATGATAAGTTCATGACGATAAATTCTGATTCTGAGTCAGAAAGCTCTACATTGTACAGGTACCTAACCTTTTATCTGGGATCATTTACATACCGTTGTTCAGAATCTTCAGGATTTCAGAATCATTTTGATTTCAGCCCCTTTAAGCAAATGTCTCGCACCTAGCCCCTGCAGTCAGCTGCTCCCCACCCTCCACCAGCTATCTGTTCCCCCTCCTCCGGCTGTCCTTCCCACCTCCCTCCCCCTACCCAGCCATCTGTCCATTGCCCCCCAGCCTCCTGGCCCCAGGGCTGGTGCCAGACTATTTTTGCGCCCTCGGCCAGGCTGAGCACAGGGACAAGGTTAAACGTGTACTGTACAGGAGGCTATCGACCTGTGTGACAGTCAGGTGAAGGTTGGAGGCTACAGGGTGGCCCGGGAGCTCGGCCATAAAGGAGCCAGTAGCCAAGCAGGGCAGAAGGCCAAACACAAGGTGCAGAGCTGCAGGAGTGGGTCTTCAGGGCGGTGATGCCGAGCACCGGCGATTTTTTCAGGCACTCCATTGTGCACACTCCAGCAGTGCAGCACCATCCATTGCCCGCCCCCCCATCTAACTCCTGATGTGGAAGCAAGGGTACAGAGCTGCCGAGCTCTAAGTTTACAGAGACCGCACCAGATCACAGCGACAGCTCAACGTGGGAGCAATGGCCATCTTCCTTACCCATAATCCCCCATTATTGGTAAGGAAGACGGCCATTGCCTCCGCATTGAGCCAGCTGCTGCCTGCTCTCTCCCACTGGGTGCTCAGAGCCAAGAGTCGCCTTTCCACTGAAGGTAACAGAGGGTACCCATGGAAGGAGGGGATAGGGACTGGGGTGGGGGGAGAGGGCTCCCTCTGAAAATGGAGAATTTATTATGAGAAATTAATGTTATCTAAGTGTAATGCCATCTACCGAAAAATGTGCTGTCTTTTGGAGGTTGTTGGTTTTTGGAATTCCAGATAAAAGGTTGGGCACCTGTACTTGAATATATGACAGTAAACACATGTTGACATTGACAAGAAAGGCAATATTTCCATGTCTGGTCCTCGATGCAAAAATTAATCTTGCTACCATTCCTTAAGTAGGAATAAAGATACAAGCTCAATGGACCAAGCAGCATCTGTGGAGGTAAAGTGGTGGTTGTTCCAAAAGCATTTATCATCTCCTGCAGTAGCTTTTTTTCCATCTTCCTGTATCTCTGAAAGAAAGTTTCTGATTTACCATAGCAATCAATCTAAACTCTGCATTCCTTGTGATTTTGAATTGATTTAAAAAAATATATAAAATATTATATACCAGAAACTTATGAGCAGTGGAAGAAACACAGCCACCACGTTGAGGGTCGTTAACGACTGTTTTTATTCAAATTCAGCACGCCCCTTTTAAGGGCAGCATGAGCTCAGTCACCTGGTGCGTTGTGACGTCATAATCGCTGCCCAGGGTGCGCGCTGGAAGGGATGCTGGAATCAGAGAGAAACCTCTGACCACGCCATTTCCCCATGGCTGCCCTGCCACATGGTGATCCAAGCGGGGCCGGTTTGCCACGAGGATGTGCACCGCCACACATCTTTACTTATTCAGCATAGTGTCTGTACTGGAGTTTTGTAATGGATTTGGCCTATCCCCAAAAGTTATTGGAGGGTTATTGCAAATTAGATTGAAGCTCTCTGTTGCACCGTGGTTAGAATTATTAGTGACAAGGTCGATCTGTAAATCTGAGTGCCGTCTCATGTAGCAATGCAGAGGGACTGAGCAGCATTGCGTTTAAATTATTAAATTAGAAGTTCAAAAACCTATGCTGAGCGTCCATAGACTTGATTCAATTCCCGCCTGGTTAATCTTTGTGGGGAAAATAATCTCTCAATTAATGAGCACACACTGGAATATTTCGAACGTGAAACACTGACTGTCCATTTTTCTCCATTGATGGTGCCTGACCAGCTGAGTTGCTTCAGCTCCCTTTATTTATTCAAAATTCCCAGTATCTGCTTTTCTTGTGTTTTTCCTTTGTAAAGTTGTATCTAGATCCCTAATTTTCCTCAAAAAAAAAAATCCAGTATTTCTTACCTGGTCTTGGTTTAAATGGAAGTCCAGCCCCCACACAATGGTTGGTGTAGGCCTTTGAGTGAGATAAAAAGCTGATAGACTAATCGAATTTAGGAACTTATTGCTTACGCGTGCTCTAATACCTCATCTGTGCCTGGCTGAAGCCTGAGACTTTGCCCTTCCTATATATAAAACAGGTGCATATGTATAATGAACATAGGTGGTGTTATCTTCAATTTACAAAGCAAAACCATGCTCGTTCTTAATTAAATTTCAAAAATAATGCATTATCCTTGATCGTACTTTTCACCAGAAGAGTTCAGTTCACTGCACTAGTAATATTCTTTCTCACTAACCTTGCAAGCTGATTTCATTAATTAGATTATTTCATGTTCCTGTAATGAAAGAAACATTATCTTACTTGCACCAGTAAACAATAGCAGCATAAATTTGGAAGGATGATGTTGAATAGAATGCTTGAATGATCTTTGGGGATTGCTTCACATCCTTCCCAACGCCCCCTGCCCCATCCCATTGCTCATCGAGATCCCAAAAATATTTTGCAATCAGTAAAATCTTACAGTGACTTCACTTCCATTGAAATCTGAAAGCGTATAATCCTGCAAGAAAACCAGATAGGTTGAATTATCAATTGAATTTACATTTGCAGTTTGTGTGATTCTGAAATGATGTCAAGGGGAGAATAAGTCAGTCGTCAGATACTGTCTCAATAATCAAGGGAAGAAAACTACTGTCCATTAAACATGTAGTTCATTTAAATCATAGAACTATTACAGCAAAATGTATTTAATAATCATAAATTACATTGATGTGTTCTGTGGGTTGGCATGATATAGTGTTTTAATTAATCGTTTGCTGGGAGATAATCAAAGCTTAAATGGCTGTTTGCAGATGATTAACAGCAATTTTTGAACACTCCACATACTTTAATTTCACGCTTGCCTCCCTATAAAATCTGATTCATAAATTCAAGTGAGCAATTGTGAAATGGTGGTGAGACTTTCTCAATGTGCGGAGACAGAGGTCTAGACTTTAAATTACATTCTAAAAGGCTGAGAATTGCCATCGGGGCATTGGCAACTTTATAGTTGCATTCCTAAGCTAAGTAGGAAGTCATTTTGAAAATGTTTGGAATTTCTGTCAAGTTTTGTGCACTATAGATTCACAAGAATTTTACTGGAATTGGCATGCTTCAATTGTAAGGAGAGGCTATATAGGCAGTAGGGCCTTTTATAGTGGGGGGTGGGGGTGGAAGGAAAGCCTCCTTCATCTCTGGAACCTGGCTCCCGACTCGGCTCTGCGGAATCCACGTTATAGGTCATCAACTTTTTTTTAAAATTAAGCCGGCTATAATGTGGCGTTTCAACATGAAAATGGCAAATGACTTCTCTCCCAGGAGTGAAGGAGGCAAAGAAGGGACCTTCTAGACATTTACAGAACCATGAAGAAAGTCAGTAGTTATGATCTTTTCCCCAGGGTATGGGAATCTAAAATGAGAAGGAAACGATTTAAGATTCAAGATACTCCTTAATGTCACACACAATAAGACAGTAACATGTAACATTACACTGAATTTTCTTTAGTCTGTCGAAAGGCGGAGAGAGTCGCCATTATTATTTCCCAGGGCCTCTTACAGTAAGAGAAAGAGAAGCAAAGGAGTCACTTCACAGTCAGTAAGTGTCTGTGGATTTGCCTCCAGTACACCCACAGCCTCTGCAGCCACATAGACCCCTGTCCTCTCCGTTGGCAACCAAGATCCAGATCCAAATCTCTGATATGATCAGAAAGCCTTCAGCACCTGAAGCCTCTCGGGAGCCCTTCTTGCCTCCAGTGCCCTCTCGCATCCCAGTTCCGATACTTGGTTTCCACGAGTCAGTATCCTGCCACCTGTATAGGGATCCTTCAGCTGCTGAGCCCCTCGCTGGTCCCCTGCTATGGTCACCATCCTGTAGTGTCACCTCCTATACTTCTTTTCAATGGGGAGGAGAGGGGGTGTATCTCTCTGTTTCTGGTGCCCTGCGCCAGCCTGCTGCTGCATCATAGCCTGCAACCCCTCAAGGCAGCTTCCAGCACAAGTGTCTCCATCTTGGGCCTGTAGCCTGTGGTTGAGGGATTTTAAATAAAAACACGGTCGGCTTCTTAAACAGATTGCTTAGAGCCTGTATGGAGCTTCCCACTCTCATCAGGTCCACGCCAGAGGCAGCGCTGCCATTATAGTCACTCTTGTAGTTCTGCTATATTTCATTAAAAGGAACCTAAGAAGCACCTTTGTCACACAGAGGGTGGTGGACATCTGGAATAAGCTACCAGAAGAAATCAGAGAGGTGGGTGTAATTGTAACACTGAAAAGACATTAGGATAGGAAATGATGAGAGGGATATAGGCTGAATACAGACAAATGGGACTAGCTTAGGGAAACAACTTGATTAGTATGGACAAGTTGGACTGAAGGGCTTGTTGCCCTGCAGTAACGGTCTACAATTCAGTGATGCTTGGACCATTATTTGTTCTCGTCTCCCAGCAATATGAAAGATATTGAACTTGAAATGGTGTAGAAAAGATTATTGACGATGATACTTGAAGATTGGAGTAATAAGGAGAGGCTAGTTCAGATGGGATGCAGGAGATATCCATCCAGAAGTATATAAAATAATGAGGAGCATAGATAAGATGAATAGTGACAGTCTTTTTCCCAGGCTTGGTGAGTCTAAAACTTGACATAGGTTTAAGTTAAGTTAAGTTAAGAGGGATCAATACAAAGGACCTGAGGAGCAGCTTTTTTTCACACAATGCGTGGTGAATGTAAGAAATGAGCTCCCACAGGAAGTCTTGGGAGCAAGTAGAATAATGATGTTTGAAAGACATTCAGACAGGACATGGATAGGAAAGGGTTAGAGGGATGTAGCTTTAATGCAAGCAAATGAGGTTTGAAACTTGTTCGGCATGGGCGTATTGGGCCAAAAGAGTGTATGTTCATCCAACTCTATGGCCCTCTGTTGGTGTTTCTACTAGGATTGCCAGATTTGGCACCTTCGGTGCCAAACAGTAGAAATTTGGCACTTTCTTGAATGGGTTGGCAACAGAAAATGCCAATTGGCAGTTCTTTGGTGGTTTAGAAGTTTTTTTAGGCTCTTTTTGGTTCTGTTGGCGCTTTTTACAACTGTTTAAAATTATTATTTTTTTCTTGTGCCAAACCTGGCAACCCTGGTTTTTACAGGTTGTACCTCTCACATCCTACGCTCTATGGTCTGGGAACTCCTGTGGTCCAGCAGGTTTTGAATCAGATGCCATTAGTTTTTGGATTGGTCACCAGGGCGATGCTGTTAGCAGTCCTAATGTGCCAAAATCTGCAAATTCTTCTAGCAGTTCTGCACAGCCCTTTTGCAGCATTTGAATGCTATCGTTTTCCTCTCTTGGTTGCACAGTTTAACGTTGTGTTCCGAACTCACTCAGCTACAAGCATTACATCACTGAGAGCTCAGAGTCCTGGATGGACATCAAGGCAGAACCTCAGGCAAATTGCACGGCTCAAGTTTTAACAGAACATATCTAACCGGTCATCCAGCTCAGAGGATCGGCCCATGGGCACATGGGAAGAAGCTGCCTGTTGACGGTCAGTAAATTTAATTTACTTTTATATACGGTCAGTATATTTAATTTCTTCTTTCTGACATTTTCTGTGTTTCGGCAATGGCCAGGCTCCAATGTCACTGGATTAAAGAGGTGCGACCTGCATTTCTTATTTATTTCTATGAAGGTGGATGGAATTAGATCACAACATGGTTAGTGTAGTGATTAGCGCAACACTATTACAGTGCCAGTGATCCGGGTTTGAATCCAGAGCTGTTTATAAGGAGTTTATACATTCTCCCCGTGTCCATGTGGGCTTGCTCCAGCTGCTCCGGTTTCCTCTTACATTCCAAAGACGTACAGGATTCTTGGGTGAATTGGTCACATGGCTGTATTTAGGCAGTGCCGTCTCGTGGGCTGGAAGGGCCTGTTATTGTGCTGTATGTCAAAACTAAAAATAAATTATTTTTTTCAATAAGATAGTGTGGGGTAAAAATTCATCCCCTGCTACATGCCCTAAATACATGATGTGGTAACATATGCACATTGATTTATATGTTCATTCAACCCCTGCATTGCCATACTTTCTTGTTTAACTGCATTATATCTATTCCTGCATTTAATCCATACCTTGAAGAAGAGCTCAGGCCTGAAGTGTTGGTTGTATATCTCCTATACATGCTGTAAGACCTGCTGCTCCTCCAGCATTTCTGTGTTTTAACTACAGTCACACCATCTGCAGACTTTCATGTTTCACCCCACTTTCATCCATTTAATAGAATCGAAAATTAGAAGACCAATCGAAAAGAGATTTAAAAAATAAACACTAATCGTGCATTAGGCATCGGGTCTTGCCAAGCCACAAACATAAATGCTAATGTAATTTGAGTGTTTGAACCTTCCAGTGCAGCGAATAAGCAGCTGAAGGGACCACAGCAGCCTCAACAGAGCCTTGCCAGCAGATAACTGTCAATGCTCTTGTCAGTGCTTTTGTGTAGGTGTTCCAAAGACCTCATCCCCATGGAAGAATCTGGTGACTCTTGTATCACAGACTGAGAGTAACCACTTAGGTGGAATTACAAGAGGATGTGCATCACCTGTGGAAATATAGCTGAAAAAGGCATAAGGGACCACTTAGAAGAAAGGAAGAGAGGCGAGAAAATTGACAAACAATAAAAAATACAACGTCAGTTTCACATCAGTCAGGGAGTAGATTGCATCTTAAATAGCCTTACTGAATAGAGTTCTATCATTTTAACATACGAATAGGATTATAATTAGCCTGCTGAATGGTTCCCTAATTTATTTGCACCCACCCTTCATGAGTTCAAAGTGAAATATGGACAAAAAAAACAAAACAACATAAAGCAGCATCATTGCTTTATATAATTAGCATTTTCAGCGGGGCTCATTTTAATTGTTAATAGACAAATCTGTCAGTGGTGAGGGTTGTATTTACGTTTGGTGCACAGCAGCTCCATAAGATGATTGTCAACCTGTTGAGCTGTACCCAAAATCAGTGCAAGTGACGAAACTTGTTGTTTTATCGGCAAGGATAAACCAAATTAAATTGCATAGTTGCTTGATTAATACATAGCATATACTTATAATATATAACGCCAAAATTATTTGTTATCTAAAGCTGATAATGATTGTAATTGGCTAAATTTAATCTTTTGCCACAAATCATGTAACACAATCATTGATTTGAGCATATTCTGGTTGGAATAAGAAACTTGAGTGTCCTTACATTATGTATTGTATTTCCATAATATCTGGCTATTATTTATGTAATATAATTGAATTGAATTGTTAATTGTCTCATTTACTGAGATACAGTGAAAAGCTTTGTTCCACATGTTATCCACATAGAAGACACTTTCCTTATTCTAATATATCCTAATTTCAAGTTATCATCTGCCAAAAGCATGAGCTACAATATTCTGAATTTAATTCAATAAATCCAACTCTGTGGCTGCTGCTTTATGTAGTTTTAATTCATTGGTAAAACAGATAAACATTTTGCATAACTTCACATTAAGATTTTCATAACAATGAATAAACAAAGCATTTACTGCATTTAAAAACATAACATCAAAGAATGAGATGCAAGCTCTTAGTCTGCGCAGATATTACAACATATTACATCATTGTCTCTATGGTAACACTACAAACAATAGTCCTTCTTAAAGAGACAAGCACAAAATTAATTAAGAATCAAAAGCATGAGGTTTTAACCTTAACATTCCAGCCCCTAATTATTATAATAGATATTAATGACCAATATATAATAATTATTATTACAGATACAAAAGTAAATATGGTAAGTATAAGATTAAAAATCAAAACTTTCTGCTTCCTGTAAAAGACAAATTTTAGTAATAGGTCTATTTAAGTAACCAGTCTTGATTTTAATCCACACTTGCCAAACAAAATCTTTCTTGTCTGGAACTGTATCCATGATTTTCCACAGAAATCAAGAATTTCTTAGTGTAGAATTGTTCATGATAATTGCACTGTCTCTGCATACAAAACTGCGTTTAGCTTTAGACCATTTCTCTCTCTCTTGTAATAATGAAAGATATTCTTTAATCCTCATGAAGCCACATCAGTTGGATTATCCACTATTTTAACATATCTCCATTGATTAGCATGCAAAACCTTCTTGATCTCATTAATTCTGTTAGTCACAAAGGTATGAAACCTTGTAGTTTGGTTATTAACATATTTAAGCATTGATGTACTATCAGTCCAAAATATAGAATCTGCTAACTCCATCTGTAATTCTCTTCTTAACATTGTGTCCATTTTGCTTGCCATAGTAGCAGCAGTCAATTCCATTTGAGGTATGGTGGATAATTTTAATAAAGCCACTCTGGCTTTTCCCATTGCAAATCCACAGTGTACTCACTCTTGGTTATTTTGCAGTACTGTGTAACTGAGCAAATATGGCAATTCTGAAGTCTGTAGGTTTAAAACATCTGTTGACTTCAAAATTCTCCAACATTTTAAGAATCTCAATCCAATTGCTCCAATCATGTGCAATGGAATCTGGTATAGTTTCATCCCATCCAAATTTTCTTCTGCACAATTCTGGCAGAATTTTCTTGGCTATTAATGCTACTGGCACCAATATTCCCAAAGGATCGTATATCAAGCTTACGATCGAACGAATACCTTTTCTTGTTAAAGGCCATTCTTTCAAAACTATTTTGAATTTGAAAACATCAGATTGAACACACCATTGCACCCCTAGAATTCTTTCAACAGGTAGAACGTCACAATCCAAGTCAAGATGTTTTATCTCCTTTGCTCCTTCTGCCTCAGGAATAACAGCCAACACATCTCGACTGTTGCAAATCCATTTCGTATGGAAGGAACCTTCTTTATTATAAACCTTTTTTAACTCATGATAAAGATCTATTGCTTCTTTTTCTGAAGCCACTGAATCATCAACATAGAAATTATTTCTGATGATGTTTATAGTTTGAGAACTAATTTGCTCCATCATCTTCAGCACATTTCCTGAGAGCAAAATTTGCACAACTCCATGACAAAGTTGCTCCAAATTAATGAACTGTCATTCTCTATTCAATCATATCTTTACTGTAATCGCCATTAGCCCACCTTAACAATCGTAAAAAATCATGATCATCTGATGGTATTTTCACTTGATGAAACATCGCTTCAATATCTGCAGCAAGTACAATAGGTTCTTTACAAAACCTTATCAGAACACCTATTAAAGTACTGGTTAAGTCTTGACCTTAAAGAAGTTGAGAATTAAATGAAACTCCTTGAAATGATGCTCCACAATCAAATACTACACATAGTTTTTCCTTTTGTGGATGTATAACTCCATGATGAGGTAAATACTATTTTTTTACCTTCTTTATATTCCAAGATATCTTCAGATACCTTTTTTTACATAACCCTTGGTTATCATATCTGACATGACATTGGTATATTCCAAATGAAAGGAAGAATTTCTCTTGAAATTTCTCTTCAAATTTAGCATATGCTGTTCTTCAATTATTTTATTATCTAGTATACGAATTTCCATTTTCTTCAAAGGTAATGCTATACTCTAATGACCATCAACATGTTTAACAGAATTTGTAACTAAATCCAGAAACTGCTTGTCCCCCTTTGAAGGTTCTTGAATATCATTAAGTTTGACAACTGAAATTCTGTTGACATTCACATTCAATCATTCAATGTCTCCTGATCATTATTCATTTTTCCTCCTAATGGTCCGTTAATTGTCCATCCAAGCAATGTTTTCATGGCATAAGGCCCATCATTTTGACTCCTTATTACTCCTAGACGTTTGCGAGCCTTTGGTACATCTAATCCAATTAACATCTCGATCTTGGCATTAATCTTAGGTAAGCAAACATCTTTTAGATGAGTCCACTGTTTGATATCATCCTGATGTGGGATAGTCTCCTTTTTCACAGGCATAGTCTTCTGAGTATATACACTTGGAAGATTGCAAAATTCATTGCTATTCAATCCAGTAATCTATATTAGTTTCAATGTTCTTTTCATCATTCGTTGTCTTCAACAAGATCTGTGATCTTTTAGCATGAAGATTAAGTTTATTCATTAATTCAACAGTACAGAATTATGCAGTACTTCCTGGATCAAGAAATGTGTAGGTCTTCAGTATGAAACTCCCCTTTTTAGCTTTAACGTGCACAGGAACTATTGAGAGGGCTTTGTCACTGGCCCCAGTAAGACTGTTCATCTGAACCAAATCTGAAGCATCCTCTCTGACTGTGTCTTTAGTCTTGGATTCATATTGTTTGACTTCCTTCTCAACTTTACTTTGTTGTGTATGCAGCAACATGGGATGCTTTCTTCGAATAACCATGGAAGGAGAGTAAGCTCATTCAAGAAACTTTTCTTTGAATTCATCATTATTATTTATTATTAGGATGCTTTAAACTGCATATATAACAACTGAGTCACTTATTACAAATTTTGCTGGTGTCCTTTACACAAGCAGCCAAAACATATTCCATTCTTCTTTAAAAAGGTCAATTTCTCGTCATACAACTTTTTCTCCAATCGTGAACATTTTTCTAAAGCATGCTTATCTTTGCAATACAAACAGCTTTCCTGAACAGTCTGGTCTTCCTTCTCCTTTGTTTCCTTGTTCTTTCTTTTGCTTGGATCTGACACAGTAACAAAGGTACTTCCCTTTGGTTTCTGTTGACATGATGATTTAGACCCTTTTACATCTTTAGGAACTATTGAAGTATCCTTAATATTTTCAAATACTGATACAGTGTATCATGTATATGCCATTCCAAGAATTGTACCACATCCTCAAAAGTGGGGTCCCTTCCATGAAACATTTTGAGATCTGCAGTTTTGGTTATCTCCATAACTCCATCAGGTTATAAGGTGATTTATTTACAATATTCAAAAAATTAGCAAGCAAATTCAGCTCTTGCAAATGTACACTGCTTCCCATTGTGTTCCAACATCCTCTCAGAAAGAGTGCAAATGCTCGTAAAGCCTTTGCACCCTCTGATCTTATTGCTGACCAAGAAAGAACCAAGTCTCTGTGGGCCCTTGTGATTTTACGTTCATTGCCATAATGGTGCAATCATTCTTTTGCCCTTTTAAATTTTGTTCTGGATTCATATATTGGCAACTTTTGACTAACTCTTTCACCTGTCCTCCAGTATACTGTTCAAAGATGATCTTTAGCGTTTTTAGTATTATTTTCAATGTGATGTTCAAAGGATTTCATGAACGTCCAATATTATAATGGAACTCCATTAAGAACTGGAATTTCCTTCAGTAAACCATAAGAACCTTGTTGCTGCGTTAACGTGTCAGAGATTTCATGTTGTTTTGCTATACAATATATTGTATTGTTTTGTCTACCATGGCTTAAGGTGAACGGGGAAAATGGATCTTGAACTGGTGCCATAGGTGTAGGACCTTGAGTTGTAAGTGATGGCATTGATAGGGATCCTTGACTTCTTGCTGGCTCTTCAGTGACATGAAGAGACATCAATGGTTGAGTATGATCAACCCGCATGGTTGAAATATTTTGAAATACTCTCCTTTTGGGAAGATCCTTATATTGTGCACTCTAGAGAGATTGAACATCGCTGGTCCTTTCCACAGGGTTGGTCATTGTCATTTGAACACTAGCAGCGTCACCCATGGGTCCTTGTTCGAGAGTTCTCATTTCTTGTGGCTGCGGAACCCATTGAACAGGAATGTTAGATGCTAACCCTTTGGGTATTTTACTTTGAGAGATAAATCTTGAAAAAGCCTGAGTTAATGCTTTGACTTTGGCCATATTCATAGCACGTTGTTCCTCAAGCTCTATTCTTTTCTTTTCTCTATTCAATAATCTATTTGTTCTTCACTAGTCATTTGTAACTTCAGTTGTTGATTCCTGATTTGAACCTTCCTATCCTCTAAAGCATATCTTTTCTCCAACCACTGTTGTGCACAGACAGTAGCCAAGTCTGCTTGCGCCTTAGTATGCACAGCTGGTATAGTTGAAGCACATAAAGCTGTACTTGCTCTAGATGCCTTTGAAGACTTTGAAGATCTTCCTGCACTTATAACCTTAGAAATGCTATCATCAGGGTTCATATCTGAACTTTCATATACTGCTGATTGAGTCTCTATCTTCTGCATTTTGCTTGGTACAGCACCAGTGGGGATTTACAACATGCATTAATCTGTTCCACTAACCTTTAAGTCAGCTAATGAGGTCTGCAGTGTCTTATTGGAATCTTTTTCTTGCTTGGTAGTTGAATCCACTTCTTCTTTGGTGGCTGGCTCAAATCTCCTGCCAAATTTTGTCGGTCCGTCTTGCTGGCTCAACTCACGATCAAACAGTTCTTTGAGAGGAGCTGTTTGCTCAAGGTCTTTAGTCTGATGAGACAACTTCTTATCCATCTTGGGTTCTTCACACTTCAGCCTTTCTTCTCCTGGCTTATCTTGGTTTCTGAGAACTGTAAACAAATTTGTATCTTGGTCCCCTTAAGAGGATTGCTGCTTGGTTGAATCTGTGGTACTTCACACACGCTAGCTTATCAGGTGTTTATAATAACAAATTTTGGGCTTCCTGCCAGATTCTGCAACCAGAGCTGTATCTTATCTTTCCAAGATCACAGGTGTCTTGCTGACCTTGGGTTTGTTTAAACTGAGCAAATCACAGACAACATAGATGGATTCAAACAGAATTGCAATATTCTATCATTTCAGTGAGGATGTCTCTTTGCTTTTAACAAGTTGAGTTCTTTCAGACAAATTTGACAAGCCTTTCTTCCAAATAAAGCTCACAATTAAAAAAATTCTTTGAATTTCAACATAGATGACATTTTCCAGATCCTAATATATCTTAATTTCAAAGTATCATCTTCCAAAAGCATGAGCTACGATATTCTGAATTTCAATCTCTTTAATCCAATAAATCCAACTCTGTGACTGCTGCTTTATGTAGCCTTAATTTGTTGATGAAATGGATAAACAATTTTCATAACTTTGCATTAAGATTTTCATAACAATGAATAAACAAATTATGTAATGTATTAAAAAAATAATGATATTTAACTTCAAAATGAGATACAAGAATAAATAAGACAAATTCAAAGACAATTATCTTGTGCTCACGTCCCCTTCGTAGTTCGTTGAAGAATGAGATGCAAGCTCTTAGTCTGTGCGGATATTACAACATATTATTTCATAGTCACTATGGTAACACTATAAACAATGGGGTTTTGTTAAAGAGAAAAGCACAAAATTAACTAAGAATCAAAAACGCAAGGTTTTAACCTTTACAATCCAGGCAAGTCAACCCATACTTAAGGAAGTACAATATTAAAACAAGTGAGCAGGCTGTAGTGTTACAGTCACCGCACTCCTCTATCACATTTCAAATCATTTCATTTCTTCTACATCACACAACCTCTTTGCAACTTTAACCTCACAGCTCCTGCGACCCAGGCTCTACCCTAACTTCAGTGTGAAAAATGTGTAATTCTTCCTGTGTCAATGTGCATTGTCTTCCGTAGCTCATAAATGTGTAAGTTGGTCAGCTAAATGGCCACTATTGATTACCCCTAGCATGTAGATGAGTGGTAGAATTTGAATGGGGAAGGTTGGAGAAGGGAGTCTTTGTGAATGTGGCAAAAATAAATTGGATTTGCAGTGGTTCTCAACCTTTCTTTTTCCCACTCACATATCACTAAGTATTCCCGATGCCATCGGTGCTCTGCAATTAGTAAGGGAGTGGTTAAGGTGGTATGTGGGTGGAAAGAAAAAGTTTGAAAACCACTGTTTGAATCGTAACTAATTGGCTTAATATGTGCACAACCCCAAAGGAAATGGGCCAATGACAATTCTTCTCAAACAAAATATTTCAGGAACTATTTGGACGAGAGCCGTGGTTCTGAACCTTCCCTTCCCACTCACCTACCACCTTAAGCAATCCCTTACTAATCACAGAGCACCAATGGCATAGGGATTACTTCAAGAGGAATGTGAATAGAAAGAGAAAGGTTGAGAACCACTGGATTAGTGTTAAAGTGGGTGCCTGAAGGACTCATTGGGCAGAAGAGCCTGCAATGACTTTAACTCTCCAGACCCCTGTGTGGTACCTATAAGCCCTTTTTGGCAGAAAAAGCCTTATTTTTCCATGTTCAGAACCTGTATTGTGACGACCACAGTTGTGCATTGTGCAAAATAACTTTGTATAACTACAATATAGGATGTTAATGTATTACACAAAGCACATTGCTCATGGATCTTGTAAAATTGTTGAGTCACCCGTACACTTGCTAATGTAACATTAAAGTCAGTGATTTAATTATTTCACAGCTTAAACCTTTAAATAGTTATTTGAAGCAAAACATCAGCAGTGAATTAACTCTCCTAATTTGGTGTTAGAAAGAAACGGTACATTCCTATTGCATTTTACACATCCCTTTCAGCGTTCTATAAAGTTATTTGCAGCTGCTGAAGTATTTTTGAAGTGTGGCCATTGTTTCAATTTAGCACACAGAAAGCTCTCACACATAGAGGTGAGTTAATGATGAGATAATCCGTTCCAGTAATATTTTAGTGAACTATTAATTGAGAAGTACATTTGACCTAGACACTATGGAGAATTGTGTGATGTTATTTCAGAGTCTAAAGGATGGAACATTACTTCCACTGGCAGTGGGCTTCCCTCAAACCATCCCATCAAATTTAACAGAGTCCTCTGTTAAACATGAAACTCTGCAGACACCATGGTTGAAGTAACTCAGCAGGTCAATCAGTGTCCTGTATAGAGCAAAGATAAAATGACATGACCGACGTTTCGGGCTTGAGCCCTTCATCAAGGTATAGAAAAAATGTCGGCAGGCATCTGAAGAAAAGGGTAAGGGGGCACGCGTGGTCGCAAAGGCAGGAATGGTGGCAAAGGCTGGAGGTAACGGATGGAGAAGGGAGGGAGAACACAGCAGCAAGCAAGAGGAGAAGAGATGGCAAGATGAATAGAGACGGAAGGGGATGGAGGGCTGATGGGAGCAGGGAAGGGAGAGGGAAAGGAGAGCAGGTTAGCAGAAACCAGAAAAGCCAATGTTAATGCCATCTGGCTGGAAGGTGCCCAGACGGAAAATCAGGTGTTGTTTCTCCAATTTAAGGTCTTGTTGGGATAGTACTAAGGCCATGGACAAACATGAGAGTATGGGAGTGCGGTGCAGAAGTGAAATAGTTGGCCACTAGGAGGTCTGTCACTGGTGTGGAAAGGTGCTCAGTGAATCAATCTCCCAGTCTACGTCCAGTCTCTCTGATGTAGAGAAGGCCACAAAGGGAGCACCGGATGCAGTGAATTAATCCTGCAGATACACAAATTTAAATCTGCTTTACTTAAGAATGGTACAGGATAGAATGACATTCATTGCTTGGGCCTTGACAATATTATAGTTTTTTTTAATCTTAAATTGGTCATGGCACTCAAAATCAGGACTTAGTCAATGAAACTGAGAAACTACCTCCATTATCAAATGTTTGGCACTTGGTTGATAAAGGGAGGTAATTTTATTCAACTGCACATTTCAAAATGCTGGTGATGAGCTAGCTCTTTGCATCTCTACATTTCCTCTGATTGTACCTATTCAGCATAGATTTAATTTCGCAAAGATGAAAATAATTAACTTTATAACTTCCTTCTTTGGATTTAGGCAGTGAAAATAAGATTGACATTTATTGGTCATTCTTGATTGGTATTAAGACTGTAATACATAAAAATGTAATTCAGAATACAATGGTAAAATACCATCTGTCTGAAATACAATGTGTAGATCTTCACATTAACATTCTGCAGTAGAAAGGTGAAATTGAAAGGCAGCAAACTGTGGTAACACGGCTCCTTTGCTGTTCAATAGAAAAGGCTTTGACCCTTTGATATGACAGTTAATCATGATTAAGATCCATCTCGTGCCTATCACATCTGTTGAGGTGGTGAAAAGTTGCAGTTTGGTTATGTGGAGTTTCACAGCACAGAAACAGGTCCTTCATCCCATCTTGTCCATGCCAACCAAATGGTCTAATACACTGAGTCCTCTTTGTATTTGGCCCACATCCCGCTAAACCTACCCTATCAATTGTTTAAACGTTATTGGGGATGATTGATAAGTTGCAGGTGCACAATACAGATGGGGTATATCAATGGTGCAGGTGGATAATTTTTTTTATTGCTGTTCAAGCAAATTGTTATCTTTCAAATGGTAATGAGCATCTTAAATGTAGGTGCAAATTCTCAAGGTATGTGTAGGTTAATTATCTAACTTGAAACTTATAAATTGAAGAAACACTTAGGGGATCCAGGAAATGAGGTATTCACTGTGGAATGTACAAACACTGAGCTGCTTTGTGACTTTTTTGTTCCAAAAATATACAATAAATTATTTATGAAAGAGAAAACCATTCAGACTTGTCACACCCATGATGTTAATCACATGCATACATTCCTGTCAATGTACATTGTTAGATTTGTTCTCTAAATACACCTTGACCACCCCATGGCATTTTGCTGCTTCTCTCCCCTCTGTTGTTTGAAGGACTTGGCCTCGGTCTCAGCCCCTTTATGCCCAGTAATGGAAGAACTTTAGACTGTTTCCTTCCACCAGTGCCCTCGTGTTGGATACACCAGGCCTATTTGCATCACTTATCATGTACTCCTACAGCCTGGAATGTGCCAGTCAGCAGCATTCCTCACTGACATTTCCATGTACTGAAAGACCAATGGGTTTCGGGCAGAATAAAGTGCATCTTTCTCTGAGTTGATGATCTTCTAGCAGTTCTGGATTTTGACCCTTGCAGGCTTCTCCACACAAAGAGTTGGGCAACTGTTTCCACTCCACTGCAGTCATCTTGAGGACGTGTGGTGGGTGATGTTCTCTTACTACAGGAAGGATCAGACTGGGAGAACTCCTCTCAATGCCAGCCAGACCAAGCCTTGGTGCTTGTTTGTGAGCCCTGGCACCTTCAGGTAATCAGATTTAACTGTAAAGGGCATGATGGACTGGTCAGACCAGTTACTGAAGAGCATTGCCTTGCCCTTGTTCCACTTTACCCTGGCACCGGATGCAGACTCAAAATGGTTACAGATACTGATAAATCTGCAGATCGATAATTTGTCTGAACAAAAGACAGCGATATTGTCCAGGGAGACCTTGACCTGAGTGCCTCCACTGCCTGGCCATGTCAGTCCTCTTGTGCTCTCATCCTTCCTGATGGATTTGGCAAAGGGGTCTATGCAGCATAGGACTGAGGAGAATGGGCAACATTGCCTAACTCCAGACTTGATGGGGAAGCTATCTGATTCTCACCCATTCATTAGGACTGTGCTATGGATTTCAGTGTAGAGCAATTTCTGATTCCCTCCCCAAAGCCCATTTTGGAGAGAACATCTATCATGTACATGTGTTATATCTGATCAAGGGCCTTCTTCTGGTCTAAGCTGATCAGGAAGGTATCCAACCACCCCCCCAAGCCCTGCATGACTGCACTGGTATCCCAAAGCAGTGTGAGGCTGTCAGAGACCTTCCTGCCTGGAACTGTGCAGGTTTGGTCTGGGTGGATTAATTGTCCCAGAGCAGGCTTGATTCGATTGGTGATGGCCTTGGACAGGATTTTTATAGTCAATGTTTAGCAGTGATATGGGTCTCCAATTCCTGATATCTTCCTTCTCCCCTTTCTGTTTGAAGATGAGGATGATGATACCCTCCCTCATGGAATTTAACAAGCTATCTTCCAGGAGCACAGCAAAGTATACTTTCCACTGGGCCAGGCTCACCCATTCCCACAGAGCTGTGTACAACCCAGCTGGAAGACCATCGCTTCTGGGAGCCTTACTCAACCCAAAGGAACGGATAGAGTCTCTAAGCTCTCCCATGGTAAATGGTTGGTCCAGACTTTCCCGCTTGCTATCGTCTAAGACCTCTAATAAAGCACTGGAAGTTTTCGGAGGCCATTCTGACTGCTGCCTTTGTGTTGTACAGTTCATCATAAAAGGATCTGCTGGTCCTCTGTATGCCTATCTGCGAGGATGTGACTGAGCCGTCCTCTTCCTTAATGCTTTGGATCTCAGAGTTCCTTCTCTTAACCTTTTCAGAAGAAGAGGTGTGAGTGTCTCGTCCTGCTTCACTGTGCAGACTCTGAATCAGAAGATGATCTTGGAAGACTCTGAGATGAATGTCGTGGCTTGCTAGCTCTTTATCTCTAAGAGTTCCTCCCTCACATCCACCCCTCTTGACTGCAGATGGAAAGGTTGCTGCAGGACAGTCTGGAGTTGGCTCAGTTCCCTCTGCCTTTGTTTTGTTCTCCAAATACCTTTGAGGATAAATAACCTTGATGTTCCCTTTTGTCACTTCCCACAAGATCACTGGGGAGTCAAAGAAGAGTTTCACGGTTCTCCAACCAGGGCACTCCTTCTTTAGTTCCTTTAAATTCTCTGGTGTCAGCAACTTCACGTTCAGCTTCCATATTCCCCTGATTGCCCTCAGGTCCTCCTGTATGTGACAGGAAGCGTGAAGAAGAAAGTGGTCCATGGTTCTCTCCATGATAGCCTTTGACACAAAGACATCTCCCAACTGTCTCCTTAAACGCAGTATCCCTTCAGCAAGATACCCAGAACAGATGCATGACAATGGTTCACCCCCAACCATACCCAACCCACGGGGCTACCATCGTGACCATCTCTGATAATTTCTGAGGCAAAGCAGCTAGCACTCTTGTCTGAAAATCACATCTAACTTGATCTTGGATAGGTATCGCAAGGCATTTATGCATCATGTAATGCATTTAAGGGTTGCTATTTTAATCTCCTTTGTTGTTCATAGGAGTCTCCAGTTCGTGAACCTTACAGACCAGTATCAATCAGCCTGAGCCCTCATGTACACATCTTTGGTGAACTGCAGCATTGATCTCGGACAGGAACGGGATGATAATCCACTGGGAATGGGGCCTCCTCAGTCAATACTGGTGGTGTTACTGGGTGGGGGGGGGGGGGCGGAAGAGAGATCCGGTTGTGCTCCTGTTCCTCCATTTCTACGCTAACTTGTATTCTCCCATAGTTGGGAGTCAACAGTCTCTGTATTGATTCCAGTCTCCCGGAACTGGGAGGGGGGAGGGGCAATGGCCTCTGCCCTGCTCCTAGCTTCCTGGAGCTGGGGGGACTGGGTGCTGTTCCTGCCACTGACAGGTTGACTTGTAACCCGTTTTCCTCATCTTTCCTTTTTTTAGAATTTTTAAAATAAATTTTCAATCAATATGAAGTGGCAAAATAAACAAAATCAAAGAAATATTACAGATATATACAGTAAAATATCAAACCTGAACTATATGTTGATACACAAAGAAAGAAGAATCAACTCATTATCAAATTCTGCATTATTGTTTATAAATTACAAAATTACATACCATGCTAATCCTTAAAAGAAAAGTAGGAAAGAGAAAATAAGAAAAGGAGAAAGACCCCCCTCCCCCAAAGGAAAAGGTAAAAAGAGGTAATTCTTGCATATAATGTGACATAATCATCTGTTTTCCAAAAACATTAATTACATAAAGAACTTACTTTGTCCCTTAAGGGATAAATGTCTTGACATAGACATTGCTAGGGATATTGGTGATAGTGGTATTGGAGCCTGGAGGGGGAATCATCTCTCTCTTGACTTATCTTACCCTTGTTTAGGGGCTTCCACTTGAAGTAAGACATACATTTTTTGAGATAAATTTCTTTGTGAACCCTTTTTGAACCAAAGTCTCTATTTCAGTGCATTGTGGTAAGGTCAGTGCTGGATCTAATTTATCCCTTAAATAAGATCTTATCTGAAGATAGCAGAAAAAGGATTATTTATTCAAATGTCATAAATTGTCCCTGTTCAAAACAATCTTCAATATATTTGATCCATTCTGAGACCAAATTTCTAGAATTTTATTATCGATTGTTAACAGAATTAATTTATTTTGAGCTCAGGGTATTTTGGGCAAGAAGCCTCCCCTAATACCATTGAGTTTATTTCAAATTGTAATAATAAGTTTTAGTAAGGGGGCTTCCTTAGGGCAGAATAGTAATTTAGAATTCCATTTATATATAAAATATTCGGCTATCTTCTCACCAACATATGCATTTCCAATTTTACCCAAGAAGATGTAACTCCTCTGTCAAAGAGGGAGGTGATGAATTTCATTTGGGTTGCTCAATATTTTTTAAAGTCTGGGAGCTTTAATCTTCTTAGTTCATAATTCCAGGTTAATCTATCAATGGAGACTTTGGAGTAACTTACCCATTCCACAGAAACTTCTAAAATAAACCATTGAGGTACTAAAACAGGAAGGTTTTGAAAAAGATTGTGTAATTTAGGCAATATATTCATTTTTATGCAATTGACCCTTCCAATCAAAGTAATTGGAAGAGTTATCCATTTATTTAAATCATCCCAATTTTCCAAAGCAAGGGAAAATAATTCAACGTATAAATTCTAAGTTATTATCTATCTTAATACCTAAATATTTTATCCCATTAAGCAGCCACTTAAATTGAGAGTTTCTTTTAACATGATCATAATTCCCACGCATCAGTGGCATAACTTCACTTTTATCTCAATTGACTTTATAGCCTGAGAAAGTCCTAAAACAAATCCAATTTATACTGCAATTTTTGTAATGAACTTGGTGGGTCTGTCAGCTGTATCAGAACATCATCAGGAAATAGATTTATGTTCTTCCTGGTTAACCCTGAAGCCTCTTATATCTGGATCTTGGTGGATAGATTCCATTAACAATTCAATAGCCAGGATGAAAAGGGCTGGAGATAATGGACAATCTTATCTACTATAACTGGACAATGGGAACACCAATGAGATTTGATCATTAGTGATTACTTTTGCTTTAAGCTCATTATATAGAGCTTTAACCAAATTAATAAATACCTCTCCTAGTCCAAATTTTCCTCAAACTTTAAATAAATAGTTCCCCTCCAGTTTGTCGAAAGCTTTCTCCGCATCTCAGACCTGAGCGACGCTCAATTCATCCCAGGTTTGTACCAAATGAATAATACTGAGCAGTCTGCTAACATTGTCTGCAGACCGCCTCTTCCATATGAAACCAGTCTGATCTACATTTATTAATTTAGGCATATATATTGCCACCTCCTCACTTTCCTCCCCATCTTTGTACTTCCTGTGTGTTCGTCTGGCGCTCATGATGGCTTCATCCTCAGGTGATGATGGTAGGTTTCTGGCTTCTGTTTGAGCCTTTAGCCTTTTCTTCCCTTTGCTTGCAGTGTCATTTGCCAGTATTTTTCTTGGGGCTTTGGAAGTTTTCTTCCATTATCTCACCATCTGCAATTTTCCCTCCTTAGCTCGCTCCTCCATCGACTTTCCCTCCTTAGGAGGGGGCTCTGGGCTCGTGACTAGTGTTTGAGGTTTGGAGATTGATGTCCTTGGGGACTTCTCTCTCCCCCTGATCTTATTTTCTGTTGGAGTCTCTGTCGCAGTCGAAGTTAAAGGAGTGTTGACCTCACTTGATGTGGTAATGTTGGCTGATTCCCCTCTTGTTAGCTGTGCGTAGATGGTTACACGTTTTGGGTAGGCTCTATAGCCTGTTTCCTCATATAAGTTGATGGTGGTACACCACTGGCCTACTGTAGGGAGAAACCTCTGTACCTGCAGGAGTGTAAGGGGACAGGAAAACACCTGGCCGGCTGTCAATCAGTTGGCCTGAATGGATCAAGCCCCACCCGGTCGGGTGTCAATCACCCTCCAGGATATAAGCCTACGCCGGCCTCCCGAGGCCTCACTCAGAGTTGCTGCAGCCACAGCCAACCTGGTTCTGTGGAAGTCTTTGTGGATTAAAGCCTGTTGTACAGTCTTTATCTTTGTGTGTGTCTGATTCTGGCTAACGGTGCACCACAAAGCTGCAGCACTTGCTCTCTCTACAGACCTTCGTCTGGTGGCCTTCCTGCCTCCAGTTTTTACAGATGACTGCACTGCATTGGGCCATCACATGTCCATGTGTGTTGCAGTTCCTGTATATCTTGGGCTGTCCAGCTTAGACCAGGTACCCACGGTTCCCTCCAATGGTGAATGCCAAGGAGGGGTGAATGATGGCCCCTTTGCTGTCTTCTCTCAGCTTCACGTTCACTTGGTGTTTGCTGGTTCAGATTCCAAGCATGTCTTTGATATCCATGCAGGTCCCTGTCCCCCTCAACACGATGGCCCAGAAAGATGAGCTCATCCACCACTGGCACGTGTGGGTTGAACATGTGCACCATTATCACTTGTTCCTTCTGCATAGGAAGGGTAAAGAGTGGATGTGCCCTGAATAGCCAGAATGGTGCCGCATTTCTCTCCTCCTGTAAGTCCCTCTGCCATTCTGCCAGGTTCTTGAAGATCACGTCAAAATAATTATGTGCTATGTCCTGGATGCAGATGTCCTTTGTCTTAAATTTGAGCCATTCCATCAGGACCTTTCACGTGAAGAGGACCCCGGGAAAATGGTGGACCTTTGCTCAGGTCCTTCATTGCCACCGACAGTTTTTCGATTCTTTGTGCTGCTGAGAAATTTGCTGCCGCTGCCATCCTCATGATGCTGATGGAGGTTGGCTTACTTCTGCATAGGGTGTTAATTCATCCCCCGATCAGCATGGATCAGCAGGCCAGGTTACACTAGACAATCTCTTCTGTTCTTCTTTCCTCTTCCTTCTTGATGTTACAGCTCATAGATCCAGTAGGTAAGATATTTTGGATCAGTGTCTTCCCTGCCAGGTAAGGCCGTCGTGACCCTGCTGGTCTAATCAATGATGACTACCTGAAGGCTTATGGACCATCTGGTGATTGTATTGCCTTTGAATGGTTAATTTGCACTGTTCAAGGTGCTCACTGGAAATGTTACTTTGGTTTATCAGCATGCATATTGTCAACACCTCAGCTTGCAGATCAAGATTAAAGAACTATACTGGTCATTGGCTTTGAAGTCTGTTGACTATTCAGCAAAGAGTCCATCTCTCGCACAGTAACGAGGATCTTCCATGAAGCAAAGAGAGTGACACCTTCTGAAGAAGAAAATTAAAACCATAGAATATTACAGCACATTTGGTCCTTCTGGTCTGCCAGACTGCTATTATACCTAGTCCCACTGAGCTGCATGCACTCCATAGCCCTTCCATCCATGTGCTTATCCAAATCTTTCTTAAATGTGAAATTGAGACCGCATTCACCACTGCAGCTGGCAGCTCATTTCCCACTCCCGCTGCTCTGAGTGTGAAGTTCCCCTAATGGTCTCCCTAGACTTTTCTCCTTTGATCCTTAACCCATGTCCTCTGGTTTGTATCTCAGTGGCAAAAGCCGACTTGCATTTACCCTTCATGATTTTCTATACCTCTATCAAACATTTCCTTGTAATTCAGTTCCTGAAATCCAGGTACATTCTAGTAAATCTTCTCCATGCTTTTACCATGTTATTGCTCTCTTTCCTGCAGTTAGGTGACCAAAACTGCACACAATACTCTAAATTTGGCCTCACCAATGTCTTATACAAATTTACCATAACATCCCAACTCCTATACTCAATACATTGATTTATGAAGGCCAACATACCAAAAGCTTTCTTTACAACTCTGTCTACCCGTGGCACCACTTTTAGGGAACTATGTATCTGTATTCCCAGACCACCCTGTTCTATCATACTACTTAGTGCCCTACCATTGACAATGTATGTCCTATCTTGGTTTGTCCTTCCAAAAAGCAACACCTCACACTTCTCTGCATTAAATTTCCATCTGCTGTTTTGCAGCCCATTTTTCCAATTGGTCCAGACTCCTCAGCAATCTCTGAAAGTTTTCCTCACTGTCCACCACGCCTCCAATCATTGTGTCATCTGAAAACCTGGTGATCCAATTCACCACATTATCATCCAGATCATTAATATGGATGACAAACAACAGTGGTCGCAGCACTGATTCCTGAGGCACACCACTAGTCACACGCCTCCAGTCTGTGAAGAAATCATCCACCACCACTCTCAGGCTTCTCCCATATAGCCAATATCAAATCCAGTTTACTATCTCGCCATAAGTACTGAACGTCTGATCCATCATGACTAACCGATTTGGAAATTTGTCAAAGGTCTTACTAAAGATTTTCCTTCATCAACTTTTCTGATAACTTCCTTGAAAAATTCTATAAAACTGGTTAAGCATGACCTACTATGCACAAATCCTTGTTGACTATTCCTAATCTGTCCAAATACTTGTATATTCAATCTCTTAGGACACCTTCCAGTGATTTACCTACTGCTGACATTAGGTTCACTGGATTATAATTTCCTGGGTTAATTTTGATTCAACTCTCTGAGAGAAAATATTTCTCCACATTTCAGACTTAAATAGATGACTTCTCTTTTTTTTAATAATTAAGTGATCCTAATGGTCTCACAATATTCTTCCACAGTACTTCACAAGTATGTCTGTGGTACATCTGGTTAAGCTAAAATAATGCGTGCCTGCCTTACTGCTTCAGTAATCAACATTACTTGAGATGCTGAAGTCCTATTTGAATATTGTTTTTTTTAATATATAATGTTATTTAATATAAAACAAATTAACAAACCTATCACAATATTTTAAACTTAATGTAGTATTTTATATATATAAAAAGGAAAAAATAAAGAAAGAAAAAGTTCCTCTAAATCCCCCCCTCTCCAACTCTCTACAAACTTTAAAAAAAAGAAAAGGGACAAGAAACCACACCAGGAGAACTTCACTTTCCAATACTTTTAAACTTGTATATTCATAGAGACTGATAGGAGGAAGGGAATGTCTGAGCTTCATTTAAAATTTAATACCAACAGTTTGTAAATATGGGCTCCATATTTCACAAAATGAATGATATTGATCTCTTAAATTGTAAGTAATTTTATCAAGTGGAATACAACTCCGAACTTCAACATGCCATCTGTCCATTCTCAAATCAATAGCTGACTTCCAAGTTATAGCAATACATTTTCTACCTAATGCCAAAGCAATTTGAATAAATCTTACAATATTGGTCTAATTTTTAATAGATAAACTATAAAAGCAGGCTTAGAACTATTAACAAGATATGTCCAAGTACAAATTCCTTTTTTCAGTCAGAGAGAGAGCATCTACATTTCATGTATTTCCTACAACAGAGGAGGAGGCCATTCAGTCCCCCAGCTCTTCAATCAATCCTCTTCTTCCCCCCCCCCCCCCCTTGCCACTTCCCTGCAACCTCATCTTTTCAATTGCCTATTAACAGCCCAGGTTTCTTCCACTAGCTATCTTTACACTGATGGGAGGAGTTAGTTTGGGATATGGGAGGACTGTGCGGTGGAAAGTGTGCTGATCGGCTGCATCACACGCAGGTATGGGGACACCAATATCCCTGAGCATAAAGCCCTCCACCAGGTAGTGGACACAGCCCTGGACGTCACAGGCAAAACTCTCCTAACCATCAAGAACATCTCCAGGGAATACTGCTGTCAGCAGCAGCAATCATTAAGCATCCACACCACCATCAGAAAAGAAGTAAAGGTGCCACAATGCGTGCACCACCAGGTTCAAGAACACTACTTTCTACAGAGGATATATTGAGAGCATCCTGTGCAACTGCATCACCACCTGGTTTGGAAGCTATATCACCTCAGATCACAAGTCCCTGCAGAGGATAGTGAAAAGACCACTGGAGAACCTCTTCCTAGCATAGAGGATATATACAACACTCGATGCAGGTGGAAAGCAATAAAAGTTGTGAAAGACTCTACACATCACGCATGTAAATAGCTCTCCCTTCTACCATCTGGCAGGAGGTACCAAAGCACTCGGGCACTTGCGTCCAGAGTGGGAAACAGCTTTTTCCCTCAAGCCATCAGTACAGATGTGCATAGTATGCCATGGACTTTCAGTGTGTATGCATCTTGATATCTTAATATTTTAATGTGTTGGTTGCTTTCTTAACATATCTATGTAAATATGATCCGTGGTCCTGGAGAAATGCTATCTCATCCTAACAAGCAAGCATGGTATGAACGATAAAGTTGACTTGATTTGACTTGCTACCCCTCCACCATCAGACTCTGCAATAACAAACTCAATTAGGGACTCATTTAAACATTCTTACTTTTGCGCTTCACTGTTTTTTTTCTCTCTGTATTGCACAGTCAGTTGTTTACATTTATTTACATGTGAATGTTGTGTACGTAGTTTTTTTTTCCACTACCAGTAAATGATAACTCTGCCTCACCCATAGGAAAAGAATCTCAAGATTGTACGTGATGTTATGTATGTACTCTTGACATTAAATCTGAAACAGAAGCACTTGGATGGGGGGAGAGGAGGGCATTGGGTCACAGCCAGAATGTGCAAAGTCCACATAAACAGGACAGGAGGCCACTTGAATCAAATCCAGGTCACTGAAATTATGAGACAGATGCATTACAAGCAGTGTGTAATTTCATTAGCGATTAGGATCTAAAGCTAAAAATCAAAGCACCCATTGCTGCTTTGATCTACATAGGACCAACTTGGATGCTATTGAAATAATTTAGTATACTATGTTAAATATTTTGTTGCCTCTTCATTGAAGGTACAAGCTGAGTCTAAAGGGTTAAATAAAAGCTTTCACAAACATGTCCTGATAAGTTTCATGTGTAAAGTGAGCAGGGTAATTTTATGCAATTAAATCTGTAACATGTTCATGAAAGTTGCATATAGCAATTTGAATAATTGCAGTGCATGTCTTCCACTACCATCCACTGATTAAGTTCTCTACTCAGGCAGTTTTAATTATTAACCATACGAAAGCTATCCATGAGCCTAGTGCCAGTTACATCCTTTCTACAGGTGCTCTGAAAAACATACCGACATCTGAAGCTTTTAAATCGCCAGGGAGGTGAATGTTCATTTATCATCGAGGCTTTTATGGGTCTTCATAAATCTTTATCAAACAGACAGTGGAAATGCAAGGGCACAGTTACACAGCAAAGAGAGCTACTGCCTCACAGTTCCACCTGGAAGATTGGCGTTTTCTATGTGCAACTTCCATGTTTACAGTCAGCCTCGCCCTGACAGTGGACGAGTCGAAGGACTGTAGGAATGGTTGGGGGAGGAGTTTTTTTTTTAAATTGATTGGCTACCGAAAGCTCAAACATGAGGATCAGCAAAATCATATTCCTTCTGGTTAACCTGAAACGTAATGACATGAGCATTGATTTTTTTTTCCAGTTTTAGGTTACCTCCACCACCACCCGATTCCACTGTTTCCATCTCTTCTTTACCTACTCCTGCGTTTACTTTTCCCTCCTGCTCTAATTTTCTTCCCCCTCCCCTCTTCCAACTGGGTTCTCCCTCAACCTGCCTCTCCAACCCCCATGCATTCTGTCCTATAATCTGATCACTCTGCACCCCCCCCCCCCATGCAGACTCTTATCCTTTATATATGTAATTTTACCTATTCCATCCTCAATTTCACCCTTTTTATCTTCGTCCTGATAAAGAGTTCAAACCTAAAAGGTTGTCTGACCATTTTTACCAGAGATACCACCGGACCTGCTAAGTTCCTCCTGGAATTGTTTGCTCAAGGTTCCAGCATCCACAGGTTTTGTGTTTGTCTATTAGGCTTTATGTTCTTGTTTCTGACTGTCATCCTAGTATTTTAGGAATCACAACTAGGCTGGAAACAATCCTTACTATGTGATAACTTACAATTCATTCAACACTTCATAAAGTGTTGCTGGAATTTTGACACCTTGGTTTATTTTCTTTTCAAAAGACACTTTGGCAGACATCTAATGAGATCAGCTACAGAAACAGGAAACAGCGGTCTGTTAAAGCAAAACAATCTTTGATATTTAAAGATATAAACCGCTTGCAGCCTTATAATTCACAATATTTCACTTATATCAAATGTGGAGTTTCAATTTGACAGACTTCAGCTGAGAAGCAATTATTAGCTGCCAATCTCAAGCTTCAATTATTTGTCACTTGGGATAAACATTTAGGATACCTTTGAGCGGAAAGCCCTGCAAAAGGTAATGGGCGCGGCCCATCGCAGGCAGAACAGTGATACGTTTCCATTAATGTTCCTTCATTGCTGATTGTTCAAAATATTGGAGTTCTCCACCCAGCAAAAATGTACATAAATTGCAATAGAACAAAAAAGCAACACACCACTATCAAGAGAGTTTAGCAAAGAATAACTGCTAGCTTTTCCAGCAAAATGTACATCTCCATACGTGAGTAAAACACAATTAATCCATATTGATTATTAATAATTGGGATGGGGCTGCTGGCGGGCAGGGTTACACTCAGCTTTATGTCACCATTCTGAATCATCTTCATGCAAATGTTTCATCAGACGAGGTTGATTAGAGTGAAGTTGGGTAGGTATTACCTGCTTTTGGAGCATTTATGACTGAAAAGGTTCTTTAAAACACACAAACCTCCACAAACTTGATGATATCCTCCCTGAAATGAGAAATCAACTTGATGTGCAACTTTTTAACTCGGGGCTTTTAAGCTAAGTTTGCAGTGGGGTTATCAGCCAGATACTAGGTCAGAAAAATACCAGTTATTTTAACAGCTAGGCCCCATTTTCTGTTAAAATTGGTTTCTGTGACTGATGGCATCAAAGGAGAAGGTTCTGAACTTTGCCCTGAAAGAGGTAGATCAAGAAATTTAGCTCCTGGCCATTCCTGACTAGAAGTGAAAGGAGAACTAGGATTGATCAGAAGTTACATGGCTACAGAAGGTCTGCAAGAACCCAACTTGTGTGAGTTTACTGTTGAGCTCTATTCTCTGCATTTTGGTGGCTTAGCAAAAAGTTTCCTCCTGTAACCATGCAGAACTATATCAGTTGAAGAATAATTTCTTACAATCTCTATGGCTGAACTTTAATCTGTATCAAATGAGATGCAAGTCAAAATCAAGAGCACATTGATTGACTCTTCAACTCCAGGGTAAGCGGTCTCCCAGCTATCTGAACAAATTGTTGCAATTGAAAGTGGGAATGGTAGTGAGAGTTAGCAACACAGGAGATCGGGGCTTTGCTGAACAACATAAGTAGGTGCAGTAGTCAGTTACTGGTTCTTGAAGCCTGCCTCAGCAATATGGCTGATCTTGCACCACATGGTGGGCATGGCAGTGCTATTACAGTGCGAGCAACCTGGGTTTGAATCTGGTGCTCTGTGTAAGGAGATTGTACACTCTCCCCATATCTTTGTGGATTTGCTCCAAGTGCTCTCACCCCTCAAAATGCTTGTAGTTAGTTGGGATATTTTGGCAGCACAGACTCCTGAGCTGGGAGAACCTGTTACCTTGCTGTAAATTTAAATTATAAAAATGTCAAAATTATCCAGAACTATCTTCATGTTCCTGATTTCCTTAATGCTCAGAAATCAATTGATCTATGTTTGAATGTGAATGAGCCTGCACACACTATTCCCTCTAAGCTGTGTACATGTGCATGTGCATACACATTTTGCAACCAGCACACAAAGGAAATAACATGCACACAAAAGGTTGGTTACCTAAAATAATGTAGTAATTAATAATACTTATTGAAAATAATCTCTTAGCTAACTGTTTCTGTTAACTTGTTAGTAGGTTGCTATTCTGTGCTGTTTTATGTCAAATATTCTGTAAATGTACATAAACTATGCTATGTGTGAAGATTTTCACATTTAACATTTGAATAGTTTTGATTTAACCATTTCCAACAACTTTAATGATAATTGCAAATCGATGGGTGTTATTGTTATTAATTTATTCAGACATTGCATCACATAAAAATAAGAAATAATCATTGATTTAATGGAACAACAAACTGAACAAAGCAGTTCAAAGTGTAGAATAAAATCTTAACTAAATATGTTACTTTGTAGAATGCAATCATACTTATATTAAAACATGCCAATACAGTTTTATTAGCCATGAGAGAAAGGCTATGCCAAAACTATCGATACAATTTCAAGTTTACATTTGCACAAGCATTCAGTGCGCACGTACTTTTGTCACAGGAAAAGCATTTGCACGACGTAAGATTTTTGTGCACTCTGACGACTAAAAAGTAGAGGGAACACTGCCTTCTCATCCCTTCAGAAAGGAGAATTCCAAACTCATCTGCATGAAGGCATTTCCCTTCATCCTAGTCCCAAAAGACTAACCATTATTCTGGATTGAATGTTTTGATAAGATCTTTGCACATTCTTACACTTTATACAGCTTGCTCCTGTATTCAAATCTTCTCATGATAAAGTTAATATACCATTTGCTTTCCAAATCATTGTTGTTCCTGCATGTTGACCTTGATTGACTCTGTGTATTCAATTTCTCACCATTTACCACATGTTCTGACTCTGTTATGTGCACCAGTTTTTCCACATTAGATTTTATCTCCTAGTTCTGGCCACTCGCTCAACTTGTATGTACATCCCAAAGCCCCTTAATATCCTATTTCAAGCTGAGAGACTAATCTACTTTAGATTTATCAGTGAACTTGGAAATGTGATATTTAGTCCACTTAGGCAAATCATTCATATAGAATTAAATAGCTGAGACCTAAGCATTGATTTCTGCAGGAGTGCACTAATACAGCCTACCAACCTGATGACCTTTTACCTATCACCAATGTTAGCCCACAGGTCTGTTGCTACCTGTTTTCTCTCCCCCCCCCCACACCCTTCTTAAATAGTCAGGTGACATGTGTTACCCTCAAGAATTTGTAAGATGACATACAAAATAACTGTTATCTCGAAAGCCACTTCTTTCAAAGCTCTCCAGTATTGGGATTTATCATCTTTCAAATTAACCAGCTTTACTGAGACCATTTTTTGAGGTTCTTTTAGTTCCTTATGCTTGTTGAACAATTCTGTTGTATATCTGGCAAGACAGAGGCAATATAATTATTTAATTCTCTCTAATTACTTATTTCCCATTATAACTTTTCCTGTCTCTGTCTGCAAGGGACTTATATTTTCTGTTGCTAAACAATGTTTTAATTTTTTTTAATGTTTCCTTTCAAGCCACTCTCACCTTGCCCCCTCTCAATTTCTTGATCCTTATTTGCTGAGTTCTGAAATGGTATCAATGCTCAGATCTATTTCTGCTTTGAGCAAAATTACAAACTTTTCCCTGGGACTTAATACAAACTTTCATTTCCCTTTTCAGTGAAGAATGAGTCATTTTAACCCATGTGCTCCAGTTCTTGTCTCACCTGACCTGAGTGGAAATCTGGTTATGTACAACATACTCCTCTTTTCAACACCTGTAATGTTGGCAACTGAACTTCTGGCTGTGAGGGATGTCTTCATTGGCACCATCTATTTTTTTCTACTGCCTGGTTAGTTTGGTCTTGGCCATCTGAATGAAAGGATAATGTGCAAGTGTGGGGAGTATGGCAAAGAAGAGGTGCTTGATTGCACCTCTCAGTCTATGAATCAGAATAAATCATGAGGTAGAGATGGGAAGAGGAGAACTGAGTTTGATTTAATCAGTTTCAGTTTGATCACCCATCTTGGTCACTATCTCAAATCCAGATCTTCCAATACTCGGCAGCACCAGCTTCTTCCACTGAAGCTTGGACATGAAAGTATGCCTTTCACCCTTCAGTTAACTCCTGATGACTTTGCCCCTATTTCCTGAGAAAATGGAAAATTGTCATGGAAACAGTTACAGGAAAGATGTGGATGTCACCGTGAATGGAAACTCAAGGTTTTCCATAGCGCAAGATGTGTGAGAGGGAAGGTGGAAGTTGGGAGTGTGTCCTAATTAGTGGGGACGGTTATTGAATGAGTGCACGTTTCAGTTTGTTTGTCACATTATACCTGGTACAGTGTGAAAGGTTCCTCTGCGAGCAGGCCAGTGGGTCAACTTTAACATTCGTGCATTCACAGAAAGTAGAAGATCAAGAGCACATAGAGAATCACAATGAAAAACAGATCAATTAGTGTAAAGCATGGTCAGAATGAGAGCAAGTTGGAGGTTAACTCTGGAATTGAGTGGAGACCAAGCCTCCACTAACATGCTTATGGGATCTGCCCCCGGAACGCCCTGAGTGAAATAGAAGCTTCGCTTCTCCTCTTCTCAAAGCTAGGAGGCATTTTTAACATTGATTAAGTGTCACGAATATATGGATATATTGATGCAACTAATTAAATACCATTAATACATTAGATGTTGAAGAAATTGTTGAAAAATTGAAATAAAATAAAATCAGAAAAATAATGAACGTATTCTTTTATTCCTTATTCTATTGACTAGGAATCGACATTCATGTGATTTGGATGCTGATCCTAGCCCAAAACTCACTGCAATGGATCACAGATCTGAATTTAAATTTAAAAGTTAAATGTAGACATACAGCATGGTAACAGGCCCCTTCGGCTCATGAGCCCATGCCACCCAATTAGCCTATGACCCCAATATGTTTTTGGAAAGTGGGAGGAAACTTATGCAGACACGGGGAGATTGAATACATCCTTACAGACAGTGCCGGATTTGAACTGCAGTCACTGGCACTGTAACCGCACTGCACTAACTGCTACTCTAACCATGCCGCCCATTTCTGTCCAACTTTGGGAAGTATTAACACAGTTGGGCTCTGCATTTGGAATTCGGCGGCAGAATGGTATGGCAGATGTGCTGATTTTACTTATATGCTTTCAGACATAATCCTGATGAATTACTTCAGAACTTCTGAGGGATGAAAGGGGGAGAAGTGGCATTGCTAATCAGAAAAAATATCACAGCAGTGCATAGACAGAACAACCCAGAGGCTCGACTACAGCGGCCATATGGGTGGAGCTGAGGAATATGAAAGGTGTGACCACACAGATAGGGTTGTATTATAGACCATCCAATAGTCAGAGAGAATTGGAGGAGCACATCTACAGAGAGATAGCAGACTGATGTAAGAAACAGGAAGTTGTGATAGTAGGAGATATTAACTCTCCACATGTTGACTGGAACCCCCATGCAGAAAAAAAAGGGCTGGATGGTTTGGAGTTTGTGAAATGTGTTCAGGAAAGTTTTTTGAACCAATATATAGAGAGAGAGGATGCAATACGATCTCCTATTAGGGAACCAGGCAGGTCAGGTGACAGAAGTATGTCCAGGCAAATATATTGGATCCAGTGACCGTAATGTCATTAGTTTCAAGTTAATTATGGATAAGGATAGGTCCTCGAGTTTGGTTCTAAATTAGAGAAAGGCCAATTTTGTGGAAATGAGAAAGGACCTAGGAAGAGTGGATTGGAATGTTATTTTCTAGCAAGGATGTGTCCAGTAAGTGGAAGGCCTTCAAAGGCAAACTTTTAAGAGTTTGCATGTACCTACCAGGATGAAAGGCAAAGATAACAGGCATAGAGTACTTTGTTTTTCAAGGGGTATTGGTGATCTGGTTAAGAGTAAGAGAGAGGTGTATAACAGGTATAGGAAACAAGGAGCAAATGAGGTACTTGTAGAGTATTAAAAAAAAGTAAGAAAATACTAAAGAAGGAAATCAGGAAGGCAAAAAGGAGACACGAGTTACTTTCACAGATAGTGTGAAGATGAATATGAAGGGTATCTACAATTATATTCAGAGTAAACAGATAGTAAAGGACAAAATTGGACCCCTAGAAGATCAGAGTGGTCAACTATATGTGGAGCCTCACAAAATGAGGGAGATCTTTAACAGTTATTTTTGCATCAGTGTTTACTCAGGAAACTGACATAGTTTGTAAGGAAGGGAAACAAGCAGTAGTGGCATGGAACATATGAAGATCAAGAAAGTTGAAGTGCGGGGAGTCACGTGATGGAGTAGTGGCCGGTAGGAGAATACAAGCCCTCACCAAAAAAGAAGGAAAAAAGTAAAGAAAAAGCAAAGCCCCAGACACACAAACCACAACAAATAAAAAATAAAGGTGTGGAGGAAATGGCACCAAAGAAAGAAAAGCCAAAAACAACGGGAAGAAAAGAAGAAGGAAAGACGCCGGAAGAGAAAGGTGAAGGCCTTATCTGTACGAAGAAGCAGGGACCCGCCGTGGAAAGAGGACCCCACTCCCTGAGGTCAGTGGAAACCCCGCAGGGTCACGACCCACTGAACGCAGGACTACAAAGATGGCTCACGGAGCCAAACAGAGGTGTGCAAGCGCGCATGACAAAGACAACACCGACGGGAGGGGGGACCAGCTGTGGAGTGGAACTCTATGGCACAAACAGCTGAGAGAGACCCGACAGCAGGGGTTCCAGTGGGAAGATACAGAAAATAATGGGAATGGGAGGGAGGAGAATGAAAAAAGGAAATCAGAGACACAACAGATAACCAGCCCAGAAGAAGAGGCACCATACAAAAAAAAACCCAACAAACTGAGACAAACAGCCCAACAAGAAAGTCAGAAGAGACACAGATACAAGGAAGAGAAATAGAGGACACAGGCCCTGGAGCGGACACAGGGGAAGAGGAGGGAGAACATCAAGCTCTGCACAGAGAAATAGAAGATAAAGGGAATGGACTGTACATAGATAAAAAAAATTCAAGAATATATGGAAGTAAAAGAATGGCAGACACGAGAATTTAATGAAATAAAAAGAAGACTAAAAGGTACAGAAGAAAAAGCGAGTAGATTAGAGATGGTCATGAGAGAAATAGGGAAACAAGGTGGAAGAACGAGAAACAGCCGTAGAAATGGAAGTGGACGACTTAAAAAGAAAATTGGAAGAAATTGATAAAAAAGTTAAAGAAACACAGGAGTTGTTAGCTCAGAAGATGGATATAATGGAAAACGATAATAGGATAAACATAAAGATAGTGGGCCTTAAGGAAGATGAAGAAGGCAAAGATATGAAAGAATTTATAAAAGAATGGATCCCCAGGAATGCCAGAAATACAGAAAGGAATGGAAATAGAAAGGGCACACAGAACATTAGCCCCAAAACCACAGCAAAATCGATCCAATGGAAGAAAGGCTATAAATTTATGTTAAGATATCCAGTGGTGCTTAAAATAGTTATACCGGGGCAGCAAAGCAGACTGTTCTCGGATCCGGAGAAAGCACGAGAATTTGCAGAATGCCTGCAAAACAGAAAGAGAGATGAAGAGATGTAACAAGAATAAGAATGACGACAAACTTCATATAAAGAAGAAAAACAATGTATAAGTAAGAACTAAGATGGGGAAGAAAAGGGAAGAAAGAAAGTAAGGGAGAATTAAGAGGGTGAGCTTTGTTATATGTGAAGATAAAAGTCTTTTCTGGAGGGGGCTGTGAAATCAGTTGAGTCTTGTGAGCGGGTTCGCAATCCAAATGGAGAGGGGAGTTGCGGTTGCCTGGCAAGGGACAAGGGGCAACTCAGAGGGGGGGAGACATTTGGGGTTAAGGGAATTTTAGATGTGGGAATAGTGGAAATATTTTATGTTTTAGAAGTGTTGTCTTACATTGTGTTCAAAAAAAGAAAACAGAAATGGATAAGAAGGGAAGGTGGTGATGAGGAAGCGGAAATGAGAGATAAACAAAGTATCAAATGGCCATGTTGAACTATATGACTATAAATATTAAGGGAATACATAACCAAATCAAAAGGAAGAGGCTGTTAAATTTACTGAAGAAAGAAAAAAATTGATATAGCATTCGTGCAGGAAAAACATCTAATTGAAGTGGAACATAATAAATTAAGGAGAGACTGGGTAGGGCACGTAACGGCAGCAACATATAGTTCAAAAGCCAGATGAGTAGATATATTAATCAATAAAAATGTACCAATCAAAATAGAGAAGGAAATAATAGATCCAGTACGGGGGTATGTAATGATAAAGTGTCCGATATATTCAGAATTTTGGAATTTGCTCAATGTATATGCACCTAATGAAGAGCATCAAAAATTTATTCAAGACACCTTTTTGAAGATTGCAGACATGCAGGGGAATATACTGATAGGAGGGAACTTTAACCTTAATTTGGACTCAAAGATGGACAAACCTGGACAAAAGACTAGCAGAAAGAACAAAGTAACCAAATTTATGGTTAAATTGATACAGGAAATGCAACTTTTGGATATATAGAGGATACAACACCCAAAGGAGAAGGAATATTCATATTATTCGGGTAGACACAAAACATACTCAAGGATAGACCTGTTCCTGTTATCAGCCCGCATCCAAGGGAGAGTTAGAAAAACGGAATATAAAGCTAGATTGTTATCGGATCACTCACCCCTGTTATTAGCAATAGAGCTGGAGGACATCCCACCAAGAACATATAGATGGAGATTAAACTCCATGCTACTTAAAAGACAGGATTTTAGAGAATTCATTGAGCGACAAATTAAAATGTACTTTGAAATAAATACAGAATCAGTGAAAGATAAATTTATACTATGGGATGCAATGAAAGCATTCATCAGAGGGCAGAAAACAAGTTATGTAACTAAGATGAAGAAGGACTACAATCGGGAAATAGAACAGCTGGAAAGGGAAATAGCAAGTACAGAAAAAGAATTAGCAACAAGGGAAGATACAACAAAAAGAAGAGAATTGGCGGACAAAAAAATAAAATATGTAACACTACAAACATACAAAGTGGAGAAGAACATATGAAGACAAAACAGAAGTATTATGAGCTAGGAGAAAAAACGCACAAAATACTAGCTTGGCAGCTTAAGGCAGAACAAACTAAAAGAACGGTACTGGCATCAAGGAAAAAGGACAAACAAATTATATATAACCCAAAGGAGATCAATGAAAACTTCAAGGAATTCTACGAGCAATTATATCGAACTGAGAATGAAGGGAAAGAAGACAAAATAGATGAGTTTTGAGCTAAAATTGAACTATCGAAATTGCAAGAAGAGGAGCAAAATGAATTAATAAAATCATTTGAAATAGAGGAAATACAGGATATATTAAAAAAACTTCTGAACAATAAAATGCCAGGAGAGGACGGACTCCCAATAGAATTCTATAAAACATTTAAAGGCTAATTAATTCCTCCTCTCCTGGAAGTAATGAACCAGAGATCTTTCTTCTAAGTAATATAAGAAGTAAAGAACTTGGACTCGATTTGGATGGAACACAAAAAAGATTTATTATGATAGCCTTAGCTGTAGCAAAAAAATGTATAATGTCAACCTGGAAATTAGAAGATAACCTGAGAATACAGCAATGGTACATAGAAATGAATAAATGTATTCCATTGGAAAAAAAATAACATATAATTTAAGAAATTACATCACAGTATTCGAGCAAATTTGGGAGCCGTACATGGAACACAACAGAGAAGTCCTACCGCGGACCTCCACCACCTAAAATGACAGAAAGAGATAAAATCGAAATGAACTGACCCAGTATGTAAATTAGATGACACAAATTTCTTGTTTAGTTTCATTGTGTGGTCACATTGTTTAATGGGTTTAATATATTGTATACGTTGAATGTTTAGTGGGTGGGGAGGAGGGGTGGGAGGGAAGAGGGGGGAAGGGGACAAAATGACACTGTGTATATTCAAGAGTGAAATGTTAGTGTGTATTTTGGTCAGTATGGTTCATAGTGTGAAAAATAAAAAAATAAATTAAAAAAAAAAGAAAGTTGAAGTGCTTGCCTTACAGTGAATAAAGGTAGACAAATCCCCTGGGCTCGATGTGATATTCCCTCGGACCTTGAGGGAGACAAGTGTAGAAATTGCAAGGACCTTGGCAGATATTTTTAAAAAGTCCTTAGCTACAGGTGAGGTGCTGGAGGATTGAAGGGTTATCCCATTGTTTAAAAAATGCTCCAAAATTAAACCAGGTAATTATAGGCCGGTGAGCCTGATGTCAGTAGTAGGTAATTTTTGGAAGGAGTTCTGAGAGCTAGGATATATAGATAGTTGGACAGCCATAGACTGATTAAGGACAGTCAGCATGGTTTTGTGCATGTTAGGTCATGTTTAACAAATCTTTTATTAGAGTTTTTCGAGGTAGTTACCAAGAAGAGAGATGAATCAAATGGTTGTGCATATAGTCTACATGGACTTTAGTAAGGTCTTTGTCAAGGTCCCACATAGGAGGTTACTTCAGAAGGTTCAGACACTAGGTATCTATGGAGAGGTTGTAAACTGGATTTGAAATTGGTGGTAGTGGATGGTTGCTTCCCAGATTGGAGGCCTGCAACTAGTGGGGTGCCTCAGGGATCTGTGTTAGGACCATTGTTGTTTGTTGTCTATATCAATGATCTAGATCAGGGGTGTCAAACTCAAATTCACGGAGGGCCAAAATTAAAAACTTGAACTAAGTTGAGGGCCGAACTAAATATTAATTGAAAATTTTCAACAACATCTGCATGTTTTCTCTTCTTTCAACATATGTAATGTTAAACTTTTTCTTATTAAAATAAATGTTTAATAATAGTTTTGGATAAACTCTTTCCAGAAGCATTAACAAATGAGAAATAAAATATTCAATAAATAATATTTCTCTATAGAGGATTTGTCAAATGTTGCTAGTGTGCTGTTGAATAGTAAAATCTGAGGGCTATTGAGAATGTGGGAGAATAACATGATTCCTGAAACAATCAAGTGGGTGACTGATTGTGGGCATGAACTCTAGCAGGGTTATTTGCCATGCCCTTTTTCCATTGGTATAGATATCCTTTGATTTACACACTTTTCAAGTTTTATGCCTAATGAGCTTGTATCCAGGTGCAGGACCATTTTTAACCAGGAATATATTTATCACTGTGACATGAAACTATTGGAAGATCGTTTTATCCTGAGATTAAAGTTCATAATACTTACTCAGGCCTGTGTGTGGGAGGGCGGGGTTTCCGGGCGATCGGGTTGGACAACGACAGTGCGGGGGCATCGGCTCTCGCTGCAGGGCGGCATCTCGGTGGATCAGCGGCCCCATCACCGTGAGTCGCGGGTCGGCCTGCGGCAGGGAGGGGGAGTGGGCAATGGTCCTGGCGAGGTCAGGCCCGAGGCCTCCAGTTCCGGGCGTTGGGAAGCGGCCTTGGCTTCCCCTGACACCGGCCAGGCCGCAAAACCAGAGTCCACGGTGAGACCCTGCAATGTAAACAGAGGAGGTGGGGGCAATTAGCGGGCTGACGCCAATGCATTCTGGGATTTGTTGTATCACTGTGCATGCGCTATACTGGCGCGGCGGCCAGCAGGCCACCTCTAATACATTTTTGAAATGATCTTGCAGGCCAAATATAATTATATCGCGGGCCAAGTTTGGCCAATGTGTGCTATATGCCATCGGAACTCTGTAATTAGTAAGGGATTGCTTAAGGTGGGATGTGAGTGGGAAGGAAAGGGTGAGAATCACTGCTCTAGACCCAATTGTTACTGAAATATTTTGCTTGAGAAAAATTGTCATTGGTCCATTTCCTTTAGCGTTCTGAAACCGTGCACATGACGAGTCAATGAGGGATGATTAAAGCAGTGGTCTTCAAACTTTTCCTTCCCACCCACAGACCACCTTAAGCAATCCCTTACTAATCACAGAGCGCCAATGGCACAGGGACGCAAGTGGAAAGAAAAAGCTTGAGAACTGTTGTATTGTGGTAACTCCACATCTGATTAGGTTAATTGTTATGCAAGTGGTCAGAGAAGGATCCCCCCCCCACCCCAAGAAAGGCTTAAATCACAGGAACAAAATAAGCTTCCGTCTCACTGCTCCCAATCTTACACACAGTCCTGATGTGGAATGTGGGGTCGCAGCTCCACGTTCACCCGAGTTCAGGTGCTGTCTGTGTGGAGTTTGTACGCTCTCCCTTTGTCTTGGACCAACAGGTCGGTCGCCTGACGAAGGCACCTGAACCCCCCATTGAAACGCTGGCATCTGGGGCGATGGAGGAATTGGCTGAGAAGAGCGCGTTGCTCCCACCCCCCCACCCATGGTTGGAGAGGGATTAAACTGCGATCTCACGGCACCGGGCTTGTCTCCAACAAAAGGAGCGGGAGGCAGGGTCCACCGCGCATGGAGCGAGGGGGAAGGCATCGCCAACGAGACGTTCGGTCCGGCTTCGCCCCTGAAGCGCAGACCCAGAGAGGGTGGTCCCCAACTCCAGCCACGTCTTTGTGTCCGGGAGCCGGGTGGGCTGAGTGTGGCGCTCTGGTCCCCGGGATTCGGGACTCTGAGATCCCTCCACACCTCCGGCGTCTTCATTTTCACCTTCAGTGTGCATGCGCTATACTGGCGCGGCGGCCAGTGGGCCAACTCTAATATATATTTAATATGATCTTGCGGGCCAACTATAATTATATCGCGGGCCAAATTTGGCCCGTGGGCGAGAATTTGACATGAGTGATCTAGATGATAATGTGGTGAATTGGATCAACAAGTTTGCTGATGACAAAAAGATAGGAGGCATTGTGGACAGCAAGGAAGATTTTCAAAGCTTGCAGATGATCTGCACCAACTGGGAGAATGGGCTGAAAAATGGCAGATGAAGTTTAATGCAGACAAGTGTGAGGTGTTGCATTTTGGAAGGACAAACCAAGTTAGGACATACACAGTAAATGGTAGGGCACGGAGGAGAGCAGAGGAGCAAAGAGATCTGGGAAGGTGGTGCCGCAGGTAGACAGGGTTGTAAAAAAGGCTTTTGGCATCTTAGTCTTTATTAATCAAAGTATTGAGTTTAGGAGTTGGGATGTTATGTTGAAGTTATTTAGTACATTTGTGAGGCTAAATTTGGAATATTGTGTGCACTTCTGGTCACCTAACTACTGGAAGGATATCAGTAAGATTGAAAGGGTGCAGGGAATATTTACTAAGATGTTGCAGGCCTTCAGGAGTTAAGTTACAGGAAAAGATTAAACAGATTAGGACTTTATTCTGAAGAAGAACAAGGGGAGATTTGATAGAGGTTTACAAGATTATGAGAGGTATAGACAGAGTGGATGCGTAGGCTTTTTCCACTTAGAGGGGGAGATAAGTATGAGATGATATGGCTTTAGGGTGAAAGGTTTAGGGGAACATGACGGGGAACTTCATCACTCAGAGTGTGGTGGAAGTATGGAATGGGCTGCCATCTGATTTGGTGAATGTGGACTTGATCTTGTTTTATGAGTAAATTGGATAAATACATGGATGGGAGAGTTCTGGAGGGTTATGAAATGGGAGCAGGTCATTGGGACTAGCGGACTATTGGTCAGCCCAGACTAGAAGGGCTGAATGGCCTGTTTTCTGTGCTGTAGCATGGTATGGTTCTAACTACCATTCACAGTTTGCTGACCTGTACACTCTGTCATTCTGGAGCCAATTGGAGCAAAATGAAGCAGAAGATTCTTCAATAAAACCCCACAACCAATCACATTGCAGATTGACTGCATTTTATGGTCGCACATATTCTGAAATAAAGTTAAGAAAAATTAGTGAAGCTCTAATTGGTTTCATATTTTCACAACATTGGACTAAGTGAAATTAAAAAAAAATCCCAGTTTACTCATTAATATTTTGTGACATCTCCATCGGGCACACAAAACTCAAAACGGTCAACCAGTTTACCTATCTCGGCTGCACCATTTCATCAGATGCAAGGATCGACAACGAGATAGACAACAGACTCGCCAAGGCAAATAGCGCCTTTGGAAGACTACACAAAAGAGTCTGGAAAAACAACCAACTGAAAAACCTCACAAAGATAAGCGTATACAGAGCCGTTGTCATACCCACACTCCTGTTCGGCTCCGAATCGTGGGTCCTCTACCGGCATCACCTACGGCTCCTAGAACGCTTCCACCAGCGTTGTCTCCGCTCCATCCTCAACATTCATTGGAGTGCTTTCATCCCTAACGTCGAAGTACTCGAGATGGCAGAGGTCGACAGCATCGAGTCCACGCTGCTGAAGATCCAGCTGCGCTGGGTGGGTCACGTCTCCAGAATGGAGGACCATCGCCTTCCCAAGATCGTGTTATATGGTGAACTCTCCACTGGCCACCGTGACAGAGGTGCACCAAAGAAAAGGTACAAGGACTGCCTAAAGAAATCTCTTGGTGCCTGTCACATTGACCACCGCCAGTGGGCTGATATCGCCTCAAACCGTGCATCTTGGCGCCTCACAGTTTGGCGGGCAGCAACCTCCTTTGAAGAAGACCGCAGAGCCCACCTCACTGACAAAAGGCAAAGGAGGAAAAACCCAACACCCAACCCCAACCAACCAATTTTCCCCTGCAACCGCTGCAACCGTGTCTGCCTGTCCCGCATCGGACTTGTCAGCCACAAACGAGCCTGCAGCTGACGTGGACATTTACCCCCTCCATAAATCTTCGTCCGCGAAGCCAAGCCAAAGAGAAGAAGAAATATTTCAGAAGCTGCTGCCGATGATTCGTTAATTCAGTTTCATGCCTCACAAGTAAAACCCAAACGAACTCCTAATGAATTTGAAATTTAGTCAGCCTAATCACTTGGGTCATCTGTACAGCTAAGAAATGAATAATTTTAAATATGTAATTCTGATTCAAAATGGAATATTCACACGATACAGAAGTTTGAAATTGAAGTAACTTCTTTCCAACTTGATGCAGTTGTAGCCGAGGACCTGAAACTGAGTGAAATCAATTTTCAATGGAATTGTTCAAATTATCACTGTGCAGGAAGCTTCCTCAAACTTTTATCAGTTCAAGAATAGATTTTAAATATGGGGAGTATGTGTCTGTAACTTCTTTTGGTGACTTTGCTTCCAATGCACTTGAGGGCACACATAGCAAGGTACTAAATGGGACATTGTTGTTTAAAATTGTATTTTGGGGTGTAAGATTACCTGTTTGTAGAGACCTGTGGACTGCACTGCACTGAGTTGCACAAAGCCCAGTGGAGAACGGCCTTCTCTCCTGGCATTCAGTATATATTTGCCTACATAGAGCAAAAATATCCAACCATCGAAAAGCTGGAATTGATATCATTGCCAATGAAACTATTGAAAACTACACGCAATTCACTGTTGTCTTTTGGTGAAGGAAACCTGCTGATCTTCCCAGCATATTGAGATGGCTTGAGTCCAGACTGGGTTTGAGGCAACTGATTAGGTCAATGTAGGCACCTTACCTTTTATTCCACAGATGGGACAAGAGTTGCTTTATGTGACAGGTGAGTGGGTAAAATGGAAAGTGGTCTGTTCTTTCTGCTATTTATGTTCCTGTATGTTCTTGAGGTTCACAACGTGATCCCAAATGGTCAATCTCCTCTTTGAACTGTCATGAGTTAGAATTTCCCAGGAGTTTTATGTTGCATTCTTTGATGGAGGCTTTGAGCACATCCTTGCTTCATTTCCACCCGGTCGTCTGTCCGAATGAAGGAGTTTGGATTGGACAAGATGTTTCAGAAGTGAGAATCAGAATCAGTATTTATTGACATAACCGTGTCACAAAATGGATTGTTTTGCAGTAGCATTACAGGTACAAAAATAATTATAAGTTACATTTAAAAAAGAAAAGGAAAAAGTGAGGTAGTATCTATGGTGTATTGTCCTTTCAGAAATCTAATGGTGGAGGGAAGGAAGCTGTTTTTGAACCATTGGGTGTGTGTCTTCAAACCCCTTGTTGTGCTTAGAATAAGTTTGGCGGGTTCAAAGGGAATCAAGACTGTACTTGTGTTATGAACAAACAGTGGCCTTTATTTATACATGGAAATTCACAAAAAGGGCACACAGTGACAGACTAATGTACACAGCACACAGACAGGGTATACCGAGAAATGAGGGTTTAACTTGTTAAGTGCCCTCCACCCACATGCACAGTATACTGAGAAATGAGAGTTTAAACTTGTTCAGTACCCACCACCCACAGGCATGGCATACTGTGCTACAAATAAACTAGTTCATACACATAAACCTGGTCTCCAGTGTCCCTGCTGTTCGATATCCAGGACTGCCCCATTATAGTCAGTCCTCCAGAGCTCCCTGCAACCTAGAGCTCAGCAATGGTCATAAATAACAAGTACATACATACAAACCTGGTTTCCAGCATCAACCACAGCAAAGGATCCAGGACAGGCCCATTGTCTGCAGCCTGGAATTCAGGGATGATTTCAAGGCAGTGGCAAAGGGAGAAAGAGAGTGATTGAGATGGTCTATGCTGCTTTTTCAATGCACGGTGTCAACCATATGATCTGTGAGGACCAATCATGCATCACCCTCACCTATGGGCAGAACTAACCTGGCACCTGGATGACCAATCACACATCAACTGCAAGTGCAAATCACGCATATAGGTGGGCAGATCTAATCCTTGATTAGCAGGTGAGGTAAATTCCATCTAGGCTCCAACGGAGAGGTCACTTGACCCTCCACAATCCACACTCCACTCCACCCTATTGAAGTCACCACAATATTTCAATCCATTTATAACCTAGTACCCCACTGACATACCTACATTACAAAGCCTATACCTATTGATGACCTGTCAAATTCACCTCAGCCCCAGAGGTCCACCAGTTTCACCATAGGGACTGGTCCCTGGCTTGTTCAATTTGTTCATTAATTCTCATGTGCGATGAGTGAGTGGTATTCCTTGAATGGCTCGGAATGTAAGTACAGTCCTTCTTACCAACAATGGCACCAGTACCACCTCTGTCTGTGAGCAGGTAGTCCAAGGCCATCCTGACCACTATTCCCTCTAAGCTGTGTGCATGTGCGCGCACACACCTTGCAACCAGTGCACAAAAGGAATGAATGTGCACACAAAAGTTGAGTTACATAAAATAGTCATTAATGATGATATTTATTGAAAATAATCTCTTAGCTAACTGTTTCTGTTATCTAGTTCATTGTTTTTTTTCAAATCCCTCATTTGCACATGACTAATTGACGTCACCTCAACTTTCCTGTTCCAATTTGTACAGCTGCAGCCATGTTTGGCGGATAAAGTTTATGAAGATCCATTTCAAATTCTGTAGATAGCTTACTGAGTTTTTATTGAAAAAAGTATTGATTAAAAAGAAGTGAAGGGCGTGAAGCGCAAAAGAACTGCAGATGAACAAGAGCGAAAACAATCAAACCCAAAGGAGATCAAAGTTCTTATCGACGGCATGTTGTTAGCTGTTAAAACAAATAATTCTTTACATTCAGTTCAACACATGAATGTACATATGGAAAAGTATGTTCACTTCCCAGACAGCTGGCAAAGCAAAAATTATCCATTCGAATTTCTGGAGACTATCAACGATATAGTTCAGTAGACAAGCTTGAAGAAAGAGTATCAGCAGATTTTCACACGTTAACAGTTCATGAAACCACAGACATATCAGTTAACAAATGATTCATTCTATACTTCAAATTCAGATCTAAACATTGTACTGTGTATGAAATGCTTTTTAGCAGAATAGTTCTACTGCAGGCGTGCGATGCTTCCTCTATTGCTTCAGCGATCAAGCAGTTTTATGAAGAGAAGGAATTTGACCTCCATAAAGTGGTGATGTTTACATCTGATGAGCGTTAATGGTGTTGCAGCAAGACTGAAACAGGACATTCCACACTTAGTTCAGCAACACTGTGTAGCACACCGTGAAGGTCTGCGGATTTGCGATGCATGGAAAGAAGTCAAGTTTATAAGAGACATTGAAACTTTGATGAGAACAATCTATACAGTTTTTTTTTGTCAATCTACAGTTAGAAGATGCAAATTTAAATAAATTACAGAGGCCTCTGAAAATGAGGCTATTGGTTTCAGATCATTGATGAAATTTATCTAGACACTTTGCATTGCAGGCAATAATAAAAAAAAACATATGAGGAACTCATCACATACTTTGAAGAAGATAAGTCAAATGACCCTGTGGCTACATAACTGTCACAAGAAATTGATCAACATCACATACAAAGTAACTTCTCAGGTTTTAAGTGATGTCTTTGAAGAACTGGCTGCTCTAAGCAAGATTCTGCAAAAGAGGGCCTGACACTGGTTGACTCACTTCATTTTGCGTGAGGCAAAATTAACAAGATAAGAAATTAGTATTTGGGAAACAATGTTTCGTGAGCGACAACGTTAAAGTTTTGCTAAGCCAACACTGTGAAGAAATGTCACAGTAGATACAATTTCTCTGTTGACTTCTATAAATCGTCTTTGTGTTCATTTAGGAGAAATGTTTCCTGAAGATGAAGTACAAGAATGGTCATCTTTTGATTCCTCCGCAATTGCAGATTGTGACTTCACATTTGGCGATAAGAAAGTTAATGCGTAATGTCTAAAGTATCATGACTTTCTAGATGAAAATACCGTAGTAGTTAGACAGTTTAATGATTTCAAATTTTCCATGCAAGAAAAAAATAAATCCAAACTGATTTCAAACTTTGCTCAAATGGTGGCATTGGCACCTTAAAATGAACAGTTTTGTGACCTTGCAAAGTTGATGGACATTGGGGGAGCCTTCCTTGCATCTAGTGCGGACTGTGAGCGAGGTTTTAGCCTAATGAATCAACTCAAAAAACAAGCAGAAAAACAGTTTAGGTGAATGTCATTTGGATATGCTAATAAGAATCAAAAGCTATCAATTGGATGCAAGTTCTATTAATCTACATTAGTGGTTTTCAAACTCACCCCCTAAACTCATATTCCACCTTAACCAAACCCTATGTCCTGTGATTGGTAAGGGATTGTTTAAGGTGGTATGTAATTGGAAAGAAAACTTTTGGAAACTGCTGTTTTAATTGTCCCTAATTGATTTGTTATGTGCACAGTTTCATAACTCCAAATGAAATGGGCCAATGACAATTTTTCTCAGGCAAAATGTTTCAGTAACAATTGGGTCTAGACCAGTGGTTCTCACCCTTCCATTCCCACTCAAGGCATGAGAAGATATCCAAACAAAAGAGTAGGAGGAGGAACGGAACATCAACCCCCCCCAACTCTTTTGTTCAGACGCTTGCTGGCATTTTCTTATACTTTGATGAAGGGCTCAAGCCCGAAATATTGGTTCTGTATCTTTACCTTTGCTGTATAAAGGACCCTGTTTGAACTGCTGAGCTTCTCCAGCATGTTGTGCTTTTACTTCAATGGCGTTGTCTACAGAATTTTGTGATTTACATAAAAATAAGAAATACGCATTGATGTTTGATTTAATGGAACAATGACAAACTGAACAAAGCAGTTCAAAGTACAGAATAAAATCTTAACTAACTATGTTACTTTGTAGAATGCAATCATACCTGTATTCTAGTAAAACATGCCAATACAGTTTTATTAGAGAGATAGACTATGCCAAAATTATCTTGAAATAAATTCAACTTTACATTTGCACAAGCATTCAGTGCACACATACTTTTGTCACAGGAAAAAAAATGCACAACGTAAGATTTTTGTGCACATTGACGACTAAAAATCCTATGGAAAATTGATCCTGATTTATCCTTATACCAAAGTGCCACAGGTCTTTTGTTAGCTAGCAGCTCCACCACAGTGGCCATCCACCTGGGTGCTCCTTCAGATTTACAAGGCATATCATGGTACACATTCCAGATAGCAGCTACTGTATTGTCCCATGGGTAACCAGGGGTTGGCCTGGCAGGCACACATCCATGATGTACCATTTAGCCTCCACGGAACATTCACCTTCAATGGGCTGTTGGCTGCAGAACCTGTCATGCCAGGCTATAGTTTCTCCTCCCACTCCTATCAATTGCTTAGAGCAGCGCTGGTTGTTCCATCTCCACAAACATTCCCAAGACCTGCTCAACATTTAGGGACTCACATTTAGAGTTGGGTCTTGGTATTGGGCAGATTGTGAACAGGGAAAGATCCACCCACCCCAATAAGGATCATCAGATGTGTGGCTGTTATTGGTGTGGGGTAAAATTGGCTGGCGATCATCACCTCCCCAACACAGGAATATGAAAACCTGCGAAGTCGGACGTTTCCCCCAGAGTCTCTGTTTTCAGTGTTGACAGGGATCAGTGTTCATGGCAGCCCTTTGGTAGCATTCAAGTTGTCTGCATTTTCATCACCTCCATGTCTAATCACCACTCAGTGCTGCCATCACCACGTCCAGCACCCATACACAAGTCATTCTGTGAATGAAGGGAAGTAACTCTCTCTGGGTAAGTATTGTGCAGAAACATTGCCAATGCAAGGGTCTAGTCGAAACTCCTTGAACCCTGCTTGCAGTGCCAAATGTTGTGTTCAGAATAGGTTCAGCAGGTTCAAAGAGAATCAAGGCTGGACACATGTTAACAATAAACAACAGTCTTTATTTACTCAGGCAATTCACAAAAAGGGCACACACTGACAGATAACATGCAGAGCACATAGGCACGGTATACCAAGAAACATGGGTATAACTTGTTCAGTGCCCTCCACCCATGGGCAGGATATACTGAGGATTGAGGGTTTAACTTGCTCAACACCCACCACCCACAGGCTGGATATACCGAGAAACAAGGGTTTAGGTTTTTCAGGCAAATTAACTTCAGAATGAATCTTCACTTCATTCTTAAGAAGTGCTGAATTTTACTTTCGGCTGCAAAATCATTTTCTTTTCAATTTGATGTTTTCTCTATCCAGAAGTTTTAGTAATTTTCAATAATCCCAATATGACTTGAGTAGCATTTATTAGCTAATTGGTCTAAATAAGAACAGCTTCATACGAGAATATAATGCAGTTTTTCATCAAAATGCAAAGCCTGTTAATTCAAGTACAAATCAGCCCAGTGGAGAGACAGGAGATTCATTTTGATTTCACTTGAATTGTAGCCAGCAGATTATGTTTGTGTTAGTTTATGTCTAAAGATTTTTGGGTTTTTAAATAAACTGCATCAATATTTTTATTATAAATCATGCTACAGGAATTGATGGATTGAGGTTGTGGAGCACACAATAATCACATCGACGTGATGGAGTGAATAAACGGCTTTAATTACCAAAAACCTAAGCATTACTGATAAACTACTTGGCCATGTTCCAGGTATAGGAGCAAGAGGCGGCAAGTCCAGGCACACCAGCCTTTGTTGCAAAATTCGGGGAGGAGCCAAGGGAGGAGTTGGTAAGAGAGGTTCAAACTGGCCAGTCCATACATTTATGCAAATACCTTTCACCACAGAGATGCAAGTCTTTCACGTGGGTGTTGTTATTACAATTACAATTTTTAATAGCAATGGTATTCAATGTACGCTCAAGGAACAGGACCTCGTCCTTCGCTTAGGCTGTTTGCAGACTTCAATACTCACTTTAACAAATTCATTTCAAAACTGCTGCCCTCTTATTTCAGGCTGTTAGTGAATCTACTATCTTTCTTTACATCTCCACCCACCAGACCCATTTTTTCTTTTACCTTTGCCATTTTGTTTCGCCTTCCACCATTGTCTCTTTTGTTGTTTAATCTCTCCATTCATTTTTATGTCAAAGGTTCTGCTCAGCCCTTTCTGCCCTCTCTCATTCCCGGACTTGGGACTGGTTTAAAACCTATTAGATCTACAACATTTTCCAGTTCTGATGAAAGGCCATTGATTGAAATATAATTCCTTGAACACCTTCACTACTTTCTATTTTCTGTCTTGTCTTTGATCAAATATCCACCGCAACTTGTTTTTACACATCCACATCTATCCTCAGCAACACATTTGTTTTTTAAAAATATTTTATTTATAAATTTTCAAACTCAGTTTCCAGTAATCAATAACAAATTACAGTTATCAATTATATACAAAATTCACCATTGAGTCCCAGCCATTTTTCCCTTTCCCTCCCCTCTCCCCACATTCAACAGACCGCAGTTACACACCACATTCAAGGCACCCTCAACGAAGGTAGGGAACACATCAGGGATTTGTCACGGGCCTGACAGCCGGCACCTTGGGTGTTACATTCTTCTTGACTTTACTTGATTGGGATGGAATGGACACCCTGCCCCCTCCTTCAGTAGATGGATAGACAGGGGAAGGTAGGGTGGCAAGGCACACAGGTCCATACTATAACTGTGCTCCTATGAAATTTAAATATAGTTTAAGAAGGTATTATTTTTTTTCCTTCACAAATTGAGGCAAAGGTAGGAGTCAGACTTAGGAACAATGATTGATGAGTGGTGCTGAACAGCATGACTGCGAACATTAATGTGTGGTAGAGGCTGGTGCAGTATAACTTTCTCCACCAGCTATATTTGACATTGCAAAAAATGATTAAGTCTAAACCAGAAATTTCAGACCCAATGCTTCAGATGTGGCATTGCAACAGGAACCTTTGTTCACACAACCTGGACATGTACCAAGGTGAGAACCTTGTGGGTGGAACTGGGCCAAGCCCAAGAAAAAAATTATAGGTAAAGAATTCCACACGACCCAGAGCTGTTCCTATTGGTAAACATGATGGACATAAGACTTAAGATGAAGCTGTCCACATTCCAAATCCAGGGGAACACAGCTTTGCATTTCTGTATTCCAGTGCGCAATGTCCAAATGGGAGTCAGATTTCCAGGTAACTGCTATCCACTTCCTGGCCACTGCCAATGCTCTCATCAATTGTTGTTCCTAAGTCTGAATCCCAACTTTTCCTCGATTTTTGAAGGCCCAGTTTAAAGTCCTTCCACTTGAAGTAAGAAATACATTACCAGAAGGTTCCCCTTTCAAATCAGGGTATCTATGTCACTGCACACCGGTAAGGCCATAGATGGACTTAGAACTGATAAGAAGAGAAAATAAAAGAGAAGGAATATAAAATCAGTCTATTTGCAGATGATGTCATAGTATACTTAACAGAATTATCAATAAAAGAATTACATAAGAAATTGAAGGAATATGGAGAAGTATTGGGGTACAAGATCATCGCAAATAAAAGTGAAGCAATGCCAATGAATAAGGCGAATTTCACAAAGTTTAAGAAAGAATCACCATTTAAATGGCAAACACAAGCAATCCGATACCTAGATATTCAACTAGATAATAATCTAGGTCATCTATACAAATTAAATTATCAGCCATTAGTGAAGAAATTACAAGATGACTTAGAACATTGGAAAGATTACCACTATCACTGATAGGAAGGGTAAATTGCATTAAAATCAATATCTTCCCAAGGATACAATACCTATTCCAATCATTATCAATTCACCTAACAGAGAAATTCTTCAAGGAGCTAAAGAAAATAACAAGGAAATTCTTATGGAAAGGGGAGAAACCGAGGATAGTGCTAGATAAATTAACAGAATGGTACAAACAAGGGGGCTTACAGCAAACCAAACTTTAAGAATTATTATAGAGCAGCACAATTAAGATACCGATCAGATTTTTATCAAACAAGGGAAAAACCAGATTGGACCAGATTAGAGCTAGATAAAATAGGGGAGAAGGTACCTGAACATATACTATGTAAATGGGATGAAAAGCTGGTGCAACATAGGAATTCACCGGTCTGCACCATCTGCTCAACATATGGAAGAAGATTCACGTATAAAGGAAAAAAACAAATTACCAACTACCAAAATTAATATTGATGCAAAATCAACTAATCTCTTTCACATAGATAACCTTTCCTTTAGAGAATGGGAGAGAAAAGGGATCAAAAGAATAGAAAATTGTTTTTTTGGGAAATAATTTATTATCTTTTGAACAAATGAAGTGCAAATATGGTATAACTCACGGTACATTGTTTGCATACCACCAACTGGAAACCTACTTGAAGGACAAATTAGGAAGCAGGCTGAGGTTACCAGAAGGAAGCAATTTTGAATATGTGATTACAGACGCAATGATTAAAAGATTTATAACAAACATGTACATCAAACTGCAAGAGAAAGAGAACGATGAAATAAGCTGTAAACCCAAACAAAAGTAGGAACAAGATCTAATCATAAAGATAAAGAATGAAACATGAGAAAAGCTATGCTCCAGAACTATGAGAAATACAATAAACACAAGGTTACGCATGATACAATATAATTGGTTACACAGGCTATACACCATGCCCCAAAAGTTAAATAAGTGGGACCCAACAGTATCAGACAGATGTTTTCGCTGTAAGAAGAAAACGGGAACAACAGTGCATGCAATTTGGGCATGTGAGAAAGTGGAAAAGTTTTGGGAAGATCTAAATCAGGTATTAAATAAAATCACATAAAATAACTTACCAAAAAATCCAGAGATCTAAGTAATATAAGAAGTAAAAAACTTGCCCTCGATTTGGATGAAGCACAAAAAAGATTTATTATGATAGCCTTAGCTGTAGCAAAAAAATGTATAATGTCAACCTGGAAATCAGAAGATAGCCTGAGAGTACAGCAATGGTACAGAGAAATGAATAAATGTATTCCATTGGAAAAAAAATAACATATAATTTAAGAAATAACATCACAGTATTCGAACAACTTTGGGAACTGTACATGGAACACAACAGAGAAGTCCTACTGCGGAACTCCACCCCCTAAAATGATAGAAGGAGAAGAAGACGAAATGAACTGACCCAGTGTGTTAAAGTAGATGACACGATTTTCTTGTTTATTTTCATTGTGTGATGACATTATTTAATGGGTTTAATATATTGTATACGTTGAACGTTTAGTGGGTGGGGGGGGGGTTGGAGGGAAGGGGGGGAAGGGGACAAAATAATGTGTGTATTTTGGTCAATATAGTTCATAGTGTGATAAATTAAAAATTTTAAAAAAAGAAAGGTAGCAGAGGAATGTCTTATTTGACAAGTCATATTTATTACTGAGTTGCTCAAATGACATTAGTTGCCCCCGCTCGTCACAGTCCATGATATACCTGACCCTTTTTCAGCACCAGGTGTCCAGGATGTTGTTGTCCACCATCAATGTGACTAATCTATTTGGAGTCAAAAGCTTTTTCGTGGACAGCCCCACTTTAGACCCTACATATTGATTAATTTTGTTCTACATAGTAATTAAATGTTTTTATATGGGACTGTCTTTTTTGCCAGAAAGTAATTTAGTATCTCACTTATAAATAAAGTCTCTCATATCTTTTCACCCAATGTGTGCAGACCAATTTGTACCCAGGATGGTATACCTCCCCCCTCTCATAGTGGGGCAATGTACCTTGAATGGGCTGCCCAATAATATTTCATAAAGTCTGGTAACTTTAAACTGCCCAGAATGAAGTCCTAGGTTAATTTTTCTATAGAGACCCTGGCTACCTTGTCATTCCACAGTTGACCCTGTCTACCAGCATGATAAGCTGGACCTTTTAAGTCCTCCTCAATTCTCCTAAGCAAGGAGTTATAGTTTAGCTTATATAAATTATTTAGTTTATTATTGTTTTATCTTGTATTCGTATGTGCGAGTTCTTAGATAACACATGGATGAAGGAAAAGGTTCCTTACTTTAAAGTTGTGTAAACAGCATATGAAGCTGCAAGTCTCCATTACAAATCTGCATACTATGGCTCCTGCTCTGTGTGTCATCCTCCTACTGAAGGAGTTGTTGCTTCAGACGATGTCTTCTCAGATGTGTATTCAGGTTGTTCAACAGTATCTGTCTTTCCATCTACTGTGATTAGTCCCATTTGAAGGTCTTGATGATTTCTTCACAGAACAACACCTTCATCTGTTTGAATGGTGTATGATCTTGGTTGGACTTCACTAAGGACAGTTCCCTTCTGAGTCCATAAGTTTATTTTGGCTTTTAGCCTTACTTGGCCACCAGTGTAGAGTTCCAGTAGGTTTTTTGTTCCTCTGTCAAAGTAATACTTTTGCTTTTCTTTCTGTTGTTCTTTGAACTTCCTCACTTTCTCTCCCTTTTTTGTTTTTAGGAGGTTCTCCTGAATGGGAAGGTTTGATCTTAGCCTATGTCCCATTATCCATTGTGCTGGTGACACACTCGAGTGGCATTGTGTGGTATACTAGCATGCTCTGGTAGAAGTCCGTTCCACTGCCTTATACATCAGTCTTTTCATTGTTCTTATTTTTCCACTAAACTATTGGAATGTGCAAAAATAGGACTTGATGTGGTGTGTACGATGTCCCACTCTTTGGCAAATTGTAGGAACTTTGAGTTGCAAATCTGGGGTCCATTGTCTGTGAAGACCTCACTTGCCATGTCAAGTCTGGAGAATATGGCTTTCATACCTGTTATTACAGCATCTGCAGTGGTGGTGTTTAGTCTACACACCTCTGGATACAGGGAGTAATAGTCTGTGAATACAAGATAGTCCTTCCTTTGACATTCAAATAGGTCAGCGCCTACCTTCTGTTAAGATCTGTATGGTGCTGGGTGTGGCTTTTGTGGTTCTGCAGGATTGCTTGCTTGATATTTCTGCCATATTGTACAGTTTGACACTTCATTTGTTATATCATTGTTGATTCTTGACCAGTGCATCACCTCTCCTGCTCTTTTCTTACACTTTTCGATTCTGAGATGTCCTCAATGGATCCTTTTTAGCATCCCTTTTCTCAGACTCATTGGGATAAGGATTTTGCTTCCTTTGTAGATGATGTCTTCAACCACTTATAGTTCTGCCCTGCAGTTGCAGTACTCTGAAACATCAGGTGAGCAGTTCTCCACCCAAGATATTTTTTCTCAGTTGTCTCAGTGTTTCATCTTTGTTTGTCTCTGACTTTATGAGCTCCATTTTTGCATCTGATATGGGCAGTGCACTTTTGATCATGTCCATGAAGGCATTCATGTCTTCATCCATTTTGGTGTTTGCGAGCTCTCTCATGTCAACAGCTCTAGACAACGTGTTTGCTGTGTACATTAGCTTACCTGGAATGTACGCAGCCTAATCATCATTCTTTGTATTCTCAGTGGACATTAATTTAATGGCTTCTGGAACAATGCAATCAAGGGCTTATGGTCAGTCTCTACACTGATTGCTTGTCCTGACACAAACTGATGAAATCTTTCACAGGCGTATGTAATGCTGAGCAGCTCCTTTTCAATTTGAGTGTATCGTGTCTCCACATCTGTCATTGAGCGTGATGCATACCACCAGTCATCATATTTTTGCAGAAGAACTGCACCGAGCCCACTATGTGATGCATCTGATGGTATCTTGATGGGTCTCACTGGGTCGTAAAACTTCAGAACTGGTTCCTCTGTGAACAGTTTCTTTAGTTCGCTCCATGACTTTTCATGGTCATGAATCCACTCCCATTCAATGTTCTTTTCTGTTAATCTTTTCAATGGAGCCATCTTTTCTGAGAGGTTGGATATGAATTTACCCTTACAGTTGACCATTCCATTAAACCTCTGTATGTCCTTTTTGCATTGTGGCATTGACATGTTCCCAATGGCAGATATCTTTCTGGAATCTGGTCTGATGCCCTCACTGTCAAAAATATCTCCTACAAATGTTAGTTCTGTCACCCCGAGCTGGCATTTCTCTCTATTCAGGTTTGCTTTCCTTGTTGCTTCCAGCACTTTCCTTAGTCTCTCATCATGCTCCATTCTCGTGGTTCCCCATGCTATGATGTCATCCATTGAGGTATCAACTCCATCCAGGTGCTGAGAGACCACATGGATAGTTTTGTGATGCACTTCAGGAGCTGAGACAATTCCGAATGGTAATCTTAGGAATTTGTATCTGCCAAATGGACTATTGAATGTGCACAGACATGAACTTGCTTCATCCAATTTTAACTGCCAAAATCCTGATGATGCATCTAACTTGCTGAAAAACTTTGTATTTGCAAACCGTGTTTTCTCTTTATTGTTCTGTTTAGATCTATTGCATCCACGCAAATTCTAAGCTTTCCATTCTTTTTGTCCACAAGTGAACTCACCCACTTCATTGGCTCATCTATCTTCTGAATCATGTTCAGGCTTTCCATTCTGTCCAACTCTGCTTTTAGTTGCTTTTGAAGTACAAATGGAATTTTTCTGCATGGATGTATTATTGGTGGCACATGTTTATTCACTCTGATTGTGTGTTCTCCTGGAAGGCAGCTTCGACCCTGAAATAGGTCATTGTACTCTTTCATGAGTTCTTCATAGACTGTCTCTCCTTCGTTTTCCACAACGAGGACTATTTTAGCAGGTTCAGTTTCTCACAGGCTTTTAAATGTAGTGTGGCCTGTACATCCTTTGGTACCATGATGAATACTAGCATGTGCTCTTTGTCCTTATGTTTCACTTTGACCATGCATTCTCCTTGCCCTGGTATATCGGTACCTGAATATCCTGTCACCTTCACTTTTGTTCCATACATCTTTTGTCTCGGTATAATCTTCTTAAAATCAATCTCCGATATTATATTAACTTGTGCTCCAGTATCCAATTTAACTGAAATGTATATGTCATTCGCTTTTAATATCAATGTCCTGTCTCTGTTTTCTTTCTTGTTTTCAGTCATAACTTCTACATAGAATTGCTCTATCTCTCTTTCATATACTGCATGAACCTTGCTTTGTGGCACTTAGTTCTTCCAGCAACGGGCATAATGGTTGCTTTTGTTGCACATATAGCATGTTTTACCATATGCTGGACTCTTTTTTGGTAGGTGTTGTGTACTGCATCAATGACATGGCTTTTGATTGTCCCTTCCATTTTTGTTCACTGGCCATGCCTTTGTGCGCTTTTTGTTATACATTTTATGTCTGTTCTTGCTCACTCCATCTATGTTGCAGCTAGTTTCACTGAACAGCTCTTTTGCCTGCATTTTTACAGTTTCTGTAGCCGTACAGAGTGCTATGGCTTCCAGGTCTAGATTTTGCTCTCTTAGCTGGCTTTCCATTAGACTATTATCTGGAACACCACACACAGTCTGTCTTTTATCAGTGAGTCGGTCAGTCCATCAAGTTCACTTGTTTTGCTTCTATTTCCAAATTAGTCACATACTGATCAATACTTTCTTCTGTTTTCTATATACATGTGAAAAATCTGTGCCTCTTAAATGTCATATTACATTTAGGGATGCAGTATGCCTCAAACGGTTCCATTATTTTTTTCCAGTTTCATTTTGTCACTTTCAGCAGAAAATGTGGAGTTATTATGCTCCTCCAGGGCTTGATCACCCATGACATATAAGAAAACTGCTGTTTTCACTTTATCACTTTTCTTGTCAGCTCTGACTGCCGCTAAATACAATCCATAACATCGTTTAAATCCGTTCCAATTTTCAGCCACATTTCCTGTCAGCTGAAGTTTTACTGGTGGATGCAAACCTTCTATTTTTCACTGTGTTAGCTTCTCTTCACTGATTAGTTGCTGACTTTACATTTTACTTTTTAAAGTGTTTCCTTCTAATTTCCTTCATCCCACGTTTTACACCATGTTTCATTGTGTATTTGTATGTGTTAGTTCTTAGATAACACAATGGATGAAGGAAAAGTTTATTTTCTTTAAAATTGTTGTAAACAGCACCAAGAGGCATGTCATGAGGCTGAAAGCCTCCATTACAGATCTGCATATTGTGTCTCCTGCTCTGTGTGTCAGCCCCCTACTGGCAGCCAAGTATAATCAAATGGTAAGGCATTGCTAGTTGCATTGCAACCATGATCTATCATTACAATTATCCACCCTAACTCCTAGATATATGATCCTGCTTTGTTGCCACTTCAAATAACTATTCTCTTGATATTGACTGTAATTCCCCCTTAGTAAGTGGCATGACTTTGCTCTTATCCCAATTGATCTTATACCCAGAGACCTCTCCACAGTCTTCTCGAGTAGAGCACAGTCTGGCCAGCGAGTTTACTGGGCCTGTCAGATATATCAGCACATTATCTGAAAATAAATTGATTTTATGTTCCTAAATTCCTAAATCACTTAATTTGTGTATCCTGGTGAATGGCCTCAGCCAACAGCTCCATAGCTAGCATGAATAGAGCTGGAGATAATGGACACTCTTGTCTTCTAGATCTTGCCTTTCCTATTTTTTCCTCTGTGAAGTGGATATCTAACCCTAGCTGTTCTTCTGGGTTTAAATTTGATAGTTGCAATTTTGACATGAACTCACTGATTTTATCTGCCCCCCCCCCCCCCACAAATTCTGTTTTATATAGATTTTCATAAAATTGCCTATAAGTCTCATTAATTTCTTTTGACTTGTACAAGATCCTTTCATTCCCGGTTTGTATCGCATTGATCGTTCTTAAGGCCTGGTCTGCCCTCAGCTGCCAGGAGAGGACTTTATAGGCTCTCTGCACCAATTCACAATATTTTTGTTTTGACCTCATTATGGTTTTTTCTATATTATACTTTTGAATTTCAGTTTTTTGTTTGTTAGAGCACTATATTGTTCTTCAGATCCGGATTTTTGTAATTCCTTCTCTAAACAAGTAATCTCCCATCCCTCATGTATTCTTTTTTGACTACTTTAGTGTATCCAATTATTTGACTTCTCAGATACACCCTGAGGGTGTCCCAGAGGAGAAATTTATCTAGAGTAGAGGTATTGTTGGCCCACTATGATTCAGATATTTTTCACATGGATTCCAGCAGATATTATTTCCTGCATGTCTTGGATTCACCTATAATTATAAATACCTGCATGAAATTCAGCATTTCACTACTTGGGTTCCTCATTTTATCCTGAGATCCACATACAACACAAATATTCTCAGTCTTACCTTTCAGCAACACTGATTCCCTCTGACCCCTCCCTGAAGACTCTCATCTCTTTTGCTGTTGCAAACTGCAATATATTTCAGTATCCAAAATCAATATTAATTGAAATCCAACATCATTCATCCGATATGAAACAACAACTTTCATATAGCACGCAATCAACCTAGCAATAAAGTCAAAAGGCTGAACGTACATCTTAATAATTCAACAAAATAATGAAAGCTGCACTAACCTGCAGAATGAAACAGTTAAAATACTTAGATAAGAATCTGTAATATTCAGTTTATATTCTAATTAGGTTTATCAGATGAATGTTTTTTTTAATTTTTCCCTGTGGTTTCTAGGATAATTTGAAATTGCTTGCTTTGTTACCACATTGACTACATTGACTGCACCTATAATGCTGTCACCATATTCAACCCTAACCCGGATGGGAGTTGTCGAGACAATAGAGCAGAATAGAGGGAAGTTATTGCCAGACAAATGGATTTTGTGTTTTCAGTATCATGACTATTCTTTGGATTGTAGATAATGAAATGAATTGTGAATTAACAGAAGCTTTTAATAACTTTGTTCCAATCGCAGAATAATTGTCCAAAGGACCATTTCCGTTTAATTCCTAACCCATAGAAATGCGCTCCATACACTCAACTTTGAATAACAGTGATTAATATTCTCATTGTATTCCATTACCTCTGTGAGTTTGCCTCAAAGTTCAACATTCAGATTTATTGTGTATGACATCACATACAACATTGAGATTCATTTTTCTGCAGGCCAGGCAGAATTTCTACTGATCAGTAGTGTTATCTGCACTCAAGAAAAATATACGTGCACAAAAGAGAGAAATTTAAGCAAAGAAAGAAATGTAAACAAATTTACTGTGCAATGCAGAAAATAAATATTTAATAATAAGTGTCTGATGGAGGAAGGGTAGTAGCTGTTCCTGAATCTGGTGGTGCGAGTCTTATGGCACCGAGACCTCTTTCCTGATGGCAGCAGTGAGAACAGATTGAGTCCTGGGTGTGGGTCCTTGATGATTGCTGCTACTCTCTGACGGCAGCATTCCGTGTTGATTTTCTTGATGGCGAGGAGAATTTTTCCTGTGATGTCCTGGGTTGTGTGCACTACCTTTTTATGAACATTTCACTCAAAGGTATTGGTGCCCTCATACCAGGCCGTGATGCAGCAGTCAGCACAACTGGAAAAATTTGACAAGGTTTCCAATGTCATACCAAACCTCTGTAAACTCCACTGGAAGGAAAGGCACTGATGTGATATTTTCACAATAACATGAGTATATTGAGTCCAGAAAAGGTCCTACAATATAATGACTCACAAGAATTTAAATTTTCTCACCCTCTCCATCTCTGATCCACCAATGATCACTGGATTGTACACCTCTGTCTTTTAGCTCCTGATTCCCTCTCCTTATCTCTGTAACCTCTCTGGAACAATAATATTTCCATCACTTCACTCCTTCAATTCAAGCATTTTGCAAAGTCCCAATTACTTTTACTATACAATGACTGCATGATCCATCTTATAGCTTGGGTACATCCACTGATAAGTGTACACATTAAGAATAGACAGTTAATTTGCTGGCACATCAACAAAATTCAAGATTCAATTTATTGTCATTGTAATAAAACTGTCATATTACATGAAATTGTTTTTGTCTGCTGTAGGGAAGACAGATTCGCCATTAGCAGAAATTGTCTGAAGCGCTTCTTACAGTGAGAGAAAGAGAAGCAAAGGAGAGTTCCCCCCCCCCCCCCCCGAGACACCGAGTGTCCGTGGATTTGCCTCCAGTGCTTCCACAGCCTCTGCAGCCATACAGAGTCCAGTCCAAACCATTGGTAACCCAAGCTCCAGATCTGAACTTCCAGTATGGTCAGGAACCCTTCAGCACCTCCTCACATACCGGTTCGAATACCTGGTACCCCTTCAGCCAGTTTTGAGCCAGTCTCCAGCAGTCCACAGTCTGGCATGAGTCTCCTACAACAGTCTCCAGCAATCTCCATCCTTTTTGGGTTCCTCGCCTCGAGTCACCAGCAGTCCGCCGCATATATGGGTCTTTCAGCCGCAGAGCCCCCTCACTGACCCGCCGCTGTGGGTTGTCTCCAGTGCTTCTCCTTCTCAGACAGGGATGGTCTCCCTGTTTTCTGGTGCCCTGCGCCAGATCTCTGCTCCCCTGGAATCTGAAACCCCTCGTGACTGCTGCCAATCATAGGCTCCGCCACCTTGGGCGCAGACCCTGCGATCAAGAGATTTTAAATAAAACTAATGTCGGCTCCTTTAATGGGCAGTTCAAAGCCCGTGCGGAACTGATGGCAGTTGACTGGGCGATTGGACCCTGCAGGAGCATTGTACCTCTGCTCCTCACACCCCGCGGGTCCGCCCTATCGGCAGTGCTGCTGTTACAGAGCAACAAAGCATGCTAAAACAATAATTGACAACCTTATTTAATGGATGTACAGAATGATTTAAAACAAAACATTCCTGCTAAATAATAGACAAAGAAATGGCATAAGAATATCTTAGGATTTACGTGCTGGTATTTCACTTGATAATTTTCTGCTGTAACTCATTAGCTCAGGTTGGAAGGAGGAAGGATTGAACAGAGAGGCATCTGAACACAGAGTCATTACAATATTTTTTCTTTGGTGTGGCCACATCCTCACTGAATAAGTGAGGAATAACTATAACTGCTCTTGGATCTATGATATTGATATCTATTAAGAACTCAGAGTTTAAGATACATTAAAATTAAACCACCGATTTGGCCCGTCACCATGATAAATATTTGAAATAAGCTCTGCTAGCATGAAGTATGATTGAGTGGGAACCATCCAAATTAATGCCAGAGCTCTCTGTGTAACTCTGGAAAGTAACTGCAATGAATTTTGTCCATATTGCAGTCTTGATAACACTGGTAATTGAGAGAATAAAAAATTATGAAGTGCTGGTTATGATGTGAGCCTGCCTTGTCCTTCATAATATTGAGCTTGTTGAATAACCTTGAGTATTTTGAAATGCTAACCTGATGTCGGAACCTTAAATCCTACATGAACTCAAAACCATTTTGAAGTTAATTGCTTAATAAACTTAAATCTGTCAGCCTCATTTCAAGTCAAATGCTTTCATCTGGACAATGCCAATCTTCTGCATGTCTTTCTTTCACCATGTACAAAGGTCTGGATGGAAATTCAAAAGATTCACCCGGTAGCTATGTTTGAGTGACAGAAAGCCAGACATATTCATTACCTTCTGCTTCAGAGACAATTTAAACCACTGAGCCACTTTTATATATTTAAATGTATGCAGAATACTTGAAATTGAATGGCACTTACAAAGAATGAACTAATTAATTTGTTTAAAAAAAATGATTTCCAGTCAATACAGATATAGTATCAATACCAGCAGTTAGGACATTTAATGAAACAACTCTTTGTGGCAACCTTGGCAATATCAAGATGACAAAAAAATCTATTTGACCTTCAGGTGCTTGGTATCATAGTGAGCATATGGGCATCTTTTACAACAGTGGTTTTCAAACTTTCTTTCCACTCACATACCACTTTAAGTAATCCCTGTGCCATAGGTGCTCCATGGGGATTAAGGGCATGTAAGGGATTACTTAAGGTGGAAAGAAAAAGTTTGAAAACCACTGTTTCAATCGTGCCTAATTGACTCGTTACCTGTATAATTTCATTTCTTTGGCTTGGCTTCGCGGACGAAGATTTATGGAGGGGATAAATGTCCACGTCAGCTGCAGGCTCGATTGTGGCTGATGCGGGACAGGCAGACACGGTTGCAGGGGAAAATTGGTTGGTTGGGGTTGGGTGTTGGGTTTTTCCTCCTTTGTCTTTTGTCAGTGAGGTGGGCTCTGCGGTCTTCTTCAAAGGAGGTTGCTGCCCACCGAACTGTGAGGCGCCAAGATGCACAGTTTGAGGCGAGATCAGCCCACTGGCGGTGGTCAATGGGGCAGGCACCAAGAGATTTCTTTAGGCAGTCCTTGTACCTCTTCTTTGGTGCACCTCTGTCACGGTGGCCAGTGGAGAGCTCGCCATAGAACACGATCTTGGGAAGGCGATGGACCTCCATTCTGGAGATGTGACCCACCCAGCGCAGCTGGATCTTCAGCAGCGTGGACTCGATGCTGTCGGCCTCTGCCATCTCGAGTACTTCGATGTTAGGGATGAAGTTGCTCCAATGAATGTTACATTTGTATAATTTCATAACTCCAAAGAAAATGGGCCAATGACAATTTTTCTCAAAAAAAAAATCAGAAACAATTGGGACAAGAGCAGTGATTCACAACCATTTTTCCCACTCACATTCCACCTTAAGTAATCCCTTACTGATCACAGAAGATCTATGGCATCGTGATTAGTTAAAGTGGTATGTGAGTGGAAAGATACATTTGAAAATCTTTCTTTTATATCTCCTGGGCATTTTCAAATGCTTCAAAGACAATTAATTGCCTTTGATGCATGGTCATTGCTAAGTATCTGTGTGGAAATCCTGTTCCTTTTTTTTCTTCTGCAGGAGACACAGGAAGACATCTATGGAGATATGTTGTAGAATGAAAATTCAACAAGGGAAAGCTTCAAGTTCTTGTACAATCAGGAAATTTCATGGTGTAAGATTAGGCCCATTGAGTCTTAAATTAGTATTCACAATCCACTCTTACCTGAACCAGATGATGTAAGACAATGGACTGACAAGCTTTGTGAAAGCAGTGAAGTAAATCCCAGAAGAGATGGGATAATCTGCCCAAGACAGTGAAGGATTGATCAGCATGGATCATGTAGGCCAGTTCAATACAAAAAGAATGTGCTGGCTATGTATAATTTGATTGTCATGTTTCTAGCACTGCAGCTACAAGTACACATCAAAAGCAAAATACTGCAGAGGCTAGAAATCTGAAACAAAACAGAAAACACTGGAAACATTAATGTTGCCTCACCTCTTTAACAAGGCCTAAAAGAATCTCAGGGTTTTGTGTGATGTCATGTATGTACTCTGACAATAAACCTGAACATTTTCTGTAGCAGAAGGACTCACTGGGTTATAAACTAATTTGCAATATGCTGAAAGGAACACGGAGATATTAAATAAATGCTTTCTTTATGTACATGCCATCCATTAGACAGGTCTTGATTGCTGTGGAATTTTATGAGGTATTTTATTTTCCCTTAATGAAGCCTGTTTATTTTTTATTTGGCTGCTGCAAGATTACACTGAAGGATGCAAAGTGCAGAGAGCAATAGGGAAGGTGCATTGAGCAGAGCACTGTGTGGCAGGATTGATGCCCTTTCCCTGCTTGTCACTTTCACATACGACGAAAGCTGTTGAAAGTGCATTGAATGCACTATGAGCTATCTCATATCCTACAGTTGCTTTGATCGATGAACAAATACCCTGACACCTCACCCATCTCAGACTATAAATTGCATTTATTAAGAAATTGATTTGGGAAAAGTGAGATAAAATACCACACACACACACACACACACACACACACACACACACACACACACACACACACACACACACACACACACACACACACACACACACACACACACACACACACACACACACACACACAGAACCTTACTGAAAACTTAAAGTCCCTATTCCCAATGATAGTGTTTTGATGTCCTTGAGTTTCTCCAGAATGACATTCAATTTAGATTGAGTACAGTCATGCAATGTTTATACAAGATGTTGAATATTCATAGTGTGTCTTTGCTAACCTTGCATGTTAAAAGCTTGGTGATGCAGAAACTCATTAAATCATCTCAATTGTTACACCAAGTCTTTCAAATTTATACTGAGACCATTTTTTTTAAAAAAAGGTCTCCCCACCACAGAATAGAGCTGTCACTCACAGTTGACTCCAACAGTGCCAAACTGGTTATCCAGAAATCTGCTTCTAGACATCTACTCCTTTTAGGTCAAAGACAAAGCACCAAGCCACTTCCTTGAAGGACCTCCTGATGTGATAAATGTTTATTTCTTGTTTCTTCCTCACAGTTTACTATCTAATTAACTGTTTGTGTCACCTAGATAGATTTGGCAATTAACATCATTAAGCAATGTTTATATAAACAAAGGTAACTTATCCAGCTTTTCAAAGTGACATTTAAAAAGACTGTATGGTATTCTCACATAAACTGTCCATTGATAATGAAGAGTAACCAAATAACATGAAAATGTAAGGACTAAAAGTCATTCTAAAGTTCAAAATTCGAATTAATTGTCACATGAAATCACATACAAACAAAGATACTTTTTCCCTGCAGGTCATCCAGAATTTCTAATTACTGTAAATATAAACTGTATTCAAGAAAGAAATGTAACAAAAGAAATAAATGTAAACAATCTTTTTCTTAACTTTTTTTTAACCCTACCAAAATAAACATAGAAGAACCAACAATGGAAAAGTAATAAAGGCTGGGCAGCCAAAACTGAGAGTTCACTACAACAGATCAGTACAAACTATTTATCTGGTCCTTTCCAATAAAACAAAACAACAGAAATTCAAAACATTCTGGAAGGTAAAGTCAAAATACAGATGAACTCATATGAAAATAGTTTATAAAAGGATGCAAAGTCTCTTCTAATTTAACAGAGGTTTCAAAAGTGTGAAAGCTGTCGGGCTAGAAGGAATAATAATAAAATTTTGCTCGCTCACATTCTATGACAACGTTCGTCATTCCTCAATCAGACTCTCATAACTTTACCACTAACACTGGGGTTTTATAAAGAAAACAATGAAGAGTTTAATTCATAGGGCATTTTTATTCATTTTTTGTGCGTTTTTTTAAAATGGGGGCACTGATGTCAGTGGCAGCCCTAGGGCGACACTTTACCTAGATACACCACTGCCACCTCTTGTAGATCTCCTTAATGGAGTCTTTTCTGTCCAGTGCATTGGCACCTCGATACTAGACAGTGATGCAGCCAGTCAGAATGCTCTGACTGCACACCTGCAGAAATTTGCAAGTCTTTGGTGACATATCAAATTTCTTCAAACTCCTCAGGATACCAATCCTTCTTCATGATTGCATCAATATGGGCTCCGGGATAGATCTTTAAAGATATTGACACCCAGGAATTTGAAGTTCTTCACCTTTTCTACTCCTGACCCCTCGACGAGGACTAGCTTGTGTTCTGTTTTCCCCCTCCTGAAGCCCATAATTAGTTCCTTAGTTTTCCTAATGTTGAAAGCAAGGTTGTTGATGTGACACCACTCAACTAGCTGATCCATCTCACTCCTGTAGCTTCCTTATTGCGGTCTAATATTTTCCCAACATCTGTGATGTCATCCAGAAATTTGTGGATAGAATTTCAATTGTGCTGAGTCACACAGTCATGAGTGAAGAGCAGGTGGAGAAGTGGGATAAGCATGCATCCTTGAGGTGCATCTGAGTTCATTGTCAGTGAGGAGAAGACGTTGTTTCCGATTTGTACTGACTGCGGTCTTCTGATGAGGAAGTCAAGCATCCAGTTGCAGACGGAGGTGCAAGTGCCTATGTTTTGGAGTTTGATGATCAGTACTGAGGGAATGATGGTGTTGAAAACTGAGCTAAAGTTGATGAAAAGTAGCCTGATGTATGTGTTTCTGTTGTCTAGGTGATCCAGGAGAGCCAATTAAATTGCATCGGCTATGGAGCAATTGTGGCAGTAGGCGAATTACAGCAGGTCCAGATCTTTACTTAGATACGAGTTGATTCAAGCAGGTGGGAACCTCTGACTGCAGCAAAGAGAAATTGAAAATGTCTGTGAACACTCCAGCTGGTTGGTTTGTGTACTGTGGATTGTGGAGGTTCATGTGATCTCTCTGTCTGAAACCTAGTTGGAAGTCACATCATCTGCCAATCAAGTTTGGACTTGCACACCCATTAGTGTACACCTGACCACTGACCCCTTGAATACCTAGTTATTAACTGGGCTGGACCATCCATCTTACTGTATAAAGCCCATCATTTGCAGTTCCTTTTCTTCCTTTGCTTTTTGGCCCTGAGACAAACCCTGCTCCACTCTAGGTCGTTGGTAAGGTGTGCACTACACAGGGATTTGGACTCTTAGATCACTTTGGAACCATGCCCATGTAAGACAGGGAATAGCAGGTAGTGTATTATAATCCTTGGTTGTTATAAATCTGTGCACAGTTGTTAGTATCTGTCATATTAAGTCCAATGTGACTGTATTGTATTGTGTTTGTATGAGTGTAAGCAATTGCAAATATCAATGGTGTTAAGTCCAATGTGACTGTATTGCATTGTGTTTGTATGAGTGTAAGCAGTTGCAAATATCGATGGTGTTAAGTCCAATGTGACTGTATTGTATTGCGTTTGTATGAGTGTAAGCAGTTGCAAATATCGATGGTGTTAAGTCCAATGTGTATTAGTGGGTGTTATCCCTGTTGTGATCCTTTTATGTGTATTTTCAGGTATCCAGACTCAATGCTCTTTGAACCCACTGAACTTTTCCCTTGCCTCACAACAGTTGGCTCAGTTTTTTTTGGAATCCTGCCAGGTACGCCATCAGGGCCTGATGCCTTGTGAGGTTTCACCCTCTTGAAGGATGTTCTGATGCTGACCCAAAGACAGGGTGGCCATCTTCTGCACGGATCTTCATTGGCACCATTGAATTCTCCTTTCAAAGCAAGCATAAAAGGTGTACATGTCATCATATTAGAAGCATCACAATCATTTATGATGTTCGGCTTCTCCTTGTAGGTTACAATAACCTGCAATGACTGTCATAGCTGATGACTATCTGGCTCTGTTTCCAGCTTCCCTCAGAATTGCCTCTTTGCTGCTGAGATAGCCTTTCATAGTTGTACCTGGACTTTCTGTAGAGATCTGGATCACCAGTCATAAATGCTATCGCCCATATCCTCAGTGGGTTGTGAATCTTTTGATTTATCCCCAGCTTTTTGTTGGATTACACACGGTATCTGCATGTGGGGATGCACGCATCCTCACAGGTCTTCATGAATTTTGTGACAGCCATGTCATACTCATTCAAGTTAGAAGATGTGTTCTTGAACATGATCCAGTCCACTGATTCAAAGCAGGCCTGCAGGCACTCCTCCACCTCCATCAACCATACTTTCACTTTCTTCACCACTGGTGCTGAAGACTCTGCTTGCACGCCAGGAGTAGAAGTACAGCCAGGTGATCAAACCCGGACACAATTTTCTTTTGCAATAAAATACATTTTAAAATCAAAAACATATCTAAAGTGTGAAGGTCTTTACCACAGAAGTGCATTAATCAAGTGATCACTTCAGAACCAATGTGTGTGAGTATCTTTATTATCACTTGTGCTTGATATTTCATTGGAGTGAACTTTCCTGACTGGGCATTCTGGCTGGACCTGTCTTCTTCTCCCAACCACATAATCCCCACCAATTAGGACGGCACGATTTGTGTAGTGGTTAGCACAAGCTATTACAGCAGCAGTGACCCAGGTTTGCATCCTCTCCCTGTGATTGGCTGCTCCAATTTCCTCCCACAATCCAATGACGTACAGGTTTAGTATGAATTGGTCACATGGATGTAATTGGGCAATGCTGTCTTGTCGGCCAGAATGGCCTGTAACTGTGCTGAAACTGAAACTATATTCTCTCTTATTTAAACTCAATTTTGGGTACAAACAAATTTTAGAGACTTCCATTGGGGGATACTGAACCCTAGCAGTGTACCCACCTTGGATGACTCCAGCAGGGAACACCCCGACCATCTTTAGCAGGTGGCAAGGCTAGGCTGGATTCTTGTCCGATATCAATACCTTTTTTTATTGAGAGAATATATATGCAATGCAATAACACTTAAGTTCATTGAAATCATTTTAAAACATTGGCATTAAAGCAAATTGTAATGATTTGTTCAAAATAAGTACAATTTTCCCATTCTCTAGACAAAAATCCTCATTGAAAGAATCCTGTGAGCTTTCCTGACTGGACATTCTGGCTGACGCAGAGTTGGTGAAGCTAAATGCTAGGCAGTCCAAAGATGGAGCTCAGTGACCAATGAGGTACCATATGTCACTCAGAGATTCCTAGACTTATTTCCACAAGACAAGGTGGACACTGAGGGCTCTGTCCAGCATAACTCAGTCCTTTGCATAATATATAGAACATAAGCAGAAAAGAAATAGAAATGGACCAGACAAACAATATCTCTCATACTCTTCTGAGGCTTAATATTTAAATGATGTTCACAATTGCTTCTTCAGAGCAGGGACATGGATTAACATGGAATATATAGGCAACATCATTTTGTTTTGTTTGTAGATGAAGAAGGCTTTTAGTATGCTGGCCTTTATCAATCATTGCATGGAATATAGGAGTTGGGAGGTGATGTTGAGATTGTATAAGACATTGGTGCGGCCTAATTTGGAGTTCTGTGTGCAGTTCTGGTCGCCTAATTATAGGAAGGATATAAACAGAGTGGAGAGAGTGCAGAGAAGGTTTACCAGAATGTTGCCTGGGTTTAAGCATCTGGAGTATGGGGAGAGATTGGACAGATTGGGTCTTTATTCTTTGGAGCGTAGAAGGTTGAGAGGGGATTTGATAGAAGTATTTAAGATTATGAAAGGGATAGACAGAGTGGATGTGGATAGACTATTTCCGTTAAGAGGAGGAAAGATTAAAACAAGAGGACATGAGTTAAGAATTAAGGGGCAGAGGTTTAGAGGTAACATGAGGGGGAACTTCTTTACTCAGAGAGTGGTAGCTGTGTGGAATGATCTTCCGGGAGAAATAGTGGCGGCGGAGTCAATTGTATTATTTAAGAAAAGGTTGGACAGGTATATGGATGAGAGGAAGATGGAGGGTTATGGGCATTGTGCAGGGAGGTGGGATTAGAAAGGGGTGTTTGGTTCGGTGCGGACTAGAAGGGCCTAATGGCCTGTTTCCGTGCTGCTGTAATTGTTAGTTATTTATTAGATGTAGAAATAGAAGACATTTGAGCATTGCAGCACGTCAGTTTGAACCCTCTGTACTCATAACGTTCACTGTTCATTCATTCTCACTGCATGACATATGCTTCATCTAATTTATTTTCCATGCTTATGAATGATGGGAATTTATCATTCAGTGTGACATCTGAGAGAGGCAAGTGGAAATGCTTGCATTGCATCCAGAAGAAATTCAGGAAGAAACATCTGGCAAAGCAGAGAGCTGGGAGCTTTATGGCTGGAGGAAATTATTCTTTTTGCAGTGAGCCTGATGAATTATAGTCGACTGCATTGGTGCTTCCAGCTAAATATATGAGGTGCTTAGTGAGTGCAGGGTTGCATGCAAAGAGTGAAAGTTGCTGATGTCTCAAGAACTTAACTTGGATTTTGAGACTTTGTGAAATATGTTGAAACGGTTCATATAAATAAACGTCAGAATTTTTATTGGAATCACATAGTTTAATGTAATATATTAACCTCACAAAAATCCTAAAAAAAGTTAATGTCTTTACTCTTAGTTGTATCATCTTATCTGACTGACTTTGAATCTGACAATATATTTACAAGCACAAGTACACAGTTATTCTAATACAAATAACTGCAGATGCTGAGATTTTGAAATAAATACAGAACATTCTTGAAATACCAACACAGGGAGCATCTGTGGAGAGAGAAACAAGGTTGACATTTCACACTGTGGCCCTTTCATCAGTGCTCTTTTCTCCACTCAAAAGTTGCATTACATGTGTTGGAATCTAGGGGTTAAAACATCATGGAATATATGACTATTTAACAATCTTATATTTACTTTATGTTTACAATATATATATGACTATGTAACAATATTATATTTACTTCATGTTTACTGGTGGAATCTAGGGGTTAAAATATCATGGAATATATGACTAGGTAACAATTTTATATTTACTTCATGGTTAAGGGAAAAGAGTAATGTAATTAAGTGGCAATCACAGCATGGAGCAAAGTTGGCTGAGTACAGTAGGGGCAGAATTGTCTGGTCCCAAAATACAAGGGAGAGGAAATGTATGAAACGATTTAGGAGAAATGCTCAAACTGAAGGAGGTGTTGAGTAGCGCAGGAGACACAGGTCAGACCAGAACAAAGAGTATCCTATAAGAAACAAAGGGAATGGAAAGCCAGTCTAGGAAGAAGATTAAGGCATGAGGAGGTGTTAAGGAGAACAGAAGAAATTGGCCAGACAGGAACAGAACGATGATTGGAAATATCTGGGGTAGGAATTGATTTCTGTTCAAAACAATAGGATGGTCTGATCTTGAGGATTTAAGATAAGAGGACTACACCTGAGATAAACTGTAGAATAGGAAATTGCTGGTGATATACTTTAAATGTAAAAAATCTAGCATACAGAACTTTTGTTCTGTATGGTAATTTGGATCTATATAAACTGAGCAGACTGGACAATAGGGGTCAGTCTTGGTGAATAGCTCACTGTGCAGGTGACCTATGAACTAACGACTGACCCGGAGCTCTGTTAAGCTTTATTCTTGTGCTGTGTAATAAACTGATTGTTGAACTGAATACCTTCTCCTATCACTTCATTCTAAAGAACACGCTGGACTCAGACGACACATGGACTAAATTCTTTGGCTTGGCTTCGCGGACGAAGATTTATGGAGGGGGTAAAAAGTCCACGTCAGCTGCAGGCTCGTTTGTGGCTGACCAGTCCGATGCGGGACAGGCAGACACGATTGCAGCGGTTGCAAGGGAAAATTGGTTGGTTGGGGTTGGGTGTTGGGTTTTTCCTCCTTTGCCTTTTGTCAGTGAGGTGGGCTCTGCGGTCTTCTTCAAAGGAGGCTGCTGCCCGCCAAACTGTGAGGCGCCAAGATGCACGGTTTGAGGCGTTATCAGCCCACTGGCGGTGGTCAATGTGGCAGGCACCAAGAGATTTCTTTAGGCAGTCCTTGTACCTTTTCTTTGGTGCACCTCTGTCACGGTGGCCAGTGGAGAGCTCGCCATATAATACGATCTTGGGAAGGCGATGGTCCTCCATTCTGGAGACGTGACCCATCCAGCGCAGCTGGATCTTCAGCAGCGTGGACTCGATGCTGTCGACAGCATCGACAGCATGGACTAAATTAAGGGTAGGGTAAAGCCAGAGTCTGACACATGCCAAGTGTATTTTTAGTGTGTTGTGTTTTTACATGATTATTATGATAGAATGTTATCAGATCAGATACTATATATTGTTATGTGATAAAACAGAAATTACATATCATCTGAAATTGCCTTTAGTCTGCCATAAAGCAGACAAAGATTCACCATTAGCATTGCTTGGTGCCTCTTACAGTTAGAGAAAGTTTAGTGTCTATGGATTCGCTCTAGTTCTCCCACAGCCTCTGTAGCCATAGACTCTAGGTCAGTCCAAACCCTCAGCAGCTCGAGCTCAGATCCAAATTTTGCAGCATTCAATGCCAGGTCCCTTCAGGAGCCCTTCTTGCCCCCAACACTCTCATGATTTATGAATGCTAATGTGACAAAATACATCTTTATTACCCTATCCATCTGCAATGCCACTTTCAGGGAATTATGTATCTGTATTCCAAAGACCTCTTTATTCTACTGCACTCCTCCCTGCCCGACCATTTACTGTATATGTCCTAACTTGGCTTGTCCTTCCAAAATACTCCTCAGTCTTCTCTGCATTAACTTCCACTTGCCATTTTGCAGCCCATTTTCACAGCTGATCCAACTCTCTCTGCAAGCTTTTAAAGCCTTCCTCGCTGTTCACTGCACCTTCAATCTTTTGTGTCATCTGCAAATTTGCTAATCCAATTTAGCATATCATTGATATAGATGGCAAACAACAATGGACCAAGCACTGATCCCTGAGGCACACCACTAGTCATAGGCCTCTAGTCTGAAAGGCAATCATCCACTACCACACTCTGGCTTGACTCATAAAGTCTACTTAGAATCCTGTTTACTACCTCAGCATGAATACTGAACATCTGAATCATCCTGACTAACCTCCCATGAGGGACTTGTCAAAGGACTTACTAAAGTCCATGTAGACAACATTCACAACAGCCTTTCCTTTATCAACTTTCCTCATAAACTCCTCAGAAAATTCTATGATATCAGTCCCTGATTGTATATTTGATCTCTTGAACAACTTCCAATAACTTGGCTACTACTTTTGAGCCTTTTTTAAACAACAGAGCAGCATACCACCATACCTCATCCATGGCCAAGGTTATTTTAGGTATATCTGTCAGAGTCCTCCAATTTCTACATTAGCTCCCTCAAGGTCTTAGATGATACCTTGTCAGGCCCTGGGGATTTACCTACGTTTATTTGCTTTAAGACATCAAGCGCTTCCTCTTTAATCTATAGAGGTTCAATGACTTCACTGCTTGTTTGTCTTATTTCCCAAGATGCTTCCAGTTTTCTGGGTAAATAATGATGCAAAAATAAAACATTTAAGATTATTCCCTTCTCTTCTGGCTCCATACATAGCTGGACATTCTGTTCTTCAAGAGGACCAATTGTGTCCCTTACTATCCTTTTTCTTTTAATTAACCTGTAGAAACCCTTAGGATTTTTCTTTGCCTTGTCTGCCAGAGAAACCATATGTCTTCTTTTAGCCTTCCTGAACTCCTTCTTGAGTTTTTATTGCATTAATTATATTCCCCAAATAGCTTATTTGTCCTCTGTTCCTTATATCTGCTATACACCCCTCTCTTCTTAACCAGATTCTCAATGTCCTTCAAAAACCAAAGTTCCTTATGCCTTTAATTCTAACAGGAACACACAAACTCTGTACTCTCAAAATCTAGCCTTTGAAGGCCTTCCACTTACTGAGCACATCTTTGCCAGGAAACAACTTATCTCACTCCATTCTATTTTGATCCTTTCTCATTTCCTCAAATTTTATTCAATTTGGCCTTATTCCAATTTAGAATATCAATCCAAGGAACAGACCAATCCTTATACATAATTATCTTGAAACTAATGGCATATGATCATTGGACCCAAATTGTTCCCTTACGATTACCAAGTCTTTACACATGTAATGTATGCATTTATAGCAGGCACGGGAAAGTCAAATCAGTAATTTATAGCAGGTGTGGGAATGTAATAGCAGCATTGAAAGAGCATGCACAATTTATAGCCAGTATGGGAAATTTTGATCTTGGGAATGTCCTCTTGGCTTGAGTGCCATGGTATTCCGAGAAACAGGATATCTGGCTAGGGCACTACACCTTATCAATGTAAATTGCTGTATTGCAAAGTGTTGTAGGTGTCATGTGACAGCACTGCCCCCCCCCACCCCACCTAGTCACAGGACACACCAGCTGCCATTCAAGATTTGGTTCGACCCCACCCACTAGTGCACATCTTGCCATTGGAACCATGTAAATGACCTGGACTGGATTCTCCAGCCTGCCTGTATTTCGCCTTTGGTCATTGGCTGTTGTAATTGGATTAACCCTCCTGGAACAGAGCCATTGGTCTCTGCTAACAACCTGGGCTGAAATCTCCAGCACTATAAAGGTACCATGTGTTCATTTTGCTTACTTTTTGCCAGTTTGTGACCACTCTGCTTTACTCGAGGCCTAGAAAAGTGGAAGGGTGCTGGAAAAAGTTTTGGTAAGATGTGCACTTGTGAGAGATGGGAAAATTGATCTAAAATTATGAACATGGAAGAAACTAAAGTTCATCAGTAAAATGGCTGAAACCAGTTCAAACAGGATAAGTTTGGGGCTTAGGATGCAGGAAAGCAGAATCAGCACGATTAACATAAGAATCTTCGATCCTTTGTGACAAGACCATAGGACTAAGATAAGGAATGGTAAGGTACAATAGAATGTAGGAAGTTGAGGTAGTCTGGATCAGATAAGGGTCTCCTAGCCCTGGACAGAAGTACCAAGTCATACATTTCTAATTAGCTAACCATACACAGATTTATACATATGAAATTAGCCAACCCTAGATAGAATGAGTCAACTCTGCATATCAAGAGACTGTAGCCCCGAGAATCAGGAAGGTGTGAATAAGGACAATGACATGAAGGGACACCGACAGGATAACCCCCCCTGGTTCTCCAAGTATACTGAAATTTCACGTAGGCAGGCAGGATTGCCTAATGCCAAACCTCTCCAGCAGGAGGCAGAAGAATGTAAGGGGGGAGGGTATTCCTACACTGAAATCAACTGTATAAAAGTTGGGTGAGCCCCAGTGTGTGTGTGTATTCCCAGGGTAAGGGGAAGCACCCAACTTTGCATTGTTGTAGTAATAAATGTTCTTTGTTCTCAATTTTTGTCTCGAGCAATTTCTTTAAAGGTACTTTAATTCCTAACACACTGTTTATAAGGGTTGGGAGTGTTTAATTAGTGTCCCTTGTATCATAGAGTCATGCCTGCACTGAATTGAGGGGTAATTTTTCCTTGTTCATTGTAGGTATCAGTTCATTATGTGTATATTTTGTTCTCATTGTATTTTCCCCAAGTTTGTTATTAATTGTCCATTATCCTGCAGCAGACGTGGACATTACCCCTCCATAAATCTTCATCCGCGAAGCCAAGCCAAACTAAAATTACTTTCCCATGGCTGCTGAAAACTGTGTTTGTGGTATCTGTTACTATTTCCCACACTTGCCTTCTGTAAATAAAATCCTTCCCTACCAAAACTGTGTGTCCTTGCCTTTGAGACCTACCAAACTGGTTTCCTCGCTCATAACAATTGCCCAGACCTGTCCCCTGAGGGAGGTGATTAGCACATCAAGTGCCTCTGATCTGAGACAACAACAATTAGGATGATTCTTACCTTTCAAACCATAAAATTCACAGTTGCACACTTATCCTCATTTACATGAAATCAAACCATAAAATTCACAGTTGCACACTTATTTTTAACAAGATAGACTAAAGAAAGGCGTTTTAAATTGTGACAGAATTAAAATCCTGCCTACTCTGCCTGTCTTCCATCTATTTAATTGATTATTCTTCAAAGCTTGTTAATGTGGTGGAGCCACATCTATATAATGGGTGATTGACACATCTGAGGGAAGTTGATTGGGTGTTAATTGCGAGAGATCAACTGTGACAGATAATGGGACTATGGAATCTGCTTTGTCTCATGTCCCAAGTAAATGCAAATTGCTCTTGTAAATTTGAATGTAGACTACACCAGCGGGGTATATGCATGTGTGCACTAGACAAAAATATTTTACTCAATTTATGATTTTCTGTGCATTATATGCGCATGTGTGGTTTATGAGTGAAAATAAAAGATCCAATATTGCATTCTCTCTAGTTGATACCTCAATATATTGATTTATCAAACTTTCCTGAGCACATTTGACAAGCTCCAAGCCATCCAGCCCTTTTAGGGTATGGGAGTCCGAATCAATATGTCGAAAGTTAACGTCAACTAATATCACAACTTTGTTTCCTACTGCTGATTGCTATCTCTCTGTAGATTTGGACCTCCAATTCTCCCTGACTTTTGGGTGGTCTGTAATGCAACCCCATTAATGTGGTCCTGTTCCTCAGCCCCACCCATTTAGCCACAGTAGTCCAGCCTTACTCAATATCCTTTAGACTATGCCCCCCTTAAAACTCAGCTCAATGTTTATGGACCCCCCCTAAACCAGTCAAGTTTTGGTTTCTGTATTGCTCTCCAACCAACTATATAAAAAAACTATTCTGCCTGAGCACAGGTGTGATATTTTCCCTGATGAGCAATATCACTCCTCCCCCTTTCATCCCTCCTGCTCTATCACATCTGAAACAATGGAAACCCAGAACACTGAGCTGCCAGTCCTACCTCTCCTGTAACCAAGTTTCACCAATGGCCACAATGTCATAATTTCAGCTGCCAATCTACACACCATGCTTGTCTGCCTTTCCTACACTAAAACACAATTATTTTATAATATTTTTGTCATCATTACTGCAAAGGAAGTTTCACTTTCTGTACTCGAGGCTTTTCCATCAGCCAGTGTCCATCAAAAATCACCATTGTCTTCTCTTGCACTCTCCTCGCCACCTGTTGCCAACAATCTACAACGTCCACTCTCGTGGACTGTAAATTGTGAGCTTCCTCTGTCTACTAGAATTATAACGAGGACAAGTTCTTAACTGGACCTGGCTCCTTATGTCTGGGGCCATAAAGCTAAATTGATTTATCGCAAGGAGTTGCAATTTTCTTTTGAAATTGCTGTTACCTTGGTCACCAATAAATTGCACTAATTCTTTCTGTGCTACATGGGAGAATTAATTTAAACTGAGTTTATGTCTCTTACGCACCGATTGGGCACTCTAGTAATCTTGCTCTGGATATTTCCATACCTAAAAGGGGACATTGCCCTTTCAATGCCTGAGGAAGAGTGAGGTAGTTTAAGGTAAGAGAAAGCGTAGAGATGGAACTTTGCAGTCCACTTTCATGGTAATCTTTTATCATTCACAAGGGGGAAATTGAGCAGGTGGAAGGATGCTCATAATGAGGGTGGGTGGTGGAGATGGCAGTTGTAGGAGGCACACAGTGACAGGTATGGAGGATCTAAGCTTGAGGTGCAGCATGGGGTGGTTTTGAAACCTTTCTTTGAAACTTCAAAGAAAGGAGAGAAGAAAGAGTAGTGAAAAGCTCCTATGGAGACCTACCTATGAGAAGGTAAATGCCTCAAACTTAATAGTCACAGACTAAGAAATGTGCTTCAACTCGTCAGTTAAGCTCTGCTCTGTGTAGGATAGATGTGAGGGAGATAATTTTTATCATGGAAGAAAAGCTCAAAGACAGTGAAAGCAAAAACCTTTTAATAGTTTTAAGGCAGAATGAAACAGATAATTGATTAGCAAAGGGTTCAAAAGCTATCTGAGGTAGACAGGAATATAGAGTCAAAGTTTCAGTCAACAACTACACAAAGGATGTGTTGGTGTGTTAATTTTATACAGACATTTTCACTCACAGAAATTTGTTTAACCCACGCACACACCTGCTCCATCCTTTGTTTAGTTGTTTATTGATCTGATTGAAACTTTGATTCTATATTCTTGTCTACCTCAGATAGCTTTTGAACCCCTTGCTCATCAATGATCTATTCAATTCTACCTGGTGTGGTAGTTTCCCTGATGACTACAAATGCTAGAAGTGCATCCAGCTGATGCTCCTGACAAACCGTGCTAAGGCTTTGGAGCAGGAGTTGGATAAATTCCAGAGCATCCAGTAAGCCGAAGGTGTGTTGGGTAGGAGTTACAGGGACACCATTGCACCTTGGAGACAGGAACAGAGTAGATGGGTTGCAGTTAGGAGAGGGAAGAGGCAGGCACAGACCTGTAGGAGTCCCCCTGAAAAATAAGTATACAATTATGCATATTGTCGAGGGAGATGACTTACCAAGCACAACCATGGTAATCAGGTCACTGGCATGGAGTCTGGTGCTATGGCTAAGAAGGAAAGCGGGAAAAAGAGGTGAGCTGTAGTAATAGGGGTTTCCATAGTTAGGAAAACAGATGAGAGGTTCTGTGGATGAGATTGTGAATCCCAGATGGTATGTTACCTCCCTGGTCCCAGGGTCCAGGATATGTCAGATCAAGTTCATTACGTTCTTGGGTGGGAGAGTGATCAGCCAGATGTCATGGTCCATGTAGGGGCCAATGCCATAGGTAGAAAGGGTGAGGAGGTCCAGCAGGGAGAGTTTGGGGAGTTAAGGGCTAGGTTGAAGAAGAGGGCCTCCAGGGTAATGATCTCAGGATTGCTTCCCATGGTACTGCTGGAGGTGTTAGAAATAGGAGGATAAGGCAGCTTAACATGTGGCTGAGGACATGATGTGGTCAGCAGGGCTTCAGGTTTCTAGATCACTGGGCTCTGTTCCAGGGAAGGTGGGATCAGTACCTACAGGTCAGATCACATCTAAACAATAAGGGGATTAATATCCTTGTGGGTAGGTTTGTTAGTTTTGTCCTGATGGGTTGAAGCTAGATTTGCAGGGGGAGGGGAATCAGAATGTTAGAGCAGTTAGTGAAGAGGAGGAGGAGGAGGAGGATCAAGGTCATGTGAGGACTGCATGTGTGACAGAAATCAAAAGTTTGTACATGATAGAAATGTTCTTAAGTGCATTTATTGTAATGCAAGGAGTATTGTTAGAAAGGCTGAAGTGTTTAGGGCATGGATTGGCACGTGGGATTATGACTTTATTGTTATTAGTTCCAGGAGGGCAGGTCTGGCATCTCAGAGTTCCAGGGTTCTGTTGCTTCTGATGTCATAAAGGGAGAAATGAAAGGGGGAGGAGTGGCATTGCTAATCAGGGAAAATATCACAGCGGTGAGATGGCAGGACAGCTAGGAGGGTTTGTCTACACAGGTAGAGTTGTGGTACGGGAAAGGTATGATCACTCTAATAGGGTTGTATTATAGATTGCCCAATAGTCAGAGAATTGGAGGAGCACATCTGTAGACATAGCAGACAGAGGCAAGAAGCAGAAAGTTGTGATAGTATGAGATTTTAACTTTCCACATATTGACTCGGACCCCCATACTGTGAA